>NC_134095.1:76257213-76896759 GCF_000715075.1 Nicotiana tabacum | reverse complement strand
TCAAAAGGAAGCAGCTGGAGTGTGTAGATGGGCTTTGAATAAGAGTTGGGTGATTTATTTCCAATAATGCCAACGATGGATGAGATTATGGATTAATTGCCTGTCGGGAGCGTGTTACTTTTCAAAGCTTACCTTATATTATTAAAGAAAGGGGAAAGGGCTTTTTTTTATAGAGAGAGAGTAAGGGGGGTTTTCTGGGGCTTTGAAGCAGGGCCACTTATATTGCAAAACTTTCAGAGACGGGATGGAAAGTCTTTCGTGAGAAGAGATGGTAGGCTTGATACGGATACAGCTGCTTATCACCCACCTTAGAATCAAGCAGTTCAGTTCGACTATACCCGCCTTAATTCCCTCATTCAGGACAGATGGAAGCAGGTTATGGATCTGTTCAAGTTGGTCGATCAATCCCTCCTTTCTTTCCCCTGCCTCCGGACACCTTAGAATAGATTTGATTGGAAGGAGGGTGAGGAACGAACACAGTGGTTTGACTGCTGGGATCCCAATCGGCCTGCATCAGCGGAAAATGGAACTATCGAATCACGGGTGACTCGCTTTATCGGGATGGGAAGAATTGCAACATCGGCATTTCTTTCCTTCCCTAAATCGATCCACTAGTAGGTAGCGGTAGGAGAGATCCATTATGGTGGGATGGACCGTTCTCGAATTCCGGCCGGCATTTCTGTCAATCGGCGGAAGACTCACGCATACTGGGAGGGTACGACTTCAAGGGATGGACTCGATCGAACGGCCAACCACTTGCTATTTTTGTAGGAGATGAAATCCAAAAGACCATTATTAGCGTGTAGTAGATTGGCCCGAGTGCGTAATAGGCCAGTCGAGAAGAAAGAAAATCAATAGATTGAACGGTAGATAAAGGATCAGAGGATGAGAGGGGTAGATCTACCCAATATGGACCGATAACGGATGGTCCCCGCCAACTGCTTATCTCTCTTCCTCGCATTCCATTCATGACCTAACGACTATCCCTCTTTCGGGGAGGGAATCACTTGCTGGATCGAACCCAAGGATAGGTTTGATCGGCCGGGTGTTGGATCGAATGAACATTCAACCGCGTCATCACGGCAGCGATGGATGTCCAACCTTTAGATCTCTTCTTTCTCAATAAAGGCGGGTAAGGAAAGTCCGAAGGCTAATCCGGCAACTGCTGGCTAGAAGGCGAAAACCGCTTTTGCCAATCAAAGCCCCAAAACTAGTAAGGGCACGAGTGCCCCAGCAAGCCACCCCAACCCTACCGCCAAAGCTTGACTTTACTAAACAAGCAAGAAAGGCTCTTTCTATCTTATTAGTCAAGCGCTAACGAGCAAGAAAACGGATATGCCCTAAGAAGCAACTTCGTGCAGCTGCTGCGCCCTTGCTTCTTGCTTTAGAAAGATTGCTCGTTAGCTAGGCCGTTTTCAATAAGGCTCGCGCTAGGCGCTCACCTTTTTTGGCTAAGCCGTATCGTATCTTGCTGGTAATGGATTTATTCTTGAATCTTGCTTGGTTTAGGCAGGTAAGTGTTAAGAGGCTCTTGTTGGCTTTCATTAGGTATACATAGGTACACATAGGACTTTCTTGCAATACATAGTGGTTGGCTTCGAATCACATGAAGCCCATATAGATGTCCACTCCTATTTCCTCTACTCCCTGTGGGGAACACAATCAGTCCATACAAGGACCTACTGAGTCATCCACCCTTGCATCTATTTGATGCATCATCACATGGCCGTCGTGTAACTCCTCGAGAATCATGTCATTCGCCTGTCACGTGTTGCCACCAGAGTCATAAATACTCGAAGTAAGCTCCTGGCTCGCCCCTATCTCTAAAGGGGCTTACGAACGAGCGGAGTGCTTACGGCCGTGGTAGCTGCGAGCCTCCTGGGTCTTGCTCTCTCGTCTTTTTTCCTCTGCCTTCCTCTTGTAATTGACCCTTTCTTTTCTGCTACGCCTATCCATCCGTCAGATTGACATCCAGCCGGGTGAGCGATAGCGGCTCCTGTTTACTAATAGATCTGCCGCCGCTAGTATAACAAAAAAAAGCACATAAGGATCCAGAATATTAAAATATACTGATCACTGATCAGGATCATATAAAGCCCGGTATTCCCAGAAAGGATAGTCGTGATGTCCCTTCATGGCCGGCCTTTTCAGTATGGAGCCGAAGGCGAGGGTTTCCAGCAGGCCCCCTTCTCTGGCTTTTCCTTTAAGTGACAAGGGGGGTGAGGTAAGGAGTAGTATAAGAGTGGTTCGGTCATCGATAAGCCTCTCCTTATTCATTCTATAGGGCGGGGCTGCGGACCAACAATCCAGCAAAAGGGCTGAAAAGCTCCTTTATTAAACCTTCCCCTTTTAATAATAAGAAGGTAAGCATCAAAGCCCAGAAAACCCAACCTATACAAAGAGCTCTTTTCAGCCCCTACTCCTAACAAGTGAAAGTTGCTGGCACCCACCATATCTTGCTTCGGGGCCGATCTCTTGTATCGGAGCAAACAAATTCAATAATTTTCTATATTCTATTTATTTCTTTTTATTGTTGAGTTTTTTCCACCACAAACAGATTTGCCGCATGGATTGGATAGAGTCCCCTGATCTCGACATTCAAGCACGAATCCCTTGAGCGCTTCGGCGGCGGATAGCAGCATGGGCAAAGCACTCTGCTGCGGCGAGCAGCCGGTTCTTATTGCATTCACCAAGATAGTCTTGCTCGCTCCTGAACTCTGCGGCGAGTTCAGCCACCACCTCCGGGTCTGAGCTCTGCTCGAGCGTAGTCAGCCAGCTTCGTGACTTTGCTTAGCTTCCAGCGTTGCAAAGGGATAACCTTTCACTATCTAGGCGCCCTCGAAGGAGGGGTCCCACGGACTTCTTCCCCGAAGGTCAAGCCGTAGTTCCTGTCCCTGGGAGAAGTGGAAGGAGTTAGGAGGATGGAGCGCCCTTTGCCCTAAGAAATAGGCGGCTTCGCCTTCAAGCCGTCAATAAAATCGAGCTAATATGTGATCATGACAGTACACTGATGCATAGGTCTTCTTTACTTTACGGCCTTTTGATTATGATGCATCATGAACGTGCCAATATGTGATCGGGGTGAGCGGTGGTTAGATATAGGGGCGGCTTCGCCGGCTTGGATTGGAAGGAAGGGCTTCGCTTTCCGATCGCTTTTTGAGGCCGGTTTGGATGAGCGTGGGCAAGTTCGGGATTCACTATCGCTTTCCGCTTGGAGCGGCTCACCCCCTTGTCACTTAAAGGGCGAAGTCGCCGAAGCGAGTCTAAAGGCCAAAGAGTCATCTTTGAAGGCTACTATGCATCCTTATTCATAGTAGAGTGTAAGGTAGGTTTGGGTATAGCAGGACTTGAACCTGCGACCATTAGGTTAAAAGCCCAATGCTCTACCAACTGAGCTATACACCCCAAAAAAGATGTAGTAGTAAATAAGGATTGGTACGGAAAAGAGGCCGGCCCCCCTTCTTCTCATCATATTAAAGGAGCGCGGCTCTGTATGAGGCTCGTACTGCAGAGCAAGCGGAAGAAAACGTAAGGTCGCGCGTTAGCACTCCTGCAAGAAAACGGATGCGCTAAGGCGCAACTTCGCGCAGCTGCTACGCCCTTGCTTCTTGCCCCTTATTTCAAACTCAAGGAAAGCCTTGATCGATATGAGAAAGATGCGCTCAAGCGCCCAACCTAGTAAAGGGGCTTGGGCTCGAAAGCCGGCCTTACTCAACAAGCACCTTTCTTAGTAAGGTTGCTTGTTTCCACTCATTGAAGATTCTATCTACAAAAGAAGGTCAACGGGGGATACTCAAATAGCTCTCACTGACACCAGAGAAGGTGAGGTCGTCTTTCTTTCCAGCCGCCATACGGTTCGCCTTAAAGCCTTAAGGATCAGGGGAGGAGCAGTTATCTATGTAATTACGTTGTTGGCCGTTGTTCCGGTCGAGCACTCTCTTTTCTTTGTCCAATTCCGTCTTACCAAACAAGACTGACTTCTTACCAACCCGCGAAGGGTTGTGAGGCTGGACCAGGTACGAAGAATGAATCTATATCTGTGCACGGAAGTTGCTGGCCGGCGGCCGCTCAACTGTTCGAGCGCAATGCAGTGGTGTTGGTTCCGATTCGACAAAGGTAGAATGCCTGGTCGAAGGTCCAGTACAGTAGGTAGCAGGCGTGTTCGTTTTGGCTCCCGAGCGAGAACGATAAATAGGCGATGCACCATCCTTGCTGCTACGTACGTTTTCCTTGACTTGACAGATTCATTCAATTGAACCCACACTCAAAGGAGGACCACAAGCTCGGGGCTCGACGAAACGGAAAGTTTCAGCATGTTGAAACTTCTTGGGGTTAGCAGTGAAAGAAAGAGCCCGACATTCATTTCTTCATGAATATTCATAGCTGAGTCTACTAAAAGAGGGACCAGCCTCGTCGTGGTGATTAGAGGACACCTCTGATCGTTCAACTCTAATGTGACACGTTCCCTCCCAGTTATATGATCAACGGGATCAGTCGGCTAGAGAGCGGGGCTATTCTTCTTCCGTGGAGACAAAGTCGTCCCTTCTACTGACCGAACCCTCAGTTCGGGGGCCTTCGTCAACATGTTACGAAGCTCCAGTCTTCGGTGGGTCACCATTACTTGACTTAGAAAGGCGAACATCTGGGCAAGGGAAAGCGCAGTGCGCCTGGTGCAAATGGCTTTCTTTTTTCATGATATACCAATCAGAATGGAGGGTCCTACCTACGTACATGATTGATAGAATCACTACGTAGGGGGGCGGTCAACTTGATGCGGGAGAGGCATGAGTGCAGTTCGATCTTGTGGTGTATTCGTTTGTAGTGAGTAGGGCCTCTTTCTCGTTGATCAGTTCGCCTCCGCTCTATTGAAAAGTAGGAATTCCTACGGCGGTTTTGTCAACGAACGCGTCTCGGGCCGGATTGACTAACCTAACCCACCCTTAAGGAGGCTTTTCCATAGTTGGGTGTCCGCTTTAGTGTGATTTACGAAGGCTAGGCTAGGTTTGGTAATATCCAAAACAAATGAAAAGAGGTCGGGGTCGATAGGTGGCAGTTGGCAAGGAACTTGATCCCCCCCAAAAAAAGGGGGACGCCGCGGTCGAACTCTTATTCTGGAAATAAGTCGGGGCCCTTTTACCAAGTCTACCAGATAGAAGATGATAGAGGGCCAACTATCGTTGCCTTGCACAAGACGGTGCCCTTTCACTTCGAGTTCCTTCCTTCGTAGTCAAATCTGATGATACGCTTTGGCGATGTTACCTACCAAATAAAAGGCCTACTAGGTGATCGAAATCGCTCAGGTCAGTGAGGACTCACTCACTCACCTACTCCTTATCTATTTAAGACTTTCTTCTATCTACTTAATTTAAAAGGCGACCCGCCGCGCCGGGCTATAAGATAAGATAGAGTTCTTGTACTACTTGATTGACTGGTAAGAAAGAGCTTCCGTAAGAACTGGAAGACTCTTGTATGTACGGTAACCCTCTCTTCCGCTACTGGTGGACTGTTGCACAGAAAGGGCGACAGAAGCAACCTTTCTTAGCGCGCTTTTCAAGCGCTTAGCTTCTGCTAGTGGCGGGGCGGCAAGGCCATGTTGTTCAGTTGGAAGCCTAAGCCAAGAAGGTACGAACGAAGTGACGGGCCCCTTTAGAAGATAGGGGGCGGCTTTCTTGTGGTAGTAATTGCGAACATCTCTCCTCTTCTCTTAGCGTGCACAGTTTGCTTACATGTCGCCTTAGGCATATCTCTCTTTCTTAGTTTCACGCTGGACTAATGATAATGAATGAAAGTCAGTCTTTTAGTAAACGTATATAAGCAGCTGTTTAGTGTATAAGAAATTCTTTAGTGGTCGCACCGAAAGTACGGTGGAGGTTGGTTGAAGATGATGTTACGCGGCGTTCAGAACCAGTCTTGAAGTGAATGAATTAGAAAGAAGTAAGGAAATGAGACGACTCTTTCTTGAACTATATCATAAACAGATCTTCCCCTCCACACCAATCACGAGTTTTTCTCTATTCCTCTCGTATATCGTCGTAACGCCCTTAATGCTAGGTTTTGAAAAAGACTTTTCATGTCATTCCCATTTAGGTCCGATTCGGATCCCTCCGTTGTTTCCTTTTCCTTCCGCACCTTTTCCTCGAAATGAGAAAGAAGATGGTACACTTGAATTGTATTATTTAAGTGCTTATTGCTTGCCAAAAATCCTACTTCTACAATTGGTAGGTCACCGGGTTATTCAAATAAGTCGTGTTTTCCGTGGTTTTCCCATGTTACAACTTCCGTACCAATTCGGTCGATCCGGAATGGATCGGTTAAACATTCCATTAGGGAGCCTGGTCTTGACTCTTCTGTGTGGTATTCATTCTCGTTCGGCTCTTGGAATCACATCCAGCAGTGGTTGGAACAGCTCGCAAAATCCAACCACTTCACCTACTTCATTGCCCCCAACCCTTTCTCGTACCTTTATTGAAACAGAATGGTTTCATGTTCTTTCATCGATTGGTTATTCCTCTCCGTTCGTATCTCTTTTTCCAATTTCGGTCTCGATTAGTTCACAAGATTGAATGGCCAATTCTCCTCCGAACCCTCGATTCGATTGTTTTCCAAGAATGTTGAGCCGGGTATGTAAGCCATGTATCTGGGAGGAACTTAAATAAAAGAAGGGCTTTCGGTTTTTTGCACCCCGTTTTGGTCTTGCAGCTATTTTTAAAATATATATATAAGAATCCCTTTTTTAGAAGAAAGATTATATATATGTCCAATCTCTAGTGGTGGTGGAACCAACCAAGATGTATGTCGTCCGACCCGACCTCAGACTCTTTCTTCCCGACCTATTTGACTCTCTGGCCGTAGTTATTTAGGTGGTATTCCGAGATCGAATTCCTCCCAGGAACACACGAAACAAAGATATGAACTGGGTAAATAGAAATGGAAAAGAGATGTTTCTATTTCATCCAAATTAGAAGCTTTTTCTACATCCATATGATCTACTAAAGTAGATCGGTATTGACCATATAATAAAAGCAGATCTTGGTCCATGGAGTCCCAAGAAGGTAAGAACTCCAACCTGTCCGATGCTTCTTCGGCCAAATACGATATACAAGTGGGACCTGCACTATGAGCAAGCTGTGCGAAAAACCGCTTCTTTTTTCCGGTTCCGAAACAACTTGGGCGAAGGAATAAACAGTTGTTCCTAAGAGAAATACATGTAGAAGCTATGATTTTATTATTATCACGCTATCAAGTGAATTCAATGATTCCCAACTCTCTTTAAATATAAATCTTCCGAAAGTTATTTTATTTCAACTTAAGCAATTTAAATTGTCAACAAAAAATATTTTATCAATTTGATTCTCTCAAATAGTAGTAAGAATATTATAAGTTTGTAGCTAGATTCTCCAATCTCTGTGGGACGATATCATAAACTATACTAGAATTTGACAGAGCACGAGTAGCAAGATCTTATACGTATTGGCCTCGTCAGCATCCAATAAAAGATGATTTGGTTCTTCTAGAACACTTGGTTATTGTCACGACCCAAAAACCACTAAGGGTCGTGATGGCGCCGGACACCGCTGTCAGGAAAGCCAACCATAAATACTTAATTAAATTCTCGTTTAAATAATTGTGAAAACTATGATTTTCCTTCAATTTGGCTAGTAAAAGATAATCTTTACAAAATAAATAAAAGAATATTTAGAAGTTAATACAGAATACCCCATAATTATCCAAGACCCGGTGTCACAAGTGCATAAACAGTTTCTAGGAAATAATGTAATACAACAATTGTCCGGAATACAAATTAGACAGAAAAGAAAATACAGTACAATACTCTGAAGGAGACTCTGCTGGTTGTAGGTTGTCTCGAGAGGTGCAGCCCACCTAAGTCTCTGTATCAACCATGCCGCTGCGCCCAACTAGGCCAGTATGAGTACAAAAACAACGTGTACCTAGGAAGTATCTTGTCTAATCTCGAAGAAGTAGAGACGAGAGGTCGACTTCGACACTTACTAGTGGTCCAATAATAATATATTAACAACGCGAATAATCATGAATTTATTAAAAACGGCAGTAAACTCAAGTAAGTCAAAAAACAAGTAAACATTCCTTTTTATATTTAGAAGTCTCCAAATTCATAATCCATTATTTATCAATTTATCTCAGACCATGGAGGCAATATCAATTTGTAAATCTCAAACAGGCATTACAAGCATGCGCAAATCATGTCGAGGTCATACGGCCCGATCCAATAAATATTTAAACTATGCACTGTCAGAGAGTCAAATGGCGCGAACAATAGATGCATCTATTACCCCGCTCGCGATTCATACATGTGACGCAGGTACTCATAGATGCATACATTCAAACAGTAAATTAAGAATTCATCAAGAAACATTTATCCAAGGAAAAGTCAATTCTCTTTTAACAATTTAAGAAAATGAGGTTTAACCCTTTTTAGAAATTCTTTTACTAATTCGATATGATTTAGGCAATTTCAGTTGTTAATAAGATTACAAATATTTTAGGTATAACATGCTTTTGGGTCCTAGACTACCCCGACTTAAGCATATTAGTAGCTACGCATGGACTCTCGTCACCTCGTGCGTACGTAGCCCCCACAAATAGGAGCACGTAACCAATTATTTCACCTATGGAGACAATTCCCTTTTACAAGGTTAGAAAGGAGACTTACCTCACTCCGAAGTCCAATAACCAGCTTCCAAGCCCCTTCCGACAACTCAAACCGATGCCCCAACACTCCAAAACTAGCCAAATAACGGGCAAACTAATGAAAATACACCCTAATACTCATAACAATTCAATTTATATAAAATTCCAACTCCGCTCGAAAAGTTGACAAAATTACCCTCGGGCCCACGTGATCGGATTCCGAAATTTTTCGAAGATAAAGTTTACCCACAACCTCACGAACTCAAATATATAATTGGCTCTCAATTTCATATCCAAAATTCATGGTCAAAATCCAAGAATATAAATTTCCTAGGTTTTTCTCAAAATCCCAAAATTTCTACTAATATACAAGATTTTCCATGTTAAGATCTAGATATAATCCAAGTAATTAACTTGCAATAGGTGGGAATCACTTACCTTGACATGGATGACGAAAATGGAGCTCCAAAATCGCTCCTAGGTCGGCTCCCATGGAGGAAATGAGTTAAAATAAGACAAACCCATTTCTTTACACTTATACACTTCCCAGACGACTCTTCTTCGCGTTCGCGAAGAAGAAAATTCCCAAAACCATTTTCCAAACTCTTCTCAGATAGCCTCTAGTATAATTGCCATAAATTTTTGTACAAAACTTCAAATAATAAATGGTTTAATTTTTTGAAAACTATACACTAAGATCTACAACTTTTATATTTTGGTCATCTCCCAATTCCTTATAGATTTTGAGATATAAGCTGCCAAAATCAGCCCTGTGCAACACAAATTTCTTCTTCATCTTCCCGGACAGCCTGTTGTATATCAGCCATAACCTTTGGTACACAAATCCAAATGCTAAATGGTTTAATTTTATGAAAACTATACACAAAGAGCTACAACTTTTATTTTTGGATCATCTCCAAACTACTTATAGATTGCGAGATATGAGCTTTCGAAGTCAGACCTGTGCAACAGAGATTTCCTTCGCGAACGCGAGGATCTCTTCGTGAATGCGAAAAACAGAGTCCCTGAAGCCAAATCCTTCTTCGCGAACGCGAGAGTATCCTCTCGAACGCAAAGAACAACACCAAACACCAGCAACAACTATTTCAAAATAGCCCGAAATGATCTGAAACAACCCTGAAACACACCCGAGGCTCCCGAGGCCCCGTTCAATCACACAAACCAGTTCCATAACATAACATGGACCTGCTCCAGGCCTCAAATCACATCAAACAACATCGAAATCATGAATCGCACCCCAATTCAAGATTAATGAACTTTAGAACTTCAAACTTCTACATTTGATGTCAAAACCTATCAAATCACATCCAATTGATCTCAAATTTTGCACACAAGTCACATTCGACATTACGGACCTACTCCAACTTCCAAAATTGGATTCCAACCCTGATATCAAAAATTCCACTTCCGGTCAAACTCCTCTAAAACTTCAAATTTCTATCTTTAGCCAAATGATTCCAAAATAACCCCCGGACCTCCGAATTCACTTCTAAGCGCGCTCCCAATACCACAATCACCATACAGAGTTATTCCTAGACTCGGAATCCCAAACAAACATTGATAACACTGAAATGCACTTCAACCCAAACTTATGAAATTCTTCCAAAAATGCTAACTTCCACAATAGGTGCCGAAACATTTCTGGGTCTTCCAAAACCCGATCCGGACATACGCCCAAGTCCGAAATCATCATACGAACCTGCTGGAACCTTCGAATCCCGATTCCGAAGTCCTTTACTCAAAAATCCAATCTTAGTCAATTCTTTCAACTTAGAGCTTCCGTGTCACAACCTCAGTTCGCCCTCCGTGAACTGTCGTGACGACATCTAGTCTCTACGACTAGGTAAGCCAAAAAAATGCGGAACATAAATGAAACTTGCAGAAGAAATAATCAAAACCAAAATAACTGAATGGAAACAATAGTTATAATGCCGCTCGGCATATACAACGCAACATTCTCAAAACCAAGTATATTATCCCAAAACCCGGAAACTCACAGAAACACAAGCCTTTGGAATATCTAACAATCTAACTCCAGAATATCTAACAAGAAGAAAATACGGAAGGGAAATGTTTAACAGCTAGAATAGAAAGGGACTTCTCGGTCTGCGGATGCGGCAGATGTACCTCGAAGTCTCTAGAGCAGTCGCCTTCCTCAAGAATGGTAGGCCTGAGTAGTGGTACCTGGATCTGCGCAGGAGGGGCATGAGTACACCACAGCAGTACTTAGTAAGTGCCAAGTCTAACCTCGGTTGGGTAGTAACGAGGAAGGTCAGGGCCCTACTGAGATTAAATAAAATAATAAGGTCAACAGTATAGAACAGAACAGTATAAATAAGTACAGCAGTAAAATAACACGGGATGTACAGGACAACAACAACTATACAGAAACAAGGTATGCACGGAAAGGAAATACAGCTCAGCACCAATAATAACAAATCGGGGATCTCCCAGGATACCGTCCCGTAGTCCCATATGTACATATCCAATGGATCTCCCGGGATCCTTTCCCGTAGTCCAACTCATAGTGCACGGGGATCTACTGAAATCCCATTTCGTAGTCCCAAATGTAAATACCTAGTACTGGGGGAATCTGCCGGGTGCATTCCCATAGTTCAATATAATTGTGCAGGGGGATCTACCAGAATCCCACATCCGTAGTCCCAAAATAAATAGATAAGGGGGAGCTACCGGAATCCCACATCCATAGTCCCAAAATAAACAGACAAGGGGGGAGCTACCGGAATCCCACATCCGTAATCCCAAAATAAATACACAGCAGCAACAGGAAAATATAAAGAAATAGCAAAATTTCATATCAAGGCAACAAGTGATTCTAGTCTAGCATGCTGCATAGAATTCAGGTAAGGCAATTTGAGTAAGTAAAGCAGTTAAGTCACTTAGACATGCTTTTCTAAGCTAACAACTGGCTTAATAGTGCAAGTAATAGAAACAGGAAAGGAAACATACTAGTAATTGCTTAAAGAAAATCGGATTTCCAACAATTAGCACAAGTACGCACTCGTCACCTCACGTACAAGGCATTTCAATTACCAAATATACCAATCCAAAGGGGGAAGTCCCCCACACAAGGTTAGACAAGCCACTTACCTCAAACTGGCTCAAAAATCAACCCGAGACTACGTTCTTGCCACGAGTACTTGACTCTAAATGGCCCAAATCTATTCAATTCAATTGCATAATGTAAATAACACTCCAAGTAACTAATTCTACAATTAAATTCTAAGCTAATACACGAAATTATGTTAAATGACCAAAACGCCCCTCGGGTTCACGTTTCGGAATTTGGTAAAATATATATTTTCAAAATCCTCATGCTCTCACGGGTTCATGCATACCAAAATTATCCAAATCTAACGTCAAATTCCCAATCAAAAGTCGAATTCTAGGTCTAAGAACTTTCTTCCAATTTTTTCCCAATTTTCATCTCCAATCCGAAATTAAATGATGAAACTAACTATAGATTGATGGAATATAACTAGAAAGGGTTAAAGAATCGTTAACCAATGATCTCCTCTTAAATTTCCTCTCAAAATCGCCCTCTCCCGAGCTCCAAATCGAATTTCCAACTTTTGAAACTAAACCCTCGAAAGTTCATATTTCTGCCCAGCTATTTCCGTATCTGCGGTCAAGGGACTGCATCTGCGGTCCCGCTTCTGTGGAACTAATGTCGCATCTGCGACTTTTCACTTAATGGCCAATTTCCGCATCTGCGACTCCCAATCCGCATATGCGGTACCGCTTCTGCGGAAATACCGCTGCTTCTGCGGTTCCTGAAGAAGTCCCTAATTTCCTCTTCTGCGGACACTGAGCCACTTTTGCGGCGCCGCATCTACGGAACCCAAACCGCAGGTGCGGTTCTGACAGAACCAGCAGCTGAAGCTGCAACTTAAATTCAAAAATCTTTCTGTCAACCATCCGAATTCATCCCGAGACCTCCTGGACCTCAACCAAAAGCACCAACAAGTCACAAATAACTATCCAAACTTGTACCAATCCTTAGAACACCTAAAACAATATCGAAACCTCAATTTAACCATGGATTTAAGCCTAAGAACTCCAAAATTCTCAAAATACGCTTCCGATCAAAAAGTCTATCAAACCTCGTCCGAATGATGTGAAATTTTGTGTACATGTCACGTTCAACACTACAAATCTATTTCAACATCCTGAATTCCATTCCGACCCTCGGATCAAAATCTCACTATCGGACCGGAACTTCAAAAATTCAACTTTCGGCATTTCAAGCCTAAATTAGCTACGGATCTCCAAAACACAATCCGAATACGCCCCTAAGCCCGAAATCACCCAATGGAGCTAACAGAACCATCGGATTTCCATCTCGAGGCCGTATTCATACTTTTTAAACTACGGTCAACTTTCCAACACTTAAACTCTCATTTGGGGACTAAGTGTCCCAAAACTCTCCGAAACTCAAAACCAAACATCCCGGCAAATTAAAATAGTAGAAATAAACTTGGGGAAAGAAGTTGATAGGGGATCGGTGAGTTAATTCATAAGATGACCGGTCGGGTCGTCACATTCCGAAATGAGGATTTTCTTTCCAAATCAACTCCGAACTTCCCAAAATTCAATTTCGACCATGCGTACAAGTCATAATACCTGAAGTGAAGCTGTTCATGGCCTCAAACTGCTGAACGATGCGCTAGAGATTGAAACGACCGGTCAGGTCGTTATAGTTATCAACCTAATGGTAATAGTAATGCATTTAATAAGGAAAATATGTCTATCATTAGATTAAACACAATTTGTGCAAATTACATGATAGAAATTAAAGAGCTATCTTAGCTAGCAAAAATAAATATGTTGATCAAATAAAATAAAAGGTTGATTGATAAGTTTTATGGTAAAAATAAAATATTTTTCAGTTTTAACTCAGCAAAAGATTGATGATACCAATAATTACTACCAAGAAGAATGCTTAAATGCTTTAATACCAAATAATCGTCTACCGTAAATGTTTGTTGTCAAGTTCATTATTTCTTACGTATATTAGTGTCACCATATATATATATATGACAATAAAGTCATACATGCAGAACTTATGATACTGTCAATGTGCTTTTAAGTATGTGTTTATCCCCAAATCAACTTTCATCTTCCGAAACTAAAGAATATCCTTTTAAATTTATGTGAAAATAATTTTTAGTATGTTTATGTTTGTAGTTATTTAAATAAAGCAAAAGGACAAACATCCTAAATATTGGACTACATTTATAACAATATGTTTTCTTCCATGAATAACTATATGTTGCACTTTCAAGAGAGATATCAACATCGACAACAACAATGCACTTAGATCTGTCAAATAGTTTATGTAATAGTATATGAATAATATGTAGAAGTTTTCACAACAATGTTATACATGCAGAAATCCTAATAGGTCAATATACTTTCAAGCATGCGTTCATCCCCAGAATTCAGCTTTCGCCTCTTGAAAATGAAGAATATCCTTTCAAATTTATAGAAATAATTTTTTGTACGCTTGTGTTTTGCAATGACAATAAATAAAGTACAAGGGGGAACAATTTCAAATGTTGAACTGCATCTATCACAACATATTTTTTCGCACGGACAATTATATTACTGCATATTTAAAAGGAATATCAATATTTACAACAAACTATAAGTATATAATAATATTATCTAACTAACTTGACTAAATTGATCGTTTTTACAGATTCAGATAATGATGTCCAATCATTTTGAATTCACGTCTTATGTTAATGTAGTGATATTTTTCGACATTTAAATAACTGTTGTATTCTGTATAATTCTCTGATTACTTATATTTCATGTTCTTTCATAAAAGAATTGCCAAAACCATTACGTACAACTTTTAACGTGCAACGCACGTTCATAGAAACTAGTTATATTAAAAGCATGAACCCCTAAAGTTAGAAGTTGAATTACTAAAATGCCCTTCTCATTACCTAAATATTCTACTTCTAAAAATATTTAAGAATATATAATATATTAGAAATTTAAAAAGGAAAAAATATTTTGATTTAAGTGGCTTTTCTGGAAAGTTGTGTTTATTCGTATTAACAACTAAAAGTTAAATTATCAAAATGTCCTTCTAAATAAAATTAATATTCAAATAATTAATATATTAAATGGTGTCATTTAGTATATAATTGACAGAAGCCACCTATTCAACAAAGTTGCCGAGCGGACGCTTCAAGACCCCAACTTTAAAAGCCATCATTTGGACAAATTTTGTCTTTATTGATGTGATGCTCTTCCAGAGAAGGCTATGGTGTCTGGATACGATCGTGATGCCATCATCAAGACTAAGTTGTTGTTAGTCGCGCATATTGAATTGTTATTACTCGTTTCATCTTAATTACTAACATTCGTAAGTTGTTATTAGTCGCACATATTGAATTGTTATTACTCATTTCATCTCAATTTGTGTTCTTACAAAATTTCTTTTTGAAAAGTCACCTACTTCAACAAATATTTCCTCCATCTCATGTGTTGTACTTTTACCTAAATAAATATAGGAATAAAAAAGAGTTACACGAATTTTTATATGGAACAATTAACATACAGTATTCTTCGAGTATTTTGTTAAGAACATAAATTTTTCTCAAAAAAAGCAAATAACTTATGTATGATATTATATTGAACATTGCCAAAGTTGATTGTCAAAACTATATGCACATAAAAAATAATAAAATAGAGGAAGTACTTGATATTCTTAACATATTGAAGTCACGTTCAAGGTGATAGAATACATTTGTCCTTTCTGGTGGAAGACTTGATTTTGGTGTTCATATATTCATGAGATGTATACAAATTTGAGTTCTAGAATCTAGATGGCTTTCATTGTTTGGCGAAGCATCACCAGAGAAGTTTCTTGCAGTGACATTAAGTACAGTATTCTAAAAGAATAAAGAGGCTTTCATGAACGTTTTTCATAATCAAGGCGGGAGTGGTGTGAGATAATCAGATTTTTATAGTCGCAATTATAACATAGAAAATATTGAAGGTAAGATGCATTTTATTTATTTCATAAAAAAAAGAGTTATGAATTTGTTTATCTACGTGTTCTAAATATTATTTAAGGTTTGAAGTTTACGATGGAGAATGGTAAATCTGTATTATACTTTTTTATGTTGTAAATTGTTCATTAGGTTGCAATATTGAAGAGTACATTCACTTAAACTCTAAGAAGGTCAATAAATTATTTATTTAAATTTTTAGTTATTAATAGTTTGAAATTATTTAAATTAAAAGTTGAATAAAAAAATTCTAAACATAAATTAACTTCTAATATAAGATTTTTTGAATGATGCGATTGGAAGAACCTAAGTACTATCACAAGTTAGTGTTAAATAAAGATTAAAAAATAACTTTCCTTATCACGATTGATAAGATAACTGAAAAATTAAGGAGTTTAATTACTCAAGTGAACTTGTAAATATTGATGCAATTGCAGTTGTGGACGAAGATAAATTTGCAACAATACATAAAAAGAAGAGAAAAAGAAAGAATGAAGATCAATGTCCAACAATTAATAAAAAAAGTTAAAATAGCTTAATGCACTTTTACAGTGAAATAAACCATGAACTAATTTGATTTTTGAAGTTATATTTGTTGAGACAAGTATTGTCGTTAGTGTGTCAATCCAAATAATAATTTAAGTGTTTTTCTTATGTGATGACCCAAAGGTCATCACTTATTTTTAAATTGAATTTTACGTTCCGAGACCTCAAAAACCTCTTTTAGTATTACCTCGATTTGCGTGCGCAGTCCGGGCGCGTAACCGGATAGCTTATATGTGAAAATCTGTGAAAAATGATAAATTTTGACTATAAAATGAATTAATTTGACTTCGGTCAACATTTTGAATAAACGGGCTCGGACCCGTAATTTGACAGTCCCGGAGGGTCCGTAGGAAAATATGGGACTTGGGCGTATGCGCGGAATCGAATTCCGAGGTCCCAAGCCTGAGAAATGAATTTTTTAAAGAAAATTATTTTCTAAAATTGTTTAAAGGATTTGGAAATGAATTTTGATTAGAACATGTTGGTATCGGGCCTGTATTTTGATTCCGACGACCGGTACAGGTCTTATATGTGATTTAAGATAATTCTGTGAAGTTTGATAAGAAACGAAATCCGTTTGACGTGATTCGGACCTTAAATGCAAAATTTGATGTTTTAAGAAGTTTTGAAATATTTCATTGATTTTGAGGTTTAATTCATTGTTTAAAGGGTTAATTTGGCGATTTGATCGCACGGATAAGTTCATATGATGTTTTTGAGTTAGTACGTATGTTTGGTTTGGAGACTCGAGGGCTAGGGTGTGTTTCGGAAGGTTTTTGAACTCATAAAAGTTGTAGGTTTTTGCTGTTCAGTGCCCGGTGATTTTTCTCTTCGCGTTCGCGTGGGCACACTCGCGAACGCATAAGGCAAATCTCCCAGGTGCCTAATTTCTTCTTCGCGAACGCAAAGCTGGTGACGCGAATGCGAGACTAAGGGGGGATACCCTTCGCGAACGCGGCCCAGCATACGCGAATGTGATGGCTTATGAGCATGGGCAGGGGGGTTATTATACCTACGTGAACGC
Source organism: Nicotiana tabacum (assembly GCF_000715075.1). Taxonomy (NCBI): domain Eukaryota; kingdom Viridiplantae; phylum Streptophyta; class Magnoliopsida; order Solanales; family Solanaceae; genus Nicotiana; species Nicotiana tabacum. The sequence goes on along the minus strand of NC_134095.1, from coordinate 76,879,449 downwards.
GACCACCTGGACACGAACGCGAAGGCTCGAGGAGTTAGTTCTCCGCGAATGCGAGCCCATTTCCGCAAACGCGAAGGTCTCTCAGGCCTAGCTCATCGCGAACGCTATGAGCTAGTCGCGAACGCATAGAGCAAATTCGCCCAGTTATTTTAAGTTCCAAAAACAGAATGTATTACGGGAATTCCACCATTTTTCATAAACTTCATCTTCTCCACACCTCTTGGGCGATTTTTGAAGAGGAACTTCACCATAGCTTCATACATATGTAATCCTAAGCTCGTTTTCTTCCATTTTTATCAGCACCCACTAGATTTCTAGGCCTAAAACATGAGATTAAGGGTAGAAAATTAGAGATTTGGGTAGAGTTAGGGCTTTTTGATTTTTTGGGAATTTGACCCCGTTTTGGGGTCGGATTTCAAAACAAAATATATATTCGGGCTCGTGGGTGAATGGGTGATAGGATTTTGGTCCGAACCTCGTATTTTGACCCAGCGGGCCCGGGGTCAATTTTTGACTTTTTGGGAAGAATGATGGGAAAGTTATAATTAAGCATTGGAATTGGATTGTTTAGCGTTTATTGATGTTATTAAGTCAATTATGTCTAGATACAATTGATTTGAAGTCAAATTCAAAAGGAAAGGCGGTGTTTGAGGCTTGAGTTGGCCGTGGAAGTTCGAGGTAAGTGTTCGGTCTAACCTTAGCTTGAGGGATTAGGAGTTGTGTCCTATTTTCTATTTGCTTCTTGTTGAGTACGGTGTATAGGCATGGTGACGAGTATCTATACGTTGGTGTCGAGCATGACCGTGAGTCTTAAATTGCAATTTATTTTGTGTTCTTAAATAGTACTACAGATGCTGTAATTGATGATTCTCGATACTGAGCAAGGATTAAGTTTGTTTCCGCGGAAATTACTTATGATTGAGCATTGGTGTTAGCTGAGATGAGTAGAAGTTGGGTTAAGATTGGTTATAGTTGTTTCTCCCTTGCCGGGACGTATTTACTTTCACTGTTGAATCCCTTGCCGGGATAGTGTAGCTTATTGTTGATCCCTTGCCGGGACTCTTGGTATGGTTGTTGCTAAAGGTATATAAATTTTATGTTAGATCGGGTTGAACGCTGCTACAATACTATATATGGAACGGGTTGCACGCCGCAACAATGTTATGTTGGATCGGGTTGCACGCCGCAATAATACTATATATGGAACGGGTTGCACGCCGCAACAATGTTATGTTGGATCGGATTGCACGAAGAAAAAATGTTATATTGGATCGGTTTTCACACCGCAACAGTGATATAAATGGATCGGGTTGCATGTCGCAACAGTGTTAAATGATAGGGATCGGGTTGTGCGCCGCAACAGTGTTATTATGGTTTTGTTGTAAATCTTAAATTGTTCTCTCATATTTCTCTTAAGTTTCTACTGAATTCGATATTTCCCCCGTAGCATGTACCCCTCCCATGTTAATTGGTTTCTGTTTATTTTCCACTGTATATTATATAACTGCACAGTTTTATCTGGAGTCTGGTCCTAGCCTCGTCACTACCTCACCGGGGTTAGGCCAGGCACTTACCAGCACATAGGGTCGGTTGTGCTGATGCTACACTCTGCACTATGTGCAGATTTTGGAGCAGCTTTTGCACAGTAGCACTTGGGGAGTCTACCTTCAGTCCAGCCAGAGATCCCAAGGTAGTCCTACAGGCGTCCGCAGGCCCAGGACGTTCTCTTTTACTTTATTATGTACTCTATTTTCATTAGATTTCGAGACAGATTGTATTTCTTTCAGACATTTGTTGTAGTAATCTTAGTCCGTCTGTGATATTGTGACACCGGATTTTGGGTAGAGATGTGTGTTGTCATTATCGTACTGGTCTTGGTTATTATATTAGATAAAGTCTTTCGCTTGATTTCATTTATCGTTAATATCTAAATGTTGGATACCTGTTAATTCAGATTGTTAAAAAGGGTTAAAAATGAAAGAGTTAAAAAAAAATTATGTTTAGTGGCTTGCCTATCTTCTATGAGTAGGCGCCATCACGACTCCAGAGGGTGGGAAATTCGGGTCGTAAAAAGTTGGTATCAGAGCTCTAGGTTACGTAGGTCTCTACAGAGTTAGGAAACATTCCACATTTATTCTTTCCTATCGTGTGGATTAGTTTCTCAATGCTAATTGAAATTCTACTCTGTTCTTTCGCAGATGGTGAGAACACGTGCTTCCTCATCCACTGACCAGCAGCCCGAGCCCCCAGAAGCAGCTCCTATGAGAGGTAGAGGTCGAGGCCGTGCTAGAGACTGAGGTAGGGGCAGAGCTCAGCCTAGGGCAACAACACCCGCAGCGGAGCCTTAGGTTGACTTTGATGATGAGATTCTAGCCCCAATAGTCCCGATGGGCCCAGCTCAGGTTCCAGAGGGGTTTATTGCTACCCTAGTACTTCAGGATGCTCTGGACCGTCTAGTTGGCCATATGGAGAGTGTCACCCGGGCAGGCTTGCTTCCTGTAGTACCAGCCGTCTCTTAGGCTGGAGGAGGATCCCAGACTCCTGCTACTCGCACCCCGGAGTAGGTAGCTCCCCAGTTTCAAACTCTAGCAGTTCAGCTAGTTGGAGAAGTTCAGCCGGGTGTGGTAGCTCAGACCGGTGATGGAGCAGCTATGTCTGCCGATGCCTTGTGGAGGTTGGATAGGTTCACCAAGCTCTTTACTACTACTTTTAGCGGTGCATCTACCGAGGATCCCTAGGATTATCTAGACAGTTGTTATGAGGTTCTCAGGAACATGGGGATAGTTGAGACCAATGGGGTCGATTTTGCCACTTTTTGCTTGTCTGGATATGCTATTTGGTGGAGGGATTTCTATTTGGCTAGACCAGCCGGATCACCAGCTTTGACTTGGGAGCAGTTTACTCAGCTAGTTCTAGAGAAGTTTCTCCCCATCACTCAGAGAGAGGCCTATCGGAGGCAGTTTGAGCGTCTCCAGTAGGGTTCCATGACTGTTACCCAGTATGAGACCAGATTCATCGACTTGGCTCGTCATTCTCTTGTCATACTTCCCACCGAGAGAGAGAGAGAGAGAGAGGGTGAAGAGGTTCATTGATGGACTTATTCAGCTGATTCGTCTTCAGATGGCTAGGGAGACTGGGAGTGAGATTACTTTCCAGGAGGCGGCCAATATGTTCAGGAGAGTGGAGATGGTTCTGTCACAGGGAGGTGTTCATGGGTCGGATAAGAGGCCCCGTCATTCAGGCAGATTCAGTGGTGCCTCATTTGGAGGCAGGGATTCGTATGGTAGATGCCATCCTCCTAGTCCCTTTCAGTCAGAACTTCAGGTTTCTCACGGTGCTTCAGGTGGCCGTAGTTCTCACATGCAGTATTTTGATCAGCAGCCCTACAGTGCACCATCAGCTCCTATCAGTGCACCGCCGCTCCAGAGTTTTTAGGGTGGTCATTCAGGTCGCCAGTGTCAGTCTCAGTTTCCTCAGCCGCAGCACTTAGGTGGATGTTTTGAGTGTGGAGAGTATAGTCATATCAGGAGGTCTTGTCCGAGATTGGTGGGTACTCAGTCATAGCAGAAGGTGTTCTCATGCTATGGTTCAGGCGCCGGGTGTTCCACAGACCGCTCAGCCAGCTAGAGGTGGGGGTAGAGGTGCTATAGGTGGAGGTAGAGGTACTAGAGGTGGAGCTACGACCACTAAAGGTGGAGGCCAGCCAGCTGCAGGCCGTCCCAGAGAGGTAGTCCAGGGTGGTAGGGCCCAGACCCGATGTTACGCTCTTCCAACCAGGCCTGAGGCTGAGGCTTCCGATGCAGTTATCACATGTACTATTCTAGCTTGTGGCAGAGATGCTTCCATTTTATTTGATCTAGGGTACTCCTATGTGTCATCTTATTTTGCACCTTATCTGGTCATGCCTAGTGATTCCTTGAGTGCCCCTGTATATGTGTCTACACCGGTGGGTGACTCTATTGTGGTAGATCGAGTCCATCATTCTTGTATAGTTGTGATTGGAGGTCTTGAGACTCATGTGGATTTGCTTCTTTTGGACATGGTCTATTTTGATATCATATTAGGGATGGACTGGTTATCACCTTACCTCACTATCTTGGACTGTCATGCCAAGACTGTGACCTTAGCCTTACCAGGTTTACCTCGTTTAGAGTGGAGAGGGACTCCTGGTTATTCTGCCCGTAGTGTTATTTCTTATGTGAAGGCTCGGCGTATGGTCGATAAGGGGTGTTTGGCGTATTTGGCATATGTTCGTGATTCTAGTGCCGAGGTTCCTTCTATTAATTATGTGCCCGTTGTCCGTGAGTTTCCTGAGGTTTTCCCTTTAGACCTGTCGGGTATGCCACTCGACAGGAATATTGACTTTTGCATTGATTTGGCTCCGAGCACTTAGCCCATTTCTATCCTGCCGTATCGTATGGCCCCACCTGAGTTGAAAAAGTTTAAAGAGCAGTTGCAAGACTTGCTTGATAAGGGTTTCATTAGGCCGAGTGTTTCTCCTTGGGGTGCGCCAGTGTTGTTTGTTAAGAAGAAGGATGGATCGATGAGAATGTGTGTTGATTACCGACAGTTGAACAAGGTTATGATCAAGGATAAGTATCCATTGCTGAGGATTGATGATTTGTTTGATCAAATTCAGGGTGCTAAGGTATTTTCGAAGATTGACTTGAGATCTGGCTATCATCAGTTAAGGATTAGGGCATCCAATGTCCCTAAGACAGCTTTCCACACTCGGTACGAGCACTATGAGTTCTTAGTGATGTCATTCAGGTTGACAAATGCCCCAGCAACTTTTATGGATTTGATGAACTGAGTGTTCATGCCTTACTTGGATTCGTTCGTGATAGTTTTCATTGACGATATTTTGATATATCTGTAGCTGGGAGGAGCACGAGCAGCATCTTAGAGTGGTTCTTCAGACCTTAAGGGATAGTCAGTTATATGCTAAGTTCTCGAAGTGTGAGTTCTGGTTGAGTTCAGTTGCATTCCTGGGTCATGTTGTATCAGCAGAGGGTATTCAAGTTGATCCGAAGAAGATTGAGGCAGTCAAGAACTGGCCTAGACCAGCATCAGCTAAAGAGATTCGGAGTTTCTTGGGATTAGCAGGCTACTATCGTCAGTTCGTGGAGGGGTTCTCATATATCGCAGCCCCGATGACCAGGTTGACCCAGAAGGGTGCCCAGTTCAGATGGTCGGACGAGTGTGAGGTGAGCTTTCAGAAGCTCAAGATAGCTCTAACTACGATATCGGTGTTGGTTTTGCCCACAGGTTCAGGGCCTTATACAGTTTATTGTGATGGATCTCGTATTGGACTTGGTGCAGTGTTGATGCAGGATAGCAAGGTCATTGCCTATGCTTCGCGGCAGTTGAAGATTCATGAGAAGAACTACCCGGTTCATGATTTGGAGTTGGCAACCATTGTTCACGCATTGAAGATTTGGAGGCATTATCTGCATGGCTTGGCATATGAGGTGTTCACGAATCACAAGAGTCTTCAGTATTTGTTCAAGCAAAAGGAGTTGAATTTGAGGTAGAGGAGGTGGTTGGAGTTGTTGAAAGACTATGATATTACCATCTTATATCATCAGGGAAAGGCCAATGTGGTGGTCGATGCTTTGAGTAGGAAGTCAGCCAGTATGGGCAGTCTTGCTTAAATTCCGGTCAGTAAGAGACCGCTTGCTTTGGATATTCAGACTTTGGCCAATCATTTCGTGAGGTTGGATGTTTCTGAGCCCAGCCGTGTGTTAGCTTTCACAGTCACTCGTTCTTCATTATTGAAGCGTATCCGTGATCGGCATTATGATGATCCCCATTTGTGTGTCCTTAGAGACACGGTGTAACACATAGGTGCCAAGCAGGTTACCTTAGGTAATGATAGAGTTTTGAGATTGCAGGGTCAAGTTTGTGTGTCTAATGTAGATGGACTCCGAGAGTTGATTTTAGAGGAGGCCCATAGCTCCCGGTACTTTATTCATCCAGGCGCCGCGAAGATGTATCAGGATTTGCGACAGCATTATTGTGGCAGAGAATGAAGAAGGATATTGTTGCATATGTGGCTGGGTGTTTGAGTTGTCAGCAGTTTAAGTACGAGCATTAGAGGCCCGGTGGTTCATTTCAGAGGATTGAGCTTCACGAGTAGAAGTGGGAGCGGATCACTATGGATTTTGTTGTTGGACTCCCGCAGACTCGGAGGAAGTTCGACGCAGTATGGGTCATTGTTGATAGGCTGACCAAGTTACCGCATTTCATTCCTGTGGCAGTCTCCTATTCTTCTGAAAGGTTAGCTGAGATCTATATCCAGGAGATTGTTCGCCTTCGTAGTGTGCCCGTGTCTATCATTTCGGACCGAGGTACGTAGTTTACCTCACGTTTATAGAGAGTAGTTCAGTGAGAGTTGGGCATGCGGGTTGAGTTAAGCACATCGTTTCATCCTCAGACGGACGGGTAGTCCGAGCAGACCATTCAGATTTTGGAGGATATGCTCCGAGCTTGTGTCATTGACTTTGGAGGCTCGTGGGATCAGTTTTTGCCTTTAGCAGGGTTTTCCTACAACAACAACAACAGCTACCAGTCAAGTATCCAGATGGCTCCTTATGAGGCTTTTATGGTAGACGATGTCGGTCTCCGATTGGATGGTTTGAGCCGGGAGAGGCTCGGTTGTTGGGTACAGATCTGATTCAGGATGCCTTGGACAAGGTCAGGATCATTTAGGATAGGCTTCGTACAGCTTAGTCCAGGCAGAAGAGTTATGCCGACCGCAAGGTTCGTGATTTAGCATTTATGGTCGGTGAGCGAGTTTTGCTTCGAGTGTCGCCTATGAAGGGCATGATGAGATTTGGGAAGAAGGGCAAGCTTAGCCCTAGGTTCATTAGCCCGTTTGAGATCCTTGATTGAGTAGGAGAGGTGACTTATAGACTTGCATTGCCGCCGAGCTTATCGTCCGTGCATCCAGTGTTTCATGTGTCCATGCTTTGGAAATATCACGGCGATCCATCCTATGTGTTAGATTTCAGCACTGTCCAGTTGGACAAGGAATTGTCTTATGAGGAGGAGCAAGTAGCTATTCTAGACCGACAGGTTCGTCAGTTGAGATCGAAGAGTTTTACTTCTGTTCGTGTTTAGTGGAGAGGTCAGCCTGTTGAGGCATCGACCTAGGAGTCCGAGTTCGATATGTGGAGCCGTTATCACCATCTTTTCCCTGACTCAGGTACTTCCTTCTTCGATCCGTTCGAGGACGAACGATTGTTTTAGAGGTGGAGAATGTGTTTGGGTCATCACTTGTTTTTAAATTGAATTCTGCATTTCGAGGCCTTAAAAAGCTCTTTTAGCATCACCTCGATTTGCGTGCGCAGTCCGGGTGCGTAGCCGAAAAGTTTATATGTAAAAATCTGTGAAAAATGAAATATTTTGACTATAAAATGAATTAATTTGACTTCGGCCAATGTTTTGGGTAAACGGACCCGGACTCGTGATTTGACGATTCCGGAGGGTCCGTAAGAAAATATGGGAATCGGGCGTATGCCCGAATCAAATTCCGAGGTCCCAAGCCCGAGAAATGAATTTTTTAAAGAAAATTATTTTTTGAAATTGTTTAAAGGATTTGGAAATGAATTTTGATTAGAACATGTTGGTATCGTGCCCGTATTTTGGTTCTGGCGCCCGGTACAGGTCTTATATATGATTTAAGATAATTCTGTGAAGTTTGGTAAGAAACGGAATCCGTTTGACGTGATTCGGACCTTAAATGCAAAATTTGATGTTTTAAGAAGTTTTGAAATATTTCATTGATTTTGAGGTTTAATTCATTGCTTAAAGGGTTAATTTGGCGGTTTGATCACACGGATAAGTTCATATGATGTTTTTAAGTTAGTACGTATGTTTGGTTTGAAGCCCCGAGAGCTCGGGTGTGTTTCGGAAGGTTTTTGAACTCATAAAAGTTGCAGGTTTTTGTTGTTCAGTGCCAAGGGATTTTTCTCTTGGCGTTCGCGTGGGCACACTTGCAAACGCGTAAGGCAAATCTCCCACGTGCCAAATTTCTTCTTCGCGAACGCGAGGCTAAAGGGGGATACCCTTCGCTAACGCGACCCAGCATACGCGAACGCGACGACTTATGAGCCTGGGCAGGAGGGGTATTATACCTACGCTAACGCGACCACCTGGACGTGAATGCGACTACCTGGACGCGAACACGAAGGCTCGAGGAGTTAGTTCTCTGCGAACACGAGCCCATTTCCGCGAACGCGAAGGTCTCTCAGGCCTAGCTCATCGCGAACGCATAGAGAAAATTCGCCCAGTTATTTTAAGTTCCAAAAACTGAATGTATTACGTGAATTCCACCTTTTTCATAAACTTCATCTTCTCCACACCTCTTGGGCGATTTTTGAAGAGGAACTTCACCATAGCTTCATAGGTATGTAATCCTAAGCTCATTTTCTTCCATTTTTATCAGCACCCACTAGATTTCTAGGCCTAAAACATGAGATTAAGGGTAGAAAATTAAGGATTTGGGTAGAGTTAGGGCTTTTTGATTATTTGGGAATTTGACCTCGTTTTGGGTTGGATTTCAAAAGAATATATTATTCGGGCTCGTGGGTGAATGGGTGATCGGACTTTGGTCCGAATCTCATGTTTTGACCAAGCGGGCTCGGGGTCAATTTTTGACTTTTTGGGAAGAATGATGGGAAAGCTATAATTAAGCATTGGAATTTGATTGTTTAGTGTTTATTGATGTTATTAAGTCAATTATGTCTAGATACAATTGATTTGGAGTCAAATTCAAAGGGAAAGGCGGTGTTTGAGGCTTGAGTTGGCCGTGGAAGTTCGAGGTAAGTGTTCGGTCTAACCTTAGCTTGAGGGATTAGGAGTTGTGTCCTATTTGCTATTTGCTTCTTGTTGAGTACGACGTATAGGCATGGTGACGAGTATCTATACGTTGGTGTCGAGCATGACCGTGAGTCTTAAATTACAATTTATTTTGTGTTCTTAAATAGTACTACGGATGCTTTAATTGATGGTTCTCGATATTGAGCAAGGATTAAGTTTGTTTTCGTGGAAATTACTTATGATTGAGTATTGGTGTTAGCTGAGATGAGAAGAAGTTGGGCTAAGATTGTTTATAGTTGTTTCTCCCTTGTCGGGACGTATTTACTTTTGCAGTCGAATTCCTTGTCGGGATAGTGTAGCTTATTGTTGATCCCTTGTCGGGACTCTTGATATGGTTGTTGCTAAAGGTAAATAAATGTTATGTTGGATCGGGTTGCACGCCGCAACAATACTATACATGGAACGAGTTGCACGCCGCAACAATGTTATGTTGGATCGGGTTGCACGCCGCAACAATACTATATATGGAACGGGTTGCACGAACAATGTTATGTTGGATCGGGTTGCACGCCACAACAATGTTATATTGGATCGGGTTGCACGCCGCAACAGTGATATAAATGGATCGGGTTGCATGCCGCAATAGTGTTAAATGATAGAGATCGGGTTGCGCGCTACAACAATATTATTATGGTTTTGTTGTAAATCCTGAATTGTTCTCTCATATTTCTCTTAAGTTTCTGCTGGATTCGATATTTCCCCCGTAGCATGTACCCCACCCATGTTAATGGTTTATTCCTGTTTATTTTCCGCTATATTATATAACTGCACAGTTTTATCTGGAGTCTGGTCCTAGCCTCGTCACTACCTCGTCGGGGTTAGGCCAGATACTTACCAGCACATGGGGTTGGTTGTGCTGATGCTACACTCTGCACTATGTGCATTTTTTGGACAGTAGCACTTGGGGAGCCTGCCTTTAGTCCAGCCAGAGATCCCGAGGTAGTCATGCAGGTGTCCGTAGGCCAGGCGTTCGCTTCTACTTTATTATGTACTATGTTTTCATTAGATTTCGAGACAGATTGTATTTCTTTCAGACATTTATTGTAGTAATCTTAATCCATCCGTGATATTGTGACACCGGATTCCGGGTAGAGATGTGTGTTGTCATTATCGTACTGGTCTTGGTTATTATATTAGATAAAGTCTTTCGCTTGATTTCATTTATCGTTAATATCTAAATGTTGGATACCTGTTAATTCAGATTGTTAAAAAGGGTTAAAAATGAAAGAGTTTGAAATTTTCTATGTTTAGTGGCTTGCCTAGCTTCAATGAGTAGGCGCCATCACAACTCCCGAGGATGGGAAATCCGGGCCGTGACATCTTCATATGAAAGCAATTTGTGCTGATATATCACATTCTAAAATTGATTTATATTTTCGCCTTCATTATTATCTATTATTCTTTAAATGTTGTTATTATTAATTTTTATAATTGTTTATCTGGATTTACAATAAAGACAACCATTCAATCGCGAAAGACGTCAAGGGAAATTCACACCGCAGGTATAAGTCAATTAATGCTATCGTACGAACTTTAATAATTTTAGCATTTATATTATTCTATATTATTTGATTGCAATTCATTCACTATATAAAGAAGGATTCATTATGTAATTTAATATTTCATAATCACCATTTAGATTTGAACTCTAACACTTAATAATTTATAATTATTACTTATACAGTCGTACATGACGGAACTGAAGATTTTGTGCATGAGATTTACAAGTAAATAGAAAAAGTGAGGCTTGAATATTTCAAAAAAGAGCAATCAACTTTGAAAAGACAATTATGCTAAGGCATAATTAATAGTGCTATAGTTGAAGATCGATATAGAGAAGATAAAGTTGATTAAAGAATATTGATTCCGGCATCATCTACAGAAGCCATCAAAGTTTCAAAAGAGAGATGTACCAAAGTTTATTTCATAGTATGATTGCTAGATGCGTAGAGATAGAGTTAATTGGAGAGTATGTCTTTTGATTTTATCAAAGGTCTTTTAAGGTTAGGCGATAATGCTGGCTCTTTGGTATATTTTAATTTGTAATTTATTACTAAATCAAATATTTTTCCAATATGTATGTATATTAAAAATTATTAACTGGTATGTTTTTTATGTCAAAAATAAGATTAAATACACATGCTACGCACGTGCACAGAGACTACTATACGACGTATATATAACTACTATATACACATTATATGCATAGTGATATATGAGGTTTTTTGGGCATATAATTAATCTTATGATTTAGTATGCCATATATTTATCGTATAAATATTACATATGCAGAATATATTATTGTTGCATAAATATTATATATGTAATATGTACTTGTATATTACTATTGTAATACATTGTATATAAATGATATATCTATATTATATATCATCAACCATGGAAAATTCAAAATGGAAAACTGAATAAACAAAGTATCTACTTATACTTGTGGACGTTTGTCCATTCCAGTTGCTACTGCAAATACTAATACAAAAAAAAAAATGAATATCATATTCATGTATTAGCAAAACAGTAAACAATAGGCAAAATACATAAACGGCCCTTTGAAGTTTATTCTCAACGATCAAACAGACACCTCAACTGACCGCTTTACTATTGAAATATTAAGTATATTTAGAAGACACCTCATATTGACATGGCAAGTTAGTGTATTTTAATTGCATTTGGGCGCGTGAGGTTTTATCGGACTTTTTCTTTCTTATTTTAGAATTAAATTAAATTAAATTTTGGAAGTGGGTCCCACATTAAATTATTTTTCTCACTAAATAATCTCTCAGTAATAATATTATCCTTTTTCACCCAAATTTTAAGCAGCTCCACCTCTTTAAGCTACCACCGGAACAATGGCCGGAAGTTTTGCCGGAGCCTTCGTTGCTCAATTATTTTATTTTTGAAGCACAAAAAAGAAAAATTCATTTCCAAACGGTTCAATTCTTTAGTCCCACAAGCTGATTCGCTCATCCCCGAGTCATCTTCACCAGCGACTTCGACGACGACCCCTTCTTCATTTGCCTTTCTCAGATCCATCATCAAGTTCCTTCACCACTTTGTTTCCCGGAGCAAACCTCTCCTGAACCCAATCCGATATCAGAACACGCCCGCCTAGATCCTACGTTTGTTTGAGAAGATTCGAAATCTCGAAATCGAGGTTCAGTCCGGTGATCTTCAGTTAGAGAAAGGTATGACGATTAAGTTGGTGGAGGTGGGGCAGAGCGCTGATTTTATGACGATTAAGTTGAGGGTTCTGTTATTTGGGAAGATCGAAAGAAGAAAATGGATTAAGGGTTCTGGTTTTGGGAAGACACAAGTAAAAGGAAGAAAGAAGAGTAAGTTGGTGGGGGTGGGGGCAGAGCGCTGGTTTAAATTTAATTGAAACTAAGGAAGAAGCCTTCCAATGTTTTTTTTGTTGTTAACTACACGTGTAAATTTTTTCTTTTGTAAATTATACGTGCCATTGATTCGTTTGACACCTCATTAGCAAGTGTAACTCATACACGTGGTCCGATGGTGTTTATTTGATATACTTAATAGCCACTAAAAGTGTCTCAATAATAAAGCGGTCAGTTGAGATATCTGTTTGATCGTTGAGGACAATTTCAAGGGATCCTTTATGTATTTCACCTAAACAGTACTACGCTTGGTCTGCACATGATCTTACTTCTTCTCTTTATTAGTTCCCTTTCCCTTCATCTTCATTTACGATGCAATTGCAAAAATTACTAACTAGTTCTCACGGCCACCGACATTTCCTTCAATCAAACTGTAAGAATATTGGTATTTGGGTTTGGTATGTTTACAAGTCGGAAGTAATTTTGGTTTCAACAGAGCGGGAAAATTTTGTGCGGATTAGTGTTTGGATTCGCAAACGAATTGATTTTGAAAGTGGAGAGATTTTGAGAGAACCTAGTTCAAAGATACAGACAAAAAAGGCAATAAATTTCTAGGGGAAATGGATAGTTTCAACATATTATATATGATTAAAATATATTTAACATACATTTTGAGTGAATATGAAGAAAATAAGAGGAGAGACACGATGAAATTTAGGATAAGACACAAGAGGAGAGAGAGAGTATCAGATTCCATGATTTGTGCCTCCTTATTGTGTGCATAATTTATACAATATATAAATAATGTAAAAAAATGGAATAAACAACAAATAATATTATTTTCTTACATACTTTTTTCAAAATGCTTAGCTGTGTAGTTTTCTCCGGGAAATTACACCTATTGACCTTAAAAATGAACGGTCTTGACTATTTGACCCCCGCTTGCCCTATTCGCAAAACGGTAAGGTCAATAGTGTTGCTATCATCGGGCAAGCGAGGGGTAACACTTGTTAAACTTAAAATTCTGTCATGGGACAAGTAGGGTCAAAAAATAAAAAATGGCACCGAAGTATCCTATTTGTGCAAATCACCCTGAGCTAATAACCATTTGGACATTAGTCGATTGAAATGGGCTCATTCTTTTGAGTCCAACCAAATGTAGCCCAAATCCCAAGTTGAATTTTAATTTAAATCCATATTAGACTGAAATAATTTGTAGCTGAAATAAGGATGTTGAGATGGATGTGTAGGTATACTAGGTTAGATATAATTATGAATGAAGTTATTTGAGACAAGGTGGGAATGGCCCCTGTGGAGGGAAAGAAGCGATAGGAAAGGTTTAGATGGTTCGGGTATGTTAAGAGGAGAAGCACAGATGCCCTAGTCAGGAGGTGTGAGAGGTTGGCCTTGGGGGGTAAGAGAAAGGATAGAGGTAGGCCAAAGAAGTCTTGGGGAAAGGTGTAATGACCCGACCGGTCGTTTTGAGCTGTTGCACTTTGCTTGCCAGTTCTCGACCATGATTTGCCGCGTGTGATGTAATATGACTGATGTAAATCATTGGTTTTGGTTTTCACGAAAATCGGAATGAAATTGAAAGAACAGTTCTCAGTTGTAGCTTAAAAATTTGAAGGTTTGACCAAGATTTGACTTATTTGTATATGAGCTCGGATCGGAATTTTTATGATTTGGTTAGCTCCGTTAGGCAAATTGGGACTTAGGAGCGTGATCGGAATGCATTTTGGAAGTCCGTAGAAGGTTTAAGCTTGAATTGGCAAATATTGAGATTTCGGCGTTTTCCGGTTGATAGGTGAGATTTTGATAAAGAGGTCGGAATGAACTTCCGAGAGTTGCAGTAGCTTCGTGGTGTCATTTGAGATGTGTGTATAAAATTTCAGGTCATTCGGACGTGGTTTGGTTGGGGTTTTGATCAAAAATGTATTTCGAAAGATTTTGGAAACTTAGGCTTGAATCCGATGTGATTTGGTAGATTTGATGTCGTTTGAGGTGTTTTGATGATTGGAACAAGTTTGAATACGATATTGGGTCTTGTTTGTGCTTTTGGTTGAGGTCCTGGGGGCCTCGGGGTGATTTCGGATGGTTAGCGGGGAAATTGAAATTTGTGTTGCAGCTTCAGATTTGTTGCTTCTGGTATTTCTGCATCTGCGGTTTGTGGACCGCAGATGTGGCGCAGCAGATGCGGGTGTTTCATCACAGAAGCAAAAATGGGTCAGGTGAGCTGGACCGCAGGTTCGCAGATGCGGAAGAGGCCGGTTTAATGAACTCCGCAGAAGCGGATGTGTTGACCGCATATGCAGTACCACAAAAGCAGATTTTGGACCGCAGATGCAGTTATGTCTGGGCGGAATGTATATATGTCTTCCTTTGTGATTTTTGAAGGGTTTATAAATTTTTGCACTCGGAATTGGGAGCTTTGGGCGATTTTGAAGAGAGGAATCAAAGAAACTTCATTGAGGTAAGGATTTTGGACTTAAAACACATTCTTATGGTAGAATTTCATGAATTAAAAATGTAATTAATAGGTTAAAGGGCTAAAAATGGAGGATTAGGGCTTGAGTTTAACAGGCCTTTAATGGAGGATTTGAGGGGTCATTTGAACTCCGATTTTGATGTTGTTGATATGTATGAACTCTTGGAGAGACGAGGAATCTAATGATGTGAAAATTTCTGAGTTTCGAGAAGTGGGACCAGGGCTCAGGTTTTGGTAATTTCGGATTTTGTGCCCGTTATTGATTGTTTTCGCTTGGGCTTTATTCCCTTAGCATATTGTGATGTATTCGTTCTGATTTTGGATAGATTCAACGCGCGTGGAGACCGATTCGAGGGGCAAAGGCGTCGCGAGCTAGAGTGGTAGCCGGTTCGAGGTGAGTAATGATGTCCTGAGGGTTTGAAACTCCGGATTGCACATCGTAGTGCTATATTGAGGTAAGACACGCGCTGGAAGATGAGCATGGGATCTTTTACTACTGGGGATTGTGACTTGGTCCGTCCCTATTGATGATTTTACCGCGTATTTGACTGAAACTTATTTGTTATCATCATGATTTGGGTTGAGTGCCATATTTGAGCTTCGTGCCAACTATTTGGACCCTTCGAGGATTCTTATCACTGTTTTCTCACTGCTTGACTTATTATTTGAACTCAGTCCTACTGATATCTACTATTTTACAAACTCAGCCACTTTTACTCGGATTTAAAACTTAAATGATGTTTTAGGCTGAGAACTACTATTTTACTAATGTCCGAGGGGCTTGTGATGATTTTCGGACTGAGTGAGGCCGAGGGCCATATGTGAGGATATGTTGAGTGATATGAGGCCGAGGGCCTGATATGCTGAGTGATGATGCCACGAGGTGGCTTGATATAGCGCTTGGGCAGTAAGGGGCCCCTCCGGAGTCTGCACACCCACAGTGATCTCGGGTACCCATTGTTCTAAGAGTGAGTCTGAGGGGCTGATACTATTCTGAGAGTGAGCCCGAGGGGCTGATACGAGTGATTGTGAAGTAGCCCAAGGGGCTGGTACTGTTCTGAGATATTTCCCGAGGGGCGAACTTTTATGTGTTCATCTTTCAGATTAACTTGTCATTTTACCTATTATACTGTGGTATTTGTGCCCGAGGGGCGGATTTTCTATGCTTATCAGCACTAACTATTTTGCAATCATTGCGTAATTGTTGAAAATGTCATTTTCAAAAGAGATTTAAACTGAGCTAAGATATTTCTAAAGATTTCACAGCTTCACTGCTTTTCTCAAAGGGTTTTACGCTATTTCTATACAGCATGTTGGTTGTTTTACATGATTTCTTACTGCTCAGTTGTTATTTACCTTTATTACTCACTGAGTTGGAGTACTCACTTTACGCCCTACACCTCGTGTGCATATGCAGGTATTTATTCCCCCGGCAGCGGGTTTTGTGTTGATCGGAGGTTGAGTTATCGAAGTTTAGCAAGGTGGCTGCCAGCATTCGCAGCACCGCTTTTCTCCCTTTTTTGTTCATTAGTACTGTTTTGTACATTTCAGACCTTGTAGTTGTATTTATATTCTAATAGATGCTCGTGACTTGTGACACCCCAGTTTGGGCTGTGTCGGGATAGTTCTTACTGATGTTATCGTAAATTCCGCAAATTATGGATATTATATCATGCTTTAGAACTGTTTATGATATTTAACTATTTAAAAGAGGTGTTCTGTTTGGTCTGGCTGGCCTTGTCTTCATGAGAGGCGCCATCACGACCGGTTTTGGTAATTGGGTCGTGACAAGTTGGTATCAGAGCCTAGGTTACATAGGTCTCACAAGTCATGAGTAGGTTTAGTAGAGTCTCGCGGATCAGTACGGAGACGTCTGTATTTATCCTCAAGAGGCTGCAGAACCTTTAGGAAAACTTCACATTCTTGAATTCTTGTCGTGCGTCCTTGATTCAGCTTGAAATATAACTCCTTGAATTCCTTCCACTCGTTCGTATGTGCGTATATGCGCTCAGTATCAGATGTGCCTTGATGGCTTGTGATTCCCTAATCGAGGGGCGAGATGTGATCTCTGTGAGTTAATGTTGGGCTAGTCGGGAGGACTTGAGGCCGGATCTTTGCCTATAGCTTGAGCACCGAGGTGTTGATTGTGTGAGCAAATATTTTTGAACTTATATGTTCGGTATTGTCCCTATTAGTAGAATTGACGGTTGGATGGCTATGTGATGAGTATGTTAGTACTGCGAGATGTATTCATAAGATTTGGAAGCGATGAAAAGAGGCTGCTGGAGGATAGAAGAACTATTCGGTGCTTGAATTCCATCTTGATTCGAGGTGTATCCCCAAGTTATGGGCATGTGAAGGATCTTTTCATGTTTTCCAGTTGAGAGTGAAGTAAATTGCATGTTGCGGTACGAGTTCAGACTCAGGAAGACTAAGTGACTGCGCAATGTTTGTGACGGTAAAAGGTATACAAAAATGTTAGTTGAAGACAAGGCAGGTGGGTTATCTCCTGTGAAGTGTTCCGAGGTTGTGTGATCCTTATGTGTCTTTTAGAAGGTCTCATTTGCAAGTGAAATTTAAGTGTTGAAATTTGAATTTTGAGTCACTCAAGAGAGTGGGCTTGACAGTTGCAAGGATGAATGCGAGATTTGCAGAAGATTCAAGGTGCCAGATGGTCTGGGTTTCACGAGCTTATGAAGGTTTGAGTTTAACCTCACTATGCTATTATGGCAGCAAGAGAGTATATGCGTTATGAGTTATTTTGTGTGTTTTGATCTATGGCTTTGAGCCAATTCGGGAAGTCTGCTATTGATTAGTTGATTGCACGATTAGGTGCTATGTTGGTTCCAGTTTGAGGCGTGCGAGTGAATCAGTTATGGCTTGCGGAAATTGAGACCGAGGATGGCTCGAGTAAAGGAAAATTTTGACAAAGGTTATGAGATGCTTCACAGGTGTGTGAGAATCACGGCATGTCTTGAGTTATTGTTGGTAATGGATGCTCGATGTATAGAGCAGGAAGTGGCTTGGTTGTTCTAGGGTGAGGCTACACTCTGTGATGTCGGAGTGCTATTGAGGCACGGGTGGTTCCATTCGTTTGATCAGGCTAATTGCAGTTGAATAGAGTGAATGACTCTCTAGAATGGTTCTAATGTGTTCAAAATTCTACATGTAACAATTGGTTATCTTAAAGTTGTATATGTGGTTAGAAACTGAGTTCTCATTGGAAGAGGTCAAGACTTGTGGTAATTCTATGGTAATTATGGAATTCTATGTATCAGTATCCGGAAGGTAAAGGTAACGGATTTAGATTCGCAGGAAGTTTCCTCAGAGTAAAGTATTTTTGAATATGGTGCCTTTGGGAATAGTTAAGAGAGTATTTAGCGGCTTATGGGTCTCAGATTGTGTGGATTTATGCTTGGGTCCCGTGTGGTAAGTTTGGGTTGAGGAATTGTGATGTTATAGCAAGAAGGAGTATCAAGTTGAAGGTAAATCAGAAGGAAACTCGGATAGATGGTATAGCCTAGTAGTGGGTCGGATCGATATGGTAAGCATATGATTGACTCCTTGGATGCTTATGGGGTAATGAGTTCCTACAGGTATTTCGCGGTAATGCTCTTAGGTTTTGATGGCTTGCTTAGCTTGGTCGAGTTAGAGGGATTCAGTCCTGATGAGGTAGGGTTGTGAAAATGGAATTCGGGGAGTTCTTGGTGGTTCCTACCTTGGTTGGAGATGTATATTTTCCTATTGGCATAAGGAGCATGGGATGTATAGTGGATCTTTTCTAGATGGGATCAATTGGAAGTTCTTGGTTAGTGGAATGCATAGTTGCTTGTGGTTCGAAATGGATATGAAGTTCTCATGTTATCCTAGGATGGTATGGTATATGTGGTATGTTGTGGAGGATTGATATTTGCGTGTGTAAGGTTACAGTTCAGTTCTGAAAGGGAGTTCATAAAACTCTTAGGTAGCGGGTAGGCTCAGATGATTAAGGAAATGGTATTGCTAATTGGAAGTGATTTGACGACAGTATATGTTTCAGAGAAAGGGCAATGTGATTAAGTTAATGGCACTTCGGTAGCATTGCGGCACTTTCTGGCTGGATTGGCTGCTGATATTCGAGTTTGCTTGGTGGCACAGAAGAATTTTAGAGTATCTCTCGTGAAATGATTGGGTATTAGAGGTGTGGCATGTAGTCAGACGGCGAAAGTAGGATCGGATATGGTGATTCATGTGCCGTGTGGATTTGGAGACTGAAGTTCTCATATTCAGGCTATGTTATGGTTGTAGATCGTGTGTATCAGCACTATTTAGTGACTATCGGGGTTTGGAGACCCGAGCGAATCTTTTGTTGCTTGGTATGTTGGATTCGGAAGTGATATCGGGTTCAGACTGGTTGCCTCTGTATTGGGTTATTCTGGACTATTGCGCTATGGGCTATGCCGAAAATGCCACGAATTGAGTGGCGAGATGCGACGGATTATATCCTAGTAGAGTGGTTTCATATTTTGAAGACCCAGCAGACGGCTGGGAAGGATTGCCTTTCTTATTTGGGCCTTCGTGATGGATATCAGTGCAGAGGCTTCTACCATTGATTCAGTTCCGGTGTTGAGGGATGTTTCGGATGTGTTTCTTGTGGCCAGGCATGTTGTCGGGCGAGGTTGTTGATTTCAGTATTGATTTGGTGTTGGGCACCGTATCGTATGGCACCAGCAAAGTTAAGGAGTTGAAAGAGCATCTTTAGAATTTCCTTGATAAGGAGTTCATTGGCAGGCCAATGTAGATGCGTGTTCTAACTTGAGTCGGCTTGGTTGGCACCAAATTGTATTGTTGAGGGATGTGTTTATTCGATTGTTATTGAGCTCATTAGTAATTTGGGGAGGTCTATGAGTTACCTTTCTGTGTTGCGAGATGTATGATTTGTTGGTTATGGACACATATGGTGCGGTTCTATTGGGGTTTCATAGTGGAAGTCGAGCGGGAAGAGTATTCAGTGTTGCTCGGTAAATGGTGTATCGGTTATATCCTTTCAGGTTTGTATGGTGTAGGTTATTTGCTTTGCCGTGGGCATAATGATTTGCTTTGGTTCCAGACATCAAATTGTGTGTGGTTGTCAATTTTGAGCATAGTGACTTGAGGTGTCTCATGTGGAGCAGTACTTGGATAGGATCGCACATTGCAGCGAAGCTATGTGGGATGTGACCTTGCGGGTTAGATTCATGTGTTCTATTCTATGATGTGAGGCGGGTTCTCAGCCTTGGGTTGTGATGGTACTTGTGAGCTTGAGGGACAGCTCTTTGCTAGAGTCATTTTCATGATTTGAGTATGTTCGGACCGTTGCTTATTAGTGCGCGTATTATACAAGTTGTGGCTTAAGCCTGCATTGATGTGTCATGTCACTAGAGTAGTGTGTTAGATCAGAAGGAGATCATTGGGATCATTAATGACTACGAATGGATTCGTTTTCAACATGTTGGAAGGATAATATCGAGGGTTGGCTCGGAATTTGCTATGGTAATTGCCAAGGAGAAGTGACTTCATGAATGGTTGATCTTGTGAACACCTAATTTTTGACAACATTTAATTTTTTATCACTTCTTTTATGTAAATATTTTAGGGGGTTTTAACCTACTATTATTTTAGCTTTATTACACTTTTTATTATAGGATAAAAATACCAAAAAAAATTAAAAGGTGAATTATCACTATTAATATTTTTTTAATTATTTTTTGTTTTTTATATGACAAAATCCGAAAATATTTATTTTATTTTTAAAAAAAATAATAATTTCGGGAATGATTTAAAAAATAAAAAAAAGGGAAGTATTGAATAAAAAAATATAAAAGTAAAAATGGGTGGAATTCTCTTTTAAAAAAAAGTAAAAGAATGTAGAAAATTTTAAAAAATAAAAAGTTTTGTGGAAACTTTAAAAAAATTAAAAAGTAAAAGAAGGTTGGAATTAAAAAATAAATATAAAGATATCTGAATATTTAAAAAATTTAAAGTAATTGAAAGTAGCATTTTTAAAAGAAAAAGAAAAGATAGTGGTTTGTTTTTTTAAAGAAAAGTTAAATAAAGTGAGATTCTCTTTTAAAAAAATAAAAAGTGGGATTTTAAATAAGATAAAAGTAATTAAAGTTGGAATTTTAAAAATAAATAAAGGTGGGATTTCTTTTTCTAAAAAAATAAAAGCAATTTGTAAGTGGGATTTCTTTTAATTAAAAAAAAATAAAAAATAAAAAAAACAAATCTGAAAATTTCGAAAAGTTTGCTATAAATAGAAGAGAAAATTTAGGAAGAAGGGGGTTCAAAAAAGAGGAAAAAATAGATAGAGAGAAGAAAAAAAAGGGGGCGGAGAGAGCGGTATATACTCGATATACACTCTGGATACACTGGATATAGAGGGACAGAATTCATTTTGGAGAGAGTAAAAAAAATATAACCAAATTTTCTAAAATATTGAGAGCGGAAGAACACCAGAGAGAGTTCAAATCTAGAAAGAGAAAACAAAGAGAGATTTCCGGACTATTTTTCTTCTCCATTTTTACTAGTTTTCTCCGTGTTACTGGGATTTCTGGATTGAGGTGTTGAAGCTACTGTGCTGGGCTTTCTGCTGCTGTATTTTGTTGTGTTACTACTGTTGTTGACTGCTCTTTCATCTTCTTGTATTGTCATTTCCAGGTACACAGCTGTAACCTTGGTCATTTGTAAGCCGAAAACATAAGCATGAATATACATGAAGATTTGAAGCTTTAAGTTTGATCTAGCTTTTCTAATGATTTGTATATTAGGATATCTCATTCATTAATATCATGCAAATGCCTGTGGAATGCATAAACTGGACAGTTGAATCTATTTCTACAAACATGTGAATAATATTAGTAACTAATATTCTCGAATGTTAGTGATTGATGTTAGCCTAATGTCGGTTTTTTAAGCATTGACGCATTTATTCGACAAGTCGTAAAAAGAGTAAAAAACAAAAATGGCTTTGTATTACACATAATCAATTCCAATAGTTCAAGTCATCTAATAATGTTAGTTTAAATTAATCAAAGAGTAGTTGGTTTGTTTTGATATTACCGGGTGTCAATCTCGTGTTCTATTCATAATCTTAACTTTAGTGTTATTAACTAATAGAATAAGCAACGAAATAATCTCCCTTTGTACAAGCTCGATTACAATTTCCCATTTGCATTTGTCGTAGACTAATAACTAATAAGTCACGTCCCTTTTTAAGCATGTAATTAATTTGGAGATTTTCTTTTAGAGACAAACTTAATAAAAATGTAGTCACTTTAGGATTGTCCTTTTAAAATAAATGAGATGAGCCTCGCTGGATAAACACATAAATGGCGGGGCCCTCGTTAAATGTATGTATTAAATGCTTAGATTTCGGTACGGGCCGTTTAGCAAATTTCACGGCCCTACCCAAAATAATGATACGCTAGTCGCTTTAGGCGCGTATTTAATAATGTTATCTTCTTAAACAAGGGTGCACATTTATGTGACCCAAATCCAAATCTCAACGGAGTAGAAATGTGTCGCTAATCACGGGTGCATTGATTGTGACGTGGTTCGAGATGCATGTCCATGACGTTGCAAATTCCTTTAAAAAATAATGAATGAGACGAGCCTCGACAAACAAGAATACACAAATTGAGGGGCCCTCAACGGATAGTTATTTCGAATGCTTAGATTTCGAGACAGGCCGCATAGCGAACTTTACGGCTTTTCTCAAAATAACAACGCGTTAGTCTTTAGACGCGTATTTAATAATGTTATTTTCCTAAACTCGGGTGCACATTTATGTGACCCAAATCCAAATCTCAACGAAGTTGGAACGTATCAAAAGTTACGGGTACATTTATGTGGCGCAATTCGAGATGCATTCTCACGACGTTGCAATTCTTTGAATAAATAATAACAAAGCGGTAAACAGTTAAAATTTGCACGTAGGTTCATAATTGTATAAAATTAGATAATCAAGCCGAATATGATAGTTGAGCAACCGTGCTAGAACTACGGAACTCGGGAATGCCTAACACCTTCTCCCGGGTTAATAGAATTCCTTATCCGAATTTCTGGTGCGCAGACTGTTAAACAGAGTCATTCTTTTCCTCGATTTGGGATTCAACCGGTGACTTGGGACACCATAAATCTCCCAAGTGGCGACTCTGAAATAAACAAATAAATCCCGTTTCGATTTAAAAAGGAGGTGTGACAGCTCTGGCGACTCTGCTGGGGATAGTAACCCAGAACCACTGGTTCAGGGTTAGAAATTCGAGCTTAGAATAATTGTTGTATTTGGCTTTATCGTGTGATTGAGCTTAAATGTGCTAAATGCTGCTTTTACTGCTTTGATATTATCTAAACTGTATATAAATTGTGCCGAAACCCTTCTCTTCTTACCTCCGGGGATGTGTTTACTGGTTGAGACTCCCTATTTTGTTAGTGTCATACCCTGAAATAAAAGAGGCTCGGAAAGTTTCTAAGCCGGCTGGCCTTTTGGTTCCCGGAAAGGAGCTCCTTCCTCAACTCGAGTTGTCCGCTCGGGTACACTGTCTAGAACATATACCCAGGTTGAACCTAGAATAACTTGACTTCATGTCGGATCCCTAGTAGGAACGTTTATTTGCATCATGTTGCATTTGACTTAGGGGACTCAACACAGGGGTTGGGTCCGTCTAGGACAAGCAACCTGAAATGAAAAAAGACCATCCTGCTGCATCCTGTTTGTTTTGCACATTTATTTGCTTCAGATCTGTATGCTGACCGGCTTCTGAAATCGGGAATTTTTGAAAAATTCTGAAAAAAAATAAAAATAAAAATAGCAGTGTAGGGAGATAACTACTTATTTTTTAGAAAAATAAAACCAATGTCCAAGTAGTGTCAAAACCCTGCCGAAATTTTGAAAAATGAAAAAATTGTCTTTTTTTAGTTTGATTTATTTGAAAAACAAAAGAATGGAGTCTTGTTTACAAGTTTAGTTTATGTTGCCCGAACTACGACGGTTTGATTCTCACAGGATGTGAGATACGTAGGCAGCCCTCATCTGGTCCAACCTCCCCTTTTGCAAAAATAGCCAAAAATGTCAAAAATATTTCGTCATAGAGTTGGGTGATGCTGTTTTTGTCAGAAATAGCCAAATTTTCCCAAAAAGGACACTGGAAGGCTGACTTTGCATAAACGGCCACCTTTGGTCATGTTTTTAGGATTTTGGTCGGTTAGCTAAAGCAGCCTTAAAATCTTCGTCCCCGAGGTGCTGAAAGGCCGCGTAGGCAAAACCCGGTCTTTTATTTTAATTTGAAAAATAATAAGAAAAAGAGTCAGTGGTCAAGAATACCGTTTAGATTTTTGGTCAAAATAAGCCGAGCCAGCTTCGGCGATGTCTTAAACCGTTCTTGTCGAGATAGCCTTAGAGTATCTTTCAGTTGTCAAAAAGCTATTTTCGTAAAAGAACAGACAAGTTTGTGAAGTGTCATAAAATAATCTTCCCGGCCTCAAAATTCATTTGAAATTGGGAAGAGGCCACGTTTGCAAAAACAGCCGTTTGGTCAAAATCGGCATATAGGGGAAGGAATCTGTCATTTTATTTTGCTTGAGTTTGTATTTCTTTTGATTAGAGAATGTGGGCCGTTTGACTTTCGAGTTTGTTGTTCGTCTTTAAGTGATTCCAAAAATGTTTTATTGTTGTTTACCTTTGATGTGGCAGAACTACGCCCGATCTGATTCATGCGGGGACATGATACGTAGGCAATCCACATAAGATTCGACCACCACTAAAACGAAAAAAGAAAAGGCAAAGTGAATAAAAGAAAGGAAAAGAAGGACATAAAAAGAGAGATAAAGAAAGTAAGACGGAATGACGCATGCAGTCGAAGCAAAGACATGTTAAAAATGGTTAAACTGCCTAGGAACATTGCATCCCCAACGTGAAATTGCAATATGTGTTAAACTCTAACGCTAACAAGTTTGTTGTTGATCCAGAGATTTTGAAACAGTTAGCTCGTTGGAATGTTCTGGCAGATTACCATTACCACACAAGATCTAAAGGGCCCATTCCGGAAAGTATGTCTGGTTCGGACAAAAGTGTTGAGGAGGAAAAGGCAGAGATGCAAATGATGAAGGAGGAAATAGACAGGTTGAGACAAGAGATTGCTGGGATGCACCTAACTTGGACTAGGGGACAAACATCATCAATCCTTCCCCCTACTCCTACCCTTTCACCGGCTCGGACTCCGGAACACCCTCCCACTGGTCCATCAACGAGTTTCCCCATTGCCCAATACTATCAAGGGGAAACTTCCTATAATCCCCAAGATCCACCACCCAAACAAAATCCTCCTCCACCAACTGTTCCTGTTTTTATGGCACCTCCACCCGCCACGTTGCAAAAATCAGCCGATGAACCAGTGTTTCAGGTTTACGACAACCAGTACTATCCTCCCGAACTCACCTTCAAAGCACCCGAGCCATACACTTACACCCCTCACCTTCAGCACCTGGTAGAAACTGAGAGGCTGGCTAAGAATCCGGAGCAGGACGAAGTGCTTCGTAAAGTGAAAAGCCTGGAGCAATCCTTCAGGAATATGCATGGATTGGGCAGCCAAGTTAGTGTGGCCTATAAAGATCTGTGTCCCTTCCCCGATGTTCAGTTGCCAGCAGGTTTTAAGATGCCAAAGTTTGATCTATATGAGGGACATGGTGATCCCATGACACATCTACGAGGTTTCTGTAGTAAGATGAGAGGGGCAGGTGGAAAGGATCAGCTGCTGATATCTTATCTTGGTCAAAGTTTAAGCGGGTCCGCACTGGAATGGTACACGAGGCAGGATCCTAGCAGGTGGTATACCTGGGACGATCTAGCACAAGCATTTGCAGGTCACTTCCAGTATAACCTTGAGATCGTCCCTGACCGTCTCACACTGTTGAAACTTGAGAAAAAACCTGGAGAGAGCTTCAGGGAATTCGGATTCCGTTGGAGAGAGCAAGCAGCAAGAGTCGATCCACCAATGAGGGAAGGTAAAATGGTGGACTACTTCTTACAAACTTTGGAGCCAACTTACTTCGGTCACTTGGTGACGTCAGTTGGTAAATCTTTCAACGAAGTAATAAAAATGGGCAGTATGGTTGAAGAAGGACTCAGATCCAACAAGATAATGAGCTATTCGGCAATCGAGGCCACAACTCAGGCTATCCAAAGCGGCACGGGAGGTGTGCTCGGGAAAAAGAAGAGAGAGGAGGTCGCAACAGTCGAGGCAGGTACTTGGTCCAGATTCGGAGGTTCCCCCCCTCACTACCAGCCCAGACCCCATCACTCAAATTACCCACACATGCCATATGGCCTTCCACAACCCTACTGTCACACCTCCTTTTTACCGCGCCCGCGGGGCGCGTGGGGAGTTTTCTCCAATTGAAGGACATTCGAAACGGGATTTGTTTATTTGTTTCAGAGTCGCCACCTGGGAATTTTAAGGCGTCCCAAGTCACCACTTTTAATCCCTGAATCGAGGAGAATATGACTCTGTTTATTATTCTGCGAACCAGAAATCCTGAGTAAGGAATTCTGTTAATCCGGAAGAAGGTGTTAGGCATTTCCGAATTCCATGGTTCTAGCACGGTCGCTTAACTGTTTTTATTATTGGTTTAATTATCTTGATTTTTATTAAATACTTTTTGTTACGTGATTTTTCTACCGCTTTTACTTATTGTGATTAAGGACCCTTCTTTGAATCGAATTACGCGTACGTATATTTGTGTTATAAATTTAAAAATGCGGAATTGTGTCACGCGTACATGTACACAATAACTTTTGATAATATATTTATTAAGCAATCATTTTTTCGAAATTGTGTTGAATCAAGAATATTTGTTTTTCTTAAATATTGAACCGCACATCGCGAGTTTTTATTAAATTAATTTAACGCCTTTGAAAAAATCCTTTTATTAAATATTCGCTCGAAATTGCGCGTACGCATAATCCGAATTTTTGCTTTTTAAAAATATAATCAGGGTACGCGAACGTATCCCTAATTGCGCAAAATATTTGTAATGATATTAGGGATTTTTCCACAAATTGTTTGTTGTATCTACACATTTTATATGAAAATACTGAGAAACTCATATTCAAGGGATGTCTTTAAATTCTTTTAAAAGAAATTCACAATTTTTAAATATTGCCCGTTGACTATAATTTCCGAGTATTAATTATGTTCATCCCAAGACTATTCAAATTCACAGTGAAAGGATAAAAATTTGATTTTTAAGCAAATACAACATATATATGTCTGCCAAAGAATGAATTGTATATGAAACTAACAAATTCTATTTCTAATTACCATTGATATAAAGTGTTGCAATTGGTGCTTATACATCTCGTTTCATTCTCATATACTCGCTTTTAATCTAATAGACCTAATTATTTGGTCAATTTGTTTTATGAAGGTAGATAGGCATCGAGTTTATAGGAAAGGAGTTATTATACAAGTTAATTCAATAAAATTACCTTACATGCAACCTAACTGTATGTCGTAAACATTCATAACGTTTTAACATCGTAACAAGCTATATCATATCACCTTTCACCAACGTTTATACACACATCTATTATCTTTATAAAAATATACCATCAATACCATCTTAACCTTATTTAACAACAAGAGTTAGTAATGTAGTTTTCTTGATATTTCTACATTACTCTTTACTTAACTAACAACACCATAAAATTTAAATAACGGTCCACTTTATGCCATGTTTCCTACCTTGACCATCTTAATCACAACTATACTTTAATGAAAATTTAGAAAATTAACCTTGTTACAACACTTATACAGTCTTCAATAAAAGATATTTAACTTACAGTCATCCTATCAACATATACTACTTATTTGATCCAGAAACAAAACTAAATTTTTAATTAAAGAGCTCAAATGAATAAAGATATTATTACAATTCAAGCTTCATTTATCCGTCATACTGAATCTCTTTCCAACATAGAATTTAAAAGGATATGTACCTGGAAATGGAGGTAGAAGAAGTAAGTTTCAGCAGTTGCAGCAGTAACAAAACATCAAAATACCAGTATTCCCACAGATTCGAGCAATAACAAGACCCGAGGAACCCAAATGCACAGTGACAGTACTTTTAAGAAATTTTAGATTTTTAACTGAACAATGATATCGAATAAATTCAGACAGATTTAATACAAAGAGTAATATTTCTGATTTTTGAGACTTAAAACAAAGTAGACTGAAAAAGCTTTCAATTTCAAAACACAGAATCAACTTCAATACTAACTTCCGATGTAGAATTCTGTTTAATATTTCTGTTTTCCTTTCTTTCTATCTTCCTTTTTCAGATTTCTGTTTCTGCTTGATTTTCCTTTCTCAAATTTTATATTTCTTCTCTGTATGTCTCTCTCTCTCTCTGAAAACTCTTAAAGTCTCCTAAATTCTGTTTTTTGTCTCACTGATAAATCAGATTTTTTCTTTCAAAATCTCTCCAAACTTTCTTTTTCTGAAACTGATCCCCTTCCTTTTAAATTTGTCCCTGTATTTATACAGGTATGCCCCCTTTCTTTTAGTGCTGCCTGGACCCTTTCTCTTTTATTTAAAAAAAAATCAGAAAAGTTCCATTAAAACTACTTTTGAATACTTTAAATCTAAGTGCCCTTATCCTGATTTTCAGCAGCCCCATTACTCTTTGTTTCCCATTATCACTTTAAATAATAGCCACTAACTTTTCACTTTCAGCATATTGCTATTAACATATTATCCTCATTGTTTTATCCCAGAAATGTCCAGATTTACTGTTTTCTACTGGTATTACTGCCTTAAATTCAGCATCTTAACAATACAGATTTTAAAATCTGTATAAGCCTGATTATTAATCTGATTTACAACAGCTACAAACCAATCCTAAAGTTTGGACTGAATCCTGACTAAGAATGTAACCCCCTAACACAATTATATCCAATCAACATTTGTAAACTTGAATTCAAACTTGACATTACAACAATATTACACTGAGTTCAGCATAATAATTCAAACTGATCTTCAAATTGAACTAAGATCAAACATACACAGGAGCATTGTCAATATACTGACAATGCCCTGTTCAGAAAACAACATATACAGCATACATTTGAATTCACTGATTCACAAACAAACATGATTTATTTGACGAGTATTAATCAGTTGACTATTTACAACATTTGTCCATAATCAGTCTAAAACAATAGAAGCAGACTGTTTCAGTCAGCATTTTCAGAAATGAAAATTCGTAATATAACTAATCGACGAACTTAAACGAGTCGATTACACACATTGTAAACAATCACAACCAACAGAAATAATTCACATTTGGAATCAAGTAGACGAGTAGGGGACAGTGTAACAAAATTGACTAGAAAATTATATAGAAAATCAAACAAACTAATGAACGAACATAGAATACACGTAGAATACACATAAGCAACAGAAAATTACCTCTGAACCTTCAATTCATCCGGACTCAACTCAACTTGGATTCGGACATTTTTGAGGCTGAACAGACTTTACTCGAAGTATTCTCAGTTGAGAATACCTCGATTAAAGTCTCTTAGACCTCAGTCCTTCACTCGAATCGGAAAATTCCAAGATTGGAAAATTTTTAGGGTTTCAAATTCCTGGATCTTAAATCCGAACATTTTTGGGCAGATTCGAAGGGAACCAAAGATGACACAAGGGTGAGGGAGGCCTAGGGGTCATTTGGTGTTAGTTTGAAGTAGGTTGGGATAAGGTCAGGTTGTACTCGAATCTTCAAATGAAGATTCGAGTAGTTCCAGTATGATTCGAACCATGCAACTAACAGATCCGTGATGAGGGTATTTAGGGGAAGTTGTGGTGTTATTTTGGAAGCCATCGCAGAAGGTAAGGTTTTCAGGCCAACCTTCGATTTAAGATTCGAAGAGTTGGGACCTGATTCGAAGGAAACCAATGTTAGATTTGTATAGAGGATGTTCAGGGGATTCTATGGTGTTATTTTGGTGACCGGCGGCGTTGATGCCGCCGGGTTTCAGGCGGTGGGATCCTAGGGCGGCTAGGGTTAGGAGTGGGGGTTTGGGGGACGATGATGAACAGTGTAGGAGGGGGGGTGTTCAGTTAGGGGCCGGGGTAAGGGCTTGGGACTTATATAGGGGTGGGGTGGATTGATATTGTCCGTCCGATCAAGTAAGATGAAGGGCCAGGATCAATTCATTAAACCAAACGATGTCGTTTGGTTTAATGCCAGGGTCGGCTGAGTCGGGTCACTGGATCGGGTTACGGGTTACGGGTAAAGGGGGTGAGATCTTGACCGTTGGTTGGATTTGATCCAACGGTTTCTGAGAAGCCACGACCAAACGCTGTCGTTTTGGTTCGTCTGGTTTGGACCGGACCTGGGCTAAAGGATTGGGCTGTGGGGGGTTGGGGTAAATTGATTTGGGCCTGGATTTTAATCCAGGTCCAATTTTTACAACTTGTATGTATTTTTATTTTCTAATTTCATTATTAATTAATAAAATCCTAATCAAAAATTATAAAAACAAAATTATCATTACAATAATATTAACTATCTTTTAATAACCATTAACGCGTAGATGAAACATTAATCACACAGTGGAATAGAACAAAAATGCATATTTTGGTGATTTTATTTAAATTATCTTTCAAATACATAATTAAATCCTATATGCATGCAACATGTATTTTATTTTAATTTTCATTTTATTATGACAAAGTAAACACTTACGGACATAACACAAATATTTAACACCACGCAAATTCAAAAATTATACAGTAAAAGAAATTTATTTTATTTTTTTGATTTATTTTGGAGTAATTTTTCGTAAGGCAAAAATCACGTGCTCACACCTACTACCCACCATTAGAGCTACGCTTTTCCGCCCATCACGCCCAAGCATATACCCAGCCTCCGGCTCAACCGCAATGGCATGCACCTCCCCCACAAAATACATTCTCACCTCCACAAAACACATACCCACATCCACAATACACATATCCACCTCCGAGGGCCTATAGAAATCCTTCAGGGTCAGGTTTCCGTGGGAATCAAGCTTTCAAGAATGAGAGGAAGCAGAAATATACTCCGCTGGGAGAATCCTATACTACTCTATTCCACAAATTGAGGCAGTTAGGCCAGTTGAATCCTATTGAGCCCAAATTGCCAAATCCCCTTCCTAGAAATCTTGACCCGTCAGCGTGCTGTGAATATTGTTTGGGGGCTCCCGGACACGATACTGAGAAATGTTGGAAGTTGAAGAATGCCGTGCAAGAGCTTATTGATAGGCATTTGCATGATATTAATGAATGAGATATCCTAATATACAAATCAGTAGAAAAGCTAGATCAAACTTAAAGCTTCAAATCTTCATGTATATTCATGCTTATGTTTTCGGCTTACAAATGACCAAGGTTACAGCTGTGTACCTGGAAATGGCAATACAAGAAGATGAAAGAGCAGTCAGCAACAGTAGTAACACAGCAAAATACAGCAGCAGAAAGCCCAACACAGTAGCTTCAACACCTCAATCCAGAAATCCCAGCAACACGGAGAAAACTAGTAAAAATGGAGAAGAAAAATAGTCCGGAAATCTCTCTTTGTTTGCTCTTTCTAGCTTTGAACTCTATCTGGTGTTCTTCCACTCTCAATATTTCAGAAAATTTTCAAAAAAATGTTCAACCCCTCTCCAAAATGAATTCTATCCCTGTATATCCAGTGTATCCAGAGTGTATATCGAGTGTATACCGCTCTCTCCGCCCCCTCTTTTTTTCTTCTCTCTATCTATTTTTTCCTCATTTTTGAACCCCCTTCTTCCTAAATTTTCTCTTCTATTTATAGCAAAATTTTTGAAATTTTCAGATTTGTTTTTTTTAATTAAAAGAAATCCCACTTACAAATTGCTTTTATTTTTTTAGAAAAAAGAAATCCCACCTTTATTTACTT
Source organism: Nicotiana tabacum (assembly GCF_000715075.1). Lineage (NCBI taxonomy): Eukaryota > Viridiplantae > Streptophyta > Magnoliopsida > Solanales > Solanaceae > Nicotiana > Nicotiana tabacum. The sequence continues at coordinate 76,847,745 of NC_134095.1, read as the reverse complement.
TTATTTTTAAAATTTCAACTTTAATTACTTTTATCTTATTTAAAATCCCACTTTTTATTTTTTTAAAAGAGAATCTCACTTTATTTAACTTTTCTTTAAAAAAACAAACCACTATCTTTTCTTTTTCTTTTAAAAATGCTACTTTCAATTACTTTAAATTTTTTAAATTTTCAGATACCTTTATATTTATTTTTTAATTCCAACATTCTTTTACTTTTTAATTTTTTTAAAGTTTCCACAAAACTTTTTATTTTTTTAAATTTTCTACATTCTTTTACTTTTTTTTCAAAAGAGAATTCCACCTATTTTTACTTTTATATTTTTTTATTCAATACTTCCCTTTTTCTTATTTTTTAAATCATTCCCAAAATTATTATTTTTTTTAAAAAAATAAATATTTTCATATTTTTTTATATAAAAAACAAAAAATAATAAAAAAAATATTAATAGTGATAATTCACCTTTTAATTTTTTTTTGGTATTTTTATCCTATAATAAAAAGTGTAATAAAGTTAAAATAATAGTAGGTTAAAACCCCCTAAAATATTTACATAAAAGAAGTGATAAAAAATTAAATGTTGTCAAAAATTAGGTGTTCACAGCTGCCCCTCTTTGCTCGAAAACACGAAGAGCCTTCGGGCAAAGATAAAGTGAACAATGCGACTAATTTTTTATCATATCGTTATTCAAAAGAGGAAGAAAATAAAAAGGAAAGGCGCAACCAAGTCCTGGTTTTGGACAGCCTACATATCCCTGGTTATAAGGGAATCAGGTCGCGTGTAGCTCAGAAAGTTTTGGTAGCTGGGACTACCATGGCACTGCGATGTTATTGTTACTGTTGTTGCATGCTGTTACCACTGCTTTTCGATCTCCTTATTACACCATTGCTAGAAAGAAAACAAGAAGTTATACTAAGCTATGATCTATGAATTACAAAGATTTATTCTCGAGCTTGGTCATGTGACTGTTGCTGCCTTGTTGCTTTGTGTTTCCTCTGGTATTTCTTTACTTCTAGCTCGACTTGTGGTCTTCCTTCTGATTTCTGCTGGGGATTTTTGTTGTAACCCTCTGCTTTACTGACTTCAAACTTCAATGTATTCCTCTGTTATATGGGCGGGCTCCCAACTTCAAAACTTGAAATGTAAAGACTGAAATGTATTCCTCTGTTGTATGGGCGGGCTCCCAACTTCCGGACTTGAAATGTAAAGACTGAAATGTATTCCTCTGTTATATGGGCGAGCTCCCAACTTCCAGACTTGAAATGTAAAGACTGAAATGTATTCCACTGTTATATGGGCGGGCTCCCATCCTCCGGACTTAAAATGTAAAGACTGAAATGTATTCCTCTGTTATATGGGCGGGCTCCCAACCTCCGGACTCGAAATGTAAAGACTGAAATGTATTCCTCTATTATATGGGCGGGCTCCCAACTTCCAGACTTGAAATATAACAACTGAAATGTATTCCTCTGTTATATGGGCGGGCTTCCAACTTCAAAACTTAAAATGTAAAGACTGAAATGTATTCCTCTGTTATATGGGCGGGCTCCCAACTTCAAAACTTGAAATATAACAACTGAAATGTATTCCTCTGTTATATGGGCAGGCTCCCAACTTCAAAACTTGAAATATAAAGACTGAAATGTATTCCTCTGTTATATGGGCGGGCTCCCAACTTCAAAACTTGAAATGTAAAGACTGAAATGTATTCCTCTGTTATATGGGCGGGTTCCCAACTTCAAAACTTGAAATGTAAAGACTGAAATGTATTCCTCTGTTATATGGGCGGGCTCCCAACTTCAAAACTTGAATTATAAAGACTGAAATGTATTCCTCTATTATATGGGCGGGCTCCCAACTTCAAAACTTGAAATGTAACAACCTCCATTCTACAGGAGGGCTCCTGACTCCTTTAACTTGAATCATCTCTTTTCAACTGCTTCCCTCAAAACTGGTGTCTTATTCCTCCGAAAACTGCTGGGGACAACTCCGGTATTTTATTCACAACTATGTTATTTTCCTTCTTCAAAGACTACTTCCTTTAAAGCTAGTGCTTTCCTTCCACTGGAATTACTTCCCTCCGACTGGTGTTTTCACTTCTCTGAAACCTGCCGGGAATAATACTGCTGGGAAATTATCTTCCTTCTTTAAGACTAGTTACTTTCCTCCCTTAACAATGGTGGGAATGATACTGACTCAAAGACCACTACCCTTAAAACTTGGGTTATCTTGCTTCTTCCAAGATTACTTTCTTTAAAACTTGTACTCTTTCTCCCGTAAACTGTGGGGGATTCCACTTCCTTCAAAACTTGTGTTATCTTCCATCTTCCCCAAGTGGGTATCTGATTTCAAGAAAATTTTCGCAATGAGAGAAAATTTTCTGCCCCAGTTTGATAATCTTCTTTGTGGCCATGTCTTCCCGCTGTCAATAATATCTCATTTCCATGTTTCAAATCAAAGAGAAATTTGTTAGTTTAAAACGTGGTGAGTGGTCGTGCCACTTCTGCTGGGGATGGTTTTTCCCTTTTTCCTTTCCCTGCTTTGCTACAAAACTTGCTGGGGATGATATTATTTGCTGAGGATGATACTTCTGCTAGGGATGGTTTTTTTTTCTCTTCTTTCCCTGCTCTGTGTTGTCCGACCATTGCGGAACTTGGTCGAGAATCTGTAGGAGTTGTTCCTGTATCTCGCAAATCTGCAGGGGATCCCCATAACCTTTTAACTGTTGCTTTTCCGTTTTTCTCCAACTTCCCCTGGAAATTTAGTCCTCTTGGGATCTAGACCCATTCATCATTTGGTCTTACGACCAACTTCTTTTCGCTTTATCGCCTTATCTTTGGCCTGTCCTATTCGCATTTTGCTTTGCACCATTTTGGCAACTGGTAGTAAGCTCTGAAAATCCTTTTCAAAAACAAACTGCTGGGGAGGTAAAGTCTTTAAACCAAGAAATGAAAAAGTGATGATTTCAAAAAATAGAAAAAAAAGAAGTCTTTCTGAACAAATGCTAGGGAAAAGGAAAGAAAGAACTTATCTGAATGATATAACCGATCCCAACGATCATGTCGCGCATTCCGGATTAATCAACCCAGTCTATTTGTATCAATCAACCCTTCGGACGGCCTCATGTTGCTAGGGATAAACAGGCACTCAACTCTTTGCCAAATGCGGATCCTTTCCGCCAATCTTGTCTTGTCGCCTCATAGTGCCCTTCGAGGGGTTTTCACTAATAAGACTCTCTCGTTTCTCTCAACTCTTGTCGTCTTATGGTGCCTGTAAAGGTTTTCACCGATAAGACTCTCATTTTATTTTTCTCATCTTTCGTCGCCTTATGGTGCCTGTGAAGGTTTTCACCGATAAGACTCTCTCATTTTATTTTATTTTTCAGCTGGGGACTGGAGTGTTGCCGATATGACTCTCTCTGCTGTGGATTCTTTTCGGTTGTCAATTCATTTCCAGTTTATGATCCTCTTCTCTGCTGGGGATCAAAGTGTTATGCATGACTTGGCACTTCTCGGATACTGATCGGGAGGTCTTTTTTGGACATCAATATGGGTTTTTGTGTATGGCCAAAAGGAAAAGGAGTATCAAAAGTTCAAAATAATTTTGATGGGTAAAACAGTACAACTCTTGGAATCAAACTTTCTTTCCAAAATTACAAACACAACTTGTGCCCCAGTTTTTCTTGCTTGGGGATTTTTATTTTTTGTTACACTATGACCGAGCCGTGAGGCGCCTACGTATCCTTCTTTGAGGAATCAGGTCAAACGTAGTTCCCAATTCCTTTGTTTTTTTTTCTTGTGACTTTTCTTTTGTCTTTATTATCATTATTTTTTTCTCTTCTCTTTTTCTTTCATTTTCATTACTGATTCCAAAAGAGGGGTATGAAAGAATAAATAAGGCTCAAAAGGGGAAGCAAAGGTTAAAGTGTTTGGATAGAAGAAAGAAGTGCCTCCGTCATTTTATTCTCCGATAAATGCTAAGTACAAACAAACAACAATTACAATTACAAGAAATCATACATAATATCTCTTAACTGCGTCAGAATTGATAGCCATGTCGACGCATTTCCCTTCGATATCTGTTAAACATAAAGCGCCATTGGGCTTGCTCTGTTCAGATTGCGATAATCAACACACACCATGATTTTTCCATTTTTTTTGGCACTGGCACCACAGTAGCCAACCAATCAGGATATCGAGCGACCCGAATAACCTTAGCATTCAGCTGTTTGGTTACTTCTTCCTTAATCTTCACACTCATGTAGGTTTTGAACTTCCTCAATTTTTCTTGACGAGAGGAAATGCCGGGTCAGTGGGCAATTTGTGAACCACTAGATTGGTGCTTAAACCCGGCATGTCGTCGTATGACCATGCAAAATGTTTTTGAATTCAATAAGTGCTTTGATTAGTTCTTCCCTTTTGTTTGGTTCAATGTGGACGCTTATCTTAGCTTCCCTGATATCATCTGCATCCCCTAGATTGACGGCTTCTGTGTCATTCTTTTTTTAATTTGGACCATTTCTCGATTTGTGCGTGTCATTTGAGTTGGGCTTGGTTTTTTTTTCTCTTCAAATTGGCTCAATTCTCTGTTAATTTCTTCGAAGGCTTCATCCTCATCATATTCCGACTCATCATCACAATCTTGTACTATAAGTTCGAAATCAGATTGATTTTTATTTCTACAAACATGTGAATAATGTTAGTAACTGATATTCTCGAATGTTAGTGATTGATGTTAGCCTAATGTCGGTTTTTTAAGCATTGACGCATTTATTCGACAAGTCGTAAAAAGAGTAAAAAACAAAAATGGCTTTGTATTACACATATTCAATTCCAATAGTTCAAGTCATCTAATAATGTTAGTTTAAATTAATCAAAGAGTAGTTGGTTTGTTTTGATATTACCGGGTGTCAATATCGTGTTCTATTCATAATCTCAATTTTAGTTTTATTAACTAATAGAATAAGGAACGAAATAATCTCCCTCTGTACAAGCTCGATTACAATTTCCCATTTGCATTAGTCGTAGACTAATAACTAATATGTCACGTCCCTTTTTTAAGCATGTAATTAATTTAAAGATTTTCTTTTAGAGACAAACTTAATAAAAATGTAGTCACTTTAGGATTGTCCTTTTAAAATAAATGAGATGAGCCTCGCTAGATAAACACATAAATGGCGGGACCCTCGTTAAATGTATGTATTAAATACTTAGATTCCGGGACGGGCCGTTTAGCAAATTTCACGGCCCTACCCAAAATAATGATATGCTAGTCACTTTAGGTGCGTATTTAATAATGTTATCTTCTTAAACTCGGGTGCACATTTATGTGACCCAAATCCAAATCTCAACGGAGTAGAAATGTGTCGCTAATCACGGGTGCATTGATTGTGACGTGGTTCGAGATGCATGTCCATGACGTTGCAAATTCCTTTAAAAAATAATGAATGAGACGAGCCTCGACAAACAAGAATACACAAATTGCGGGGCCCTCAAAGGATAGTTATTTCGAATGCTTAGATTTCGAGACAGGCCGCATAGCGAACTTTACGTCTTTTCTCAAAATAACAACGCGTTAGTCTTTAGGCGCGTATTTAATAATGTTATTTTCCTAAACTCGGGTGCACATTTATGTGACCCAAATCCAAATCTCAACGAAGTTGGAACATATCAAAAATTGCGGGTTATGTGGCGCAATTCGAGATGCATTCTCACGACGTTGCAATTCTTTGAATAAATAATAACAAAGCGGTAAATAGTTAAAATTTGCACGTAGGTTCATAATTGTATAAAATCAGATAATCAAGCCAAATATGATAGTTGAGCGACCGTGCTAGAACCACGGAACTCGGGAATGCCTAACACCTTCTCCCGGGTTAACAGAATTCCTTATCCGGATTTCTGGTGCGCAGATTGTTAAACAGAGTCATTCTTTTCCTCGATTCGGGATTCAACCGGTGACTTGGGACACCATAAATCTCCCAAGTGGCGACTCTGAAATAAATAAATAAATCCCGTTTAGATTGTCCCTTAATTGGAAAAACTCCCCTCTACGCCCCTTTGCGGGGGCGCGGGTGAAAAAGGAGGTGTGACAGATCTAAGAAATGGTTATGGCTTACTGCGTGTTTAGTTATCATTGACAGTATATAAAAGTGTTGGAATGAAACTTTAGTTGATAAGAGGTTTTTTACCGGTATTCGGGTGTTGTGTGCAGCTGCTGTGAAAGGAAGTTATCGCTACATGTGCTTGGGTTATGTGGTATATCATATAATTGCACTCAAGGTTGCAAGCATGGGTTATTACAGCTGGTTCGGGCCTATTCAGAGTATAGATGTGAGTTTTTGATCGTATTGATGGTTCCAGAAGTGAAAATGTGGTTCTATGGTTTATAGGCTAGATTGGATTGTGTAAATTTAGTTACAATGTGTTATCAGACCTATATGAGATAGGGTGATGTGGGATCACCTCGGGTATATTCATGGTAAAGTTATTCAGCTATTGGTTGGCTTCTAGAACAACTTTGGGTACGTTCGAGGACGAACGTGTGTTTAAGTGGGGGAGGATGTAATGACCCGACCGGTCGTTTTGAGCTTTTGCACTTTGCTCGCCAGTTCTCGACCATGATTTGCCCCATGTTATGTAATATGACTGATGTAAATCGTTGGTTTTGGTTTTCACGGAAATCGGAATGAAATTGAAATAACAATTCTCAGTTGTAGCTTAAAAATTTGAAGGTTTGACCAAGATTTGACTTATATGTATATGAGTTCGGATCGGAATTTTTATGATTTGGTTAGCTCCGTTAGGCAAATTGGGACTTAGGAGCGTGATCGGAATGTATTTTAGTAGTCCGTGGAAGGTTTAGGCTTGAATTGGCAAAAATTGAGATCTCGACGTTTTCCGGTTGATAGGTGAGATTTTGATATAGATGTCAGAATGAAATTCCGAGAGTTGCAGTAGCTTCGTGGTGTCATTTGGGATATCTGTGCAAAATTTCAGGTCATTCGGACGTGGTTTGGTTGGGGTTTTGATCAAAAATGTATTTCGGAAGATTTTGGAAACTTAGGCTTGAATCCGATGTGATTTGGTAGATTTGATGTCGTTTGAGGTGTTTTGATGATTGGAACGAGTTTGAATACTATATTGGGTAATGTTAATGATTTTGGTTGAGGTCTCGGAGGCCTCGGGGTGATTTCGGATAGTTAGCGGGGAAATTGGAATTTGTGTTGCAGCTTCAGATTTGCTGCTTCTGGTATTTCCGCATCTATGGTTTGTGGACCGCAGATGCGGCGCCACAGATGCGGGTGTTTCATCGCAGAAGCAAAAATGGGTCAGGTGAGTTGGACCGCAGAAGCGATTAAAGGGATCGCATCTGCGAAAGCGCAGATGCAGAAGAGATTCGCAGATGCGGCTTAGGCCGGTTTAATGAACTCTGCAAAAGCGGATGTGTTGACCGCATATGTGGTACCACAAAAGTAGATTTTGGACCGCAGATGTGGTTATGTCTGGGCAGAATGTATATATGTCTTCCTTCGTGATTTTTGAAGGGTTTATCCATTTTTGCACTCGGAATTGGGAGCTTTGTGCGATTTTGAAGAGAGGAATCAAAGAGACTTTATTAAGGTAAGGATTTGGATTAAAACACATTCCTATGGTAGAATTTCATGAATTAAGGCTGTAATTAATGGGTTTAAAGGGCTAAAAATGGAGGATTAGGGCTTGAGTTTAAGAGGCCTTTAGTGGAGGATTTGAGGGGTCATTTGAACTCTGATTTTGATGTTGTAGATATGTATGAACTCGTGGAGAGACGAGGAATCTAATGATGTGAAAATTTCTGAGTTTCGAGAAGTGGGCCCGGGTCTCGGATTTTGGTAATTTCGGGATTTGTGCCAGTTATTGATTGTTTTCGCTTGGGCTTTGTTCCCTTAGCATATTGTGATGTATTCATCCTGATTTTGGATAGATTCAATACGCATGGAGACCGATTCGAGGGGCAAAGGCATCGCGAGCTAGAGTTGTAGTCGGTTCGAGGTGAGTAATGATTGTAAATGATGTCCTGAGGGTTTGAAACCCCGAATTGCATATCGTAGTGCTATATTGAGGTAAGACACGCGCTGGATGATGAGCGTGAGGTCTTTTCCTACTGGGGATTGTGACTTAGTCCGTCCCGATTGATGATTTTACCGCATATTTGACTGAAACTTATTTGTTATCATCGTGATTTGGGCTGATTGCCATATTTGGGCTTCGTGCCAACTATTTGGACCCTTCGGGGATTCTTATCACTGTTTCCTCACTGCTTGACTTATTATTTGAACTCAGTCCTGTTGATATCTACTGTTTTACAAACTCAGCCACCTTTACTCAGATTTGAAACTTAAATGATATTTCTAAATGATGTTTTGGGCTGAGAACTACTGTTTTACTAATGCCCGAGGGGCTTGTGATGATTTTCGGACTGTGTGAGGCCGAGGTCATATGTGAGGATATGCTGAGTGATATGAGGCTGAGGGCCTGAGATACTTTTATGCGCCACGAGGTGGCTTGATATAGCTCTTGGGCCGTAAGGGGCCCCTCCGGAGTCTGCACACCCACAGTGAGCGGGGGTACCCATTGTTCTAAGAGTGAGCCCGAGGGGCTGATACTATTCTGAGAGTGAGCCCGAGGGGCTGATACTATTCTGAGAGTGAGCCCGAGGAGCTGATACGAGTGATTGTGAGGTATCCCGAGGGGCTGGTACTGTTCTGAGATATTGCCTGAGAGGAAAACTTTTATGTGTTCATCTTTCAGATTTACTTGTTATTTTACCTGTTATATTGTGGTATTTGTGCCCGAGGGGCTGATTTTTTATGCTTATCGGCACTAACTGTTTTGCAATCATTGCGTAATTATTGAAAAGGTCATTTTCAAAAGAGGTTTAAACTGAGCTAAGATATTTCTAAAGATTTCAAAGCTTCACTACTTTTCTCAAAGGGTTTTACGCTGCTTCTATACAACATGTTGGTTGCTTTACGTGATTTCTTACTGCTCAGTTGTTATTACCTTTATTACTCACTGAGTTGGAGTACTCACTTTACTCCCTGCACATCGTGTGCAGATGCAGGTATTTACTCCCCCGGCAACGGGTTTTGTGTTGATCGGAGACTGAGTTATTGAAGTTTAGCAAGGTGGCTGCCAGCGTTCACAACACTGCTTTTCTCCCTTTTTGTTCATCAGTCCTGTTTTGTACATTTCAGACCTTGTATTTGTATTTATATTCTAATAGATACTCGTGACTTGTGACACCCCGGTTTGGGCTGTGTCGGGATGGTTCTTACTGATGTTATCGTAAATTCCACAAATTATGGATAATATCATGCTTTAGAACTGTTTATGATATTTAACTGTTTAAAAGAGGTGTTCTATTTGGTCTGGCTAGCCTTGTCTTCACTAGAGGCGCCATCACGACCGGGTTCGGGAATTGGGTCGGGATAAGGTGGTATCAGAGCCTAGGTTACATAGGTCTCACGAGTCATGAGCAGGTTTAGTAGAGTCTCGCAAATCGGTACGGAGACGTCTGTATTTATCCTCAAGAGGCTGCAGAACCTTTAGGAAAACTTCACATTCTTGAATTCTTATCGTACGTCCTTGATTCAGCTTGAAATGTAACTCCTTGAATTCTTTCCACGCGTTCATATGCGTGCATAAGCGCTCAGTATCAGATGTGCCTTAATGGCTTGTGGTTCCCTGATCGAGGGGCGAGATGTGATCTCTGTGAGTTGATGTTGGGCCAGTCGGGATGACTTGAGGCCGGATCTTTGCCTATAGTTTGAGCACTGAGGTGTTGATTGTGTGAGCAAGTGTTTTTGAACTTATATGTTCGGTATTGTCTCTATTAGTGGAATTGACGGTTGGATGGCTATGTGATGAGTATGTTAGTACTGCGATATGTATTCATATGATTTGGAAGCGATGAGAAGGGGCTGCTGGAGGATATAAGAACTATTCGGTGCTTGAATTCCATCTTGATTCGAGGTGTAGCCCCGAGTTATGGGCATGTGAATGATCTTTTCATGTTTCCCAGTTGAGAGTGAAGTAGATTGCATGTTGCGGTACGAGTTCAGACTCAGGAAGACTAAGTGACTGCGTAATGTTTGTGATGGTAGAAGGTATACAGAAATGTTAGTTGAAGACAAGGCAGGTAGGTTATCTCCTGCGAAGTGTTCCGAGGTTGTGTGATCCTTATGTGTCTTTTAGAAGGTCTCATTTGCAAGTGAAATTTAAGTGTTGAAATTTGAATTTTGAGTCGCTCAAGAGAGTGGGCTTGACAGTTGCAAGGATGAATGCGAGATTTGCAGAAGATTCAAGGTGCCAAATGGTCTGGGTTTCACAAGCTTATGAAGGTTTGAGTTTAACCTCACTATGGTATTATGGCAGCAAGAGAGTATATGCGTTATGAGTTATTGAGTGTGTTTTGATCTATGGCTTTGAGCCAAGTCGGGAAGTCTGCTATTGATTAGTTGATTGCACGATTAGGTGCTATGTTGGTTCCAGTTTGAGGCGTGCGAGTGAATCAGTTATGGCTTGCGGAAATTGAGACCGGGGATGGCTCGAGTAAAGGAAAATTTTGACAAAGGTTATGAGATGCTTCACAGGTGTGTGAGAATCACGGCATGTCTTGAGTTGTTGTTGGTAATGGATGCTCGATGTATAGAGCAGGAAGTGGGTTGGTTGTTCTAGGGTGAGGTTACACTCTGCGGTGTCGGAGTGCTATTGAGGTAGTAAGATTACTTCTCTATTGTGATATCATTGATTCCTTTATGGTATTCTTAGAAGGCGATTAATAATAGTCGTTGATTATTGTCGCAAGTTACTCATAAAGCGTTCAAGATCCGAATCTATTATTTTGATTTGTTTTTAAGTAAAGGTGTTTTTGTTACTTGGATCTTGTCAAGACTATAGAACTTGCGTTCTTCGAAGTTCTAGGAATTCTTTTCTTGAATTTTCTCATATTCTTTATTTTCTGCACTTCAATTCTACTTGTTCAATTCCTATTATTATTATTATTATTATTGCTTCCACATTTACTTCTCAAATTCTTACTCTAGTTTGGTTTCTCGGCCTTGTTGTTATCAAGTGGTATCAGAGCGGTTCTATCAAGATTTTGTTCTTGATAATTCTTGGGATTTCTTAAATACTAAGAGCAAAAAAATGAATTTAATAAAAAAAAAAAAAGAAAAACGAAAATTAGTTTAAAAAAAAAGAATTGCTTCCTTTCCAGGGAATTTTTTTGTATCTAATTTGTTTCCAAAAATTTACAAAAGAAACAAGAATAGAGGATCCTAGATTTCAAGATCAGAAAAAAAAATTCAATTTTTCTTCCTCTTTCTAATCTAAATGCATAATCCTTTCTGTCTTGTTCGTGTCTTGTTTCAATCGAGCCCAATAGTTCTAGGATTTGTTTTTATTTTCATTAATTCCCCAAAAATATGAATTTTACTACTAAGAATATCATACGAGTCAGGTTTAACTATAAATCTACAAAGTATTTTTGTTCAAAGGTTATTCCGAGAGGAAAAAAAGGTAAAGTGTGTGTGAGAACAATTGAAAGAAAAGCTAATTTGTATGATACAATTTAATTATTTAAGATGTCACGTACAGGTAGTGATGATGAATGAAGGGTTCTCTAAGAAGCTGAAATCAAAGCAAGAAATAATTTTACCTTGCAAGTTGTGCATCAACAATTTGAAAGGTGCAATTTGCAACTTCAATAGATGGGGGATACCATTGCTGAGCAAAATGATACAATAGCTGAATTTAGAAGGGAAAATAATGTTAGGCCCCAAGCTAGGAGAAATGTACCCCTTGCTTCCATTGTAAATAAAGAAAACCCTATAGATAATTTTAATGATATTGATTTTGATAGGGTGGGAAGAGATAGGAGGGGACAAAGAGGTAGAGTAGAAGATGATAATATAAGTAGTATAAAGATGGAGATGCCATCTTTCAAGGGAACAAAGGATCCAGACTTGTACGTTGATTAGGAGAGAAAGGTTGAAGCCATCTTTGATTGTCACAACTACACTGAGGGTAAAAAGGTTAAACTTGATGTTGTTGAGTTTTCTGACTATGCTACTATTTGGTGGAAAAAGCATACTAGGGACTGTTTACAAGAAGGACAAGTACCAATTGCTACTTGGGATGAGATGAAGAGGGTGATGAGGAAGAGATTCGTACCATCATACTTTCAAAGAGAGCGACAACAACGTCTTCAAACATTGAAGCAAGGGTCCATGTCTGTGGATGAATACTTTAAGGCTGTGGATATGGCTATAATACAAGCTAATTGTATGGAGAAGGAAGAGGATACAATGGCTAAATTTTAAATGGTTTAAATAAGAAAATAGCTGATGTAGTAGAATTATAAAAATATGTAACAATAGATGATTTAGTTGATTTGTCTGTAAAGGTAAAAAATCAAAATAAAAGAAAGCAAACTAGCTCATGGAAAGGTCAGTCAAACACCATCTCCAAGAAGCCATGGCCAAATCAAGAGATGAAGAGTTCTTCTATACCTCAATAAGACAAGGATAAAGGTAAATTTGAGAACAACGAAGGAGGTTAAACCTTTAACCCTAAATTTTTTACACATTCTAGTTCTACTCAATGTCATAAATGTAAAGGAAGGGGACACATGATGCATGAATGCCCAAGTAGAAGAAACATCATTCTTAGAGAAGATGGAGTATATTGGAGTGAGAAAAATGAGGAAGAAGAAGAGGGAGATGTGAGTGATGAAGATGACACCTAATGATGGTATAATTGGGGTAGTTAGGAGGATTATGACTCTCAATTTGGGAAGCAATAGTGAAGAGCAAGAATATATTTCATACTAGGTGTGGGATAAGGGAAAAACTTATTCTATGATCATTGATAGTGATAGTTGTGCTAATGTGGTGAGTTCATACTTTGTGAAAAAATTGGAACTTTCATGCATGAAACATCTTACTTCCTATAGACTCCAATGGTTAAATGATAGTGGTAAAATAAAAGTAAACAAACAGTGCATGATTTCATTCAATGTTGGTAGATATGAGGATGATATTCTTTGTGACATAATCTCTATACAAACTTGTCATATCTTAATGGGTCATCCTTGGTAGTATGATAAGAATGTTTTTCATGATGGAAGGAAGAATAGATATTCTCTCAAGCTAAATGGCAGGAAATTTACTCTTGCACCTTTATCTCCTTCTCAAGTGTTTGAAGATCAAAAGAGATTAAGGGAAACAATGGGAAACCCAAGGGAAGGGATAAAAAGCGAGTTTGAGGAAAAGAAAATAAAGGAGGCCAAGAGTTAGAAAAAAAAGAGAGATGGCCGAGAGAAAGAGAGAGATGGCAGCAATTTGAGAGAAGAGATAAAAAGGGGTTTAAATGAAAAAATAGAAAGTCTCGGTGAGAGGAAAGAGGCTAAGAAAAGGAAAAAGAGAATTTCTATATAAAAGACAAAGAGTGTTTAAATGCAAGAAAAGAGGGGTTGCACATAATACTAATTATTTATAAAGAGGCTTTGATAAATTCTTAGTTACTAACTTCTTCTTTGCCAAACAATATTTCTTCTCTTTTGCAGGATTTTGAAGATGTCTTTCCTGAAGATATTCCTAATGTATTGCCACCTTTACGTGGCATTGAGCATCAAACTAGTTTTGTTCCTGGATCACAAGTCCCAATTAGGCCAGCTTATAGGAGTAACCCAGAAGAGACAAAAGAACTTCAAAGGCAAGTTGAGGAGTTGCTTGAGAAAAGCTTTGTGAGAGAGAGTATGAGCCCTTACTCTGTTCCGTCCTATTGGTACCCAAAAAGGATAGAACTTGGAGGATGTGCGTGGATTGTAGAGCAATCAACAAGATTACGGTGAAGTATCGACATACTATTCCACGTCTTGATGACATGTTGGATCAATTACATGGATCCAAAATCTTTTCTAAAATTGATCTAAAAAGTGATTACCATCAGATTCTAATGAATCCTGGAGATGAATGGAAAACTGCTTTTAAGATCAAATATGGGCTTTATGAGTGTTTAGTTATGCCTTTTGGCCTGATTAATGCACCTAACATTTCCATGAGATTAATGAATTATATCTTTAAGGATTTTCATGGGAAATTCGTTGTGGTGTATTTAGATGATATCTTGAGCTTTTCTAACACTTTAGAAGAGCATGTAGAACACCTAAAATAAGTTTTTGAAGTTCTTAAAAAGCAACTTTTACTTGCTAATCTTAAAAAGTGTACTTTTTGTGGATCGTGTGATTTTCTTGGGTTTTGTAGTTAGTTCTAAAGGAGTTGAGGTTGATGAAGAGAAAATCAAAGCAATAAAAGAATGGCCTAAACCTAAGAGTGTAACTAAAGTTAGGAGTTTTCATGGACTTGCTAGTTTTTATAGGAGGTTTGTGAGAGACTTTAGCATCATTGCTTCTCCTTTAACTGATGTTATTAAAAAGGATAAGATTTTTACATGGGGAAAAGAACAAGATGATGTTTTTAACTTGTTGAAAGAAAAGTAATGTTCTGCTCCATTATTACAATTGCCTGATTTTTCTAAATCTTTTGAAATTGAATGTGATGCTTCTGCAATGGAATATGTGTTGTTTTGATGCAAGATTCTAAACATATTACCTACTTTTGTGAAAAGTTGATTGGAGCCACATGTTATTTCACTTATGGCAAAGAGCTATATGATTTGCTAAGGGTTTTATCCACATGGCAACATTCTTGTGGCCAAGAGAGTTTGTCATTAAAAACTAGACCATGAATCCTTGAAATACTTGAAGAGTCAAGGTAAGCTTAGTAGAAGGCATGCTAAGTGGGTTGAGTTCATTGAAACTTTTCCTTATGTAATTTCTTACAAACAAGGGAAAGAGAATGTTGTTGCTAATGTACTTTCAAGAAGGTATGTCTTAGTTTCCACCCCGACTTCTAAATTGATGGGTTTTGATCAAATCAAGGGACTTTATGCTAATGATGTTGATTTTGGCAAGATTTTTGCAGATTGTAAGTTGGGTCCTTTTGAGAGGTTTAATCTCCAAGATGTGTTTCTCTTTTAAGGAAAATAAGTTGTGTATCCCTAATTGTTCTTTACATGAAGTATTTGCAAGGGAAGCACATTGTGGAGGGCTTATGGGTCACTTTGGAGTCCCAAAGACACTAGACATACTTGCTGAAAATTTTGTTTGGCCTGGAATGAGAAAAAATGTTGAAAAAATGTGTGCACAATGTTTGGAATGTAAACAAGATAAATCTAAAGTATTACCGCATGGTCCTTATACGCCATTATATGTTCCTACTTCAACTTGGATTGATATTTCTATGGGTTATGTGTTAGGTTTTTCTAGAACAAGGTATGATAAGGATAGTATATTTGTTGTGGTAGATAGGTTCTCCAAAATGACTCGTTTTATTCCTTGTTTAAAGACTAATGAGGCTTCACATGTTACTGATCTATTTGTAAAAGAAGCTGTTAAATTGCATGATATATCTAGAACTATTGTTAGTGATAGGGATGCTAAGTTTTTGAGCCTTTTTGGCATGTATTTTGGGGGAAGTTAGGTACTAAGTTGTTATTTTCTACTTCTTGTCACCCACAAACTGATGGACAAACTGAAGTAGTTAATAGAACCTTAGGAAATATGTTGAGGGATATTTTGAAAGGTATATTAAGTTCTTGGGAATATCACTTACCTATGATTGAATTTGCTTACAACAGAACAATCCATTCTTCTACTGGTATGTCTCCTTTTAAGGTCGTTTACGGTTTTAATCCCTTTACTTCCCTTGATTTATTACCATTACCTACTAATGATATTACTAATCTTGATGGTAGGACAAAGGTTGAGATGATGAAAAAAATTCATGAGCAAACAAGACATGCAATTGAGAATAAAAATGAGAAAGCTGCCTTGAGAAAAAATAAAGATCGAAAACAAGTTGTTTTTAAACATGGGGATTTAGTTTGGGTTCACTTAGAAAGGAGAGATTTCCTTCCAGAAGGAAGTCAAAACTGCATTCTAGAGGAGATATCCCCTTTGAAGTCCTTGAAAGAATTGGAGACAATGCTTACAAGCTTGACCTTCCTAGTGAGTTTCAAGTAAGTACACCATTCAATGTTATTGACTTGTCTTTGTTTGATGTAGGATTGAATTTGGGGACCCAATATTTTCAATAAGATGGGAATGATAACATCAAGGACAAGGATAAATTGTTGGAAGCTCCAAGAAGGTCATTTACAATATCTCAAGCTAAAGAGTTGCAGATCAATGGCCAATAAAAAAGTTTTTAATTGTATGGGAAGAGCTCAAGCCCAAAGAGATGAATTGTCCAAGTTTTACAATTATTTGGTGGCCCAAATTGAAGTCCAAGAGGAGGAACATTGGGTCACCAAGTCAGCCCTTGAAGTCTATGAAAAATGCTCAAAATGAGCTTAAAAGGGTCCAAAAATGGGTGTTTCAGAAAGACCCCAATTGGAGTCCAAACCAATGGCCCAAACTAGTAGTTTTAAGGTCTAAATCTTTCCAAAGGGATTTGGCCGCTCACTATGTTATTTTTCTTGTTTCTTTTATTCCTTAGCAGCCACCTTACCTAATTTTGATGACTTTTTTTTTCCTTTAGCAGCCACCCTACCTAATTTTGATGACTTTTGTTACACTTTAGCAGCCCCACCACCTAATTTTAAGGACTTTTACTCCTATAAATAAGGAGTTCTTCTCATTCGTTGAGGCACTTCATTATTGATTAAGAATATCATACTTTGAGAGTTCTTTTAAATCTTTGTTACTTATGCTTTGAGATTTATCTTTCAACCTTTACTAGTTCATAGTTCTAGGTAGTAAGATTACTTCTCTATTGTGATAATTGATTCATTTGTAGTATTCTTAGAAGGCGATTAATACTAGTTATTGATTGTTGTCTCAAGTTACTCGTAAAGAGGTCAAAATCCGAATTTATTGTTTTGATTTGGTTTTAAGTAAATTCGTTTGATTTCTTCAATAAATCAAAACGTTGCTTGGATCTTGTCAAGGCTATAGAACTTGCGTTCTTGGAATTTTTTCCTTGAATTTTCCTATATCCTTTATTTTCTGCACTTCAATTCTAGTTGTTCAATTCCTTATTATTATTTGTTCCGCATTTACTTCTCAAATTCTTACTCTAGTTTGGATTCCCGACCTTTTTGTTATCAGACATGACCCTAGATAGGAGGGTGTGAAGGTTGAGGATTAAGGTAGAAAGTTAATAAGTAGTCGTGTGTTTCCCTTTGTCTTCAGTAGTTCGTTAGTGTCAGTATTAGTATGGTACCCTTTTATCCCGAGTTTGCTATTTTTCGCATATCTTATTCTGTTATTACTTGTCACCAATATTTTCTTAGTTTGCTAACAGTGCTCCTTTCATGGTCTCTATTGCTATCGGACCTCGGATTTAGTTTCTCTAAATAGATTGTTTGATATTACTTGCTATCGGTACTTCTTTCATATTCTTTATTGCTATCTTCAATTTAGTTTCCTAATATTTGTCTTGCTATGAATTGATATCAGTGTCTGTTCATCTTCTTTAGCCGAGGGTCTATCCTCCTCAGACCCCACTTGTGGGATTTGCACCGGGTTATTGTTGTTGTTGTACTAGACTTAAATAATTTATCAAAATTTAATAGTATTTTATTGCCATTAAGAAACCCAAACCGATCAGGTTCATTAGAGCTATAGCTCTAGGGATGTTACTTGTTTGTAATTAGGAGTTTAGCTCCCAAAGTTGGCAAAAATAAGGTTGAGTATTCGAGAAGGTAGATATCTTTTGCCAGTCGCTGATAGACCAAACATATAGCTTTACACGATACATCTGCCCAAGTTGAACAACCAGCCAGCTGTTTAAATTTTTCTGAATCCAAACAAGTTGTTATAGCTTTCAACTGTTCAGATACTGTTTCCCTGTGAATGTTCCATAACTTCTTAGACTGCATCCTAATCACAAGTTCCTGACAAGTCTAATGTCCAAAAGAAACCAAAACTTGATCTCCTTCCACATAATATTTTAGAAAACGCCAATAATTCCTGAGAGAGATTCACCACTCTCAGTAATGCAGGTAGAAATCCAAGACATTACCCAATACAATGTTAGCAGAAAACCAAAAGTAGGGAATATCTGATTTGTGTTTTCTACTGAAAATATTACGTAAATACAAAGTCAGAAAGCATTCAATTAAGAACTAAAAGTATACCAGCGTGATTTACACTTTGTCATCACACAACAATTGAAAGTAAATTTACAAGTCTATAAGCAGAGACCATTAGTAAAAATCCCCACGACCACAACTCCAAGTGACATGGCCATCTGAGAAGCTTAATCATCACTAGAAGTATGGCGAAGTTGGAAAAATAAGCTAGTTACAAGGCCTACATCCTCCTTCAGAATCTTTTATCTGCAGAGTTAAGTAGCATTATTGACATACATCATTCTTAATGCTGGAGAAAATGAGCAAGTATGTCATAAAACAGATTTGGCCAAAAGTGCTTTTTTTTTTTTTTTTTTTTTTTGCCAAAAGCACTTTTGGCCAAAAATTGAGGTGTTTGGCCAAGCTTTTGGAAGGAAAAAAAGTGCTTTTGAGGAGAAGCAGAAGCAGTTTTGGAGAAGCAGAAAAAAGTAGCTTCTCTCTGAAAGAACTTTTGAGAAAAATACACTTAGAAACAGTTTTTTAAAGCTTGGCCAAACACTAATTGCTGCTCAGAAGTGCTTTTTAAACTAATTAGCCAAACACAAACTGCTTCTCACCAAAAGTACTTTTGAAAAAAGCACTTTTGAAAAAAAGCACTTCCCAAAATAAGCTGATTTTTGCAGCTTGGCCAAACGGGCTATAAGTCTGTCATAAAACAGCAGAGGAGAAGGTGTTCCGTGTTTGCTTAGTATATATGTTTGTAAGTGAAGAAAGGTAGGCAGACCTTAACAGGTCCATTCATGCGCTCTCAAATCGAACAACTACACATGTGATGTTGTCAGAACTCCCCCTTGAATAAGCTTCTTCTATAAGCTTACGTGATGCTGCTTCAGCATCTTTTATGTCCTGCACGATGGCCACAGCATCCTGTATGTAATGAAGAGAAGTTATACCCTTGAAAATTCATAACTAGTTGATGCAACTTCTAGTTGCATAGGAAGAGAGAAAATTAACATGCATGAATATTTTGGACCACTCAGCAAATATCAACATGTTACACACACAACAGCAAAGCTTGCATGTTGAATCACTGCAAAGCTACTGTCATATGCTAACAATCATGAAACTAGAATTACACAAGAAGCTACTAATTTTAAAGAGAAAACTTCCCTGGTTTGTTACTTTCTTCTACCTGTATAAACAAGGAATGTGTAAAAGTATTACACAAGGATCTAGGAATCATCCCTAACCAAACTTGAGCTTGCCTAAGCAAAATAGCTTCCCTTGAATATTCACCTGTGGATCGAGCTCTAAGCTTAAGAACCAGTTCCAATTTTTCCGGAGCATAATAATCTCCACTTTCAAACTCCCTGAATATTGAATATATTAAGAAGTCTTTCCCCCTCAATTTCAAGACCAGGACCATGAAAATTTTGAGCTTAAGTTTGAATTATAAAATACAGTTCCTGACCACTAATGAGCTTTTCAAAGATTTTAATAGTAACAGTTTTTTGATATCCCTCCTTTGAAGGACAAGCTCCAGATTCGTCCAAATAAAGACAGAAGAAATAGAAGAAACGCCTCGCAAGATGTATTCAAATTCAATCCTTAAAACCAAGCTCTGAGGTCTCAAGTATACATTTAGCATTGTCATCTTACTGAGGGTTTGTAAGTTGAGGAAAACTTGTTAGTGTTGAAACCCCAAGAAAGGTGTATAACACGTTTAGCAAATGAAACCTGACCTTGTTAGACAGGACATTCCAAAGTCCATCACTTGCAATTATGATAAAATCTACACCATCAATTTCTTCTTCCTGAAAAAGGAGATCAAATATCAATGCACTGAACATCAATACAAATCATCAACTTCGGAAGCTAAGAGAGAGAGAGAGAGAGAGAGAGAGAGAGAGAGAGAGATGTAAGTAGCAATATTTCGGTTCAGTAAAACAACTGGGTTACAATATCAGAACAAAACAAGCAAATCAACAACAACAACAACCAACCCAGTTTAATCCCACGAGTGAGCTCTTGGTTGGGTAATCAAAGGGTCAAGATGTGCTAAGAAAAACACAGCATTAATTCAGGGAAACCAAAAATACTTCAGCTGCTAAATACTAGAAAATAAAAGATATAGCTGAATGTCAGTTTCCCCCAGTATGCTTATGTTATAAGTGCAACGTACCAGCTCAAACTTTTTCTACTGAGATACAGTGTACCGACACTCCTTGCATAGGAAACTGCCAAACCTCTATGCAAATGTATCTTTCTTCCATCTACAAGTGTGGGGCAAAATAGCAATGTTTTCTCATGAAATGATTGTGAATTCTGATGGTTATGGTCTCATTTAAACAGTGGTGGAATAGGAGAAAAAGGAAGGGCTTTGTATTTCTAGTTTCCTTGCCTTCTTCCCTATTCTAAATTTCATCACAGTTCAGGTCAATATGCTCAATTACTGCTCAATTTTCATACAACAGGTACAATGGAGGGAAATTAATGCATTCCTCCAAAACTTAAAGGCTGGTCTGAGAAACAAATTCGTAGAGCGAAGAAATACGTTCTGACAAAATATTTTAACACAGGCAGCTTGGCCTCGAGTTCTCATTTTACCCTACCATTCCAAGTGTATTTTTAAGCAACCCTTTATTATGCAATAGTTTCACTTGAATAGCAATTGAAATAACTAGACAACTTACACTCACTGCTGCTACTAAAGGCCACGAGTGTATGATGAAGAGCTCATTAAGCATCCTACCTTATTGTTGGGAAATGTATTGCCTCATAGCGAAGGCTAATTTTTCCCTAATCTCATGCTTTCAAAATGATTAATAAAATGCATTAGTTGATAACTGAGTTCGTAGGGACGAGCGAGCATAAATTTCCATGAATGTTTCAAGTTATGTTTTAAATGAGAAGGCATACATGATATAAGTGTTTATGCAAGTTTTGTAAGTTATGTTTCATTAGTTTTCACTTGAATTAAGTTCATAAAGTTTATAAAGCTTTTAAATGATTTATATGACATGTTCAAACGCTTGTATTATGTTTTCATGGTTGAGAAAGTTATGTTGAGTTATGTATGCGGCCAAAGGGTGCCGAATCAAGTTTTAAATGTTTTAGGAGTACACTTCGTAAACTGAGAGGGTTAAGGCCTAGAAACAACACGTGCCAGTGTAGGAGTAGAGTTTGAGTATAATCATGTTGCTAGCAACCTCCATATCAGATCCATAAAAGGTTTTGGTGAGATGGCACATTTGATCGAGTCAATACCCTAGGTCGGACATGTCACACCATGCGGCCTTATGGTGAGACGGTCCTCCAACCGAGCTGATACCTAGACTGCATAGTTTGAGTTAGTGAGCTTATGCACTCCCCAGTTATAGATATGCTTTACGATATGAAATGAAAATATTTAAGTTTAAAGTTTCTACACGTTGTCAAGTTTTGAAATGCTTTATAATGTTGTGATTATGCATTCACGTTTTCTGTAAGTATCGCTTACCCTTCTGTGAGGGAGACAGTGATACTCATGCAGTACTTTATTATTATACCCACGTCCCTCTGCAGGGGCGTTCACTCATGTTGTGATTGTAAGTGTTGATACTCCGGGCGACTCTACCACCTTCTAGGTTTCTCCTTCACATTCCCAATTTTTGGTGAGCCCACTTTATGCCGTGGGGATTGGTTATTGACTTTTTTTAATCTTTGGGTATAGCGGAGGCCTTGTCACCGGTATTCATTTAGCCAAGGAAAAACAACCACCATCTTGGTTTTGACACTCAAGCGATCCACCCAACTAAAGAAGATCGATTCAAAGGTTAGATTTCACCACCTCTATCTATCCAACTAGTACTAGCTTGGTGCTCGGAAATGATCGAAGTAGTTGAATAGGAGGATCACTATGACTATAACCCTTGGTAAGTTTATCAAAGACGAAAATGATTTATTTGAAATTATGTATGACTGGTTACGGAGGTACATAGGCTCCATAGACGTTGTAGGTCTAGTTTATGTCCGTGACTGGTTACGGAGGTACATAGGCTCCATAGACGTTGTAGGTCTAGTTTATGTCCTTTTGTCATTCTACTGAACTCTCATATTCATGTATCAATAACTATTTAATGTCTTAGGATATTTATAAACTTATGCAAATGTTTATGAAGAGTTTCATGTTTCCTATTCCTGCATGATCATGTTTAGAAAGTTGGTTTGCTCGATGGTAAGTTTAAGACATCAAGTGCCAATCTGTCCGTCCAGTTTTTGGGCATGACATAGGAAGTGGTGTTGGTAGGGTAGATGTAGGTTACCATATGAACCAAAAAAGTTCCATTTAGAGAAGCTAAAAACACGATAACTTCCCTTATAATCTCAAACTGCATTCCCGAATAATACATCACAAGGTGACAGTGGAGAATCATACTTCTGATTAACACCATACTCTTGAGCCTTGACAAATCAAGCAAATAGAGCAGGAAATGAAGACAAACTATTGCTTGAAGAACAAAAGCCAAAATACCTGAATCTCTGGGTCTGCCACAACATATGGCTTTAGCAGTTTATCTCCAAATGCACGAGAAACAGCCAGGACCCCACCTACACGCCATGTACCTGAAGAACAGAGCAGCAGGACACTGCATTGAATTCAACTAACAGGAAAAACAGGATGTAACATATTTACATGCGGTAATAAATTTCACTGGAAAGCACCTAAGGCATGCAAACATGGATATGTAGTATTGCTCATATAAGGCACTGCCAGGTAAAGAAACCACATGAAGCAGTTGCATAATAAAGAAACCACATGAACCACATTTAAGAGCACAAGTTTCAAAGTCTTCCTTTCTTTCTTAACCTTCATGACCATTTGGAATTTGCCACATATTAAACAGAGGGAGTAATATTTAACTAAACAGTTGCATAATAAATTCTCCTAGCCCAGTAACAGACAATGGTTGAATAGCAAATTTTTGAAGGTTGCAAGGGCTACCCAATGTGATTTTGGAAGATTCTGAATGGAAATGTACAGAACCTGATAGAAAAAAAGAGAAAGAATTTGATTACATATAAAAAAGAGCGCTGGCATAATACAATTCTTCGTGACTTCAGTCTCCGGTAGCATTTACTGGTCCAATCAAGCACCAAGAAACACATACAAAGAGACTGCAACAGACTTTTACCTGCCCAGATGATGAAACCGCCAGCCTGTTCTATCCTTTCACGCTCATCAGATCTGTCAGGCTTGTGATCGATGGACAAAGGAATAGCTGCATTTATTGCAACAGTTATGCCGCACAACCAAATAACAAAAAATGAATAAAATCTTTTAAAAATCTTAAATGTGCAATAATCATTCAACATGATGAAATCACTTCCGGAACTCACTTTAGAAATTTGAGGGAAAAAATAATTAAGTTCATATATGTTGGAATTAGAGAAGAATATAGACAGCCACCATCTAGTTCATCAAGATTTTGTGATATACTAGGGAATAAAGCTCAAGAGTCAAGCCCAATTAGAATGATTGTTTTCTTCCACTCATACCATCATTTAGCAAACTAGTTTGCACACGCATACATTGCACACCATAAAAACAGAGAATCAAGAATATTTTTTCTTATAAATTTATAATTTTGTAAGACGGTAAATACATAAGTATATGGGTATAGCAGAATATAAAACTGCTGAAAGTAATTCCATCGGTCCTAAGATATATAGCACCATTCGACGAGTGAATTTAAAATGTTTCTAGTTGATTTTTAAATGTAAACTTGGCAAACCAAATTCTTGAAAAATTAAAACATTTATAGATTTTCTCACGAAGACCTTGGTCTAGAAAACAGTTGTTTGCCTTCTCAAATAATAAGTACTCCATATAAGCTGGGTTAGGAATGTTTTACTTTTAATTTCTCATTCCAATGAATTTGTCATGTTATTTCACTTCCTTTAGTGTTTCAATTCAAAATCTAACAATTGAAGTAACTGGATATCTTACACTCGATAAGGAAAAAATAGATACCTAATAATTCTCTATGTGGTGATTTTTATTAGAACTGATATTTAAATATATAAAACCAAATATATTGTGTAGTTATTGTTTTGTAAATTTCCATCAATGAGGAGTATTTTTCTTTATTTATCCACTATATTAGGTCAACAATTCTAGTTTAACTTCATCATCTTTCCTTTTTGTTTCTCTCTGGCACGATTTACCTCGTGATGGTAAGTTAATTCTATTATTTTGTAAGGAATTACATGTAATCTTTTTGTTTCACTCGTTCTCTGCTGATAGTAATACCACTAAATTATCTTAATTAACACCTAAATTGCATAATGATTTCTTCTTAATTTTGTAAATCTAACTTCAAACAGAAATATTCCTCCATTTCAAAATAACTACATTTCATTTTTAGTCGGTACATAAAAAATTATAAGTACATTTCCTTCTCAATCCATACAGTGAAAAATAGGAACTTCACTTAAGTGTCCCAAAAAATTTCACCTTCAATTAAAGGGGATCAAATTAGGTGAACCTTGACGAACAGTTAAAATGTACTCTTTCGCATTTTTCGTACAAAAAGTTCTGCAATTTGTAGTACTTTACTACTTTTCATGTAGGTTCCAAATATCTTGAGAAGTTAATCTTAGTCCAAGTTAATAACGAAAATAGATTTAACAACTTACTATACAAATAATACTAACTCAAATATAATTAAGTAAAGCATATGTTCTCAAAGTTTAACTAAATAATAAACAACTTTAATGGTGTGATGATCTTTTCCTTGTTACAACTTTATTGAAAGATTTCAACAAACCAACTATTTCAGTTTTTAGTCACCTTAAGTCAAATAATTTATTAGTGGTTTATAAAGTAAATTTAGGAACTCAAATCTTATAATTTACCTTATCCAAAAAAGTAAACTTCAATTCATAAGATTGGTACTAAAAGAAAATTAAATTAGTTTAGCTTTTTCTTTTTTGGCACATCTGCATGGAATATAATTGCCTAGCAATTATTTGAATATTATTCCGTAAAAAACAAATCTAATCTAATTTGTCAGATTGAAGTTTTATTTAGATTACACATTATTAAGATTATACAATTTTTATTTCTGATGGTGTTTAGTGTGAAAGATTTATCTTATCCGAAAATGTTTGATTTCACAGCAATGCAATATGACGTAGTAGTTTACGATTTATTTTCAGATAAAAGGGAAAATCAAAGAGATTAAATTCAATGCCTTATACTAATTTATTTTGATTATTTGATTTTTATGCTTGTGGTATTTGGTTGTATAAATTATATTTTCTACATTTGTAAATATGCTTTTCCTAAGTAATTGTCCCTCTTATTATGGAATACCATACATTAGACATATTAAACTTTTGGAAACATAATTAATCAATCAACCATTCAAGCAATACCAAATATTTCCTGAATTTGAAAAGAAAAATGGATGCTCAGTTCCGCTCCAAAATTTTGGAAAGTATAATATGGGGTTGGAAAAACCAAAACACTTTACTGGCAAATCATTGAGACTTTATAGATAGTATAGATAAGAAACATCCAATTATACCTAGTCTTCTTCTTATCAATATGAGTAAAGAACTTTTATTCGTAAGACTAAACCGTATACAAAAAAGTATAAAAAGAACCATGCCAGTTAAGTTTCCTACCTACAAACTGCAGCAATCATTTATACACATCATGAGAACTTCAAACACATAAGAATAAAAAACAATGCCTTTTTTGGTAAAGAATTTATCCTTGTTCTTTTTTTTTCTTCTTGATAGCCAAGAAATCCCAAGGGTCGGTGGCACACGGTTTGAAACTCGGTGGATAATAGGTCTGCACCTCTATTCTTCTCCACTTAAATACCGGACTTTTGTCTACAGCAGAATTCGAACCCATGACGCACCTAACCCACATATCATGATGTGTTGTGCTCTTACCACTAGACCAAAGCCCTAAGACAGAATTTAACCTTATTTTCACTATCAACTATTCAGATCTTTGACTAACATCTGCATTTTCTCTGGCCTTCTTTTTGTTGGTCCTTTTTTCTGCTAATAAGATTATTTGTTACAGCGTCAATGTCAACTTGCAAGACACACCAATTAGGAAAGATGGACAAAGAAGAAAATCAAAGACTACAACATAAAGAAACGTGGCAGATTTCCTTAATTATCTTATTTCCCTAGAAAACAGGACAAGCTTTTCACAAATTATAATTTTTAAAGCTCTTGTGAGCACCTAGAGCAAAAAGATTGCTTGGAAGATCTGAAATGTACTCAGTTATTCTTCTTTTGTTTGCTCAGGTTTATATACTTTCTTTAAATGGATAACGCTCACCTTTTTTTATCAGATAAACTTTTATTGATATGAGAATGAAGAAAGTGCTGAAAGTTATAACATGTAGTTCCAGAATCACAATTATAAACAGCCCAAAAGAGTACTTCTCATAAATCTACTGAAACACTCCCTCCCCTGTGAGTTCTACCACTTTCATATGTACTTTCTTTAATAAAGCATTTATCTATAACAAAGATAAGCCACAAAAGAAAAATAACCAACCTTGCGTTAAACCAAACTATATATACGTCTCTCTGAAAACCAAGTCGTGTTTGTGAAAATTTTGCATATTATATAGAGACAAGCAACAAACCTGAGCCATCTCTACAAGCGACGACTCTAGAGTCTCCCACATTTGCAACAACCAATCTATCACCTAAAAGAACAGCAGTTGATGCTGTTGAACCAGCATCTTTTTGCTGGCCTTTTTCTTCATTAAGGT
This sequence comes from Nicotiana tabacum, assembly GCF_000715075.1. Lineage (NCBI taxonomy): Eukaryota > Viridiplantae > Streptophyta > Magnoliopsida > Solanales > Solanaceae > Nicotiana > Nicotiana tabacum. The sequence goes on along the minus strand of NC_134095.1, from coordinate 76,820,778 downwards.
AATCGGCGTCGGTTTGCTTAAATGCTTCAACTGCATTCAGGAACCTTTCCCATTAAATGATACAGAAGACAGAAGATAGGATGAATTTAGAAATTACACAGAATATGTCTCCTCTGATTCATACCTATAGCTGACTTCGTATCTTTGATAAAATCAGGATGACCACTCAAATTCTTAAAGAGGTTGTTCTTCAGGTATTCTGCTGTTCTTGAACCACCGTGACCTAATAACAAGCAGAATATAAAGGGATAAGCAATTATCCAGGTCACCAAAAGGTTTTTTTCATGCTTTGATTTTCCTATCTACAACAATTAAGATGACATTAAATCAAGAATTACACTCAGAAAGTACAAAAAGCCTATCCTGAAACGATATGCAAGAAATACTGAGAGATACCATCAAAAACACCAAAGAATGCCACCATTTGACCATCGACTTCTGATATCCTTGTCTCATAAAAGTCCTCCATAGAAGCCCGTTTCCCCTTAAAACTAGCATATCCGTAGCTGAACTTAGCACTTTTGTTTCCAGTCAGAAAGCTTCAAGAAAAGAAAAATAAATCAATTAGTTTCTTATAAAAGTTCACCCCAAACATATCCTTAGAAATAAATAGCACTGCATTAATTGTTGCTCGCCACAATGAAGATACAGCCATTTTGAAAATCTAAAAATCTGAACAAAAGAAAATGCATTTATCAGCCTGAATTTGAATGTTAATATCCACAACCAAAGCAGGCAACCAGGCTGAAGTTCAAGACATAACTTGCCCAGTGACCGGCTCTTTAAGCTACAGAACATATCCCACAGTGGAGTATATTTTGATATGGGTAAGTATTAAACAAAGCACTATTAGGAAACTGGATTTGGAGATATGGGATGGAAGATCAGGGTGGAGGTAGGTCAGTGATGAGATATGGAGTCCAAGGAAAGGGAGGTCCAATTACATCTTATGTTGCTCGGACACTTCAAAAATTTCGTCGGGTACGTGTCGGATCCTCCAAAAGTAGTATATTTTTGGAGGATCCGACACGGGTGTGACATCATTTTAGAGATTCTGCTCAACATAGATTACATCCTATAGCTATATGAAATTGCTCATTCAATGAGCATAATGAAAGAGTGGAAGGATATTTATAAGAATTTCACTTTCCGAGAATCAAAATAGGAAATGGACCCATAATCAATTTATGGAAACAGAGACGGCACATGGATGCCTCTTTCTGTGGAATTTTTCCATGTCTTTCAGTATATCTCGTCAGCGGATGGCAATAGCGGCCAGGCCAGCAAGAACAGCCGGAGAGTATCTTCTTTAATCTTTATTTTTTGGATAAGTACAGTAGGAGGGAGTATTATCGAATCAAAATCTCTCAAAATAGACCTAGGTTTGAAGCAGAAATAGAACATATTTGCGGCTTCGTGTATGGCGCAGACATAATACTTTGATATGTATTTCCCAACTAATTCTCTCTTGCCAACAGTATTAGATCGTAGCTAAGGTTTTAAGGCTGAGTGGAGACCAAACAGAAGAATGGTTCCCATTGACATTATGCAATGATATATAGATTGAAGAGATAAACTTTATGTATGGAAAAAGCTCGTAATTGAAGTAATTCTCTGCTACATCTTGTTACCGCTTGTTTCGTTAGGATATCATGATCTCATGAGGAAATCACTTATCAAAGGTGCCTACTTTATATGTTCATATTACACCTTTGGTAAATACTGCCCCCAACTTTGTAAATCAAAGAATACTTTGGAAAAAGAAAAATCCAACTTTACACCATAATTTCGAGTATAAATAGCAACTGCAAACTCTCATTATCCTTTATCACACTACAAAAAATAACCAAAATAATCATAAACTCGGAATGATTAACGAGCAGTCCATAGTGCAGTAGGAAAAAAAGTGGAGAGCCATTATCATTTCTCGAATCACAAAAAATAAAAAATAACGATGGACAATTTACAGCATTAACAACAACTAACAGCGAATAAATTCAGCAGAAAGAAAGAAAAATAAAACAGGAGAGCAATAATGCAGTTAACCTAATACCGCCGCCGCTAAAGAGGGCATTGGGATCAATAGAAGGAATCATGACAGTTGTTGACGGCGTCTGTTTCATCTGCGGTGGCGCAGTGGGCTCTTTCAGTGGTTGCCGTGACGGGGTCGCTGCCGGTGCCGGCGGATGGTTCTCCACGGACGGTGGAGAAAGTTCTGGAAGGTTACGATCGGATTCTTTCTTGTCAACGTTCATCATGGTCAGTCGTTTTTTTTTTTTACTTCTTATGTGCGAAAAAAGTATCAGTTTATTAGATTTTTAAAAAAAAAATGGAACCGAATTATGGACTGCTAAATTCGGTTTTTTTTTTTTTTGAGTTACCTTTTCTGCCCCTTAATCCTAACTGCTTTTTGCTGTACTCCCTTCGTTTTTTACTTTCCTTTTCTGCGCATAACGAAAACAACCTGTGATAAACTTAGAAGAAGATTCTGCACCACAAATACAGTTAAACCTAGAGAGAGAAAAAATGCAGTTAAACCTAGAATTAATGTCCTTGGGCTTGGACCATGAAATTTGTTAAAACTCGTCATATATTATTCGAGTGATCTAATAATAAATCAATTATTAATCTATTGAGGGATCTAAAAATGTGAAAAATTACTTATATTGATAATGCATGTAATTTTAAACCCTTCAGGATAGTATCATATTTTCATCTTCCACTTCTTTTAATTCTTTTAGTGGAAGCAACTTTGAATTTTAGCGCACACAGAAAAAAAAAATATAAACTACGATACAGTATTAAATTTAAGAATTGATAATTTTTATAAAATAGTGTGATCAAAAATTATATTCCTTGTTATTTTAAAGTGTTACGTTTAAATAACGATTTTATCTGAAACAATATTTGCAAGTTTTATCATCATTTGGTCTATAAACAAAGTTTTGGAAATTGATGTTGCAAAATAAAAATGAGGCACCCACAAAGAATTACAATTTAATAAAAAAATTTAGAAAAAGTAACCCCTATACAAAATTACTTTATTTTCATATATTATGTGTAAAATAAGATATATTTAAAATAACATAAAACTAAAACTACAAAACCGTACTCTCTTCCGTTTATAATAAGGGATTAATTTGCTTTGGACACACTCATTAAGAAAATATTAAATTCTAGATGAAAATAGCTAGTGTGACTAAACTACCATTTATTAAATGTTACACCATAGTTATACTAGTATTTATTTTCTCAAATATGAAGAGTAAATGACTTTTTACATATACATATTTGAAAAAACTAATTAAATTTTTTTTATTATATAATGAATACTTATTTTGGACTAAAATAAAAAAAAATGTCAATTGGGAGGGATTATAAATTATCAAATGTGACCTCACATTCACAAAACCCCTGTCTCGATCAATTCAATCAATTTTTTTGCAGTTATTTTCTCACGCTTTTTCCTTGTTCTCAAGACAAAAATTGAATAAACAAAAAAAATTATGGAACTCAAAATACCGTTTCATATGCAACATTCGGCGTTGTTGTAGATCTATCTGACATCATTCTTCTCTACCCAAATCTTCAACTTTCACCATTATCTTTGATTTGTTCCCCAAAGTGTACTGTTAGTAAAGCAACTGTTTCGCAGATTTACTCTGAACAAACACTCGAAATTTTGTTTTAGTTAGTAGTCGCCGGAAAATGAGGAGGAGGAACTCGGATTTCCGGCGGCCGGTAAGGCGGCGATTCTCCAATGTGTTTTGGTTAACTGTGTGTGGATTGGCTATATTGCTGCTCATCATTTTGCTCAGCAGAGAAACTCGCGATTCATCGTCTAGATTGGTTTATACTAAGGTAATATTCATTGTTATAGCATTTATAAATTGCTGATTTTTTTCTTCTGTTTTAAGCTAAGAAATCCTTTTTTTCCCGTGGAATTACTTAGATGAGCTTGTGTCGGTTATGGAATTTTGAGCTTTCGGTTGCTCAGTTTTCCATTTAGAGTTCTCAATATTTTGTTTTACATCCTAATTTTATGTAGATTTTGATTTGTGATCCAAATAGCTCTTTGTTTCAATGTATCTCTTAGATGGCATACAACCAATTCACCAGACCTAGTTATTATATTGTACCATTATTAGGTGTAATTGTCATTGCAATACTTGGTAAATGATGGTTATTTTGGCTTAGGAATTGGCTATATAGCAACTTAGGCGGCATGTTGATCTGCTGAAACAACAAGGAAAAGCTGGAAATATTATGAAACTTCATGTGGAAAATGAATTTATCTCTATATGCAAAAATTACTTTATGCTGGTTGGTTTATTTTTTATTTGTTTTAAAATGTAAAGTATGAAGTTTTTATTTCTTCCAAAGGTATATTCCAAGTGAATTTGAATTAATTTTTTCTTATCGAAGAGCACTCAATTCTGTCAGGATATGTATCATCCCCCCACCCCACCCCAAAAGTCCCTTATCATTGGTGTTTTAGTGCCTGACAACGAATTAGTAGATAATTTTTGTCAACTTTTCTATTTCCTATTACCTTTTGATATTATTATCGTGGGACAAAGTGTCAAGAAGTACTTTTGCGCTATAATTTGATTTCATTGATTAGTCAAAGAATCATGACTACATTAGCCTTTTAGGGTGAGTTTGTAAACCAATTTGACGTTATTTCAGTTACCATGAGAGTTAGGTATTGATTTTGGCAAAAGCTGTAAAGCCGAAAGATATCTTATGTGGTATGGGTAGTGTTTAAAAATATTTGACTTCTTTGAGGCTTCGAACTGACATATTTGTCTTTCTAGAGTTTAGGGTATCATGAAGGACTCTTGGTACTGATGGATAAAAGCAAATTTGGTCAAAGGACCAAGAAAAGAAAAAAGAAGAGGGATTATTCTTGTGTAAGACATTAGTGTACCATAAAGGTCTACCAAATTAATGCCCTCAGCCTCAACTAAATCTGCTTCAAAGATGAGTAAGATGACAAACAAAGAGAAATAAGTTAAACATCCTACTTTAGGACATGGAAGATTATAGCACTATTTAGTCTTTTTCTACCAAATTGAACCTTTTGGGAACATTGAGAAGTCCAAACGTGTTGGCTAGTTCCTAAATTGAAAATACCAGATTGTACTCCCCCATTTCTTGAAGAATTAAATGAAACCGATAGTTGTCCAATTAATATATAAGTAATTGCGGCTTTCACATTTTCTTAATGTAGCACTAAACAATACGATACAGTTTGATTTTTATTTAGGTGGTTCCTTTATCAAGCCGTGATAATCAAAGACATACGAAGTAGCTTGATTTGAGAAGCTTCTTAGTAAAAGCGTAAATATTCCTAATCGGGGAGAAGAAAGTTAGAAAAACAAAAAGAGAACGTTTGTTGACAATATCTGGGAATGTTTTTGGAATTTACTGATTCTATGGCAACTTCTTTTTGCAAAAAATATTTCTACACGCGTGGACCTTTGTCCAGAAATTTATGATACTTCTTTGTCCTTTCTTTTCTCTGACCTCCCCAATCTTACTTTTATGAAATATGAACTTAAATCTTTTCATTCAACTATATATATTTATCCATTTGGAGCAACTGTTAAGTTGTCTCTCAGGTTCGAGCCGTGGAATCATCTGCTGATGCTTGCATCAGAGTAGGCTACCTACGTCATACCCCCTTGGGGTGCGGCCCTTTCCCGGACCTCGCGTGAACGCGGGATGCTTTGTGCACCGAGCTGCCCCTTTGTAGTGTTTTTTTATTGCCAACAGTTTTACTGGGTTGTTGCTGTTGTTGTAACATTCTTTGCTGCATTGTTTCTAGGCCAAAATGGTATCTGCTTAACTGAAACCAGAGTGGAAAAAGAAAAAATGTTGTTGGTGATGCTAGAAACTTGAATAGGTTCCCCGTTAATGCTTAGTATTTTAAAATGTGAAAAATGCACAACGACGCCAAAATCTTGTGGAGCTTCAAGTACAAGAGAGCGACTAAAGAGCAGCTTTAGTGAGAAAACACAAACAAGGGGAAAAAAAAAAGAAGAAATATATATGTTGCGCAAGAAAAACAATTGTCTACCAAAACAACACACAAAGGAATTGGAAAAACTACAATAAGTAACATATAACAACAACTGCGCCTCAGTCTCGTGTCATTATCATACTAAAGGAATTGGCTAACAAGAAGTGAAGTATATGAAGTAAAGATCATGTCAATGAAGTTCAAAAACCATTTTAGATCTGTTTCCAGATGCAATACAATGCAATTTTAAGTTTCTATCGAACTTAGTGTTTAGTTTTCCTATACTAAATTTCTAATTCATAGTCTTAATCACTAACTTATTCGTTTATGATGTTCATATAGCATTTGATATAACACTTTGCCAGGTGTACTCATTGTTTTATGCCGCCTTATTTAAGACAGGCCCATTGTCTTTGCACCTCAAATGAGTACAACTATACTATTAATTCTTATTGCTGAGATTCTGTCCCTCTACTCATTTGAGAATGAAAAAAATTGTGGAAATCTGAACAAAACACCATAGGTTGTGTGCCATTTAGAGATTAGTGATAATTCCAATGCCGATGAGAGATTAATTCTTATGACGTTCTGCCCGATCTGAATAATACTGTGCTGTAACTTGTGTGTAGTGGTACATTGATTAAACAATAGGAATTGGGTGCTGGATTCCTTATTTACCTACCAAGACAGTTACATATCGTTGGAGGAAGGATTTAGTAACTCACTAGCTGAAGCCTGTTGCAATAGAGATTTTTTAACTTATTTAATAGCTGCAATTTGTTTTTCCCTCTGTCAGACAGTCTCTTGTGAGCTTATGGAGAAATCTGAATGTGTCCTCTTATTCATTTCTTTGCAGAGGCCATATAGACATGATAGAAGTGGGGATGGTCTCAACATCACTGAAGAAATGCTGAGGCCGGAATCAATGGCACGACAACTTAATGATCAGATTTCTCTCGCTAAGGCAATTGTCGTAATTGCAAAAGAAAGCAACAACCTTCAATTTGCATGGGAACTAAGCGCTCAAATCCGCAACTCACAGATGCTTCTTTCTAATGCTGCATCAAGAAGAAGTCCCTTGACGAACAGAGAATCAGAAAATGCAATTCGAGATATGGCACTTCTGCTTTACCAAGCCCAGCAATTTCACTATGACAGTGCAACCATGTTTATGAGACTGAAAGCTAAAATCCAAAGCCTTGAAGAACAGATGAACTCCTTCAGTGAGAAGAGTTCAAAATATGGACAAATAGCTGCTGAAGAAGTCCCTAAAAGTCTGTACTGCCTTGGTGTCCGGTTAACAGCTGAATGGTTCAGAAGTTCAAATTTGGAGAGAAAACTCAAGGAAGAAAAGCAAGTAGCTGCCAAACTTGTGGACACCGGTCTGTATCATTTCTGTGTATTTTCTGACAACATCCTTGCAACTTCAGTTGTGGTGAATTCAACAGCTATGAATTCCAAGAATCCTGATATGGTCGTCTTCCACCTTGTAACTGACGAGGTGAACTACGCTGCAATGAAGGCATGGTTCACCATGAACAGTTTCCGAGGAGTGACTGTTGATGTACAGAAGTTTGAAGACTTTAGTTGGTTAAATGCTTCATATGTACCTGTTCTCAAACAACTTCAAGACTCTGACACCCAGAACTACTACTTCTCTGGCAACCATGATAACAGCCGAACTCCGATCAAGTTCAGAAACCCTAAATATCTATCTATGCTTAACCATCTGAGGTTCTATATTCCAGAAGTTTTTCCTGCACTGAAGAAGGTTGTATTTCTTGATGATGATGTTGTAGTGCAGAAGGATCTTTCAGCTCTGTTCTCCATAGACATGAATGGCAATGTAAATGGTGCAGTGGAGACTTGCATGGAGACATTTCATAGATATCACAAGTACCTAAATTATTCTCACCCACTTATACGTCAACATTTTGATCCTGATGCATGTGGGTGGGCCTTCGGGATGAATGTTTTCGATTTGGTTGAGTGGCGAAAAAGGAATGTTACTGGCATATATCATTACTGGCAGGAAAAGAATGTCGACCGCACTTTGTGGAAGCTTGGCACACTACCACCTGGACTGCTGACCTTCTATGGATTGACAGAGGCTTTGAATCCTTCATGGCATGTCTTAGGTTTGGGTTACACGAATGTCGATTCCAAATTGATAGAAAAGGGGGCTGTGCTGCATTACAATGGTAACTCAAAACCCTGGTTGAAGATTGGTATCGAAAAGTACAAACCTCTTTGGGAAAAATATGTTGATTATGGTCATCCTTTATTACAACTTTGCAACTTTCACTAAATTGGGATTATTGATTTATCGTAGTTCTAATAGAAGTGGTGGTCATTGATAAATTTATCGTTCTGGAAATCCGTAAGGGACTCTGTGAGATCGGAAGGTCTTAACTATTGTAATCTCTGTATTTAAACAGTTTTCCAGTTTATTGTAGTATAGACTTAAAGCATCAAGGCATCAAAATTGTCATCTTCTCTTGTTATATGATTCTATTAGTCATAATGGATATAATTTTGTGCTGTTGTATGATCTGGCCTGTTGGGCTAGTGGCTAGCATTTTAGTTTTGATCAAGTGGCCTGTTGTGCAGCTCTTTAGAAAATGTTTTCTCATTCATCCAATCACCTTAGTTTTTCCACATATAAAGAAGTAAGAAAAGAACAAGAACTATTACCCGATTATGGAAAACAAATCCGCAACCTTTTGCCATGCAAGAAAAGGGTAAAATCTAATTTTATAAACATACAGGAACCTACTATTAGGGGTGTAAGTGGATATCCAAAAATCTAATAAACCGACCGAACCGTACTGTATCGAATTAATTTTCAGGTTTCTTTTAATAAAATCGTAGGTTTTTATATAATACTATAACCGTACCGATAATTAGAATAGGTTTTTTATTTTATGAAAAAAACCGAACTGTATTGAATAAATTTACATGTAGAAAATATATTTATATATTAAATTTAAAAATAATAAAACATTAAAAAAAATTGGGCCTTTAAATTATAAAAATAGTTACAAGCCAACGGGTAATTAAACTCAAAATTCCTAATTTTCAAACCTATTATGCTACTTCTATTGAAACTAAATAATTTCCAGCATATTCACTAGCAAGACACAAGGTATTCTAGCGATTATGAGTAGCAAACTGCAATGTATTGAATATGTTTCATTTTGTATGATTTAAATTTATCTTTTTGAATATTTAAACTTTCATAGACTTTATTCTTGAGCCCCAGATTGGTAAATATCTTTTTATTCATGTGATTTATATTATTTTTGTCTTTACTTGATATTACACCCCATGTTTTCATACATGAAAGTACGCCATAGATAAGTTGACGGAAGCTCGAAAAATGAGATATTACATCCCGCATTTTTCGTACGTTAAAGTTTCGTCGTAAGTTAATCGACGTAAGTTCGGGAATGGGATTATTTTGAGATTATAAGCATTATGTTATTTCAAACAAGTGATTAATAAATTTGTGAAGGTGAGAGGGTAAGCAAATTGAAGAAAATAAATTTCATCGAAGTTTGACATTTTGGGATGAAATACGGCCGAGCTAAAATACCCGGTATTTATAGACTAGTACCATACAAGATACCACATGGTCATGATAGTAAAGTGTGTTAAAAGTGAGTAGTATTCTAAGTAATTTGGGATAATTCTTAATTATGTGGGTAATTGATTAATTATTGATTAGTGGGAGATTAACAAATTAATCAAGAGATTAGTGGATAATTAATTAGAATTGTGGATAAGCTTAAATGCCAAAACGTGGCAGCCACTTAATTTACGGTTGATGACTCTTACAAGCCACTTGATTAGACTTTGGCTTAGTCATCACATTGAAAAGACTTAGTCATTGATCAATAACGTGAAGATCCTAGCAGTTCTGCAATTTATGCAACGTAGCTATCCGCATATGTTAAAAGCAACAAGAAAACTTCATCTCCAACTTCTGGAGAGAGTTATGGAAGCTTAGTTGTATTACCTATGACAGCAAAAATGCTTAGATGTCATAAATGACACTATATGATAAGATTAATAACATTTCTTCTCCTATTCATTTTTTAAGAATGAGATCAATAGCGATTGTCATTGGCTTAGTCCTCACCTTTGCAAAGTAATATTATTAGCTCAAAATTTTGCAATGGTAACATGAGATTTCTCTGAAATACTACACCGTTCAACGTGAAATGCTAATTCAAAGAAGGTCTGGTGCAACCTTTCTCAAGAATATCATACGGATTCTTCCCTATTCGGATCCTCCGTTACGTGTTTTTGTAAAAGAGAATCGGTTCAGGTATGTTAAGGTTATCCCTTCTTTCCTTTTGTCATGATCCATACGATACAAATAAAACGAGCAAATGCACAACTTTCATAAATGACTCTATTCATAGAAGTATTAGGGGTGCCTATGTTCTTGAATTCCCATGTCTTATTGTCTATCGTCTGTTGATGGGTTTCAGAAAAATACGTAAGTTGAAAAAGTTTACATCATGATATTATTCAAAGTCATAATGGTCTTATGACATTCCGAGAGATTTTATTGACGTACTTCTCATGCATTGTATTTATTTATACATGTACATTGACCCATGACCAGATGACATTATGTGTGTGTGTGTGTGTGTGTGTATATATATATATATATATATATATATATATATATATATATATATATATATATATATATATATATATATATATATATGTGTGGTATATGGGATATGGGAAAAGGTTATGGCGTTATATACGCACCACCACCTGATCAGCTAGTATACGTTGATGATTTTGTCCACAGTGGCCGAGATGATATGATGGGATGCCCTCAAAGGCCTGATCAGGTTATGAAACATGTACCTATGCATGACATGACATTTATACACATATGCATGATACTATAATTATTTCATGAATTACAGAGTTATCCAGACTTACAGGTTGAGTCATTTATTCTATATTTCTTCCATGTTTGTTATGTACTTATTTAATGTGCCTTACATACTCGGTACATTATTCGTACTGACATCTCTTTTGCCCGGGGATGCTGCGTTTTATGCCCGTAGGTCCGGATATATAGGTTGAGAGCCCTCCAAGTAGGCTATCAGCTCAACGAAAGATGTTGGTGCGCTTCATTTACTTTGGAGTTGCTTATTGGGTTAGTATGATTTAGATGTGTATTGTATGGTATGGCGGGACTCTATCCCGACCTTTATGAAAAATTATGTATTCTTAGAGGCTTGTAGATAGATGTCATGTACATAAAAGATTGTATGTCCTTGTCGACCTATGTTCAGTATACAAATGGTTATTTTAGTCTTATAGGATCGTATGTCTTAGGTGTCACGCCCCAAAAACCGAGGGGCGCGACCGGCGCTCAACCGGGTAACCGCCAGCCAAACGGACTTGGGTGCCTTTCCTTTTCCACGTGATACCCTGCGTTTCCATTACCCATTAACCAAGTGAAATAGCCATTTATAAATTTAAACACATTCTTACGAGATTTACATAATATACATAGTTACTTAGCGTGGTTTACAAGTTATACTGCCCAAAATACATAAGTACATAACCCACGTTTCCTGTCTACGAAGCCTCTAAATATAACTGAAGAATAATGCGGAAATGCCGGCAACAAGGCTCCGGCTATACCTTACACAAATACCAAAATAAGACTTTCAGTAAGGAAAGCGGCATGAGCCACGCAGGGCCCCGAGAGGAAAGGGACTCACCAATTCAGCTGACGGGAGGTGAAAGAGTGCTACTGTCGGTGGGTTGGAGCACCTGTTTTGGAACCACCTACAATCATAATACGAATGTAGCGCCCCCGGCAAAAGGGAAGTTAGTACATTTGAATTGTACTGGTATGTATAAACAAACTTTACCCCAAGTAAAATCAAGAAATACACAGATAACAAACAGTAATAAAATCAACGATCAAATGCACATGGAAGGAATAACCAAAGCCAAACAACTCCACAATCTCTCATTTTCCCCTTTCAACATTATTTCATCACATCAATAGTTTCACAACTTTCACATATTTTTATTTCAATAGTGATTTCTGATCATTTTTCCACCCTTATTAGCTCGACCACCCTTATTACCTCGGCCACCCTTGTCACCACAACCCACACCTTATTACTTCGTGTTGCGACGCGCAACCCGATCCCACCGGACAATCATATTTCACACAACAACAACACCAATAACAATTCACAAAGAGTGTTCATAAACATCAATACCAATTCCAACATATACAATAACCCGTTCACAATTCAAGTCACAACGATAATTGCTCACAACAAGTCACGTATAACATTACCACAGTTGTTTCAATTGTATCAATTATGATTTCTTTCCATCGTTTGTTTCACAGTTCTTACCACGTAACATATTCATACCCATACGCCCTTGTGTTATTGCCATTTTTACTCACACCACAATAACGAAAAACTTAACCAACAACGTTCGAGGCATATTAATCACAGGAATTTCACAAATAGTCCACATAAGTAACACATACCAATTACTCGTACACCAACAAGGTGACTTTACAAAGGTTAAAGTTATCCATACATACCTGGAGTCGAATTCCCTTTTTAACTTCTACTTTCAATTCACCAACAGCTAGTACCGTCAATCTAGTTCACAAGTTAGCACATATAACTTAGAATTGAAGTTCACAAATTCAGCCCGAACTTACTTAGGTTTCCAACCCCTCTTTTGCAAATCTTTAGTTCTACCCAATTCCTCTTACTATATTCTAGGTTTTAAAGGACATGCATGTGTATCTCAACTTCCATTTTCAAGAATTAACGCATGAGAATCCCCCTTTTGTTTAAATCTGAAAACAATGAAAAAGGGTTGGGAATTTTACCTTCAAGAACGGAGAAGAAGACAATTACTTGAAATTCCCCGGCCCGAGTGACTTTGAAGAATCAAATTGATGAAGGTAGGACTTTATCTCTCAAGAATTCTCTCTTCCCTCTCTCTAGTTTTGTTTAGAAAATATGTTAAAATAAGGGGCTGGGTGTTTTATTGAAAAAGGGGTCGGGTTTAAAATTTAGAAAATTGGAGCCCCGAGTCAGGTTTGCGATCGCAGAGTGGAAATGCGGTCCACAGAATGGACCGCAAAAGTGCTCCCAACATCTGAACACACTGCCTGGGTATGCGGCAGAAATGCGGCCCGCATACCCGTTCTGCGGTCGCATAATGCACCGCAGAACTTCCCCTCTCAAAAATCCCAAGGGAAATATGCGACGACTATGCCGTCCGCATATTGGTTATGCGATCGCATATCGGACCGCATATTTAACCTCAAATTCGACCAACACACTGACTCACTTTGCGGAGATTATGCGGTCCGCATACCTGATATGCGATCGCATTCTCGATCACAGAATCGCATTTTCCGGAAAACAGTATTTCTTGACTTTTTATAGCATAGATCAGTGCAAAAAGGGTCCGAACTACCAGGTTTTTAGTACAAGTTTTTCACGGGGCCTTACATCCTCCCCTACTTAAAATCATTCGTCCTCGAATGAGGATTTTGGAAATTGGTTGGTTTTGAAAACATGATATGCAAACTCCCAATTTTTGAAATTTTTTTTGCCAGAGTTCCCTTTGAAATTAGACTTATCTACCTGTCAGAGAGCCCCCAAAACATTATTCCCAAGCACCATTGCGTTATCCCTATTATCCCTACAACTGGTGTACAATGCATTACCTCAACATCTGCACATAATTTGGCCACTTCAATGAGTTCCATACAGTCCAACCACTTCAATACACTATACGCATTTCAATTAATCATTACCAATCTACACTACCTTTAATCATTCACTTATCACATGAGTTCTTACAAAACTTTCATTTACCAAAAAGGGGCTTGCGCATGACTCAATTAATCACAACACATACAATTCTTGCACAACTTGAGGAGTTACAATAGTAAAGCATTTAGGAAAAATATATGGGGTGTCTTTGCACCAGATTGAACACAACATCAATTTACTTAGAGACAAGAGTTCGCACGATCACTACTAGACTTATTCAAACAAATGGGGATATTTTTCTTTCATTTCACTTTCCGCTTCCCACGTGGCTTCCTCGACTTGTTGACTTTGCCATAGCACTTTAACTGAAGTAACTTCCTTGTTTCTCAATTTGCGGACTTGCCTATCAAGAATAGCAACCGGAATTTCTTCATATGATAACTCTTCATTGACCTCGATAGCCTCGATTGGCACGATAGTGGATGGGTCTCCAACCACTTTCTTTAACATAGACACATGGAACACCGGGTGCACTAATGACATTTCAGGGGCAATTCCAGTCTATAGGCCACCTGTCATATCCTTTGGGTGACCCGATACGGCCTGACATATCTAGGACTCAACTTCCCTTTCTTTCCAAATCGCATGACTCCCTTCATAGGAGATACCCTCAATAACACCCAATCATCTACTTGGATTTCCAATTTTCTTCGACGAATGTCCGCATAAGATTTCTGGCGACTCTGAGCAGCTTTCAGCCTTTCCTGAATGATTTTTACTTTTTCCATAGCCTGATGCACGAGATCTGGCCCTAACAATTCTACTTCACCTACTTCGAACCATCCAATCGGAGACCTACATCTCCTCCCGTACAATGCCTCAAATGGGGCCATCTGAATGCTAACATGAAAGCTGTTATTGTAAGCAAATTCTATAAGTGGCAAGTGATCATCCCAATTACCTTTGAAATCCAAGACACAAGCCCATAACATATCTTCAAGCGTCTGAATAGTCCGCTCCGCTTGACCATCAGTCTGCGAATGGAAAGCCGTGCTGAGATCCACCTGAGTACCCAAACCTTACTGAAATTTCTTCCAAAAATTAGCTGTGAACTGGGCCCCTCGATATGAGATAATAGAAAGTGGAGTGCCATGAAGCCTTACTATTTCCTTGATATACAGTTGAGCATATTGTTCCGCAGTATCCTTGGACTTGACTGGCAAGAAGTGAGCTGATTTGGTGAGTCGATCCACTATTACCCAAATTGAGTCGAACTTGCGCTGAGTGCGAGGTAGCCCTACCACGAAATCCATGTTGATCATCTCCTATTTCCACATTGGTATTTCCATAAGCTGAGTTAACCCACCGGGCCGCTGGTGATCAGCTTTTACTTGCTGACAATTCGGACATTTATATACAAAGTCCGCCATACCCCTCTTCATACCGTTCCACCAATAAATTTCCTTGAGGTCAAGGTACATTTTCGTAGAACCTGGGTGCACAGAATATCTGGAATTATGAGCCTCCGCCATTACCCTCCCCCGAAGATTATCCACATCTGGAACACATAGCCTACCTTGACATCGTAATACGCCATCCTCACCACTGAGTGAAAATGTCAAAGTCTTGTTATTCAAAATGGCCTCCTTCATCTTTGCTAATGATGGATCAATGAGCTGCTTTTCCTTGACTTCCGCTACCAGTGACGATTCTGCTCCATTACCCACCATAACCTTCCCCTCATCTGAGGTCGAAATACGAACTCCCAGACTGGCCAATTGATACACCTTCTGAGCCAAAGGCCTCTGATCCGCTCCCAAATGAGCCAAACTACTTATGGACTTCCGACTGAGAGCGTCGGCCACCACATTCGCCTTCCCTAGATTGTATAAAATATCCATATCAAAATCCTTGATCAATTCTAACCACCGCCGCTGCCTTAAATTCAACTTCTTCTACTTGAACAAATATTGGAGACTTTTGTGGTCCGAGAACATATCCACATGGACCCCATAAAGATAATGCCGCCATATTTTCAAGGCAAATACAACTGTTACAAGCTCCAAATCATGCATCGGATAATTCTTCTCGTGATTCTTGAGTTGCCTTGAAGCATACACTATAACCTTCCCATGTTGCATCAACACATACCCCAAACCAACCCTGGAGGCATCGCAATAAACCACAAATCATTCTGTGCCTTCCGGCAAGGTCAATATCGGCGCCGAGGTCAATCTCGACTTCAATTCCTGAAAACTTTTCTCACAAGTGTCAGACCATTGGAACTTCACTGCTTTCTGTGTCAACTTAGTCAAAGGGGAGGCGAGAGTAGAGAATCCCTCCACAAACCTCCGATAATACCACGCTAAACCCAAGAAGCTATGGATCTCCGTCGGGGTCGTGGGTCTAGGCCAATCTTTTACTACTGAAATCTTCTGGGGATCCACCTGAATCCCTTCACTGGAAACAACATGGCCCAGAAAGGTAACGGACTCCAACCAAAATTCACATTTTGAAAATTTAGCATACAACTGGTGCTAATAAAGGGTCTGCAGAACTGCCCTGAGGTGATCGGCATGATCCTCCCGGATCCGCGAATAAACAAGGATGTCATTAATAAAAACAATCACAAAGGAGTCTAGAAATGGCTTGAAGACCTGATTCATAAGATCCATGAAAGCTGTCGGGGTGTTGGTTAGCCCAAAAGACATGACCAAGAATTCAAAGTGACCATAGCGAGTTCTGAAAGCGGTCTTAGGAATATCCTGTTCTCTGATCTTCAATTGGTGATACCCGAACCGTAGATCAATTTTGGAAAAGAACCTCACACCTTGCAATTGGTCGAACAAATCATCTATCCGAGGCAAAGGATATTTATTTTTGATGGTGACCTTGTTAAGCTGCCGATAATCAATACACATCCGGAGCGACCCATACTTCTTTCTGACAAAAAGAACCGGGCACCCCACGGTGACACACTTGGCCGTATGAACCCCTTTTCTAATAAATCCTTCAGCTGTTCCTTTAACTCCCTCAACTACGCTGGCGCCATTCTGTATGGTGGAATAGGTATCGGTCGTTTATCTGGCAATACATCAATCCGGAAATCAATCTCCCTATCTGGCGGGATCCCTGGAAGCTCGTCCGGAAACACTTCAAGAAACTCATTCACGACTGGCACACACTTCAAGTGGTGTCCGCCACCCGGACCAAATGGTAGATACACCCCTTCCTAATCATCTTCGAAGCCTTAAGGTAGGAAATAAACCTACCTTTCGGCACCACACCATTTCCCTTCCACTCAATAACTGGCTCATTAGGGAACTCAAGCCTCATGACTCTCGTTCGACAGTCAAGTTTACCAAAGCACAAATAAAGCCAGTCCATTCCCATAATCACATCAAAATCCACCATTTAAAGCTCAATAAGATCGGACGTGGTAGCACCACCACATACCATGACAATGCAATTCCTATTAACTCACGTGACTGTAATAGAATCACCAACCGGAGTCGATACAGAGAACGGCTCATGAAGCTGTTCGGGTTCTACCCCAAAACTTGAAGCAATGAATGGGGTGACATAAGACAAAGAGGACCCCGGATCAATAAGAGCATAACAATCAATGGCCTGAACAGACAAGATACCTGTAGCAACATCTGGGAAGGCCTCTGCACTCTAGTGACCACTCAAGGCGTAAAACCGGCTGGATATACCTCTACCACGAGCTCCACCCCTAACTACACCGCACCCTGTTGGGGCTGGAGGACGCACGGATGATGTGGCAGCTGAAGAATCGGATGACTGAGAAAATCCCCCACCCATGCCTTGACTGGGCGCACGACAGTCCCGCTGGATATGACCTCTCACCCCGCATCTATAACACACCGGAATATCCAAATAACAAGTCTCATAATGGAACCTTCCACACTTGGGACATGAATCCCTCCCATGCTACTGTGATCTCCCTCTTGGACGACCGAAATGATGGGGTCTCCTACTGTCTGAACCTGATCTCAAGTGACTGCCCTACTGATAACTGTGTACAAATGGCGGTGTGCTTGCTGAGGACTGGGCATATGACTGGGACGGCCCTGATGGCCCTCTCCCCGGAACTGGTCTCCCTGAGTGACCAGCTGATCGGGCCCTACTGCTACTCTCCCTTTCTTCCCGTATTTTCAACTTCCTAGCCTCTGTGGCCTGAGCGAACCCCACAATCTTCCCATAATTCATATCTGAGTGTAAGGCCGCTGTAACAGCCTCATTCACCACCAAAGGACTGAGACCTTGAACAAATCGCCGAACTCGAGCATCCTGGTCGACACTAACTGAGGAGCATACTTGGACAACCTCACAAACTCCATGTGGTACTCCCAAACACTCATACTGAACTGCTTGAGGACCTCAAACTCTGTGGCACGGGCCGTCATTGTCTCGGCAGGCAAGGAGTGGTCCATGAATGCATCTACAAACTCATCCTATCTAGTAGGAGGTCTTCCCTCCCCACGAGAATCCTCTCATATCTCGAACCACGAATACACTGCTCCCCTCAACCTGTATGAAGCCAACTCAACCCCTTCCGTCTCTGTAGCCTTCATCACTCGAAGGTTCTTATACATTTCATCAAGAAAATCCTGCGGATCGGCCTCTGGGTCTATGCCCGTGAACTCTGGAGGGGCCAACCGCAAAAACTGGTTGACTCTGGAGCTGGCGGAATCTCCCTGTCCGCTGGGGGGCGCAGGGGCATCATGAGATTTTTGGGCCTAAACGGCCACTAACTGGGTCAACATATGGATGGCTCTTCTAAGGTCCCCATTATAAACCCCGGGACCAGAAGCTAGAATTGCATCAAGATCAGGAATATCAGCGGGAGGGATGGTAGCACCCTCTGCCGTAGCTGGAACAGGAATACTTGGATCTGGAATAGATGGGCCAGGTAGATTCGAGACCGGGGAGTCACTCTCACCCACGGCATCAGGTACATGATTCATAACCACACTTGGGGTGGCATTGGCCCCGAGGCCGAGTCTAGCTCTCTTCTTAGGTACCATTACTAAAAATTTGGAACAGAGAACGAGTTAGATGTAAATACTTCCACTTATCACTTCACCGCACGATATAGAGTAACAAAGAAGAAGGTAATTTCCTAAATGCCCATGTAGCCTCCAACTTATAGATGTGGTCGACAACACACCGATAAGGAGGACTCTACTAGACACGGCTCCGAGACATCCTAGGACACTTTAAAACCTTAGGCTCTGATACCAAGTTTGTCACGCTACCAAAAACCGAGGGGCGCGACCGGCGCTCGACCGGGTAGCCCCCAGCCAAGCGGACCTGGGTGCCTTTCCTATTCCACGTGATACCCTGTGTTTCCATTACCCATTAACCAAGTGAAATAGCCATTTATAAATTTAAACACATTCTTACGAGATTTACATAACATACATAGTTACTTAGCGTGGTTTACAAGTTATACTGCCCAAAATACATAAGTACATAACCCACGTTTCCTGTCTATGGAGCCTCTAAATACAACTGAAGAATAATGCGGAAATGCCGGCAACAAGGCTCCGGCTATACATTACACAAATACCAAAATAAGACTTCTGAGAAGGAAAGCGGCATGAGCCACGCAGGGCCCCGAGAGGAAAGGGGCTCACCAATTCAGCTGACGGGAGGTGAAGGAATGCTACTGTCGGTGGGTTGGAGCACATGTTATGGAACCACCTACAATCATAACATGAATGTAGCACCCCCAGCAAAAGGGACGTCAGTACATTTGAATTGTACTGGTATGTATGAATAAACTTTACCCTAAGTAAAATCAAGAAATACACAGATAACAAACAGTAATAGAATCAACAATCAAATGCACATGAAAGGAACAACCAAAGCCAAACAACTCCACAATCTCTCATTTTCCCCTTTCAACATTATTTCATCACATCAATGGTTTCACAACTTTCACATATTTTTATTTCAATAGTGATTTCGATCATTTTTCCACCCTTATTACCTCGGCCACCCTTATCACCACAACCCACACCTTATTACTTCGTGTTGCGGCGCGCAACCCGATCCCACCGGATAATCATATTTCACACAACAACAACAACAATTCACAAAGAGTGATCATAAACATCAATACCAATTCCAACATATACAATAACCCGTTCACAATTCAAGTCACAATGATAATTGCTCACAACAAGTCACGTATGACATTACCACTGTTGTTTCAATTGTATCAATTATGATTTCTTTCCATCATTTGTTTCATAGCTCTTACCACATAACACATTCATACCCACACGCCCTTGTGTTATTGCCATTTTTACTCACACCACTATAACGGAAAACTTAACCAACAACGTTCAAGGCATATTAATCACAAGAATTTCACAAATAGTCCACATAAGTAACACATATCAATTACTCGTACACCAACAAGGTGACTTTACAAAGGTTAAAGTTAGTCATACATACCTGGAGTCGAATTCCCTTTTTAACTTCTACTTTCAATTCACCAACAGCCTAGTACCGTCAATCTAGTTCACAAGTTAACACATATAACTTAGAATTGAAGTTCACAAACTCAGCACGAACTTACTTAGGTTTCCAACCCCTCTTTTTCAAATCTTTAGTTCTACCCAATTCCTCTTACTAGATTCTAGGTTTTAAAGGACATGCATGTGTATCTCAACTTCCATTTTCAAGAATTAACGCATGAGAATCCCCCTTTTGTTTAAATCTGAAAACAATGAAAAGGGGTTGGGGATTTTACCTTCAAGAACGGAGATGAAGACAATTACTTAAAATTCCCCGGCCCGAGTGACTTTGAAGAATCAAATTGATGAAGGTAGGAATTTATCTCTCAAGAATTCTCTCTTCCCTCTCTCTAGGTTTGTTCAGAAAATATGTTAAAATAAGGGGCTGGGGTGTTTTATTGAAAAAGGGGTCGGGTTTAAAATTTAGAAAATTGGAGCCCCGAGTCAGGTCTGCGATCACAAAGTGGAAATGCGGTCCGCAGAATGGACCGCAAAAGTGCTCCCAACATCTGAACACACTGCCTGGGTATGCGGCAGAAATGCGGTCCGCATACCCGTTCTGCGGTCGCATAATGCACGACAGAACTACCCTCTCAAAAATCCCAAGGGAAATATGCGACGACTATGCGGTCCGCATATCGGTTATGCGATCGTATATTGGACTGCATATTTAACCTCAAATTCGACCAACACACTGACTCACTTTGTGGCGATTATGCGGTCCGCATACCTGATATGCGACCGCATTCTCGACCACAGAATCACATTTTTCGGAAAACAGTATTTCTTGACCTTTTATAGCATAGATCAATGCAAAAAGGGTCCAAACTACCAGGTTTTGAGTACAAGTTTTTCACGGGGCCTTACATTAGGTATAAGTTGGTATCACATATTGTATTCTACTTATCTCACGGCAGTTTTCCGGCTCGGTTATCTATGATAGTATGACATGAAAAGATATGCTATGTTGGTACTCGGTTGAGTAAGGTACCAGGTGCCCGTCGCGGCCCATCCAGGCTCGGGGTGTGACACTTAGTTTCTCTTACATTGCCGTAGAATAGTTGATGGATCTATATTTTGGCCCTCTTTCATGTTTTCTTAATTCATTCCCTTTAAACAGTAAAAATACCTAAAGAGTTTTGCGAAGTCCTATAAAAGTATGTATGCTATTGCATTCTACTTTTTTTTTTTGGTTTTTCACCAGGTGTCCGATACCCACATGGGGGCCCGACTAAATTCGAATTCAGGCTGGGAAGTCCCACATTATGGGTCTCCCTAATAAAGGTAACTCCATATCTAGGGACTAGAACCTGAGACCTCTAGTTAAGTCCCACATTGCATTCCTACTTTGACTGGTGACTTTTACATGACATTTTAAAAAAATATCGAAAATTAATCGAACCGTACTGATACAGAAGAGAAACCGATATGATTGAGACTGTTTTAGAAAGTCTAGTTTTGGTTATAGATAATAAAATAATCGAAAAATTGATATGATACAAATTTTATAAAATAACCGACCGAGCTAAACTATTGACACCCCTACCTACTGTATGGGTCCAAATTTGGACGACCACAGCTACTGACAAATACGACAAAAGATGAGGTCTTCATAACACAACGTACTATGGAGGACGACGACCAACAACGGACAAAGGACATATGACTTTTGCAGAAGTGTAGGCCTAACAGGGGGCATTAGGAATATACTTTCGAATATTTCTTACGATATGTCTTTTAGGGTTCAGAAGGGGGTTGTCCCTTATATATAGTGAGGAAAAAACATTGTAAGGGGGGGGGGTTCTTCGTGAAGAACACTGATTGTAATATCTTTCAATATTGAAGGTTGGCATTTTGAACGTTCAATCACTCACTTTCACAAGATCGAGAAATATTGTCCATCGTGTTCATCCTTTATATCTTTTATTCTAGAGTTTATTATACTTACCTGAGATTTACCTCTTCATTTTCTTTAATTGATTTATTCAAAAAAGTTTCAATATCTTTTGGGTCAAACAATTTGGCACCGTCTGTGGGGATTTCTTTAGCTAAGATTATAGTTTCATCTAGACTCCTAAAATGGATAATCGCTTCTTCCGAGCTTGGTACAAACCAACAATGGCAGGGAAAGGACATGCAAGGCAAAAATCCATTGTGGGTGTCACATCCAACCTCCTAGACACCACCAACAAAGATAGCAGAGAGGATCACGAAAACGAAACACCAAACATCACACCCGAGGGAGACACTTCACCTCTCTTACACGGAAGCGTGACTGCTTCACGCGAAAGGGAAGCCTCCACATCTACAATAGGAGAGGCACCATCGGTAGTAAGAAAACTGCTGGAAGAGTGGCTAACAAGTGCTCTGAACACCATCCTCGATAAACCCGCCCAAAGGATAATAGGAATGTGGCACATGCAGATGTCATGATAAACGAGGGCGAGCAAGACGCCCTCCGAACAAGTAACACTTATGTTGCTGATAATGCAAGCAATGATACGCTTGCAGCCATTTTCAAGAAAATGGAAGAGATGGAAAATGAGAACAAGGCACTCCGTGACCAAATGAGGAAACACTAGGAGAGAGTCGACATAATACCAGGCGCTCCAAAGTTGCTGCGAAAACACGATATTGGTCGATTCATCGAGCAACCATACAGTGAAGAAGCAACCTCTTACACCATTCCAAAGACCTTCAAAATGCCGCCCTACTTAAAGATATATGATGGTACTACCGATCCAAAAGACCACATCATCCACTACGTTACAACTGTAAAAGGTAACGATATCTCAAAAGAGCAGGTACCATCGGTGCTGTTGAAAAAGTTCGGCGAAACCTTAACAAGGGGAGCCTTGACATGGTACTCTCAACTACCAGCACGCTCGATATCAACATTCGAGGAAATGGCAGACAAATTCGTCACCGCCCATGCAGGAGCCAAAAAGGCAGAGGCTAGGGTAAATGATATATTTTCCATAAGATAGATGCACGGCGAGGGACTCAGGGACTTCCTGGCTCGGTTCAACAGGGTGAGAATGAGTTTGCCGAACGTGTTAGAAGGAATGGCAGTAGCAGCCTTCCAGAATGGATTAAACAGAAACGGGTTGAGAGCGACCAGAAAATTGCTAAGCAGGCTCATGAAATACCTTTCAACTATTTGGGAAGAAATCCATAACTCCTACTGCGCCGAGGTATGATCCGGGGAGGATGATCTAAACGGCCCAACCCAATGGTTGACGTCACTCCAAACCGACGGAAGTAAAGATCATCGCAATGACGGTCAAAGGGATCGGTTAGGGTCCCGCTCCGGTCGAGAAAGGCATCAACCCTACGTCAGAACATCTGCCCCGCCTCCACCACGGTGCATAGATGCTCCTCCTCGACATATGACACCATATCGACACGAGAACCTATCCGCTCACAATTTTTGTGTTTCTCCTTCAGAAATAGTGTATGCCCTGAGAAAACTCAGTCCAAAGGTATAATGGCCGCAAAAGATGAGGTCAGACCCCAGCACTCGGAAGTCAAGCGCTTTCTGTGAATTTCACCAACAAAGGGGTCACAAAACCGAAGATTGCATAGGACTATGACATGAAGTAGTATGAATGCTAAACCAAGGTCACCTGAAGGAGCTGCTGAGCGATCGAGGACGGACTAACTTCGCTCGCGGACGCGAACAAACCCAAGGACCTCCAAAACCGCCTTCTCTCGCTCGCACCATACAAATGATCATCGGCGGGGGCGACGGCACGACAATCAATCATGTCAAGTTCACCAACACACATAAACTCAAACGATCAATCACCCACAAACGGTATGATGACCTCGAAGATAGTATCATCTTCGATAAGTCGGATGCCAACGGTTTGTCTTTCCCTCACTATGATGCTCTTGTTATCACTTTACATATCACAAATATTGATGTAAAAAGAATAATGGTAGATGACGGGAGTGGCGCGTGTATTATCCATCCTCGAGTCCTTATGCAGATGAGACTCGAAAATAAAATAATATCGCATTGTATAACGATGACATGTTTTAATAATGCGGTTGAACGAACTTCTGGAGAGATAATGCTACCCGTCCTAGCTGGAGGAGTCACCCTGGAAATGACATTTCACGTCATGAACCAGGAAACAACTTACAACGCCATCATAGCACGCCCGTGGATACACGTCATGCGAGCGGTCCCTTCCAGTCTCTATCAAGTGATCAAGTTTCCTACCCCATTCCTGAGGGGAGAAACGCACCGCACAAGAATACTACCGCATCGCCCAAGATTGCGCACACGCCCAACAACTCAAAGGAGCAAATGCGGAAGCATAGCAATCATTGATGTCGGGAGCCAGACTTAACGTGCGAACAGACGTTATCGAGGACCCCAACATTGTGAAGGCATCCGAATCAACAATAGAAAATCTTGATCTCATCCTGCTATATGGCAATGACAGCACAAAAAAGGCTTATATTGGGCACAACCTCTCAGAACCAGGAAAATTTCATAAGTTTTTGACTGAACATGCCGATCTGTTTGCCTTCTCCCATGCATATATGCCAAGCATTCCAAAAGATATCGCCACCCATAAGTTACATGTCGACCCCCTATACCCGCCGGTGCGGCAAATGAGAAGGAAGTTTAACGCCACAATCAACGAGGCTGTCAGCGAAGAGGTCGATAAGCTACTCGCAAATGGTTCCGTCCGGGAATCAAAATATCCTCAATGGGTCGCTAATGTGGTCATGGTGAAAAAGAAAAATGGAAAATGGCAGATGTGTGCAGATTTCACGGACCTAAACAAGGCATGTCCGAAAGATTCTTTTCCACTGCCACACATCGACCAGCTCATCGACGCAACAGCAGGACACGAGTTGCTAAGCTTCTTAGATGCCTATTCGGGTTACAACCAGATCCTCATGGAAGAAGAAGATCAGGAGAAAACGACTTTCAAAAACCAACTTGGTGAAACAATAAAAGTCTATATCGATGATATGCTGGTTAAGTCGAAGTGGAAAAAAGATCATATCGGTCATCTGAAGGAAGCCTTCGACATATTGAGGCGGTACGACATGAAACTAAACCCCAAAAAATGCGCCTTCGGCATAAGCTAGGGAAAGTTCCTTGGTTTCCTAATGTCACAAAGAGGCATCGAGGTCAACTCGGAACAGATTAAGGCCATCAACGTAAAACGAGTTTAACTTCACTCGAACTACGACGGGATCTTACTTCGGCGCCAGCTCGAAAGTAACATCCCAATGGCTAAGGCCATCGACGCAAAATGAGTTCGACTTCACTCGAACTACGACGGGATCTTACTTCGGTGCCAGCTCGAAAGTAACATCCTAATGGCTAAGGCCATCAACGTAAAACAAGTTTGACTTCACTCGAACTACGACGGGATCTTTCTTCGGCGCCAGCTCGAAAGTAACATCCCAATGGCTAAGGATATCAACGCAAAATGAGTTCGACTTTACTCGAACTACGACGGGATCTTACTTCGGCGCCAACTCGAAAGTAACATCCTAATGGCTAAGGCCATCGACGCAAAATGAGTTTGACTTCACTCGAACTACGACGGGATCTTACTTCGGTGCCAGCTCGAAAGTAACATCCCAATGTCTAAGGCCTTTGACGTAAAACGAGTTCGACTTCACTCGAACTACGACGAGATCTTACTTCGACACCAACTCGAAAGTAACATCCCAATGGATAAGGCCATCGACGTAAAATGAGTTCGACTTCACTCGAACTATGACGGGATCTTACTTTGGTGCCAACTCAAAAGTAACATCTGAATGGCTAAATCCATCGACACAAAATGATTTTGGCTTCACTTGAACTACGACGAGATCTTACTTCAGCGCCAGCTCGAAAGTAACATCCCAATGGCTAAGGCCATCGACGTAAAACGAGTTTGACTTCACTCGAACTACGACGGGATCTTACTTCGGCGCCAGCTCGAAAGTAACATCCCAATGGCTAAGGCCATCGACGTAAAACGAGTTCGACTTCACTCGAACTACGACGAGATCTTACTTCGGCGCTAGCTCGAAAGTAACATCCCAATGGCTAAGGCCATCGATGTAAAAACGAGTTCGACTTCACTCGAACTGCGACGGGATCTTACTTAGGCGCCAACTCAAAAGCAATACCCCTACCGGCTAAGGCCGTTGCCAACGAAAAGAGTTCAACTAAACTCAATACCGTAAGTTTAGCATTTCAACAAAACGTCGAAGCGACGTAACTACAACAGAATTCGTCAAAAAAAAAAGCAATCAAAGGAAGAAAATGACTCAGAGATGTACGACCAAAACGACCTCCATCCATAACAAATATGTTACAAATATTTGTCTTTACAAAGGGCTCAAAGACGCCCTTACAAAAATCGCAAAGCGAAAAGTAAGTACAAAACAAATACTATACATCATTCCCGGTGGCATACACGTCTTCGTAAAAAGAGTCAGAGACGAGTTTGTCGCATCATCAGAATTGATATCGTCTCCATCAGGCGTAAGCGGATCATACCCGCATGCCTCATGAGCTGCAAGAGCCTTGGCATGTACATCCCAAAGCTCCGCTTTAGACGCCCTCCCATCTACATGAAGAGCCCTGTACACATCAAGCTGAGCCTCGGTATGAACCCACAACTCACATAGACGTCGAGGCACGACGGGATCAGTTGGAGCATAAGATGTAGAAGGCTGCGATTGTCGTTGTACGTCCTCCGCTTTCAAAGAATCCATCTGCTTGCTCAATGCGGACAATTCCGCCTCCAACCCTTGAACACACCCCTCAAGCCCCTCTATCTTAAATGCGGACAACTCCTTCTCCTTGGTCTGCTCCTACCTATAAACACAGAGGTCATTTTCCAAAACTGCCGCCTCAGAGACAACAGTCGCCAATTTATCGGCACTCATGCCTAGCTCACCTTTAAGCTCATTAAGCTTTGCCGTCTTCGTATCCAATTCGACAGTTAAATTGGCCACCCTCGCTTGGAGGTCGACATTCTCGGCCATTACCCCTACTTATCTCAAGCTCGTCTTCCTTCATTTTAAGGGATGCCTCGAGCTCACTGTTGAGGGAGATGGCCTTCATAAGGTCCTCATCTTGTTCCCTTAACTCCTCGACCTTACGCGCCAATTGATCCTCCCTCTGCTTGATCCCTTCACGGAACAGCTGGAAGTCAGGATCCTGAGTGTAGATGTCGTCCATCGTATGATGCTTGGTGCGATATTATTGATATTTAGAAGACATCTTTCCATAAATGGTCGTCCTCTTCCTTTCCCGGCGCTCGCGCTCGATCTCCATGATAAAGGTCTGGCACAAAAGGTAATGTTAAAACAAAAGGATAGGCCAAAAAACAATAATACAAACCCGACGACGAAATGAAAAGGAAGATATCTACCCGCAAGGCCATGCCAGAGACCCTCCAAGACAACTCCATATCGCTCATCGCTCTAAGCGCCTTGTTCTCAGGGGCATCACACAAAGGAGCTAAAGCAGACGCCACCTGATCGCAGTCCGACAACAAGTTGTAGTCCCCAGGGACAACTATATGTCGATCAGAACCCTCCACCCTGACCTCTACGTGAGTGTGATGCTCCAAAAACTCACGAACATCCCCCGTGTCGACATCCGAGCCCGAGTCTTCGCCCTCGACTCGTAGGCCCCCTTTGACGTTAGACGATGCACTACTCCCAACAGAGCACACAGAACCACCACCTTGGTAAACCCCTTCTATTTGGGGAGACCTCCCCGCCAAGATGGCATCGGCCATAAACGTGGGCACCGGTGCCGTCTGCGATGCATCCGTCCTACCCTTACCAGTATCAATGGCCATGCCCTTCCCAAGCTCCACCCTCCTCCTTTTACTCAATAACGATTCGTCTTCATTAGAGGACTCCTCCACCAGGTGATGGATCGGTAAGGAAAAGGTCCCTTCCCTCATGACCATATCGCGAGAAGGATCTCCCATCTGTATCGGTTGAGTATGACCCTCTCGGACGGACTCACTCAAAGTAAATTGCTTTCCTACAGCAGTGATGACCTGTCAAAATATAAGGACTAGGGCCCTCCGCCTAGAAGCTCTGCGACCTGTCACCATAAAGAGTCGTATCAATAGACAATGGTATATACCCGAAGAGTGATATAGAGGAAGACACTTACCAGATGAAACTTTTGGCCCAAAGCATTTCACGAAAGCGGGCCAGTCTTGAGTCTCCACTGCATGGGGTAGCAGACGAGCTACCCAATCCCTTATACCTACAATGGGGTGGGGTGGACGCCCCATAGTTGCAAACGAGAAGCAAATAAACACTAAGGTAGATAAAGAAGAAAAGAAAGAGTAAAACAAGTAGCGACACTTACGATTCTCGTTCCACCGCTCTGGAAACCTAGCGGGGTCAGACACGATGTGTTCGGTTCTGACGAAGAAGTACTTATGCCAAAATTTGCGACTCGCTTGGTCGTTGGTTCCAACCACCAGCCCTTTTTCCCATGGTGCCTCAAATGTACCATAGTACCCCTATGAATGTTGGGTGAAAACAAGTGTAGAAGGTGGTGAATGGTAACCTCGCACCCCGCCAACTCCGCATATTTTGTCAACATCAGGAGTATTTTGAGCGTGTACTGGGAAAGTTGCGCTGGGCAAACCTGATAGAATTGACAGAATTCTTCCGCTAATGGGAGAAGGGGGAAGGAATGACCGATCACAAAGGGGTACTCATAAAAAGCACAGTACCTAGGCTTATGGATTTCCACGAAGTCCCTTCCCGCTGGAACCATATCAACATGAGCGGGAATGTTATATTTTATACGGAGAGCATCGATATGGACTTGCTCGGTTTCAGAAAGTACAGGGGTAGGAGTAGGAGGAGGATCCTTAAGGAAGTCGCTTCGAGGCATATGGTGTCTCGGTAGTAATTCCTCCACGATGGGAAAGTTGTCCCCCTCCTCCACCGTCATGTCCTCACCGCCAGAGGGGAGCGCCATGGACAACGTGGTGGCTTCAGAAACTCCCTCACGAGATTGATGGGTTCTAGGCATCTCTACGGCGGAAAACCAAAAATATGTTGAAATAATAGAAAAAGCTAAGAATGAAGAATGGAAGAAGAGAGAGCAGAGAAATCGTTGGAGCAAACAAGGGAGAGATGAAAAAGAATAACCAGAGACGAAATGGCCAAGAGTTTTCGAAAAAACAAACCCTCCACCTATTTATAGGATTGGGTGGCACTAGAATCGAAACGGAAGGCTGCAAAATGGCACATAATTCGAAGCGACAAGCCCTCAGCCCCTGTCTCGAAAATACGCATAATGATGGCGCACGTGGAAATGACGTCATTTCCCGATAAGATACACCACCCAAGGTCTTCTTGAGCACGCAAACCCCCCTATTGTTGGCCAATCCATGGCGCTTGGTGAAACCAAATCTCTCCACAAGAGTGGGCGGTGTCCGCTTATCAAGGACACACCAATTTGCAACCTCGACAAGCGGAGGGACTAACTGTATGTGTCCAAATTTGGACGACCACAGCTACTGACAAATACGGCAAAAGATGAGGTCTTCATAGCACGACGTCCTATGGAGGACGACGACCGACAACAGACAAAGGGCGTATGACTTTTGCAGAAGTGTAGGCCTAATAGGGGGCATTAGGAATATACTTTCGAATATTCCCTAAGATATGTCTTTTATGGCTTAGAAGAGGGTTGTCCCTTATATATAATGAGGAAAAAACCTTGTAAGGGGGGCTTCTTCGTGAAGAACACTGATTATAATATCTTTCAATATTGAAGGTTAGCATTTTGAACGTTCAATCACTCATTTTCACAAGATCAAGATATTGTCCATCATGTTCATCCTTTATATCTTTTATTCTATAGTTTATTATACTTAGCTGAGATTTACCTCTTCATTTTCTTTAATTGATTTATTCAAAAAAGTTCCAATATTTTTTGGGTCAAACACCTACTATATTTATTGCCCATTTGGCCAAGTTTCTTTTTGGCCAAAAGTGCTTTTTTTTTGCCAAAATTACTTTTGGCCAAAAATTGAGGTGTTTGGCCAAACTTTTGGAAGAAAAAAAAATGTTTTTGAGAAGAAGTAGAAGCAGAAAAAAGTAGCTTCTCTCCAAAAGCATTTTTTTGAAAAGCACTTTTGAGAAAAATACACTTAGAAGCAGTTTTTTAAAGTTTGGCCAAACACTAATTGCTGCTCAGAAGTGCTTTTCAAACTAATTAGCCAAACACAAACTATTTTCTTACCAAAAGTACTTTTGAGAAAAGCACTTTTAAAAAAATACACTTCTCAAAATAAGCTGATTTTTGCAGCTTGATCAAACGGGTTATTAATCTGATAGGAGTAATTTAAACGGTACCATTATAAAATATTTCACTGTAAGTACATTATATTGCATTAGTCTCTAAAAACGTGCCTTACACGTGTCAATAGTTACAAAATTTATATCCAAAAAAGTAATAAATCTTGGGCTACGATAAGGGCAGTTTGAGACGTAAAATAAAGAATTATTGATTCGTAAAAAGCTCAAATCTTTAGATGCAAATAAGTTATAGTTTCAATGAGGATATCCGTAGAAAATTTCCTTTGCATTTTGGTGTTGAAATTTCATCACTTCGCTCAAGAAACGCTAATGAATCTTGAAATCTGATTTCGTTGGTGAAGTAGCACAATTATTATTATATCCCCAAGAAATTCGTAGGAAGCGGATCTAAGTTCTAACTGTAAGGAAAGATATGCTACTTTTTGTGCCAAACTCTACCTCACTTTTACAAATATGACAA
This sequence comes from Nicotiana tabacum, assembly GCF_000715075.1. Classification (NCBI taxonomy): domain Eukaryota; kingdom Viridiplantae; phylum Streptophyta; class Magnoliopsida; order Solanales; family Solanaceae; genus Nicotiana; species Nicotiana tabacum. Next base: position 76,789,593 of record NC_134095.1, on the reverse strand, counting down.
GCATACGCTATGGTACACATTAGAAATGCTTCTGTTTTTTCATTGTAACAACAACAAATGCAGTATAGTCCTATAAAAGGGATCTGGGAAGGATAGAACGTAAGCAGATGTTATCCCTGCCTTTAAACTACTTTTCATTAAATTAACATAAAAGTATACTTGGGAAGATGTAAACTAAACAATGCCAAATATTTTCTTTAATTATGTTTGATCAAATGGTGTTAAAACTTTTTGTTAAACTAATTAAATAAATGATAATAAGTAAATTTTAGTTAAATATAATAAATTCTACGTCCAAGATTGATGATAATAATAATATAAAAATCTCATACAAAGCTATTAAATATCAATGGAGTGTTTAATGATATTGTTATGAATGGATGAGGGGATAAGGACGAGCAATAAATATAGTGAATGACAATAAATATAAATAAAGAGAATGATTCTCCCAAATATTTAATGAGTTAGATGATTCTCTCTAACAATGATGTAAGACAATCAAACGTAGGAATATATGAAATTTTCTCGGATCAGATGTGAGAAAGTTCTGGACAAACAACAAATCGAATCTATTATAAAGATAATGTTTTTAGTTACTTTGAGAGTGAACCTTTCTAAGGAGAGCTTATCATATAAAATATTACATAGCTCTTTCTTTCTCTCTTTCTTCCTACTTATATGGGACATATCCCTTACCTACTTAAAATATCTTATTGCTAAACTAGTCGTTTTGATCGATCTAAGTGCTCGACCTCAACCTTAAGTCCTTAACTGCTCGGCTCGCCAGTGTTGTTTTTTAAACATGACCTTGGCCTAATTAATTCTTGATTGGCCTCTTTCAGTGCGAGGTCACCTTGACCAGATATTGACCCATACAAATTATTCACAACCCTTTATTTCTTACAGCTTTTTATATATCTTGTTTGGTGTATCATTGAATTAATATAAGAAAAGAGATTTTTTTTGTGGATAAGAGAGAGAGGGTCAAAGCATTAAATAATAGTATTGCACATTTTTTTATAATAAAACGGACAAAAAGCATTAAATAAAGTGACAAGCTTTTGCTTCTTCTTCACTTCTGTCCTCTGTTCTTTCTCATATCTAATTTCTGCATTTTTTCTGTATCTTTTCCTTCTTAGAGTCACCAACTCTTATTCATCAGCTCATAAGGTTAGATTTCTAATTTTTTCTAACTACTTCTTTTTGTTCTTTTAATTTGTCTATATAGGGTTTCGCCTCTTTGTTTCTGTTATGGTTTTTTGTTATCATCTTTATGGTTCTGTATTAATGGTAATGCTTTGCTTTTTGATTAGATTCCCCCCCCCCCCCCTCAAAGGGTCATTCCTTTGCATCTTTCAAGTTTCAATTGTTAGAATCATTTGCAAGTTGTGTTAAGAAACACTTGTTCCATTTCCAAGCTTTTTGTTTACTTTTCATGGTTCTTAAATTATGTTATTACCTGCAAAATTGATGTTTGTGCTAAGTTGAGATGTAGAGGTTGAAATCTACTTTGGCCATATCTTTTAGTGATGGTCCCCAAGGCGGAGCTAGGATTTAAAGTTTGTGGGTTATGAATTTGACACCAAACCCATAACATGTTTTAGTTACTGAGTTCGCAATTATATATTAATATAAACTTAATACATTTTCAAATATAAATACAGGGTCTATGCAAAAGCTAATGGGTTCGGCCGAACCCTTAAATTATACCCTACCTCCGCCCCTGATTGTCCCTGGTGGCTAGGGATGCAGCCAGGGCCGGAAGGGGTTCATTAAATGATAATGTGTACATAAGGTTAAACTTTTGTCTCAGAAGTATTATATCTTGAATTCCTCTAACACAACCCAACAACTTAGCTCACTGGTCAAGGGGTTCAAAAGCTCATTGTGGTCGCACGTTTGATTCCCCCACTTTGCAATACTTTTTCTTTCTACCGCTTTGGTCATTCGGTTCAGTTATGGGATATCCCATGGGAGTTTTTGTCCCACCTCCTACATTGAGTGTAGCTAATACCACCATTTTGGTATAAAATTTACAGTTTTACACTGGTATTAGCTAATACTCACAACCAAACATGGAATACCTATTACCCCAATATTCGTACCGGGATTAATATTCTTATCCCTGTATGAAGACCAATAAACTAAAGGTGTTTTAGTACTAAAAATTGATGTTCCCAATATAGAAAATGGCCATAAGCTTTACCAGTGTTGTCAAAGGCGCGCTTAAGCCCTAAAGCGAAGCTCAAAACATGTTGAGCGCTTCGCCTCGCTTTATGGGCGCTTTAGTATCGCATCAAGGCTTTAAGGCATACTTTTCCCTACCAATGAGTGTAATCCTGAAAAGGCGACATTAAACAATTGATATTTTACTTTTTCGTAATTTTTTTTAAATTTCTTTGCCCATATATTTGTTATTCATGCTTATAATTATTAGTCTTGGACTACATATACATATTATTACTTTTTCTCCAGTTGCGCTTTTTTCATTAAAACCCACACTTTATTTGCACATTGCGCTTAAAGCTTCAATGGACCTTAGAGCTTTTTTGCGTTTTTCGCCTTCGATAACACTAGACTTTACTACTTGAAATTCTTCTTCGTAACACTTTTCACTATTAAAATAATTACTTATGTAATAAAAATACTTATTATGTAATTGAAATACTTATTATGGGTGTGTGTGTATTTATGTTTCTCAGTAATACAAACATTCTCTAGAGCAAGTATATTGTTTTTATACTTTTAATTAGGATTTTTTTTTACTTATAAGTTATTTTTGCGATCATCTTCAGTTCATTTTTTGTTTCTTATAGTATGATTATTTTTGCCTTTTCTTCTTTTAAATGCCTTTTACACAAGTGTTTTAATTTTTTTCTTTTGGGAAAAAAAAAGATTACTTCAAAATAACATTCACTGTATTAGTTTTGATCTAACATATTTAGTTTGATTTTTAACAATACTTTAGTTTACATTCAACTTTTTTTGATGAACCCGTTTGACGTTACATTTGGATTAATTTTTTTTCGATGAACCTCTTTGAAGAAACTTTTTACTATTCACTTTTACCCCTTGCTCAAAATTCTGGATCCGCCACTGCTGGTATATATTGGGACAGATATAAAAGCTCAAGTTGACTTGCATGTAACATAGTCAAGAATTACATTAGAGAGATGACAAATCAAGAATTACATTAGAGAGATGAGAAACCCTTGGTTTTTCTTCTAATTTTTCATGTGGGGTGTTGCAGCTGCAACTTGCACTTCTATTTCTTTTCTTTTTTTTCCGTTACGAGGTTTCATTTTTCTTGATCTAGTCTTTCTTCTTCTCCAAGCAGGGAAATACTACCAAATCGTAGCCATTTTTGAATTCTTTTGTGTCCATTTTTCTACTTGTTTTTGTCTTTTCAGTTTTCCTAAGTTTGATTATAATTTGATCACATGATAATAGTGCTTCTTGCTTTTTTTATAATTGCACTTTATGTTTTATTATTGCCTGTTTTCGTGATTCTCTCTCAACATGTTTGTATGTTGTGTCATTTTGTTTCTTATATACCATATATTTGCTTATATTTCTAGAAGATAAATTGGGGAGCAAACGACCACCAGTATGGATGGTAGCCGTCCTTTACCAGAAGATCTATTAGTGGAAATTCTATTGAGGTTGCCTGTGGAGTCACTCTTGCGTTTCAAATGTGTGTCCAAGCATTGGTATGCTCTCATCAAAAGTCCAAGTTTCATAGAAAAACATTTTCATTACAAGAACAATCGTGCCCGTCTCCTCATTTGTAACTTAACAATATCAAATTTATCAAAATCCGTTGCTTTTTGCTTGCTCCCTGGTAAAATAGTTCCAGGTGTGACCCCTGAACAAAAAACTCTCTATCAGTTTCAGAGGACTGATTTCATGTCCATTACTGGCCCGGTTGATGGCTTATTCTTGGTGCAAAAACCGTTTTATGACGACGATGTTTGCTTGGCTTTGTGGAATCCTTCCACCAGAGAGTTCTGGCCTCTGCCTCCTGTGTCTTTTGAGCTTCAGTCAGAGGATTATGATGAACAATTTGCACTGGGATATGACCCGTCGACTCGAGATTATAAGGTTGTATGTATTCGAAGATTTTGGGATAACTTTGGACAAGGCGCTTTCACTCGAGTCTTTGTCAGTGTCTATTCGTTACGCAACAACTCATGGAAGAACCTGAGATCTGAATTCCCTTCCTGTTGTCACTTAAATGAAACCATTGGTGCCACTTATCTCAACGGGGTATATTATTGGCTCTCAGGAGGCCTAGACAAAATCTGCAGGATACGCTCATTTGACATGGCCAGTGAACAGTTTGGGGAGATGCACGCACTAGATATTCCAAAAGCACGGTGGGGAGCACTTATGTTGCGTGGTGACTCGCTTGCTCTCTTAGTTTGTGACCAGCCTGGTAAGGCTATGACATCCATATATGAAGTGTGGGTAATGAAACAAGAGGGTAGTTGGACCAAAGTTCTTACTGTTCAACCTCTTATAGATGCTCATTGGCCTCGCGGCATCTGGGAGGATGATAAGATGATTTTCAAAATCACTGAAACTTCACAGCTGGTGCTATATGATCCTACAACAAGAGAAGTTACAGAGCTTGGATTTCAGCTGGACCGAACCTGGGGTCAATGTTGGGTTTTCAATTACAAGGAGAGCCTAGTTCCAATAACGAGAGGAAACGATAACCTCGGCCAGGACAATGCAGTCAAGAAAATCGACCACTTCTTCAATATAGATTACGAAGAAGATCCGGGCCTGTTGGTTGTTATATAAAATCTAACACTGCATTTTATCTTAGTTTGGAACAGAATGTCCATAGGAAATAGAACTAATCTAGTTTTGCCCGAGCTGTATTTCCCATATTAGTAATATGTCTGTAAAGCCCTGCAAGTATGGTGCTAAGTGAAGAGTAGCAACATTTTGTAGATGAAGAATTGACAGAAAAACTATACCCATGGGTTGGTCTTGGTGCTGTAATGGCTTGAAGGTTAAATTGACAAGGGTGTATTATGTGATGATATATGCATTTATAGTATGGGGTTAGTCCAGTTGATGTTAGTTTTGATTGGTCCTTGGCTAATGTCGCTCCTATGTTACTTGAACTCTCATTTTTGGAATTCAACCCATCACTTGTTCAATGATATTTAAAACGTGCTCGAGGTTGGGGTATTTCATCCACACATGTCCCCTCACTCCCGTGGTGCCCTATTTTAGAATTCTTATTCTTTTGCATAGTCGGGAGTACATTGATGTATTCTTTTTGTACTCATAAAGGCTCTTGATTATTCCTAATGGGTTATACACAAGGTTTCATGTCCCTGTCCGCGACCTATATAACTATGTTGATGCCTGAGGACCTTTATATAAATAATTTCTTGCTCGCGTTATCGATTGTGTATTCCGTTGCATGATGCTATGGGCCGCGCGGTGTCGGCTAATTCTTCAAAACAGTTGAGTTGATCATCATTTGGTCGTGACTCTTTTTTCTAGCAGTAGTGGACTTATGTTTTTACTTGGTCTTTCTTGTTAGTTTTACAGCATGATCACTTAGTAGTGGACCATGTTTCTCACTTTTCCTCATGTTCTTGGTGGTTCTTGATAAAAGAAACTAAGGGAAATAACACGGGAAGATGACAGGAAAATAAAAAAAAATATACTGGAATAGATGTAAAAGGAGCAGAAGCTTAAAATTTTATATTATTTCACTGCATTTAGACTACAATTTATAAGATAAATGCTAACTTAAAAGACCTAAAAATCAGCACAAAATCTGCTGAAAATAACAAACTCCTAGAGACTAGTTCAAAATTATTTCAAATTCAAAATAAATTACTGCAATAAACAACTCTTAAGCTGAAAAAGTAAAATAATTTTACTATTTTCAGCTTCTAAAACATATTTCTAACATTCCTCCTTGTTTTTGAAGCTGCAAATTCTGAATTTATGCCTTGTAAACCTTTAATCGGAAGCGACTTTGTACGTAAATCTGCCAACTGATCTTTGGACTTGCACTAAATTGAGTTCACTTTTCTATTTTGCTGCATCTTATGATTTTCAATGAAATAAGTTGGCTCTTTTTTCGGCTTCATTTGCATCTTGCCTTGAGGCTGGTCAACTTTCTTCCAGATTTCATTTTGCCTTGAGGCTTGTCAAGTTTCTTCCAAATTTTATTTGTCTGAAATATTGACAACTTCTTCTTTGCTTCATTTTCACATATGTGCTCATTTGGAGAATTATCTGCACTTTGTAGATTCTTTTGGCTCCATTTTTCATCTTTTGTTGGATTAAATAAGAAGTTTTTACCTCCCATTTTAACCCTTAAAATCTCAATTCCAGTTGCATCATAAATGAAACAATGTTTATCTTCAAAGAATACTTTAAATATTTTTTCCATGTCCAACACTCAATAAATTTTGATAAATATGAGGAACATAAAGAACATTTGAAATTTTTTTAGTACCTGACTTTGTTGGGATTGCAACAGTTCTTTTTCCCTTAACAAGAATATAATCACCATTCCCAATTCTGACTTTCTTATTTTCCATAGACTTGAATTCTTTGAAAAGATTTCTGTCATATGTCATGTGGTTTGTACAACCACTATCAGTCATCCAAAAATCAAATTTCTTGGTTGAAAGAAGAGTTGCCACAAACAAGTGATCTTCTTCCTCTTCATTGGCGACTTGGGCATCTGCTTTATGCTTTTGAGATTTGCCTTTGCAAATTAAAGCTTCATGACCAAGTTGGTTGCAAATTTTGCACTTTGCATCTAGCCTCTTCCAACATTTGAATAGTGGATGACCTTTTTTGCCACAGTGCTGACAAGGTGGGAAATTTTTCTTTGCATTATTACCTGATCACGCCTAACTATGTCTTATAAAAAGGACTAAGCGGTCATTACAAATATAATCCGGTTTACAAGTTCGGAGTCGAATCCCACAGAGAACTAAGGTCTAGCTACAGCTGTTCACTATCACCAAGAAGACAAGCTTGAACAGTTACTAACTTATAGATATTAAGATTCTTGTGTTTAACTAATTAACTAACAAATTAAAATAGTAAATTAACAACTACAGATACTAAGGGTTAGAGACAAGATTAAGGAGGTCTAGAGTTATGATTTTCCCAATTGTCGGAATCCTTCCCGCTATGTCTTCTATAATTTCGCCTAAGTATTCTCTATCGATCATGAGCGCTCTGCGTGTTGTTCTCTCCCGAGTAATTACGACAATTTACTAGACATACTCTCCCGAGTTATGCTAGCTGGCTATAATTACAGCTCACTTAGATCGCATCCAAGGTTTCGTTATCCCTAATCCTACCTTTAAACCCTTGGTTATTGATTCCTCACATACGTCGGGAGTGATGTTGTTCAACAACTACCTAAATATGCACTCTCTCCTGAGTAATACATACTAAATAGGCACAACTAATTGAGGGCCCTTCAACCAATCACAAGAATAATATAGTTGAACAAATAGAGAAAATACTACGGCTCATATATTGTGGAACCCAAATAGAGTTCTGAGCAAAACGTTATGTGTATTTTACTAGACAGTGCGCAATATGCCTACTCGATTCTTCGTTTTGTTGCTCAATCATCTATTGATCCCCGAATACGATCCCGACTTAATTACTTGGGATTTTACTCAAACTTCAAAGCTCCAAATCACTTGAATTCATTCCATAACATCCATATAGCTCGGAATCACTCCTACAAGGTATAAAACACAAAATTAGTGCAAGATACTAGCGATTAAAGCTCAAACTCAATTAAAGTGCAGTAAATTTGAGTGTAATAAGAGAATAAAATACGTAATTATAGCCTATCATCAACACCCCACACTTAAACCATTGCTCGTCCTCGAGCAATCAAACTACACTTTTTTATAGACACGACCTTTTTAAACAATTCTCCTAACTCATCACACCAAGAGTATTTAAAATAGACTAAGCACAAAAGCATAACATATTCACCTCAAGATTTGACTCACAAGTACCATGCATTATTTACAATTCACCCACTTACTCTAACATAGAGGTCACTGACATTACATTTCCTTCATGAATCAAGTGCTCTTATACAACAAAATAGAGTAGTTCCACACAATAAATTTAAGAACACTTAGGAACTCAAGATAGAAAGAATTCACTCACTCTCAGAAATAACATTCATATGCCACAAAAGATGCACCATAAGCTTGCCCGTAGTGTACTACTCCACTAATCGAGCTCATTCAATCTAGGATCAATTAGGACTTTATTTGGTTGTAATGTAGGCTATGGGACAGGTAGGATACATTTAGATATAAGAGTGACTACACCTCCCTAAGCACTTTAATACATATACTTTAACATTCAAACCTAATACTTATGTCAAATCAAAACTCCACCTTCACATCAACGTATATTACCCCATTCTTCTTTAAGCACACTTACATCAAGAGCCACCACTTATCAAGGATTTTTTTTTTACAACAATCCAACTATTTTTGTTTTTTTTTTCAATTCAAGTGGCTCTTACTTTTTCAAAATAGTGCACCTTTCTCCTTATTTAATTAGTTCCACTCAAAAGCCAAACCAACCACCCCACACTTTAACTTTTACAAAGTTCGTAAACAATTTAAGTGCTCATGAGAGGTTACAAGGTTCAAATGGATGATTAATTCAAACTAATGGGTAATGCTTGTAATGTGATTGCCAAAGAAACAAGATTACAGGCTCAAATGGGTTAACTACGATACATAACAATTAGGTGGGTAAAATATACATATCTGGCTCAACAAAGAAACTCCTATATCACTTCCAAGGTTAAACAAAACTACTATTTCGCTTTGCAAACACACAGGGCAAGTTCTAGGCATCAAATGCAATGCACAGAATATAACAAATCCTTACACACGCATGACACATAACTCACTCAAGATTGCACTCATCAAGACACTCTAGTCAAAGCAGTTAAGCAAATTTAAGGTACTTATACAAGAGTTAAAAATTGAGCCTAAGCGTCACAACCCAAGTACTCACTATTCTCAAGGCATAACAAAGTCGAGAGATATTGCTTCAATTCAAAACACAACACAATGACTCCTACTCCAAAAATAAAACTAACTACACCCGGTTCAAACAAAACCCTTGGAAAAGAACTACGGCACAAAGGAAAACCAAGGGAGAATTACTACACTACCTAACAAAAGAAAATCTTTTTATTTTATTTTTTTCTTTAGATTTAAATCCCTCAAGAAAATTGTCTAATAGATCCATCGTCGGGAAAAGTCCAATATTTTCTATTTTTAAAAAAATTATTCAATTAAACTAGCACAACTGAAATAACATAGAAAATCACCTAGACAATCTCCTCACCCCACACTTAAAATTATGCATTGTCCCCAATGCACACCATAATTAATAAAAGGGTAAAAGAGACTCCCTAGTAAGCCAAAAGCCGAAGCACTAATAGCTCATGAGGTACTCAGACTTCTCCCAAGCTTGGTCCTCCGTGTGGGTACCTCACACTTAGTTCCAACCATTTGGTTTATTGTTGCATTCTTCCAATACATTTGCTTTCCATGCTCCTAGAACATAAAAAATTGACACTCCAAAAGTAATACAGTTAAAAATAAATAAATAAATAAAAGAAAGCAATAAAGCTGGGTTGCCTCCCAATAAGCGCTTGATTTAACATCGCGGCACGACGCGAATTACTTTTTGCATCCACCTCGAGCTTATGAATTGAACCCCCAATTTGGCATCAAGTTTTCGGATATGCTCCGGGGATGGAGGAACAAATCTAATTGGCCCAAGCAATCATTGTACTACACTTTTTGGCTTTTAGATGAGGTATGTAGTCCTGTCTTTCTGGCAAGAAAAATTCTAGAATGTAGACTCCTTGTTCCTCATTCCTTGACTTCTCAATCGGCTCGGATGACTCTATTTCCATATTGTTATCCAAGCACAATGTAGAAAAATATTTGGAGTGAGGACCAATGCGCTCACACACATGAACTTCAGGACTTTCAGCATCCTCAACATCAATGATACTAGAGTCAACAAAATTTGTATCCTCAATGTCTTTGGCTGACTCTAGTCTCACTTCTTCAACATTGACATCCTCAAATTGTAGTTGGATACGTTGTTGATGTTCTACTCTGACCTCCCCAGTTAACATCTCAAATTCATGCTTTTCTTGGCTACTATCCTCAATATTGGCTTGTTGAGCATTAAAAACTCCAACCACTTGACTTAATTGAGCCTCCAACTTGCGAATAGTTGTCTTTTGCCTTCCTATCTCCAAAAGTAATACAGTTAAAAATAAATAAATAAATAAAAGAAAGCAATAAAGTTGGGTTGCCTCCCAATAAGCGCTTGATTTAACGTCGCGGCACGACGCGAATTACTTTTTGCCTCCACCTCGAGCTTATGAATTGAACCCCCAATTTGGCATCAAGTTTTCGGCTATGCTCCGGGGGTGGAGGAACAAATCTAATTGGCCCAAGCAATCATTGTACTACACTTTTTGGCTTTTAGATGAGGTATGTAGTCCTGTCTTTCTGGCAAGAAAAATTCTAGAATGCAGGCTCCTTGTTCCTCATTCCTTGACTTCTCAATCGGCTCGGATGACTCTATTTCCATATTGTCATCCAAGAACAATGTAAAAAAATATTTGGAGTGAGGACCAATGCGCTCACACACATGAACTTCAGGACTTTCAGCATCCTCAACATCAATGATACTAGAGTCAACCAAATTTGTATCCTCAATGTCTTTGGCTGACTCTAGTCTCACTTCTTCAACATTGACATCCTCAAATTTTAGTTGGATAGGTTGTTGATGTTCTACTCTGACCTCCCCAGTTAACACCTCAAATTCATGCTCTTCTTGGCTACTATCCTCAATATTGGCTTGTTGAGCATTAAAAGCTCCAACCACTTGACTCAATTGAGCCTCCAACTTGCGAATAGTTGTCTTTTGCCTTTCTATCTCCAAAAGTAATACAGTTAAAAATAAATAAATAAATAAAAGAAAGCAATAAAGTTGGGTTGCCTCCCAATAAGCGCTTGATTTAACGTCGCGGCACGACGCGAATTAATTTTTGCCTCCACCTCGAGCTTATGAATTGAACCCCCAATTTGGCATCAAGTTTTCGGCTATGCTCCGGGGGTGGTGGAACAAATCTAATTGGCCCAAGCAATCATTGTACTACACTTTTTGGCTTTTAGATGAGGTATGTAGTCCTGTCTTTCTGGCAAGAAAAATTCTAGAATGTAGGCTCCTTGTTCCTCATTCCTTGACTTCTCAATCGGCTCGGATGACTCTATTTCCATATTGTCATCCAAGCACAATGTAGAAAAATATTTGGAGTGAGGACCAATGCGCTCACACACATGAACTTCAGGACTTTCAGCATCCTCAACATCAATGATACTAGAGTCAACAAAATTTGTATCCTCAATGTCTTTGGCTGACTCTAGTCTCACTTCTTCAACATTGACATCCTCAAATTTTAGTTGGATAGGTTGTTGATGTTCTACTCTGACCTCCCCAGTTAACACCTCAAATTCATGCTCTTCTTGGCTACTATCCTCAATATTGGCTTGTTGAGCATTAAAAGCTCCAACCACTTGACTCAATTGAGCCTCCAACTTGCGAATAGTTGTCTTTTGCCTTTCTATCTCCAATTGTTTTCATTATTTTGTTTTAGAAGGTACTTTAACATATCATTGATCTCCTTTAGGTCTGCATCCCCAAGTTATTTATTCTTATTAACTTCACAAGAAATGGTAGAACTATCATAGTAAGGGGTTGGGGGAAGATAAGAAATATAAGCGCAACAATAAAAATGGCCATTTTTACCACCACACACATCACACACATTTCATAAATAAGATTGAGTTGGCGCACATAACTCGCTCTCAGGAACGTTTTGAAAATTTTTCCACGGGTGGTTTCCTTCACAATATGTATGGAGATCAATAGTAGAATTATCTACACCTAAATTCCCATAATTCCAAGATGTCTTGTTTCTCAAATCAACAGTTATAAGAAAAATAAAAAAGAAAAAGAAAAAACAAAATAAAAGTTCAAACTTGAACCCTAGCAATATATACAACTACAACTAGACTGTTAGTTCCCCGGCAACGGCACCAAAATTTGATCACGTCCAACTATGCCTTATAAAAAGGACCAAGTGATCGTTGCAAATATAATCCAGTTTACAAGTCTGAAGTCGAATCCCACAGAGAACTAAGGCCTAGCTACAGCTGTTCACTATCACCAAGAAGACAAGCTTGAACAGTTCCTGACTTATAGATATTAAGATTCTTGTGTTTAACTAATTAACTAACAAATTAAAATAGTAAATTAACAACTACAGATACTAAGGGTTAGAGACAAGATTAAGGAGGTCTAGAGTTATGATTTCCTCAATTGTCGGAATTCTTCCCTCTATGTCTTCTATAATTTCACCTAAGTATTCTCCGCCGATCATGAGCGCTCTGCGTATTGTAATTCTCTCCCGAGTAATTACGACAATTAACTAGACATACTCTCCCGAGTTGCGCTAGCTGGCTATAATTACAGCTTACTTAGATCGCACCCAGGGTTTCGTTATCCCTAATCCTACCTTTAAACTCTTGGTTATTGATTCCTCACATACGTCGGGAGTGATGTTGTTCAACAACTACCTAAATATGCACTCTCTCCCGAGTAATACATACTAAATAGGCACAGCTAATTGAGGGCCCTTCAATCAACCACAAGAATAATATAGTTGAACAACTAGAGAAAATACTACGGCTCAATTATATAAAAACATAACAAGAATTTATTCTACAAAAGGTTCCATCAAAACCCTAGATAACAAATTAGCTATTCATAATAATATGTAAAACTACAATACTAAAAGTCATAACCAACAATGAAAAATAGGAAGAGGAAGGAAAAACTCGTAGAAAAATTCCCCGCCTTGCTCCTATTGTGTCTCTGCCTCCTTAGGTCAAATCTGTGTCTCAAATCTGTCCAACCTCAGCCTCCCTAGGTCTAAATTATGTCCAACCCCTTAAAAATAACGTTTTCCATGTATATATACCAAGTAGGGCCGGACCCAAACAATTATATCTTCTCATACGCGAAAAAGGACAATTTTTTCAGGTCTGGACGCCGCGGCCGTGGTCCGACTGCGGTACGAATGCGGTATATGGCAGGTATACTGCCTCTACCCGCCTCAGGTCAGCGGTCGCGATTGCGATCGCATTCTTCACCATGTTACTTTTGGAATTTGGAAAAATGTAAAACATGAATGTTGTAGCCCTTTGAATTATCTTTCCAACCCTATATTGTGTAGCCCAAATGGAATTCTGAGAAAAAAGTTATGTGCATTTTATTAGACAGTGCGCAATATGCCTACTCGATTCTTCGTTTTGTTGCTCTATCATCCATTGATCTCCGAATACGATCCCGGCTTAATTACTTGGGCTTTTACTCAGACTTTAAAGCTCCAAATCATTTGAATTTATTCCATAATATCTATATAGCTCGAAATCACTTCTACAAGACATAAAACACACAATTAGTGCAAGACACTAGCGATTAAAGCTCAAACTCAATTAAAGTGCAGTAAATTTAAGTGTAATAAGAGACTAAAATACGTAATTATAGCCTATCATCATTACCCTTGCTTTAAGTTTTATGGTTGGCTGTCAATGCTCCTTCAACCATGCCATCTTGCATTATAAGACTCCTTATCTCTTGTGCATGCAATGTATTTAACAATCTTGCCAAGGTAATCTTGAATAGATCCTTTGTGTTTTCTAAGGTAGTTATGGTTACTTCATATTTTTCAGTCACCTTAATAAGAATTTTTCAACAATTCTTGAATCTTTAAATTTAGTACCAAGCAATCTTATCTTTGTAACAATGCCAAACAACCGATCTGAGTATTCTTTGACAGTCTCAGATTCCTTCATTTTTTGCAACTCGAATTCTCTTATTAAATTCAACACCTTCATGCTTCGAATTCTTTCATCTCTTGTATATTCTCCCTTCAGATAATCCCAGATTTCTTTTGCTGATTTGAGAGCCATAACTCTCGTGAAAATTGTTGCAGACACACCAGCAAACAAAGTTGCCTTCGCCTTTGATTTCTTGGTTTTTCTTGGTTTTCTTTTCCTTGTGACTCTCTGGGCCATTGTGGGATTGCTAGGCAGCGGAAGAACATCATAATCCTCTTCGACGACCTCCCTAAGATGTAAAGCCTCCAAGTAAGTCTTCATTCTCATTGCCCAAAGTTGGTAATTTTCACCATCAAAGATTGGAGGAGTCAATTGAGAAAACTCGTTTCAGTCTCCATCTCACTCAAGAATTTTTTTTACTCAGGTACCTTAAGAAGATGTCTCTTGATACCAATTGTTGGTTCTTGATAAAAGAAACTAAGAGAAATAACAGGGAAGATGTCATGAAAATAAAAAGAGTATATTGGAATAGATGTAAAAGGAACTAAAGCTTAAAATTTTATATTATTTCGCGCATCTGGATTATAATTTATAAGATAGATGCTAACATAAAAGACCTAAAATTCAGCGCAAAATTTGCTAAAAATAACAAATTCCTAAGAATAGTTCAAAATTATTTCAAATTCAAAATAAATTAATGTAGTAAATAACTCTTAAGCTGAAACACTAAAATAATTTTACTATTTTCAGCTTCATTTTTAACAGTTCTCTATTATCTATTAGTTGCTATTTTTTAGGCTTAGTAATTAAATTGTAAGCCTATAAAACACAGCAGGTGTTCTTATATTTTAAGGAAGTGAATTTGAACAATAAAAAAAGCTATTTCGTATATTTCTTTTATAGATTCTACCTTTTGCAGAGCTATTAGAAAAAGAAGTGGGTTACTACATAAATCTTCTTCTTTTCTATTTTCAGATTTCATTCTCCCGTGCACCAAATAGCTAAGTTAGAGAGAAAGTTACTAAACACAAACCAGAGATAAAAATGGCAGCAAATTCCAACTCTCACAGTAACTCCCAATATCTTCCAATTTTCAAAGGGGTGAATTATCACTTTTTGGAGTGTTAAGATGAAGATTCTCTTCAAGTCTCCGGAATTATAGGACTTGGTGGAGAATGGATTCCAGACACGGATGAAGGCCATGCACAACGGCTACGGGAAAATTGCAAGAAGGATTCGAAGGCATTATTTCTGATTCAACAAGCCCTTAATGATGATATCTTCTCCCGAATTTCAGCAGCAGAGACTTCCCATGAAGCTTGGGAAATTTTACAGTAGGAGTATATGGGGGATAAGAAGGTAATTGAAGTAAAATTGCAAACTTTGCGTCGTGATTTTGAAACTTTGAGCATGAAAAATAATGAATCGGTGCAAGATTATATGTCTAGAGTCTCTTCCATTGTTAATCTCATGAAATCTTATGGGGAGATTGTTAGTGATAAAATTATTGTAGCAAAGGCGTTGAAGTCTTTAACCAATAAATCTGAGCATGTGGTTGCTGCAATTGAAGAATCCAAGGATTTATCTAATTATTCATTTGATGAATTAATGAGTTTTTTGTTAGCACATGAAGATAGGTCAAACAGGTCTCATGAGAAAATTGAATAAAAAGCATTCCAGGTGAAATAAGAGTCATCTTTCTCCAGAAAAAAAATTGCAAATTTTTCTAGCTGAGGTAGAGGAAGAGGTGGATATCATGGTCGAGGTTGAGGCCGCGGCAGAGGCAAAGGTCAATTTAATGAGACAGGTTAGCAAAAGAGTGACATGCAATGCTGATATTGCAAGAAGTACAGTCATACTGAAGCTTATTGCTGGACTAAGCAAAAAAAATGAGCAGAAGCATGCCAATTTCTCAGAGAAAGTAGAGGAAGAAAGTAAGTTGTTCATGGCTCATTCTCCAATTACTAACTCTTCTGATGGTGTTTGGTTCATTGATAGTGGATGCTCGAACCATATGTCTGGCACAAGGTCTTTGCTTAGAGACCTCGATGTGTCACAGAAGAGTGAAGTTCGACTTGGTGAGGGCAAGTAAGTTCGAGCTGAAGGCAAAGGTACCATAGCAATAAAGACAATACATGGTAATGTAAAACTTCTCTGTAATGTGCAATTTGTTCCTAATTTGGCTCATAATTTACTGAGTGTTGGACAATTGATGGCTAGTAGTTACTCTATTCTGTTTGATAATGGAGAATGTATTGTTCGTGCTAAAAAAATTTGGTCAGACTATTGCAGTTGTTCATGTGACACAGAACATGTTTCCCCTTAATGTTTCAAATGTTGTGAAAAATGCTTTAGTTGCTAAAGGTGTTAATGAAACTCAGCTTTGGCATCTTCGCTATGGTCATTCAAATATTAATGGGTTAAAATTGTTGACTAAGAAGAATATGGTTGCTGGGTTATCAGAAATTGGTGAGCTTGACTTGTGTGAAGGTTGCATATTTGGGAAATAAAGTAGAAAATCCTTTCCTGTAGGACAATCATGGAGGGCTACATGCTATCTTGAGCTTGTACATGCTGACTTGTGTGGACCAATAAAGACTGAGTCGCTTGGTGGGAGTCAGTATTTTCTGCTATTTACGATGATTATAGCCATATGAGTTGGGTTTACCTTTTGAAATTTAAATCAGAAGCTTTTGAGAATTTCAGAAATTTCAACGCACTCGTGGAGAAGCAATCAGGCTGCAACATAAAGATTCTTCGCACAAATTGTGGTGGTGAATTTTTATCTAATGATTTTAATTTATTTTGTGAATAGAATGGAATTCGTAGGGAGCTTACAGCACCGTACACACCACAATAAAATGGAGTCGTCGAGCGAAAAAATCGTACGGTGGTTGAGATGGCCA
This sequence comes from Nicotiana tabacum, assembly GCF_000715075.1. Classification (NCBI taxonomy): domain Eukaryota; kingdom Viridiplantae; phylum Streptophyta; class Magnoliopsida; order Solanales; family Solanaceae; genus Nicotiana; species Nicotiana tabacum. The sequence goes on along the minus strand of NC_134095.1, from coordinate 76,772,705 downwards.
GAAGCTTACTTAATGCAAGAGGACTTCCTGTTAAATTTTGGGGAGAGGCAGTGACAGCAGTTGTGTACCTCTTGAACATCTCTCCAACAAAAGCAGTTTTGGATCAGACTCCATATGAAACATGGACGGGACAAAAACCACGAGTAAGCCACTTAAAAGTCTTTGGTTGTATAGCTTATGCTTTGATTAATTTACTCTCTAAACTTGATGAAAAATCAGAAAAATGCATTTTCATTGGTTATATTCCTCAATCCAAAGCATATAGACGATACAATCCTACTAATGGCAAAGTGATTATCAACAAGAGTGTGGTGTTTAATGAAGAAGCAACTTGGGAGTTGAATGACAAAAAGGAAGATTCATCAGTCGATATTCCATTTCACACAGATGTGGAGCATATGGAGATAGTTGAATCAGGAAGTTTGGACCCTTCCTCTCCTGGTAGCAGCAATACTGATTTCTCTTCTCATGGAAGTACCAAAAATTCTACTCCAGCAAGCTCTCATTCTCCAACTTCAGCATCATCCAGCGAAACGCCAGCAAAGTTCAGATCGCTGAAAGATGTTTATTCAGCTTGTAGTTTTGCCTTGTCAGAGCTGCTGATCCAATGTGTTATGAAGAAGCTGCAGAGCAACCAGAGTGGCAGAATGCAATGATTGAAAAGATTCAGTCCATTGAGAAAAATCAGACCAAGGAGCTAGTTGATTTACCAGAAGGGAAGAATGTTATCGGGCTAAAATGGATTTTCAAAACAAAATGCAATGCTGATGGATGCGTCAAAAGGCATAAGCTCGACTTGTTGCAAAATCCAACAACAAGGCATCGACTTTAAAGAGACGTTCTCACCAGCAACTCGCTTTGAAACGGTTAGAACTATTCTAGCTTTGGCTGCTCAACTTGGTTGGCCTGTGTACCAATTTGATATTAAGTCTTCCTTCCTAAATGACGACTTACAAGAAGAAGTATATGTTTCCCAACCTGAAGGCTTCATTTCTAGTGAAGGCAAGAACAAAGTATATATATTGGAAAAGGCATTGTATGGTCTGAAGCAAGCTCCTCGGGCATGGTATAGAAAATTTGACTCATTTTTTCAAGAGAACCAGTTCAAAAAAAGTGAGAATGAACATACACTCTATGTGAAGAAGCGAGGTAGCTTGGATGATCGCAAGAGCGCATCTGGGAATGTTTTTAGTCTTGTTCTGGAGCAATCTCATGGAGTTCAAAGAAAAAAAAATACAGTGGCTTTGTCATCTTCGGAAGCAGAATACTTGGCTGCAACTACGGCAAGTTGTCAAGCTATCTGGTTAAGAAAATTGTTAAAGGATCTTCAACAGGAGCATATTAGTCGAACTGAAATATCGTGTGCCAACAAGGCAACAATTGTTATGGCAAAGAATCCTGCTTTTCACAGTAGAACGAAGCACATCGACACTCGCTATCACTTCATTCGCAATCTAGTCATTGGTGGAGTAATCTCACTGGAATTTTGTGGCACAAATGATCAAATTGCTAATGTTCTTATGAAATCGTTGCCTCGCAACAAGCATGACTTTTTCAGACTACAAATGAGCGTATGTGATTTTGAAGAAAGGGGGAGTGTTGACTAATTCTTCAAAACAGTTCAGTTGCACATGATTTGGTCATGACTCTCTTTTCTAGCCGTAGTGAACTTGTGTTTTTACTTGGTCTTTCTTGTTAGTTTTACAGTATTATCACTTAGTAGTGGACCATGTTTTTCACTTTTCCTCATGTTCTCCATTATCTGTTAGTTGCTATTTTTTAGGCTTAGTAGTTAATTTGTAAGCCTATAAAAGGCAGTAGATGTTCTTGTTTTTAAGGAAGTGAATTGAGCAGTAAAAAAAGCTTTATTTCGTATCTCTTTTATAGAGTCTGCCTTTTGTTTCCAACACGCGGAGCCCCACTTGTATGTGTTTGATGGTACGCGACTCTTGCACCCCCTTGTGTTTTTCTTTGTCATGTTGTTCGGCAGGGATTACAATGGATTTGCTCTTGGGGGTTATGTCGTTGGGTGTCCATCACGTTACGACTGTTTTTATGTTTTTCCCTCAATAACGATGCTTTCGATTGCACAACTCTCTCATGTTTAATAGCATGCATAACATAGAGTCTATTCCCAAAAAGAGTTCATACCTAAAACTTGAAAATTTTGATACAGTAATGTGCTAATTATACCCAAAATCGAACCCCCCCCCCCCCCCTCAATCGATCAGAGCTCTTCTTGAGTAACTGAAACTGGTAGAAACTTAATAAAGTATCAATTTGTTACAAATATATTGGAAGAATAGGTACTCGAGAGAATAATTTTTCGTATTATACTAACAAACATCCAAGTTTTCTGTGCTAACTTCTGCGCCGGCCCTTTTACGAATAACATGACAAGCATACTATTATTGTACGTCTAAAATACTTTTATTTTTTCATTAAGTGTGTGACAGAACAAGCAAAATAAACACTTTAGAAACTTCAAAATACAAGTATACATGGAGAGTAAACAAACTAATCCATGCCAAATATTTTCCTTAAATTTTTAATATTCCTTTGTCTCCACCTGCCATATCTTTTGGTGATTGTCTGTAGCGACTACAAAAGTGGCTTCCATATGTGAGGCCCTATATAGTTCCGAAAAGAGGATGATGTATGGGTGGGAAAAAGACATGACACGTGGACTACCATCAAGGTGACAGGTGACACTTCCAATTAAACAAATTAAAGAATTCAAGAAGGCACAGGAGAAACACCCACGGAGTTTCTCTAGGAAAAGAACCGACCCTAACAACTAAAAAAGAAGAAATAAGATCGGAATGGATAAAGACCATAAGGATGGAAGATGCACGAATCTGGTATAAATAAGGGAGGGAAATCGACATCAATCGTGATTACGGGAAAACTTCAGTCATAAATGCTTACATTATAATTATATATGGTAACGAGTAATCAAGGTAGTTAATGTCATTAACAAGTACGAATTAAGTAAGGGCCTAGTCCTCATTTGTAATGGTAACTAATTTTTTATCAATATATGCAATTATTCTTTACTTTATTCAAAAGATTCGGACCGCAATTTGGGAGAGATTATTAATCTGTTTTGAGTTTTCTTTCCTGTCAATTATTTTCATTATTTGTCTTACTTTTCGAATTATTAAGAAATTGAAGTAAATTTTGATTATCAGTAACCCAATTTCTTCATGATATTGACTTTGACCGAGACATCTATTTTTGGATTAAACAAATTGGTTCCATTATCGAAAATCTTATAATCTGTTCACTTTCCAAACTTCATTTTTAACAACCAAATATGTCAATTGCTAACGAGAACAACTAGCTGAATCAACAAGGCGAAACTCTAACACATTACACACCCACAAGAACTTTTCAGCATTCACGTGAAAGTTCACCTGGAAGGTCTGCTTCGCTCACTGATGGACAATATGGGGGTGACCAAACAGTTGAGCAGGATGCTTTGAAGCAATTGATTGTTGAACATCTGAATGAAGCACTGTAAGTTTTTGTTAGAGGATTACCCAATGTAGCACAAACTCCACCACCGGTTAATACAACAACCTTGGAAAATTCGTGTTCGGGACTCGATAACTCTGGAAGTGAAGAAATACCCAATAAATCTCGCGATGAAGGGTCAGGTACACCAAATAATTTTAGTTTACAAAGTTTAGTACGAACTTTGCAGCAACAACTGAATGAGAAAAATGAGCGTATAGAGCAAATACTTGGCGTGACTCCCGTGATCAAAGGTGTGGATATTGACAAGTATTCACAACAACCCTAGAAGCTAAGTGCGGCACCATTATCGATTACTAAAATTTTTAAAATGTCTGATATTCCCAAATATGACGGGACGTCTGCCCACGGGATCATGTAACCGTGTTTACCATCGGTGTGAAAGGTAACGATTTAACCAAGTAGGATATTGAATCAGTTTTGGTTAAAAACTTTGGCAAAACTCTCACAAAATGGCGTTAACATAGTATAAAATTACTTAGAGAATTTGTAGATAGATTCCAACGAGAGAGAATGATGCTACTACGAGTACCTGATAGTTGGGAGGCTATGGCATCCACTAGCAACTTGAATGAGAAAAGTTCAGAAGCCACGAGGAGGTTAAAAGAAAGTTTGTGGAAGTTTCCTGCAATAGCTTGGAACTATGTGTACAATCGATACATCACGAAGCTGCGGACAGAAGACGATACGGTTGCACAACCAAGGGTAGATGAAAGACTAGGTTCAAGACGCTCAGAATTAGAGATAAGATTTGGTAAAAATAAGTATGAGCCTTACATAGGACCCGTGCGGAGAGAATCTTGACCTAAACAAGAAAATGCACGATTTGATTCAAGATCAAGGCAAAAAGAGGCGAGTTCTTTATCCAGATTAAAAAAGGAGCGAGATGCCGGAAGCAATGATTCCGGTACTCAAGCAAGAATAGAAGATTATAGCTTTAACGTTAGCACCTCTAAATTGGTGGCTGTTCTATAGGGGGTGTAGGAGATAAGGTGCAATGGCCGAAGGGGATGAGTCAAATTCGAACAAAAGGAACCTAGATTTTTTGTACGAGTATCACAATGACCATGGCCATAGAACAACAAATTGAAGGCTTTTGTAAGGGGAGGTTGAACATTTGCTAAAGCAAGGTTATCTTACCGATCTGTTCAGTGAGAAAGGGAGACAATTATACATGAAAACAAAGGCCCAAAAAGCCTCCATCACCAAAGAGTAAAGTTAACATCCTAACTGGAGGAGATGAAGTCAATGGGGTAACATACACAACCACGAAAAAGACATCAAAAGTTACTGTCACTCACGGAAAATGAGTTTGCCAAGTCTTGGATGGTAACAGTGTAACTTTTGATGACAAAGATACGGATGACTTGATGATTCTCCATAATGATGCGCTGGTAATATCTTTACTAGTATATGATACTAATGTAAAACGAGTTTCGATTGATCTAGGTAGCTCAATAAATATCATTTTACTGAAGGTGGTAAATGAAATGCAAGCTAATGACAAGGTCCTACCAAAGGCACGATCTTTGTCTAGATTTGATAATTCAAGCATTATCACAAAAGGAGAAGCTGTACTGCCCACGTTTGCAGAAGGAGTCATCAAAGATACAAAATCCAGGTAATAGATGCGAACATGAACTACAATATAATCTTGGGAAGACCATGGATTCATGATATGGATGTTGTCCTGTCCATGTTGCATCAAGTTATTAAATTTCCTTCACAGTGGGGGACCCGACAAATCCGTGGAGATCAACAGGCTTCGCAAAGTATTAATTCAATGGTGATTGAAAACACAACAACCAACGATACAGATGTGAAATAGCAATTAAATAATTCGGTTGAGGACATCTCTATTCATGCCTCAACTGAAAACACACAAGGGAATACTGATGTCGATTCAAGACCTGCTGTAATTCAAGAGCCAGAGGAAAATGAGAACATTGAAACAACCACGGATGAGCTCGAGGATGTAATATTATTTATCCAGTGGCCAGATAAAAAAGTTTACATCAGAGCAAATTTGAGCCCAGAAATAAAAGGTAAGTTAATTAAATATTTACATGCTAATGCAGATTGCTTTGCTTGGTCGCATTCAGATATGACAGGTATACCACCAGAGGTGATGACTCATACGCTAAATGAGGACCTATTACACCCACCTGTCAAGCAAAAGAAAAGGAAGCAATGGGCCTTCAAAAATCAAGTAATCCAGGATAAGGTACAGAAACTTCTGAAAATTAGTTCAATACGAGAGGTAAAGTACCCTGACTGGTTAGCTAATATTGTTGTGGTTCCAAAAAAGAATGGGAAATGGGGAGTCTGTGTTGATTATACTGATTTAAATAATGCTTGTCATAAAGATTCATTTCCTTTGTCACACATAGATCAATTAATTGATTCTACCACAGAGTCATGAGCTTTTAAGTTTTTAGATGGTTATTTGGAGATAATCAGATACAAATGGACCCACTAGATGAGGAGAAAACCTCATTTATCACAGACAGGGGGACTTATTGCTACAAAGTCATGCCATTTCGTTCGAAAAATGCTGGGGCCACATGTCAGATATTGGTGATCAAAATGTTTCAAGAACACATGGGAAAAACTGTGAAAGTCTACATAGATGATATGTTAGTCAAGTAAACACAAGCGGGAGATCATTTTCAACATTTGTCTGAGACCTTTGAAATTCTCCACAAATACAACATGAAGTTAAATTCGGAAAAATGCTCTTTTGGTGTGGTATTAGGTAAATTTTTAGGTTTTATTGTTTCTAACAGGGGTATTGAATTAAATCCCGCAAAGATCAAAGCTATTGAAGAAATACTAGATATAGTCACGAGCAAGAAAGAAGTGCGAAGATCAACAGGTAGAGTAGCAGCTCCAGGAAGGTTTATATCAAAATCATCGAAAAAATGCTTTAAGTTCTTCTCAGTATTGAAAAAGCAAAATCAGTTTGAATGGACCGATGAGTGTCAACAAGCTCTGAAGTACTTAAAGGTGTATCTATCAAATCCATCTCTGTTAGCAAAACCAAAAGACACAGAGAGGTTGCTCATCTACCTCACTGTGTGAGAAATTGCGGTATGCACGGTATTGGTACGTGAAGATAAAGGAAAACAATCTCAGATTTATTATGTTAGTAAGTCTTTATTAGATGTTGAGATACAGTATCCTCACCTATAAAAGCTTGCTTTAACTTTAATTATGGCGTCAAGAAAGTTTCGACCTTACTTTCACTGTCATCTTTATCTGTTATAACTGCTTTCCTACTAAGGAATATATTGCATAAACAAGAATTATCAGGTAGGTTAACTAAATGGGCTATAGAACTCAGTGAATATGATATTACATATTAGCCTAGAACTGCTATAAAATCTCCGGATTAGTAGATTTTAGCTCGAGCTTAGTTCCTGAAATAGAAAAAGAGCTAAGAATATTTACCAGAGCTAATCCGGGGACTTGGACCTTATTTACTGACGGTTCTTCAAATGTTAAAGGAGCAAGTTTGGGGATTGTTTTAATTCCACCCTCGGTAGAAATCATAAGACAAACGATAAAATGTTACCCAATTACTAACAATAAGGCAGAGTATGAAGTTGTGATTGCAGGATTGGAACTCGTACAAGAGTTTGGTTTTTAATAAAATGTGATGAAAAGTGACTCGCAGCTAGTAGTCAATTAAATGTAGGGTACTTACGTGGCAAGAGATACACGAATGCAGCAGTCCTTCGAAAAGGTACTAGAATTGCTTAGATAATTTTAGACATGGAAAGCCGTGCAAATACCCAGGGAGGAAAATGCAGAAGCAGACGCATTAGCAAATCTCACGTCTGGTGCTGATGCAACAAATGCGAAAAACATTGTTGAAGTACATCTGTTTCATTCGGCCCTCGACCAAACCAATATTGATAAAAATTTCAATAATTTAACTTGGGATTGGAGAAATGAGTTTGTGAACTTTTTGTAGTATGGTATTTTTCCTGAAGATAAGAAGAAATCCCGATTGTTACGGTTGAAAGTTGCTCAATATTGCTTAATTCGCAGGAATTTATATAGAAAAATGTTTGGTTGATCTTTAGCACGATACATTGGACCATCACAAATAGAATATGTAATGAGAGAAGTACACGAGGGGCGTTATGGCAATCATGCCGTGGGAAGATCATCGGTGAAGACATTAATAAGGACATGATATTATTGGCCAAAAATAGAAGAGGAAGCAGAAAACTTCGTAGCAAGGTGCGATAAATGCCAACGATACGCTAATAATATGCATCGACCAGCAGAACTGTTGCATTCGGTCATATCACCATGACCCTTCATGAAGTGGGGGATATACATCGTAGGACCTTTGCCTCAAGCTAAAGGAAAGGTATAATTTATTTTTAATTCTAACGAATTATTTCTCAAAATGAGTAGAAGCAAGTACCTTTAAACAAGTGCGGGAAAAAGAAGTTATGGATTTCATTTGGAGAAATATTATATGTCGATTTGGAGTCCCAAAGGAGATCATCTATGACAATGGCCCATAGTTCATAGGTGCAAAAGTCACTGACTTTTTCCGAAGCTGGCAGATTAAATAAATCACTTCTGCACCTTACCATCCAGTGGCTAACGGTTAAGCTGAGTCGACAAATAGGGTTATCATCAACAACTTAAAAAAGCAATTGGAAGAATCAAAACGCAAATGGCCAAAAGAGCTACCTGGTGTGCTCTGGACTTACCGAACAATGACAAAAACTAGTACGAGAGAAACCCCATTTTCACTTGTGTACAAAACAGAAGCTTTAATTCCGGTGGAGATATGAGAACCAAATATGAGTTACACACATACTACTAAAGCAACAAATGAAGAAGAGTTACGAGTAAATTTGGATTTGCAGAAGAAAGGATGGAAGCAACATTAATTCGGATGGCTGCTCAAAAGCAGATGATTGAACGATACTATAGCATGAAGTCCAACATGAGGTACTTCAAAATTGGGGACTTCGTCCTCAAAAAGGTGTTCCGGTCAACAAAAGCGGAAAACACATGAGAGTTTAGTCCAAATTGGGAAGGCCCATATAGGGTTAGAGGCATAGCTGGAAAAGGAGTATACGAGTTAGAAACCATGGATGGCAAGGTGTTACCATAACATTGGAATGCATTCCATTTGAAGAACTATTTCTTCTAAAAAGAGGTTACTACCCACGGTCAGGTGTCATGCAGGTTCGATTTTATTTTGTTCATTTGAATTTTACTAACCATTTTAGATGATAGGCAAAAAGCTGGCCCGTACCAAATAATGATATACTAAATTATTCTCGGTCTAGTTTACAACATTTCTGATGGCAAAAGGGCCATGTAGTCATCATCTAAAATATTATCTCCGAGTCCCGTATGTATTTCCTTTTTCAGGAAAAGGATCAAAAGTAATGAGTTGATCCAGTGTTCGAGATCTCATGCTTCAATGCTCTAACACTAGGGGCACTATGCATATAGAAGGATACACAAGGAAAGAATATGCATACCAAGAGCATAGTTCAGTCAAAATTAAAACCTTGAAGAAACCCTTGAAGAAAAAAATTCAAAGGTGTTCAAGCTCGCAGAAAGGATGGGCAATAGAAAGTGCAAAATATTCTCACGAGCTTCTAGGTTAAGGCCATAAATCTAGTCAGGGGAAGATATACCCGAATTTGTAAACCTGCTATAAAGAAATCAGTTATGAAAATGATGTACAAACTTACTTATTTAAAAGTTAAAAAAATAAAACTTCCTCAAATTACTTCATGTTTCATATTTTTGCACCAATATGAAGATAAGACGCCATCTTCATCCGTGTTGTTAATATAAAATGGCCCTCTTTTATAAAAACTCGTGCATATTGAAGTCACAGTCTACTAAAGCATTTTAAATGTAAGTATAAGCTCAAAAACTCAAAGAACAGAAAGCATAATATGCAGCAAAAAGATATTTATATCATCACCCAAAAAAAGGAGCGGAAAATCTTCCAAAAATTATCCAAAACAAAAGAAGAGAATTCCAACAAAAACTAAAAAACAAACAATTTTAACAAAAGTCAAGAGGGAAAGAACTAGGGAGCATCGTCCACAGGAGAGGACAATTAACTTGAGAAGATGAAGGTTGAACATTAGCTTCACCAGGAGTAAGTCCATCAGCATCACCCTTGGAACTTTCATCCTCGGGTGTAGAGAAGATTTGATGCTGCTGAGTCTATTAAATCGTCTCTTTAGCTTTTGTAATTTCAGTATTGAGGTCAAAATCCTCCTGGTTAGCTTCAGTTAGAGTCTCGAATCGAGTGTTCAAGAAAATCCAACTAACATCAAGAGTTAACTTGTCTTCAAAGGCCTCATAATCCTTCTCCCACTGCCCGATCTCAGCCTTCAACTCTTCTTTTTCTACTTCTGAGGCTTCATAAGCAGCCTTTAAAGGAGAAAGAGAACTCTCAAGGAATTGAATCTTTCCTGTAGAGGCGCGGAGGTCTTCTTGAGCATGGGTAAGCATCTGAACCAGATCACCCACGTACACCTCTTTTTGATTAAGGAGCTCTTTCAAAATCCTTATCTCTTCAGTTGTCTTGGAGTGTTGTATGGCAAAAGAGGATTCCAATATGTCCTTGTCTTTCTCAACTTGATTGGAAGAAGCTTTTAAAAATTCTAGTTCAGCGGAGATCATCCTCAATTGTTGTTTTAAAGTTCCTTCCTCCTCAGCAAGAACGTCTTTCTCCAGTTAAAGGCCTTCAAATTGCTCTTTCCAATTATCTGCCTCGGTGCGCAACTCGATCAACTGCTGATCTGTCCAAGCAATCCCTCTAATTAACTCCTTACCTATCAAATTGATCTACAAAAAGACAAAAAAAGGAGAGTTATGAACAAGAAGAGAAGGAAAGAAAAATAAATAATGGAAGATATTCCTTAAGGAAAGAGTGGATGATGTCATTCATCAAGGTTAAAGAACTATGACCCTCGAGCTTTTTTCTTTCCACGAGTCTAAGAAATGGTTTTAGCCACACAACGGCTTGTCCAAATTTTCAACATATTCCCACCATCGGGGACTTCAAATAGAACTTTTTCATACCCCGCCTACCGCTAGAAGGTTAAGCTTCTTCAAGAGGGGCAGTAGCGGGGGAAACCACTAGGGTAATTGTAGGCGGAGAAACGAGGGATGGGGGAAGGGGGAGGGGGATGGAGAGGGGGTAAACAGTAGGTGTAACTAATAACATTAGAAGAGAGGCAATTGATGGCTATTCAGAAACAGGTCCAAATTCTTCTTCACCCTCAAAACTATGGGTAAATAACCTTTCAACAGGGCTTGAGGGAGGGCTGTCAAAGTTACCAGCATATTCATCAGAGATATCCAAATGGACATTCTCTGGCTCATCAATGAAACTAAAAGGAATTCAACTTAAAATCCATCTTGAGAGACATGAGTTTCATCATCCGAAACCACGAGCCTTCTAATACGCGGTTTCTTTACCAAAGAACCTTCTTCGACATCCTCTTCAACTTCAGACCCACGGTCTTCAGCAGTTTTCCTCTTGGAGGAAGAAATTAAAATTTGGTCTTGTGAAGAGCTTACAGAAAGCCTCACAGAGGGAACAAAAGCAGGGTTGATGCCATGAATGACAAATCCTAATAATAACAAAAAATTATATGCATTAAAAGGAAGGGACAAACAAAGAGAAAGGAAACCATGGAATAAAAAGTTACCGTGAGTCTTCACTTTACATCCAAATTTATGTGAAAGATATTTTTCAGGATCTTTTATCCATGGGAGCAGCAGTCGAATTTTTTTCTACCCAAGCATGTAAGTCAAGAATTTCTTCGAAAACTTCCATGGTTGCTAAAAAAATGAACATACATTCATGTAAAGAAAATCAAGACATCAAAAAAGTTAAGGAAAAGTGGAAAAACACTTACGTGTAAAGTTCAATTTCTCAGGAAAAGGCATATTTTCATCACCCACTAATCCACGAGTGAGGGTAGCAACAAATCGAGCATACTAGCCATGGCCACGGTCATCCTTGGGGCTAACTAAAATCCTTTTACTTCTAGCCACGAGGGAAAAGACACCTTCATAAAACAGTTTTGGAGAATAAAGGTGGAGTAAGTGATGGAAGGTAAAAGGGGCGAAAACCAAATCTGACAAGTAGCGAAGAAAAACATCTAGCCTCCATATATTAGGATCGATTTGACCGAGGCAAACATTGAAGTAGTGCCAGAACTCAATAATCACAAGGTCTATGGGAGGTTTAAAACCTAAGATGAAAAGATATGTGTAAACAAAAGAAAAACCAGCATAGTAAGAAGTGATGCTTTGATTAGCACCAGGAATCAATACTAGAAAATCCGGTTTCCAGTGGCATTCATGTCGAAGCAAAGAAAGAAGTCCTGGAGTAATCAAGTTTGGGTAATGTTCAGCGGGGTTAAGAGATGCTATAGAAGAAACCTATTTTTTCATAGCTTCACGGTTTGATACGAAAGAAAACTCTTGAGGGACAATCTCAGAAACTGTGGGCTCACACATGGGTTCGTTCTGATCTCTCCCCTTAGAAGAAAATTTAGGGGTTAAGGGAGCTTTAGCCCTAGAAGAAGATGGGATAAAAGTACTACTTTGAGGAGTAGAACTACGAGTAGATAATGAACCTAAACTACAGAGTCTTCCACCTCTCCTACTCCTGATGGGGCAGTAGAAGGAGCAAGTTCATCAACAATCACCACTTTATGTGGGTTTGGTATTGAAAAAGACATTTTTAATGAAATAAATACAAGAAAAAAGATGAAGAAATACAAGGAAAAGTTATGGAGATGAATGCAAGGAAGAAGGAAGAGATTTTCAAAATTAAGTATGATGAGGCATTTATAGAGGAAAGCAACCGTCATCAGGGTTGATCATTATGAACTGTCATCATGGAACCGTCACTTCGTGACTGATGCAGCCGCAAGAAAACCCTAAAAAGGCATTGAAAATTGCAGAACTAATTATAGTGAGACATGTGTCTTGAGCATTAAATGGACATGACGTACATCATATCGGTTCTAACAAAGGCATTATGTTACTCGAGAAATGGCAGCAAGGAATTCGCGCCATAAATACTTACCACTTCCCGAATATTTAGTTGAAAATATTCAAAAAGTGAGGGGACTGTCTGTATTGGTGGAAAAAGGCATGACACATGGACTACCATCAAGGTGACTGGTGGAATTTCCAATTAAACAAATTAAAGAATTCAAGAAGGCAGAGGAGAAACACCCCCGCAGTTTATCTAGGAAAAGAACCAACCCTGACAGCTGGAAAAGAAGAAATAGGAGCGGAATGGATAAAGACCATAAAGATGGAAGATGCACAAATCTGTTATAAATAAGGAAGGGAAATCGACATCAATCATGGTTATGGAAAATCTTCAGTCATAAATGCTTACGTCATAATTATATATGATAACGGGTAATACATTAATACCATTAACAAGCCCAAATTAAGTAAGGAAATTATAATTATGTACTCTTATATACGGGCCCAGTCCTCATTTGTAATGGTATCTGATTTTTGATCAATATATGTAATTATTCTTTTACTTTATTCAAAAGGTTCTAACCGCAATTTGGGTAGAGATTATCAATCTGTTTTGAGTTTTATTTCCTTGTCAATTGTTTCTATTATTTTCCTTATTCTTCAATTATTCAGAAAGTGAAGTAAATTTTGGTTATCAGTAACCAAATTTCTTCTTGATATTGACTTTGTGATCATCTGGGGTGTTGCAGCTGCAAACTTGCACTTTCAATTCTTTTTCTCGTTTTGAGGTTTTATTTTTGTTGATTTAGTCTCTCCCCTTTTATGTTTAGCAAGAAAATACTGCAGAATTGTAATCTTTTAGGAATTCCTTTTTGTCAATTTTTTCTGATTGTTGTTGTCTTTTCAGTTTTCGTAATTAAGTTTGAACACATCTGTTGCTTGTTTTTTTATTACACTTTTTATTCTATTAAAGCCTGTTTTCTTGATATGTTCTTTTTCAGTATGTTTGTAAGTTGCATCATTTTGTTTCTTCTAAACCAGAGTTCTACTTACGTTTCCAGGTTAAAAAGTTGTGTAGCAAACAACCCACCAGAATGGATGTTCGTTATCCTTTAACAGAAGATCTAGTAGTGGATATTCTATTGAGTTTGCTTGTGGAATCACTCTTGCATTTTAAATGTGTGTATGCAAACATTGGTTTTCTCTAATCAAAATACCAAGTTTTATAGAAAAGCATTATCATCACAAGAACAATTGTGCAAATCTCCTCATTTGTAACTTGAAAGCAGCGCATGAAGGACACGTCATTGTAAAATCTGTTGATTTTTCCTTACTCCCTTAAAAAATAGTTCCAGATGTGACCCCTGAAAAAAAACTCTCCATCAGCTTCAAAGGGTCATTGATTTCACATATGTTGATGGCCTATTCTTAGTGCAGAAAGTGTTTTATGGAGACAGTGTCCGCCTGGGTTTGTGAAATCATGTCATCGTACCAAAGAGTTTCGACCTCTGCCTCCTACGTTTTTTGAGATTGAGCACTTCTTGTCAGGCCATGGTCATCAATTCGGATTGGGGTTTGACCTGTTGACTTGAGATTATAGGGTTGTATGGATTCGAGTGTTTTGGGATGAATTGGAAGGATGCGTTTATCCTAATGTCTATATATTGTTGGGAATAAACCCCCACATAAATAATATTCACAGTAATAAAAGCGGAATAATAATGTAGCACCGGGATATGGTAATTAACAAGAATAAATGAGTCATAATGACACCATAATTTTTACGTGAAAAACCTTTTTGAATAAGGGTAAAACCACGACCCTGAGAGGAGCAACTGATATCACTATAGCAAAAAATTTTACACTTTGTAGATCCAAGTAAAATACTCCAAAGACCACTACAACACTCAAAAGAAATAACCCTATTTTGATATTCTCACCTCACTACAATATCGCTCACTCTCTATTTTTCTCACAGACTATTTTCTTATACCGTATCTGTGATGCCTCACTCTTTATTTCTCTCTTTGTTGTTGTATAGAAATGAGAGCCGAATCTCTCCTTCTATAGGAGAAATGGCCTACCTCTTCAACCAATCAGAACGAAGTATTGAATGCAAATTTTTCCTTCCTGACGCCCAACAATTTGGCAACCAAGTCCAATTTGGCAACTTGGACTTATTCATTATAGGGATGGACCCCACAAACTCCCCCTCCAGACCCATTCATCTGAAGAAGGTAGCACCAGACCTTTAGTTTGAGTGCATACCGACAAGTTCTTTGCATAGCTCGAACTTGTCTTTTGGTACCACCTTGGTCAGCATATCCGAAGGATTCTCACTTGTATGGATCTTCTTGACATGTATAGATCCATCATCTATTCTTTCTCGAATCCAGTGATATCTCATGTCGATATGATTCGTCCTTACATGATACATTTTTTTTTGCTCAGATCTGTTGCACTTCGACTGTCACAATAGACGACATACTCGTTTTGATGTAGTCTAAGCTCTCGAAGGAACCATTTCAGCCAAACCGTCTCCTTGCCAGCTTCAGTAGCGACAATATACTCTGCTTTAGTTGTAGAGAGTGCAACACACTTCTGCAACTTCGACTACCATGACATAGCTCCCTCTGAAAATGTGAACATGTATCTTGTAGTAGATTTACAATTATCAAGATCACCTGCTATCACACCTCCTTTTTTACCTACACCCCCGTAAAGGGATGTATAAGGGAGTTTTTTCCAACTTAAAGTGACAATCGAAACGGGATTATTTATCTATTAAATTTAGATTCGCCACTTGGGATAATTATGGTGTCCCAAGTCACCGGTTCAGATCCCGAATCGAGAAAAATATTGACTCTGTATTACAGTCTGCGAACACAGAAATCCGGGTAAGGAATTCTGTTAACCCGGGAGAAGGTGTTAGGCATTCCCGAGTTCCGTGATTCTAGCACGGTCGCTCAACTATTATTATTGGCCTAATTATCTGATTTTGAAACATGTTTTAACCTATGGTATAATTTTAACTTTAAAAAAACCGCTTTTAATTATTTTAAGGAAGATTTCAACGTCATCTAAAACGCGTCTTTGGACCTCGCCACATGAAATGCACCCGCAGTCCGAGACACATTTTATTTAACGTTGTTAAGATTTAGATTTGGGTCACATGAAATGTGCACCCCAGTTTAGGAAAATAATTTTTAAAATAGCGCGCCTAAAGCAACTACGCATTTGCAACTTTGCAAGGGCCATGAGAAATTCGCTAAATGGCGCGCCTTGATTTCTAAGAATAAACAAAATTAATTAAACGAGGGCCGTGCAATTATCATTTTGTTTGGCACAACACCCCTCGATTTATTCTAACCGAAAGGTTTCTAAGCTAACTCGTGAGGGCCATAACTATATTAGCTAAGTATGACACACCTCAATTAATTGTCTAAAATTCCTTTTTTGAAACCAAGAGGGCCATAGACTATTTCTATTAATATGTCACACTCGAAGCTAATTTAATTCTAATGTTCATGTTAGCTAAACAAGAAACTTTGTGTGAAAGAAAATAAACAAAAGGAGACATATACGTTTGTTAATTGGCTCGTGACCTTTCAACCACGCGGAAGAAATCTGAAGCAAGCAGGCCCAATGCCATGAAGGCCTGCAAATAGATTTTAGGTAGTCTCTTGACCCCAGGCCCAAAGACTGCCCCAAATCGTAGAACTAAAGCCTGAAGAAGAGAAAGGACTCGAGTTCGAGTCCCCAGGCACGAAGGGCATACCAAATCAAGAATACAATCCCAACAAGGCTATATGAAGCATAACACTAAGTCCATATTTTTGACTTTTGCATTCTAACCATTCAAACTTAGATAAGCTAATTGAATATTCTAAAATTCAAGTACCAACCTTAAGTTAAAAATACTCTCATACCCCTTCAAAAGTAAATTGATGCATGCTTTTGCCCCTCTCAAAACAAAGATAGACCATTTCCCCTTTTCCCCAACATGATGTTTAAACAAACTAAATTCAGATACCTAGTAGCATTATTCGAGTACAATCAACACATTATGATAGTAAAAGAAAGAAGAACCACGACCTACTGATGACTCAACCTCATATATTGTTCAGCAAGCCTCTTTAACATTCAAATCAAAACTAAAGTGAAGACTCAAGGATCTGTGCCATCATTTAGCCATAAAATTAACAGAACATTACATCATAGATAGGGGTATGAATCAAATGCACCCTTTTAGAGAAGTCTTCAACAACCGACATAGTATGCTTTAACAGTAAATCAGAATAGTAAGGATTGAGGGTAGGGAGGAAAACAAAATAATACAAGAATAACAAAAAACAGGCAATCTTAAAGCCATGCTTCAAATTACTATTCTTCATTTCATCTTCTCATTTGAACTTCACATAGATGGGATTCAAAAATATGTACCTGGTTACACCAGCAAAACAAACAATAATGAGCTGGGAGCTAACAGAAGCAGCAGCAGTAGTGAGCTCAAATAAAGAGGAAAACCACAGCAGGATAAGCTTGCAAATCAACAATGGAATAGTGATGAAATCAGCAACTCAAACCAATTTTTGAAACCCCAAGTTCAAGGCATTTTCTAATCAGGTGCAAGAAACTTGAAATTTTTTCAGAAACTTTAAAACTGGCAAAGAGCATCAGGACAAACTGAAACCAAATGGAATTTGAGTGGTTTTCAACAAAGAAAAATCAAGGTTTGCAATGTTATTTCAGAGCTTTTACTCAAATCTCAGCCGTTCCAACTTTTAGGATTTTCAGAGTATTTTCTTTCGCCCCTTCAATGAATGGAAAGATACTTTATGTAGGCATTTCTAAGGCAGCTCTAGTACAACTAGCCAATTCCTTATTTACCCCTCCTTCCTTAGTTATTTTTTACACTTTTAACCCTTTTGAAAAATATCTGAAACTTTCAGCTCTTATCATATTCTTTGGAACCTTCTATCCTAACAGAATTTGATTCCCTTATCCTTTAAATCCCTATATTGACCCCGGACACCCATGTATTTACTTTTCAATTACTTACCTAGGTCAAGTTAACCCATGACCCCAAATGAACGAGTCTCTTAACTGGGTCAATGATTGACCACAGTTAATACAAGAACATAAACCATCACGAATGATCAAGCAAAAAAGTTCAAATTTAGAAAAAGAAAATAAACAATAATTCCAAACTTTACGATTAAACCTAACTTTAATTACCGACTAAATGACCTTCATTATTAAAGAAAATAAGACAGAAATGATGCAAGTAAAAAAAACAAGAAAAAGAAATACTCAACTAGCAGAGTCATGGGACAAGAGAGTGGGCAATACCAATTGAACGCCAGGATATCTTGACATAGCGAAGCGAATCGATGAACGATGACGACGAAGCTGGGCCGGTCAGTGTTGATTTGGCCGGAATCCGGTGAGCTTCAAAATGAGCCAAAAATGACACTAATCGATTTTTCTTACTGAGAACAATCGACTGGCATAAATTTTTGCTCGGATCGAGCCTTGAAACCATTAGAAATCAGAAGGAGGAACGGATTAGGGTTTTTTTTAGAATTTCAGATTTGGTATTGAAGCAAATAGGTGAGGGTTTTGGGGAAATTGGTGGTAGATATGTGATAAGGAGAGTGTGGTGGTTGTTTGGTGTGAATTTGGGTGGGTTAGGGTAGCGCCGCCGGCAGAGAAGCTGAGAGGTTTGGGGCGGGTAGGTTATGTCTCTAGGGTTTTGAGTTTGAGGGAGATGAGAGACGATGAGGGGGGGATTACTGGGTTCAGACAGTTTAATAGTCTAGGGGAGGCAGTTTTCGACCATCCGATCAAAGAACATCGACGACCCTGATCAAACTAACTAAAACAGGGTCGTTTTGGGTTGTTGAGGGGGACCAGGTGGGGAACGGGTTTGGGCCTCAGGTAAGTGGGTACTGGGCGGGTATTTGGGGCCAAAGGATTTGGGTTGATGGGATTTAAGATTAAAGGCCCAAAATTGACTTCTCATTCTTTTGCTTTCTTTTTCTTTTCCTTTTACTTTTTTTTTTAATTTCTTTTAAAATAAAACTAAAAATAAATCCTAAATTAATTCCTAAATCAAATTATCTTATAAAATTAATTACTACAAATAATGCTTTCTATAATTAATTAAAGCCAAATTGAAGAAAAACTACCAAAATTCACAATTAAAATTAAAAGTACAAAATAAACTATTTTTTCTGTGTTTTTTCCATTTTCATAAAACAAACAACTAATTTGTTAATTAATCTTAAAATATGAAATTAAATCCTAAATGCAAATGCAATATATTTTTTGTATTTTTTTATTAATTAAACAAAATAAACATGCACAGACAATATGCAAACAATAACAGAAATTGCCACAAAAATCCACAAAATTGCAAACAATGGAGAAAATTATTTTTCTTGAATTTATGGGAGTAATTCATATAGGGCAAAATCACGTGCTCACAGCTGCCCCTCTTTGCTCGAAAACACGAAGAGTTTTCGTGCAAAGATAAAGTGAGCAGATACGAGCGATTTTTGCCCGTTTGAATACTCCGTGGGAAGCATTTTTGAAAGATTTGACCGCACCCTACTTTCGAGGTTGCCTACATATTCTTGGCTATAAAGGAATCAGGTCAGTGTAGTTCGGGAATTTTTGGTAGCTGGGACTACCATGAAGCTGTGATTTCACTGTTGTTGCTACTACTACTGCTTAATGAACCCCTTATTACACCATGTCAAAATAAAAAGAAGCTAGACTAGACTATGATCTATGCATTACAAAAATCCTATCTATATCTTCAAACTTGCTCTTGTGGTTCTTGTTGCCTTGTTGACTTGTATTCTCTCAGTGAAGTCCCTTTGTTGCCGACTTGAATTGTAATCTGAGATGTTTTTCCTTTCTCCAGGGGGACGCCTGATTGCTGAACTCGAATTGTACTTTGAGATGCTTTCCCTTTCTCCAGGTGGATGCCTGACTGCTGAACTTGAACTGTATTCCCATGCTCTCCAGGTGGGTGCCTAACTGCTGAACTTGAATTGTATTTCCGTGCTCTCTAGGTGGGATCCTGACTGCTGATCTTGAATTGTATTCCCGTGCTCTCCAGGTGGGCGCCTGATTGCTGAACTTGAATTGTATTCCCATGCTCTCCAGGTGGGCGCCTGACTGCTGAACTGAATTGTTTCTCCCTGTGCTCTCCAGGTGGGCGCCCGATTGCTGAACTTGAACTGTATTCCCGTGCTCTCCAAGTGAGCGCCTGACTGCTGAACTTGAACTGCTTCTCCCTGTTCTCCAAGTGGGTGCCTGATTTTAACAAAAATAGACAAAACAAAGAAAATTTTCTGCCCCAGTTTGGTAGCTGGGCATATATGTGAGCGTTAAACTGAATCATGTTACCAAATATTACTAAGATTTTGAAAGCTAGGTCCCATTATCCAGGAGGGGTCCTGACAACTCTTAATTAAACGACAATTTTAAATCTAAGTTATACTTCTAAAGATGTGACTTCCGCTAAATCTTGTTATCTAAGAGGGTCTTAAACTACACCCCATTATCCAGAAGGGTCCTGAAAATAAAAAATCAAGTATTATCTTAAAAGTGACAGTTTTTACAACTGAATTGCACTACCCTACAACAGAGCTTATGCTAAATCTTATTATCTAATGGAAGTATTAAAGCTAAGTCCCATTATTCAGGAGGGTCCTAACAACTCCTAATTGAATCCTATCTCAAAACTGAAAACCTTGAAACCAACTTATATTCCTTTGGGGGTACATTTATGCTAGATTTTGCTATTCATGATTGTTTTGAATTTTAAACTAGGTCCCATTTTCCAGGAGGGTCCTGAAAATTTACGGTCAAACCTATCTGATGCTTTCTTTTCCATACGGAGGGTTTCTCCGAAACAAACAAAAGTTTCTGCCCCTGTTTCAATCAAAGAAAAATCTTGTCAGATTAAAATGCGGTGGTGGGTTTGTGGCCTTTACTTTGAGGGCGATTGCTCCTCCATTTTCCATGATAACTTTGACTTCTACTCGAAGACCTTGCTAACCACTTTCTCTGTCATCCTTATCACAGAAAATACCTCTTCTCCGTTCATACCCAATACCCTCTATCTGTTGCATTGCTCATGAATTGACCTTTACCAAATCTTTGTGTCTCACATGAATCCCAAAGCACGTCAATTGCCACCTACTCAGTGCGTATGATGTTCTTTCTTGACTTATACCACTGGCCTTGGCCTTGAGGTCTATTGCTCCTTCACTTGCCATGATAACTTTGATTTCTACTTGGAAGACCTTGCTTGTCACTGGTTAACCACTTTCTTTGTTAATCTTATCACAGAAAATACCTTTGACGTTCACCCTACACCATCCATCTGTTGTATTGTTCATGAATTGATATATACCAAACCTTTGTATTTCACATGAATCCCAAAGCATGTTGATTGTTACCAACTTAGTGCGCACGTTGTTCTTTCCTAAGTTATGCCACTTTGATGTGCTGGCCAGATCCTGTTTTGTGCAATTGGAAAGCTCGTGGCAAATTTTGAAGTCATTTCTCACTTATTTTGACCACATAGACTCAGGAAGAGGAAGTAAATAAGACACAAGGAACAGAGTAAAGGACAAAGGAAAGAGATGATTCCTAACAAGAAAACTACAAAGTAGAAACCTATCAGATGTGGATACCAACTCTAATGACCATGACATGCACCTGTGGCCTATTCTGTTGAGCAAGTGTGATGTTCAACTCTTGTTGTATCCTTAAACCGTGAAACTAGGCTTCAATGCTTCGATTATCCAATCTGACTCACAATCCTTATTCGACTTGTAGTGCCTGAAGGGTTTCACCATCAAGCCTCTCTTATTTTGTTCTTTCTCTCAACTTATAGTCACCTCAAGGTGCCCGTGAAAGTTTTCACCCATAAGACTCTCTCATTTTGAGTTTTCTCAGCTTTCATCGCCTTGCGGTAGCTGTGAGGGTTTTCATCAATAAGACTCTCTCGTTTTTCATTTCCCTTGTTTGGATCGGAGTGTTGCCCCTAATATGATTCACCTCTACTTGCTCGCCTTGGCATCTCTCAAAGACTGATCGGAAGGTCTTTCTTTGGACCGTAACGTGGGCTTTTGGATGGGGTTAGAGTGAAAGGGTATCAAAAGGCTCAAAGCAACTCATTTGGGTTCAAGATTACAACTTTCAGAATCAAATTTCTTACAAGAACCACAACTTCTGCCCCAGTTTCTTGCTTGGGGACTTTTAAATTTTTTTTGATGGGACCGAACCGTGAGGCTGCCTACGTATCCTTAAAAAGAATCAGGTCAAACGTAGTTCATGTCATAGGAATTACTTTGTTGTTGTGATTTTTTTTCCTCTTTCTTCCTCTTTCTCCTCTTTTCTTTTCTTTCTTCTTTTTCTCTTTTTGTTGTTTTGTTGTTTTTTTTCTTTTTCTTTTTCTTCTTTTTTTTTCCTTTTCTTCTTCTTTTTCTCTCTTTTTCTTCTTTTTCTTTTCTCTTTTTCCTTTACTTATCTTTCACGCTTGCGTTTCTGATCTTTCCTACTGATTCCGAAAGAGGGGTATAAAAAAAAAAAAATAAGGCTCAAAGGGGTAACGAAGGATAGAGTGTTTAGATAGCAGAATAAAATGACTTCGTCATTCCAATCTCCAAAACATACCAAGTGCAAACTACACAATTAAACAAACCAAGGAAAACATTTGTAACATCTTTTGATTGTACGAGATTTGATAACCATATCCACACATTCGCCTTCTGCATCTATTAACTACAAAGCACCTTTGGACAACACCTTTACTCCCATTACCACGAACGACCTCTATCAATTTGGGCAAACTTGCCTTTAGCTTCAAACTGATGCGGCATGATGCATTTTAATATGGTTTCTTTATGTTTTATCTGTCCCAATTTCACACAATTTGGGCTTGAAATGATCTCACAATGCCTTTACTTATTTCCCTCAAATGTCCCCATCATCTTCAAAATTGTTTCATTGCTTCCTGACTAAGCTGACTTTTAAAGATCAGGCTGAGAATTATGCTGTGCATGTCATGTCACTAGAACCATCATGAAAAGAACTGTAAAAGGAGAAGAGAACTAAAAAAATGACTAGAAATAGCAGAAAACAGAGAATTGCATTAGACAGACGGTGAAAGGGTTTGAACAACAAAACAAGCAAAATAAACTGGGGTACAACCATAAAACTAACCTAGATAACACTAAATTAGATACTACGACTAAAGGAACTAGACAAAATAAAAGGATAGAAGGGTTTGAGTCACAAGATAATATCCGGATTACAACCCTGAAATAACCCAGACAACAGAAATGACAACTAACTAAACCACCAAAACTCTTCTCCGGCCGACCAAGAAATGGAGCGTTTTTCCAATTACCAAGCACGGTATCCTAGCCACTGAATTCTGCATCAACAATAGTAGGACCTTCACAAGTCTTCATCACATTGTTTTTAACAAATTGCTTTTGGGTTCCTTTTGCCGGCTCATTCTTATGATCAAACTCTGATAGCGCTGAAAGCTTAGTAGCACATGGACATTCGAGGCTCCCAGAAGAATTCTCACATTCTCTTTCCAAATAAATCATACCCACCATGTGCGTCTCATTGTGCACAAGCGATGGAGTTTGGCTGGTGTCTGCTGCATCTGGATTTTGCACGATACTGTCGCCTGCATCAATAAGCTTCTGAATCACATTCTTCAGATTCCAACACTTCTCTATGTCATGACCCGGGGCATTTGAGCAATATGTGCACCTTTGAGAAAAATCAAACTTCTTTGGAAGAGGGTTTGACATTTTTATCTGGGTCGGCTTTAACATGTCCAATTTCCTTAGCCTCTGTAATAGACTGGCATATGACTCTCCCAATGGAGTGAATGTTTTCTTCTTCCATAACCTCTCATTCTTAAATGCTTGATTGGGCCGGAAACCTGATCCAGGGGGTTTTCGGTAGGCTCGTGGGGGCAGATAAGCATTTTGTGGAGCTGGGTACTGGGAAAGTGATGTATGACTTTGGGAATTCTATGAAGAGAAGTAGCATTGGGGAGGGTCATCTGGTGCACAAGGATATCCAGGGGGACGATGTCGGGACTAGAAGTGTTGAGCAAGAAGGACCATCAGATCATCTTTTCTGTTTCTCTTTCTTCCACCCAAGTATACTGGGATGTTCTAAATGTCTTTCGAACAACTCATGATTTTGCCTGACTTGATTCCCTCTTCTACTAGTTCCCCCATTTTTAACACATCATTGAAAGGATTTCCCAAGACCGGGATCAAATGACTGAAGTAGGTGGGCCCCTGGGCTTGTAGGAAAAGCTCAACCAGTTCTTCTTCACCAATCGTGGTATTGACTCGAGCAGCTTGCTCCCTCCATCTGAGCCCAAACTCCCTAAAGCTTTCCTCCGGTTTCTTTTCCATTTTAGATAGGGAGGAGCAGTCTGGGGTAACACCTAATCTGTATTGAAAGCACCGAACAAAATCTTGAGCCATGTCACCTAATGTAGGCCACTTACCAACATCTTGACGATTATGCCATTCCAAATCTGCCCCAGTCAGGCTCTAACTGAAATACACCATCAACAAATCATCTTTCTCGCCAACACTTCTCATTTCACTGCAATAATCCCTCAAATGGGATATCGGATCTCCACACCCATCATACAAGTTAAACTTTGGCACTTTAAACCTCGCAGGCAGACAAACATCGGGGGACATAGACAATTCTTTGTAAGACATGCTACCCTGGTCTCCCGTTTCTTGCTTGTTCTTTAAGGACAGTTCTATGACTTTCAGCCTCCTGGGTATCCCATCTCGCCCTTTTCTTTCTATGAACT
This sequence comes from Nicotiana tabacum, assembly GCF_000715075.1. Classification (NCBI taxonomy): domain Eukaryota; kingdom Viridiplantae; phylum Streptophyta; class Magnoliopsida; order Solanales; family Solanaceae; genus Nicotiana; species Nicotiana tabacum. The sequence continues at coordinate 76,748,257 of NC_134095.1, read as the reverse complement.
TTTCATTTTCAACATGAGGCTCATCCCGCGGGCCCTACTTGTATGATTTGGGAACCTTATGGGAAACCTCTGAGGGGTAATATTGGGCATCATGAGCTTTGAGTGGGTGTTCATTGTTGGTGATGGTGGATAAGACAGGAGGGCAATTTTTGGGAAAGGTAATTGGAATATGAGTGATGGAGCTACTAGGGTGGTTGGGAAAGACATAATAAGCGGGTCGTTCTGGAGAGTGTGGGGGGATCATCTGGCACTGTGACCGGTGTTTGGGTAAGGGTAGCATTTAGGAAGCTAGGAGGTGGCGGGGGTGGTGCCTTCCTAGTCATCCAAGTATGATACATGTCCGTCATGTGTTGTCTTAATATCCTTACCTCATCAGCAAAACTAGTGTCCCATTCAACTAACTGCTTTCGGGCACCGGTATCAACCAACCCAATTTTGTTGTTGTCCGCCATTGCCTTTTGAATTTATGTTACGAAGAGGAGTTACTACTTCAGGAACCACAAACCAACCACCTTTCTGTGCTGAATTGTCAACAACAAACTTGTTAGTGATTAGAGCTTAACAGATAGGCAACCGCACATTTGGGGAATGAATGCACCTAAGCAGTTAGCCGTTTCTATTATGCATTTGATCGGTTGCTTGCGTCATCCCGGCTTTTCCTTATTTCCATTTGCAACTTCTTCTCCTTTATTTTCACTCATGCCTTTCTATGCTTGATTTCTCTTTGTTTTTATCCTCTAATTTCTCTCTCTTGTTTTGCCATTGTTTCCTCCTCATGGTTTCTTATTTTTCTCTCTTTTCTTTTCTTGTTTTTTTTTCTTTGTCTTTCCTCTCTTTTTCTATTCTTTTCTCTCTTTTTTTTTTTAATTTTGGTTATGGTCAAATCCTATGGAGATTGCCTACGTATCATGACCCCGCATGAATCAGACCGAGCGTAGTTCTGGGAGATAAATGTAAAAATAAACAAAACATTTTGGGATTTCCAAATTTTTCCATAAAATAAAACAGTTTTGATTACAACGACTCATCCTACCAGATTATAAAACTAACAGACTCAAAAAGGGAAATTAACAGACTCCGTCGAACTCAAAACAGACTAACAGACCCTAGTAGAAAGATGAAAACCCAGACTGGAAAACAAACTAACAGGCTCCAATAAAAGAAAATATAAACTCACAAACAGACTAACACACTCCAATGAAAATCATGAATACATTAATGCCTCAAATGTTCTTGGGGCCCGCGGGACATCATTCGGTCTCGCCATGGGCCTATATGCAAGATCCCTTTGAAGCCTCTCCAAGTCACTCATTATCTGTCGGACTAACGTCATCACTGCCGCAAAGAAAGTGGTGCGAGTCATATCCTCAGATGCTTGGCATTTCACAAGAATGTAGTTAGAAATGGCTCTGACCCGCTCTCGGATTCTACCCTTTTCCTGAAGTAGACGCCCGACCTGCTGATTCCGGGCTTCTAACACCTAAGTGTCGTGAAGGATTTTGCAACTGTTGTATTCCTTCCTCCATCTGAGCCATCAAATCATAACAGTGTTCTCTATCAGCTTTAAAATCTTTGGCCTGCTTGACTACTTCATTCTCGAGAGTAGTGACTTTTCTCTTCAGGCTGGTGATTGTCCCTTCATACTTTCTTTTCATTTGTTGCACAAACTGTGCTCTCCCTTTTGCATTTTCTGCAAATTGAGCCCGGACTTTTGCTAGACTGGCTTCAGACTTTTCTAGGTATTCTTGACACTCAAGTGCTTTCTTTCTTAGACTGCCTATAAGCCTTTCATCTGCTCGGCTTCTTTCTGGGTTTCTAGTAGCTATCCTCATTTTCTGGATTTGAGCTTTGAGGGCTTCATTTTCCTGAGTTAGCTTTTTCTTTTCCCTTTCATCTGCGGCGGCTTGCAAACCATTCTCAAATCGAAGATCCCTAACTTGTGTTTTCAACTTGCTTATGGAAGCCCTGTACTCGTTTTCTTTGATCAACCAGTCCCATTGCACCTGTACTCCATCGATGAATTGTTGGACATGGGGTCTCTTTGCGGGCCGTTCGAGCTCTTGATGGACTCGAGATCTTTTACCATACCAAGAAGTATAACTGGGCTCTAATTCGCCTCTGGATAGATCTCGCACTTGAGTCTTAGGTCCTAAGAATCTGCACTAATGCCAAATCCGACGCACTTTTTCTTCTGGGAAAACAGCTTTTGGTTCTAACTCAATGACCTACCGACTCAAATCCTCATCATGTGGGATGGTCTGGTATCGGCCTAACTGACGTAGAACTCGGTGCGGAGCGTAAGGCTGGATACTCCAAAGACCCATCAACAGCAGAAAACACACCTCAACCGACATATAAATTATTTCAACGACCGAGAGCCACCCAAACGTCCATTCGATCTTGTTTACAGTCAAGGATCTCAAGTGGGCAGGCCATGCTTTTGTACCATCCGGGAACTCATAACCCTCTACCCGCTTTTCATGTTTTTCAATGCACTCGAGGCCAGTCATACCATAATTCAAGTATCCGGGACGGTGGCAAAGGTGTTCCTCCATCCATAGTTGTAACAACATATTGCACCCTTCAAAGAACTTTCCCCCTTCTCGACAAAGGGTCAGATCTCGGTAAATTTCTGCCAAAATCATCGGGGCACTATGGTCCCATTTGCCTTTTCATTATAAAGTCAGCTATCCCCACGAGTCCCAACTCTATGTTCCTGTCTTTTCTAGGGCAAATCAAAGTACCTAGCAATGCCATTATAAAAGCTAATCCTCTCCGAGCTTCCCACTTGTCTTGGTTTCCCATGTGTGTAAGACCGGTATCTGGCGTCTCGAAGCCACGGGGATTCCCGTAACGTCGGTACAAAACGTAGAAGGTACAGAATCCTTTGGCCAAATTTCCGTCTCGGATGTCCCGACTGATGCTTAACAAGTCCAAATATTTATGAGGGGTTACTGTTCTACCGGGTATTGATTTCTAAGATTCCCCTCGAAATCGGTGTAGCCTGCTATCTCTTCCGGTGTAGGAGTTATCTCGAAATCAGGAAAGTCGAATATATTATATGTTGGATCCCAAAATGGTATCAAGGCCTCAATTATGTCCTTTCTCGGCTTAACCTTCAAGAGACCGACAAGACCACCCAACGCTTTTGTCACAACTTTCCTGCTATTGTCCCCCAAATCATGCCACCACATATGTAGCTCCAACGGGATCTCTTCACGGATTGAGAAAGGTTCATTTTGAATTATGCTCATCCTGCACATTTATTAAGGTGATTTTAATTAAAAGAAAATTATGACTCATTTTGACTCAAGAAAAATGACCATTTTTTTAAAATTTTCACAAAAATATCCGTCTTTGCCAATACGACCTTTCAGCACTTCGAAAACAAAGATTTTAAAGGTGTGTCGGCTAACCGGCCAAAACCATGACTAAAGGCGGTTGTTCTTTGTAAAAACAGCCTTCTGGCCTGAGGGGCATTCAACTATTTTTGACAAGAATGACATCACCTTACTTATTTGCAATAAACATAAAATTTTTGTGTTTTTTGGGCTATTTTTGCAAAAAAAAAAGTTGGACCCGATGGGGGTTGCCTACGTATCTCACATCCGGTGAGAGTCAAACTGGCGTGTTCTGACAAATAAAATAAAACCAACTGAAAAACTTTTCTTCTTTTTTTTTTCATTTTTCTCAAAAATAAATATAGACAGAGTTTCAGTACCATTTGGACATTGGCTTTTCCAGAACAGGTGATTTAACTCACTTAACCCTCACATAGCTATTCCCTTTTTTCCAACTTTTTCCCATTATTCAAAAGCTAATCAGCTTGCAAATCCAAATCAAATAAATGCACAAGTTGCAAGCAAGATGCATTAGGATGGTCTTTTCATCTTTGGTACACCTGTCCTAGACAGATTCAACCTCTGTGTTGAGTCTCCAAAGTCAAATGCACGTGATGCAAGCAACGTTCCTACTAGGGATCCGACATGAGGTCTTGTTATATTAGATTTAAAACCTTGGTTTATTGTTCTAAACCTGGCTTACCCGAGCGGACAACTCGAGCCGAGGGGGGGAGGGGGGCAGCGTACCAGGAATACAGAAGCTTCACCAGCTTTGCAACTTGTCCGAACCTCGTTCTAAATTTAGGATATGACTCAAACAGAAGAGAAGTCACACGAAGTGCACACTTATCCATGATTTAGAAGACTCAGAGAGGAGGGGTTTCGTGGCAGTTTATATACAGTTTACATAATATCAAAGCGGTAAAAGTAACAATTAGCACATTAGGCCCAAACATGTAACAAAATCAGATAATGGATAAAGCCAATTATAACAATTCATCTAAGCTCGAATTCTTAAATCCTGAGCCAGAGATTCTGGGTTCGATCCCCAACAGAGTCGCCAGAGCTGTCACACCTCCTTTTTTACCTACACCCCCATAAAGGGATGTATAAGGGAGTTTTTTCCAACTTAAAGTGACAATCGAAACGGGACTATTTATTTATTAAATTTAGATTCGCCACTTGGGATAATTATGGTGTCCCAAGTCACCGATTCAGATCCCGAATCGAGGAAAAGATTGACTCTGTATTACAGTCTGCGAACACAGAAATTTAGGTAAGGAGTTCTGTTAACCCGAGAGAAGGTGTTAGGCATTCCCGAGTTCCGTGGTTCTAGCATGGTCGCTCAACTGTTATTATTGGCCTAATTATCTGATTTTGAAACATGTTTTAACCTATGGTGTAATTTTAACTTTAAGAAAACCGCTTTTAATTATTTTAAGGAAGATTTCAACGTCATCTAAAACGCATCTTTGGACCTCGCCACATGAAATGCACCCGCAGTCCGAGACACATTTTATTTAACATTGTTAAGATTTAGATTTGGGTTACATGAAATGTGCACCCGAGTTTAGAAAAGTAATTTTTAAAATAGCGCGCCTAAAGCAACTACGCATTTGCAACTTTGCAAGGGCCATGAGAAATTCGCTAAATGGCGCACCTTGATTTCTAAGAATAAACAAAATTAATTAAACGAGGGCTGTGCAATTATCATTTTGTTTGGCACAGCACCCCTCGATTTATTCTAACCGAAAGGTTTCTAAGCTAACTCGTGAGGACCATAACTATATTAGCTAAGTATGACACACCTCAATTAATTGTCTAATATTCCTTATTTGAAACCAAGAGGGCCATAGACTATTTCTATTAGTATGGCACACCCGAAGCTAATTTAATTCTAATGTTCATGTTAGCTAAACAGGAAACTTTGTGTGAAAGAAAATAAACAGAAGGAGACATATACGTTTGTTAATTTGCTCGTGACCTTTCAACCACGCGGAAGAAATCTGAAGCAAGCAGGCCCAATGCCATGAAGGCCTGCAAATCGATTTTAGGTAGTCTCTTGACCCCAGGCCCAAAGCCTGGCCCAAATCGTAGAACTAAAACCTGAAGAAGAGAAAGGACTTGAGTTCGAGTCCCCAGGCATGAAGGGCATACCAAATCAAGAATACAATCAAGGCTATATGGAGCATAACACTAAGTCCATATTTTTGACTTTTGCATTCTAACCATTCAAACTTAGATAAGCAAATTGAATATTCTGAAATTCAGGTACCAAGCTTAAGTTAAAAATACTCACATACCCCTTCAAAAGTAAATTGATGCATGCTTTTGCCCCTCTCAAAACAAACATAGACCATTTCCCCTTTTCCCCAATATGATGTTTAAACAAACTAAATTCAGATACCTAGTAGCATTATTCGAGTACAATCAACACATTATGATAGCAAAAGAAAGAAGAACCACGACCTACTGATGACTCAACCTCATATATTGTTCAGCAAGCCTCTTTAACATTCAAATCAAAACTAAAGTGAAGACTCAAGGATCTGAGCCATCATTTAGCCATAAAATTAACAGAACATTACATCATAGATTGGGGTATGAATCAAATGCACCCTTTTAGAGAAGTCTTCAACAACCGACATAGTATGCTTTAACATTAAATCAGAATAGTAAGGATTGAGGGTAGGGAGGAAAACAAAATAATACAAGAATAACAAAAAACTGGCAATTTTAAAGCCATGCTTCAAATTACTATTCTTCATTTCAAATTCTCATTTGAACTTCACATAGATGGGATTCAAAAATATGTACCTGGTTACAACAGCAAAACAAACAAAGATGAGCTGGGAGTTAATAGAAGCAACATCAGTAGTGAGCTCAAATAAAGAGGAAAACCACAGCATGATAAGCTTGCAAATCAGCAATGGAATAGTGATGAAATCAGCAACTCAAACCAATTTTTGAAACCCCAAGTTCAAGGCATTTTCTAATCAGGTGCAAGAAACTTGAAATTTTTTTAGAAACTTTAAAACTAGCAAAGAGCATTAGGACAAACTGAAACCAAATGGAATTTGAGTGTTTTTTAACAAAGAAAAATCAAGGTTTTCAATGTTATTTCAGAGCTTTTACTCAAATCTCAGCCATTCCAACTTTTAGGATTTCCAAAGTATTTTTGTTCCGCCCCTTCAATGAATGGAAAGATAGCTATAAGACAACCGATATTTCTCTCTCTAGGAAGAAGACCATGAATAGTGATTCCGTCACTATTCATCGGCCATAAATCCTTCAACCGGTAAGGTTTCATCATAATTTTAATCCCAAAAGAACACACTTCCAATTGTGAACAACCTTCCTTTGTGTTTTTCTCATTTTCTATATCAAAACGAAGTAGATCTTAAAATTAAATTTTGGATTTACTGTTGCATCAAAGATTGTCCAGTTTTTTCTGTTCTTCATAAGTTTTCTGTTCAAGTCAAAATCTTTGATCATTGGAGACCTGATCCCTGTTGGTTTCTTATATAATCTCGTAACAATTTGAGGCAGATCTTGATTTTCTCTTCGAAAATCACTGTAGCAGGCAGATTCCTAGAATTTTGGATGTTGTCTGTTCATATGTAGTTGTTACAAATTACAGGAATAGTGAGAGTGCTGTCATGGCCAATGTGGCCGGCGACCAGCCATCTCTGGCTGGTCAGCCACCCTCCACCAACGCCCAACCTCCAATGACATTAACCCAGCCTTTAGACTACTTAAAAATTCTGAAACCTTCCACTTTGAACAATGCAATGGATGAAAAAACTTTAGCAGTTGAACCAATTATTTTTCGTCAAGCAACTTTGATAAATGGAATGCATATAGTCAAATTCACAGAAGTTGAGGTGGAAAGAATGAATGTGATCGAAGGTCTACCGTATGCTATCGTTGGAAAGCTATCCTATGGGTGGCCAGATTTGCAACAATTGCGTAGTATGATTCCTGAACAGTGTGGGATCAAAGGAGAATGCACTATTGGATACCTTAGGGACAAACACGTTTTAATTCGTCTGACATTATGGGAAGACTACCTGAATTTCACATCGAAGGCTGCATACTATATTAAGGATAGAGATGACTACGAATACCAGTTGAGGCCATTAATCTACGATACAAGGTTTAAAGCTGAAGAGGAGACTCCAAAAGCTATTGCATGGATATCGTTTCCAGGCTTACTACCTATGTATTTTGTAAAAGAATGTTTATTTTCATTAGCTTCAGCTGTTGGGAAACCATTACAACTTGATATTGCTACCATCAATAAGACGAGACCTAGTTGTGCTAAGGTTAATGTCTCAGTTGATTTACAATCTGAACTACCGAAGAAAGTAAGGATAGATATCGACAATGATGCGACTGGGGAATCACGGACAGAATGGGTACCTATCAAATATGAAATGCTACCTAAGTACTGTAAAGAATATAAGTTACAAGGCCATGACATGATGGAATGCTGGAGATTACATCCTCAACTTTTTGAGGACAAAACCAAAGCCAAACAACATGCAGTTAACAATGAGCAACCAAAGGCCAACAATCAACCTGTAATGATTCTGTCAAATGGAAAGGTTGTAGGCAATGTGGCTAATACGACTGTTATTGGTAAGTAACAATGGAAAGAAGTAAGGGACCATCGAGTAAAGACTACTGCAAATCATAAGGAACCACAAAATATTACTGAAAAAGAGATAGTGCCATCTGGAAGGGAAATTGTGTCTGTTGCTACTGCACAACAAGTCCAAACAACTAACAAATTTGCTGTGTTAGAGGTGGATGATAGTGAGAGTAATAAAGACAATCAACTTGTACTTGTGGAGGAGACCTCAGGTCGAATAATAAATAGCCAAGGTGCCAATAAATTTGGGCCTTTGAATGCAGCTGCAGCAGCCTTTAAACCTGCAAATATAGGGAGTGCATCATCAAATATGGTCAACAAAACATTTACATCTTTCAAGGGTAATGTAGTAGCAGTAAAGGGAGCACATGGTGAATCAAACAAAGATATATCTACACTACAAGCAAGAGGAATAACTGAAGCACCTAATGAAGATGGCAACCAAAGGCAGAAGGTGAATGAACCCACCAACCAATGGATCAATAGAGCATTTACCAATATTGTTACTACCAATCAATCATGTCAAGAGATACCATCACAATCTATTGACACAGCTGCTATTGAAAACAAGAAGACTTCCAAGACAGGATTGATTTTATAGGAGGAAAATTATGGTGCAATCAATCTGAGGAACAAATAGATGAGGAAGTAGAGAAACAGTTTGCCGTCAATGATAACAATGAGAAGCTGTTGATACAACAAGAAACTGATACTTCAAAATCAACAGAAGATCTGCCCAAGGACGATTTAATTGAAGCTGGGACATCTGTCCCTATGGATACAGGAGATACAGGTGCAGAAAATCAAGTAGCGATGTACGCACAATTGATCAAGCAATTTGAAATTGATAAAGAAGGTGATCCTATTGATCCAGGAGATACAGGTGCAGAAAATCAAGTAGCTATGGATGCCCAATTGATCAATCATCTGGAAATTGATAAAGTAGGTGATCCTAAATCTCCTACACAAGTCCAGGCTATTCCAGTTACAATATCAAAAAACAAAAGAGTTAGATGGCCAAGCTTAAAAGGAGAAGACAGGCAAGAACTTAATTCCAAATAGTTCTAACAAGCAGTTGGCAGCTCGAGAAATTCACAATGAAGATGAAATTGATCAGCGGGGCAAAGGAAAAGACATGGATGCAGAGTCGACAAAACAGAATTTTATTCATGTTGCTAGGCAAGGAGATATTTCACCAAGAATAATGGAGAAAGTAAAATCAGCAGGAAGAGGGAGAAGAAAACAGGCTAAGGAACCAAATACACAAGCACCTGGAGTGCAAACAAGGAGGACAATTTCCAAATCCACTATTTAATAATGAATGCTATGATTTGGAATATCCGGTCGGTTAAGACACAAAGAGATTTTGAAAGATTAATACTAATGCATAAGCAGCACAAATTACAGTTCATAGGCTTGATGGAACCAAAGCAACAAAGGAAAAAGCTAGAGAAATATCAGAGGAAAATTGACCTTCCACTAGCTATTTCAAATGTGTCAAACAAAATTTGGGCATTCTTTAGTGAAAGATTTGAAGTAACAGTGGTCATGGACAAGGTACAACAACTGACTTTAAAGGTGTTTGATATTGAAGATCAGCAAGAATTCTACCTTACCATGGTGTATGCTAAATGCGACGCTATTGAAAGGACTGAACTTTGGGATTCTTTGTATTCTTTAGGAAGTGACATGAATCTTCCATGGATCGCAGGGGGAGATTTTAATGTGATATGGGATGAAGAAGAGAAGTCCACATCAACGAGGTCGATAACTTTCGACACTGTATTAACACTAGCAATCTTTTTGATCTTGGTTTCAAAGGGAGTATTTATACATGGTGGAACGGAAGGGCTGAAGATAACTGTATCTTTAAGCGATTGGATAGGTGTTTGGCTAATCTCAAATTCCAGAATTTATGTCCTGGAATAGAGGTGGACATTTGACAAAAATTGGGTCAGACATAGCCTTTTGCTGATTAAACTAAGTCCAGAAGTGGCACCAATTAAGAAATCCTTCAGATTCTTAAATTTCTGGTTAAAAAATGAGTCCTTTCACGAAGTTGTTAGACAGAACTGGCAGGCAGATTGTTTCGCTAATCCATTCATCATGTTCAACCATAAACTGAAGAAACTGAAGAAACTGAAGAAAGTTCTCTCAACATGGAGTAAGGCTACCTATGGTGACATTTTTCAAAAGCTTTCGAGCTTAGAAGAGGTTGTGAAAGTTCATGAGGCTCAGTTTGTCCTATGGTCGACGTTATAGAATAGAGAAAGGCTGCAAAGAGTGCAGGCTGACCTTTTTAAGGTCATGGCACTGGAAGAGGAATATGGAAGCAGAAATCAGGCATGGCATAGTCTCAAAATAGAGACAGAAACACGAAGTTTTTCCATGCTCAAGTTCGAGGAAGAAGAAAATGTTTGCAACTGAAGAGGATCCAAGATAGTAATGGTATGTGGCTCGAAGAACAGGAAACAATTGCTGAAGAGGTAGTGAGGGTCTTACAGCTCAGTTTCATGAGGAGGCTATGCCCAACAATTTTGATATCATCGATCACATCCCTCAGTTAATAACTCCAGAGCAGAACCTTGATTTAATAAGACAACCAATATGTGAAGAAGTAAAACGAGTTGTTTTTGGATTGAATGGGGATAGTGCGGGGGGTCCGGATGGTTTCAATGGCAATTTTTTCAAATCTTGTTGGGATATCATAAGTGAAGATGTGGTACAGATGGTTAAGGCATTTTTCAACGGGTAAGAAATACCTAAGTTTATAACTCATTCTAACATAGTGTTAATTCCAAAAAAGAAAGATGTTATCAGCTTTTCAGACATGAGACCAATTAGTTTGAGTAACTTCATCAACAAGGTCTTCTCAAGGGTCATTCATGAAAGGTTAGTTGGATTTCTACCTAATCTTATCTCTGAGGAGCAAGCGGGATTTGTAAAAGGAAGAAGCATTGTAGAAAATGTGTTGCTTACTCAAGAAATTATAACTGATATAAGGCTCAGAACCAAGGCAGGACCAAATGTCGTCATTAAACTTGACATGACAAAAGCCTATGATAGATTATCTTGGCTCTTCTTAACGAAGGTTCTAAGAAAAATGGGTTTCGGGGAGAGATTTATTGATGTGGTGTTTGGAATTATTTCTAATAATTTTTACTCAGTGCTTATAAATGGGCAACCCCATGGTTTCTTCAAATCAACAAGAAGGGTGAAACAAGGAGATCCACTATCCCCGACCTTATTCATACTTGCAGCAGAAGCACTTTCAAGAGGATTAAATTCATTACACTTGAACTCTCAGTTTAATGGTTTTGGCTTACCTAAGTGGAGTCCCAAGATTAATCATTTGTCTTATGCCGACGATACAATCATCTTTGTATCATCCGATGATACTTCACTACAACTGATAATGGATATATTGACAGCTTATGAAGTAGCATCCGGACAGCTGATAAACAAAACCAAGTCTGCAATATACATGCACCATTTCACCAGTGATGTTGTGATCAGAAATGTGGAAGGGATTACAGGGATTGAAAGGCAAGATTTCCCACTCATTTACCTGGGATGCCCGATCTTCTACACTAGAAGAAAGATGGAATTCTATGAAGGACTTATGAGCAAAGTTCTGGACAAACTACAATCCTGGAAAGGGAAATTGCTGTCCATCGGAGGAAGGGCTGTTTTGATTGCTCATGCCTTGCAAAGCATACCCGTACATTTTGTTATCAGCTGTCAACCCTCCAACATTTGTTCTAAACAAACTCTATAAGCTTTTTGCTAAATTCTTTTGGAGCAACTCAGTAGATGGTAGGGCTAGGCATTGGGCTTCTTGGGATACACTTTGCTTGCCTAACGAAGAAGGAGGTGTAGGATTCCGATCACTACATGATACGGCCAAAGCCCTATTCTGTAAACTATGGTGGAGGTTTAGGACTAAACCATCACTTTGGAGCTCATTCATAAGTCAACAATACTGCAAGAAACTAAATGCCCTAGTTGTTCCTTGGAAAAATGGCTCACATATTTGGAGAAAAATGCTACAATGTAGGGATCTTGTGGAGAATTTGATTGAATGGAAACTAAAAATGGGATCTGCCCTTTTTTGGTTTGATAACTGGACTGGCCTAGGTGCTCTTTATTTTGTCACCCCACCAGATTTCTTTTGTGATGAAACGACTCAAAATGTCTACGATGTTGTGAATGGAGGAGGGTGGGATTATTTTAAACTGTACGATTTGCTTCCTGAAGAGTTTGCTAAACACATTTTGGACAACATTGCACCTCCCACTTCTTCTAATATCATGGATAAACCTATTTGGAACTTGGAAACAAAAGGGACATTTTCTACTAAAACAGCTTGGGAATATCTAAGGAAAAGAAAAGGAACTACCATTACCTACAAGAGCATGTGGGTAAAGGGACTACCTTTTAAGATTTCTTTCTTCATGTGGAAATTGTGGAAGGGTAGGATACCTTTAGATGATGCAATAAAGAGAATGGGATACAGAATGGCATCGAATGCTAGTGTTGTGTGAAGCCACAAGAGGAAACAGTAGACCATGTGTTTTTTACATCTTACGCAACAAAGAAGGTGTGGACATATTTCTTCTCGTATGCAGGTTTATCTCTTGAGGGATTGAGCCTGCATCAGGCCATTGTTAGATGTTGGTCAGTCAATGTAATTCAACGCCTTAAACAAATTTTTCTTACACTACCAAGTATCATTGTTTGGGAGTTATAGAAAAGAAGAAATTGCAATAAGAATGACGAACCTGTCTCGATCAATAGGGTAGTGCATCAGATTTGTACTACAATTCAATCTCTGGTCAAGGTTAGAAAACCAGGCATTATCTTTGTCCCACACAGATGGCCAGATGTGCTAAATATGATGGAAAACTATAGGCCAATACTGAAGTTCAATAAGGTGACTTGGGAATTCCCTCTTGCTGGTTGGATTAAGATTAACACTGACGGGGCATCAAGGGGAAACCCAGGTAGGAGCTCGATAGGTTACTGCATCAGAAATGATAATGGGGATTTAGTATATGCAGTTGGGAAGGAGATTAAGGAAACTACTAATACACAAGCTGAAGCAAGAGCTATTTTGGAGGCTTTGAGATACTGCACCATTCATCATACACAGCAAATATGGCTTGAAACTGATTCAATGCTTCTGAAAAATACCATTGAAGGAAATTGAAAACCTCCTTGGATCATAGAGGAGGAGGTGGAGGAAATAAAGGAATTGTTAATAGGGGGTAATGGAAGAGTGTCTCATATTTATAGGGAGGGCAATAAACTTGCTGATCACCTGGCAAACTATGCACTCGACATGGGAAATCTGGAATGCTACGAGTTTCACCAGCTGGATACACAAGGAAGAAGGTTAATCAATGTAGACAAACTTAGATGTCCAAATTTGAGAATCAAAGTTGTAAGATGTTAGAACTGATGAGCAAAGGTTGTGTAAGGAATAAGGAAAAGAATGGTGACCAAATGCAAGGGATGCATCTGAAAGATCTATGCAGTGGATATCATGAGCAAATCCTAGGGGAAGAGCTCATGGTTATTTCTAACATGGTTTGTTCTTTTGCAGGAAATTTAACTATACCTGGGCCATTTTTTCTGATGATTCTCCAACGGAAGTTAACTGCACACTCCATATTACAACAACAGATGGCAACACAAAGTAACAACTCAAAACATATACTGCAAAGAAGGTTCAACAACAGCTCAGTCGTGCTACAAATGCTTCTCCATTTATTACGACTTCAAAGGGAGGTATTAGCACTAGGTGCTCATTCCCTTGAAGAAGAAAAGATGGCAAGCACAAAAAGGATAAGACACAACTAGAAAAATAATGATGTAGAAATTCAGTTCAAGGGAGACATATACAGTTATTCTCTAAGGGAAATCACAGGTCGTACAACATGGATAACATATAGCTGCCTATTAGCATCAGTGATACAGACACAAGCAGAACGAAAGAGGAGCTCAAAAAACTGGAATAAGGCTGAGGATGATTACTCGTTAGGAGCAAAAGGCATAGAGGCGTGGGTGCACAGACCAATGGATATGCTTCACAATGTAGATAGGCGCCTTGAGACAATAAAACTAGATCCCTTACGGACGATAGATACATTAAACAAATGCAAAATGTACTGGCCAATGCAATTCGATCGCATGATGCTGTTTGTAACTTGTGACAGGAAAGACATTGAGCTATGCAATCAGGATTTTTTGGAAATACAAACTCATGTATCAAAAGGAGCAAAAGGATGTGAAGTATGGGTTCAAATACCAAACAATGAAGTTGATAATGAAGACAAGCACATTGGGTTATTAATCTGGGGTCTCGTGCAGTATATATTAAATTCATGGACCATCTTTCCATGTTGCAAAACAAAATACACGAGAGGAGAACATGACACATGCTGGGCAGCCATGTTCGAAGGAAATAGTCTCTTCAGCTTTCAATCATATGCAATCATAAGGGATCTATCACAAGTAAGTGTGAGCATTTTTTGGAACTCTTATTTACAGCGGAGGATTAATAGGGAATATTCAAGCAAATACCACCAACTAATCGGGGCAGAGACAAGAATTCGAGTACAAGGCTTGGAAGTAATATTTTCGAAATTGGACTTAAGAGATAATCTGATGCATGGGCTACAATACTATATCAATGCGTACATTAGTTCATATGTGATACCAATTTTGAGTCCACTACTCACTATTGGTATTAGGTACTACGTAACAAACATAGGTTATTATTTCCATTTTGCAAGACCTCCTGAGATTGTACGCTTTGTTTGTGCAAGACCTCCTGAGATTGTACCCTTTGTATTGTATGATTTTGATTTTGTTATATATAAAAATTAGCCCTGGGCGCTTGCCTAGCGGATTACCAAAAAAAAAATAAAAAAAAATGGAAAGATAGCTTATATAGGCATGCCTAAGGCAGCCCTAGTACAGTTAGCCAATTCCTTATTTACCCCTCCTTCCTTAGTTATCTTTTACCCTTTTAACCCTTTTCAAAAATATCTGAAACTTTCAGCTCTTATCCTATTCTTTGGAACCTTCTATCCTAACAGAATTTGATTCCCTTATCCCTTGAATCCCTATATTTACCCCGGACACCCATGTATTTACTTTTTAATTACTTACCTAGGTCAAGTTAACCCATGACCCCAAATGAACGAGTCTCTTAACTGGGTCAATAATTGACCACAGTTAATACAAGAACATAAACCATCACGAATGATCAAGCAAAGAAGTTCAAATTTAGAAAAAGAAAATAAACAATAATTCCAAACTTTGCGATTAAACCTAACATTAATTACCAACTAAATGAACTTCATTATTAAAGAAAATAAGACAGAAATGAAGCAAGTAAAAAAAAACAAGAAACAGAAATACTCAACTAGTAGAGTCGTAGGACAAGAGAGTGGGCAATACCAATTGAACGCCAGGATATCTTGACACAGCGAAGCGAATCGATGAACGATGACGACGAAGTTGGGTCGGTCAGTGTTGATTTGGCCGGAATCCAGTGAGCTTCGAAATGAGCCAAAAATGACACTAATCGATTGTGCTTACTGAGAACAATCGACTGGCATAAATTTTGGCTCGGATCGAGCCTTGAAACCATTAGAGATCAGAACGAGGAACGGATTAGGGTTTTTTTTTTGGAATTTCAGATTTGGAATTGAAGCAAATGGGTGAGGGTTTTGGGGAAATTAATGGTAGATATGAGATGAGTTGAGTGTGGTGGTTGTTTGGTGTGAATTTGGGTGGGGTTGGGGTAGCGCCACCGGCAGATAAGCTGAGGGGTTTGGGGCGGGTAGGTTATGTCTCTAGGGTTTTGAGTTTGAGGGAGAGATTTACCGTGTTCGGACAGTTTAATAGTCTAGGGGAGGCAGTTCTCGACCATCCGATCAAAGAACATCGACGACCCTAATCAAACTAACTAAAACGGGGTCGTTTTGGGTTGTTGAGGGGGACCAGGTGGGGAACGAGTTTGGGCCTCAGGTAAGTGGGTACTAGGCGGGTATTTGGGGCCAAGAGATTTGGGCTAAGGGGATTTAAGATTAAAGGCCCAAAATTGACTTCTCATTCTTTTGCTTTCTTTTTCTTTTCCTTTTACTTTTTTTAATTTCTTTTAAAATAAAACTAAAAATAAATCCTAAATTAATTCCTAAATAAAATTATCTTATAAAATTAATTACTACAAATAATGCTTTCTATAATTAAATAAAACCAAATTGAAGGAAAAACTACCAAAATTCACAATTAAAATTAAAAGTGCAAAATAAACTATTTTTTTCTGTGATTTTTCCATTTTCATAAAACAAACAACTAATTTGTTAATTAATCCTAAAAAGTGAAATTAAATTCTAAATGCAAATGCAACATATTTTTGTATTTTTCATTAATTAAACAAAATAAACATGCACAGATAATATGCAAACAATAATAGAAAATGCCACAAAAATCCACAAAATTGCAAACAATGGAGAAAATTATTTTTCTTGAATTTATGGGAGTAATTCATATAGGCCAAAAATCACGTGCTCACACCTGCTATATTAGCATCTGTGTAGCCCTTCAAGATTGGATCAGATCCTCCAAGCAATCTCCTACAGTACCTCTTAGGTACCTGAGTATCCACTTAACTGCTTCCAATATTCTTTTCCAGGATTTTCAAGGAATCTGCTAACAACACCAATTGCATGAGCAATATCTGGTTTGGTGTATACCATCGCATGCATCAAGCTTTCGGGTGCTGAAGAATAAGGAACTCTAGGCATGTTCCTTTTCTCCTCCACTATTGTAGGACACATCTTCTTGCTCAACTTTAGATGACCATCAAGAGGTGTTCTGACTGGCTTAGCACTTTTCATGTTGAAACGTTCCAGTACACTGGACAAATCTCTCTTCAATTTTTCAATCAACTCCTTTCTTGTCCTACAATCACCATGTCATTCACATACAATAATAATATAATAAAGTTATTCTCAGAAAATCTTTTGAGTATATACATGGATCAGAATAGGTCTTTATGTATGTTTGACTTTTCATGAATGAGTCAAACTTCATGTACCACTGCCCTGGTGCTTGCTTTAATCCATAAAGACTCTTATTCAATTTGCAGACTATGTGGTTCTTTCCAGCTACTTCAAATCCTTTTGGCTGCTCCATATAAATCTCCTCTTCCAATTCTCCATGAAGAAATGCAGTTTTCACGTTCAACTGCTCCACTTCAAGATCTAGGCTAGCCGTTAAGCTCAAGATTGTTTGAATAGAAGTCATTTTGACAACAGGTGAAAATTTTTCATCAAAATCAATATCTTTCTTCTATTCGAAGCCTTTTACCACTAATCGAGCTTTGTATCTGACCAGCTTACCATTTCTATCTTTCTTGAGTATAAAGGCTCATTTTCATTTGAGTGGTCTTTTACCCTTTGGAAGTTCAACCAGCTTGTATGTGCCATTTGTTTTATAGAGATTCCATCTCTTCTTGCATGGCTTTCATGCACTGGTTCTTTTCTGGATGGGAAAACACCTCCTTAAGACTTTCTGGCTCCTCCTCTTCATTGATGAGCACATACTTTGTGAAGGGTATCTGCATGACTCTACCCTTGGCCTTCTGATCTCCTCAAAGGTTGAGGTTGTTCTTCTCCCTGAGTGGGGTGCTCCACTTGCTCGACACCATTATCAAGTTGCTCCTCTTGCTCAATAACCTCATCAGGTTTCTCCCCCTGCTCGGCAACCTTATCGGTCCTACTTTCTGCACTTATGGGATTGTTAGAAGTAATAACAAGGTCAGGGATTATACCATTCTTGGCCTTCTTTGGCATATCATCAGCCGTTCGAACTTCACTTTCTTGGAAAACTACATCTATGCTTCCGATGACCTTATTCTTTATAGGATCCCACAATCTATACCTAAACTATTCATCTTCATATCCGATGAATATGGAGGGAACAAATTTATCATCCAACTTTGTTCTTTGCTCCTTTGGTATATGTGTAAAAGCTCTACAATCAAACACCTTCAGATGCGAGTAAAACACCTCCTTGTTGGTCCAAACTCTCTCTGGGATGTCAAACGGAAACGAAACTGATGGACTCCTATTGATTAGGTAACAGACTATCTGAACTGCTTCACCCTCGAATGACTTAGGTAGTTTAGCCATTCTGAGCATGCTTCTCACCTTCTCCACAATGGTGCGGTTAATTCTTTTGTCTACGTCATTGTGCTATGGGGTTCTAGGAACTGTCTTTTCATGTCTGATCCCATGGCTCGAACGATTCAAATTTCCTTGAAGTGTACTCACCTCCATTGTCACTTCAGAGATGCTTTAGCTTTTGGACTGTCTCTCTTTCCACTAGAGCTTGAAACACCTGATCTTTGGTTTTTAAAATACAAACCCATAATTTTCATGAAGCATCATTAATAAAAGTAAAAAAATATTTGTTACCGCCCATCGATTCAATTTCTAATGGACCACAAACATCAGAATATATCAAATCAAGTATATTCAATTTTCTTTCAGACGATGTCTGAAATGAGACTCTATGTTGCTAACCAAATAAGCAGTAGTCACAAGATTTTACCGTTGTACCTTTGGCATAAGAAATGAATAATTTCTTGGCAAGAATCTGTGATCCCTTCTCGCTCATATGACCCATTCTTTTGTGCCACAAATCTACAAAAATCTCATCTAGTGCCGCGTTCAATTCACCTTGGCATATTTCTGCATTTGTCATGTACAACGTGCCACGAGCAACTCCCTTTACAATCACCAATGATCCCTTGGTGAGTCTCCACTTTTGATTTGCAAAATAGTTCTCGTATCCATCTCGGTCTAAAGCAATTCCCGAGATCAAGTTCATTCGTAAATCAGGTACATAATGCACGTCCTTTAGAACCAATGTACATCCGACATTTTTCTTGATACGAATGTCACCATCCCCGCAATCTTTGAGTAACTCGTGTTATCCATTATCACAGTTCCAAAATCACCTGTTACATAGCTGCAAAAAAATTCTCTTACCTGTGTGGCATGGTAAGATGCTATTGTATCAACCACCTATTCTGACTCTGGACCTGATAAGTGCATTCATTCATCTTCCTCATTTATAATGAGGACAACATTATCATTATTTTGCACCATGGCGGTTGTGTTGTCGTCATTCTTTTGGCCACTACTTTCGCCTTTGCCCTTCCTTGGATTTAGGCAATCTCTTTTGAAGTGACCTGGTTGATCATAATTATAGCAATTTCTAGCTCTTGATTTGGATTGGTTCTTAGACTTCCCTCTAACTCCGAATCTACCATAGTTTCTTGAACTCCTTTGATAACTACCGCCTCTACCTTCTGTAATGAGAGCATGTCCTTGATTTTCAGGCTTCTTTCTCATCTTCTCATTCAATAGAAGAGCTGATGTGACACCTTTCAACTCAATGGTAGTCTTACCGTGTATGATGGTTGTTGCCAAATTATTGTATGAAGATGGCAACGAGTTCAATAACAAGATGGATTTATCTTCTTCCTCGATTTTCACTCAGAGATTGGCGAGCTGTGTGATTAGTCCGTTAAACACATTTAAATACAACAACAACAACGATAACAACAACCCAGTATAATCCCACTTAGTGGAGTCTGGGGAGGGTAGTGTGTACGCAGACCTTACCCCTACCCTAGGGTAGAGAGGCTGTTTCCAAATAGACCCCCGACATCCTTCCCTCCAAGAACTTCCCACCTTGCTCTTGGGGAGACTCGAACTCACAACCTCTTGGTTGGAAGTGGAGGTTGCTTACCATCAGAGCAACCCCTCTTGTCTCAAAATATCCAAGAAGGTTTGTTCTGCTTTCTAGTGTATAGCTACTTCTTCAAGTACAATTTATTTGTTAGCATTTTGGACATGTACAGGCTTTCCAACCTTGTCCAAATGCCACATATGGTGTCTTCATCAATATGTTATTTACCATATCATTTGATAAGTGTAACCTGATTACACTAGCAGCCCTTTTATCCAAGTCAGCCCAATCCTCAGCTTTCATGGTATTGGGCCTTTTGGCATCAACATCTAGTACTTTGTGTAATCATTTTTGGATGAGTAGATCCCTCATCCTTCTTTGCCATGTTGAGAAATCGTTATCTCCGTTGAATTTTTCTACCTCGTACTTTACTTAGGACCTTTTTATTTTTCACCGAGTATAGCACTACCGATTTTCCGGTTGTTATGGGGTTACACCAAGGTTCTGCGCTCAATCCATTCCTATTCGCCCTGGTGATGGATGCGTTAACACATCACATTCAAGGGGATGTGCCATGGTGCATGCTATTCGCTGATGACATAGTTCTAATTGATGAGACGCGAACCGGTGTTAACGAGAAGTTGGAGGTTTGGAGACAAGCTCTTGAATCTAAGGGTTTCAATCTTAGCAGGACAAAGACAGAATACCTGGAGTGTAAGTTCAGCGTTGAGCAAAGGGAAGTGGGCGTGGATGTGAGGCTTGAATCACAGGTCATCCAAAGGTGAGACAGTTTCAAGTACCTTAGGTCGGTTATCCAGGGGGGAGGGGAGATCGACAAGGATGTTACACACCGTATCGGGGTAGGATGGATGAAGTGGAGGTTAGCATCTGGAGTATTGTGTGACAAAAGAGTGCCACTGACACTCAAAGGTAAGTTCTATAAAGCGGTGGTTAGGCCGACCATGATGTATGGGGCTGAGTGTTGGCCGATTAAGAAATCACATATCCAGAAGATGAAGGTAGCATAAATGAGGATGTTGAGGTGGATGTGCGGGCATAGTAGGATGGATAAGATTAGGAATGATGATATTCGAGAGAAGGTGTGCGTGGCTCCCATTGATGACAAGATGCAGGAAGCAAGGCTCAGGTGGTTCGGGCATGTTCAGAGGAGAAGCCCAGATGCTCCGGTAAGGAGGTGTGAATGGCTGGTTGTGGAGGGCTCGAGAAGAGGTAGAGGGCGGCCTAAGAAGTATTGGGGGGAGGTGATTAGGCAGGATATGGCGATGCTTCAGATTTCCGAGGACATGGCACTTGATAGGAATATGTGGAGGTCGAGTATTAAGGTTGTAGGCTAGGAGGTAGCTGAGTATTGTCTTATGTCATAACTTTGGGGGACTAGTTTGGTAAGGATACTATTTTGCTTTTGCTTGGTATCATTCCTCTTGATTTCATGTTCTTATTTTTCTCATATATATATGTATTTCTTTCATATTGTTTCTGTGGTGTTACTAATATTGTTTTCTTTTGTCCTTTTGTCTTATTGAGCCGAGGGTCTTTCGGAAGTAGACTCTCTACTCCTTCAGGGTAGGGGTAAGGTCTGCGTACACACTACCCTCTCCAGACCCCACTAGTGGGATTACACTGGGTTGTTGTTGTTGTTGTTATAGCACTACCAACAATGAATAGTATTTCTGTGAATGAGTAAAACATGTGTTGATACCAGTTATTGGGAATAAACCCCCACAAAAATTATATTCATGGTAACACTAGCGAAATAATAACATAGCACTGAGATACGGTAATTAACAAGAATAAAAGAGTGATAATGACATCAAGATTTTTACGTGAAAAACCTTTTTGAATAAGAGAAAAATCACGACCCTGAGATGAGCAACTGATATCACTATAGGACAGAATTTTACACTTTGTAGGTTCGAGTAAAATACTCCAAAGACCACTACAACACTCAATAGAAATAACTCTCTTTTGATATTTCCACCTCACTACAATATCGCTCGCTCTCTATTTTTCTCACAGACTATTTTCTTATATTATGTATGTGATGCCCCACTCTTTCTTTCTCTCTTTGTTGGTATGTAGAAATGAGAGCCGAAGCTCTTCTTTTATAAGAGAAATGGCCTACCTCATCAACCAATTAGAATGAAGTATTGGTTGCGAATATGGCTGTCCAACGGGACGGGACAGGACGAGACCAAATTAACGGGATGGGATGGGACGGGACAATATTTAAGCGGGATGGTGGCGGGATGGGACGAAACGGGATGGGACAAACGGGACAAAACATTCATCCCATCCTGTCCCGCTAACAAACGGGATGGGACGGGACGGGTTCGTGGGCCTTAAGTGTATTTTTTTAAAAATAAAACGTCTAGTTTTTTTGAAAATTACTATGTTTTTAAACTTTGCAACGGCTAGATTTTTGACTTATTTAATAAACTTAAATACTACTATGTTAAAATGAAAATTAAAAACTAAGTAAAGAATTATAAAATATTAAAACAAAAGACTTGTAATGAAATATTCTAGTAATTGTAAATTTATAATAGAGTTATAATTTATTTAATATAATTTCAAAGTATTAACTATTAAGTAACTAAGACAATTCATAAATAAAATTCAACGCTTAGAGCCTTTTATTTTATTAATAGAACTTTCAAATCTCAAATACAAATATAATTCTTTTGAAGAGCACCTAATCTACGCAGCCACCTTCTAGGAAGGGTTCTGTTTGAACTAGGCCTCTTAGTAGCCAATTACAAATTATCATACTAATATTTGTAAGCTCCTATATAGCTTCTTTGTAACTTATCAATAATATCTCTCGGACATTCTGCTGGAATTGGCAATGTTGATTGATGTTCCATGAGCTCCATGCCGTCATCGCTCCCAGTGGTTAGTATCTCATTGTATTCTTCTTCTTCCCTAGTGGTTAATTTTTCAAAACCAAGATTTCTTCTTTCTGCATTAATCCAATCTCTGAATAATACGGAAATCTCTAGACTGTCCTCCGCTAATGAATGTCTATGATCTCCAATTTGAAATCTTGTCGCGCTAAAAGCACTCTCCGATGCTACTGATGATGCTTGAATAGCCAGGATATCTCGGGCCATAATTGAAAGTGTTGGAAAAACCTTGCCACGCTCCCTCCACCATGACAAAAGTTGTTCCTTGCCTTCTTCGTCTTTAATATTTTCCAATCCTTGATTAAGATAAGAATCAAGTTCATCATCAATAGAGGAATCAAAACCTATTATATCTCCATATCTTCCCATAAAACTTCTGCTCTAGACTTAAAAGTAGAAGGAGCAGTTTCACAACCAGTTGTACCCATAGATTTATATTTATCTAACATTGATCTAGCATAAGAATATATGCTAGCTTGACAGTTTTCGAGAGATGATTGTTCATTTTCTTGAATTTCAAAATTCTCATAAATTTTACGAACAAGTCCCTTTGCACGTCTTAGTTATAAAGATGGGTTAAGTAGAGTAGAAATTAAATAAACTTCGGGAATAGGGAAAAAATACTTTTAAAATTTTAAAATCATTTCTTTAATGGCCGGTGCATAAGTTTGATTTGTTTTATACTTACCAAATACAACAGAAATTCCACAAATATACCATAATATTTGTATAACAGTAGGATAATATATA
Source organism: Nicotiana tabacum (assembly GCF_000715075.1). Lineage (NCBI taxonomy): Eukaryota > Viridiplantae > Streptophyta > Magnoliopsida > Solanales > Solanaceae > Nicotiana > Nicotiana tabacum. The sequence continues at coordinate 76,724,813 of NC_134095.1, read as the reverse complement.
CCAGAAAATTATTTTGTAGCATAATAAAATTTTTCTAAAAATTTAGTAAGCTCTCTGATCTCATCCCAATCAGAATCAACAATTTGATCAACAGGGTGAGCATTATGCATATTAAATACTTTTTGGATAGGCACCCGATAATCATAAGCAACTTTAAGCATTTCATAAGTAGAATTCCACCTAGTACAAATATCTTTTGGAACTTTTCTAAATGGAAGGTTAACTAGCACATTGTTGAGCAAATTCACGAATTTTACTTTATTTATGAGCACGAAAAATATAGCCACAAGCATGTTGTATTTTACTGCTAGCATCAGAAAATAAATTAAGACCATCTTTTACAACCAAGTTAAAAATATGGCATGCACATCTAACATGAAAAATTGTTGGATTAATTGGACAAAGTCTAGATTTTAAGCTATTTGCTGCGGTTGTTTAGAAGAAGCATTATCTAAGGTGATAGTTAAAACTTTATTAATGAGTCCATAAATGTCACGACCCAGATTTTCGACCCTTGGGGACTGATGGCGCCTAATAATAGGAGCTAGGCAAGCCAACTTAAATTACCTTTCGTTTAACACACATTCTTTTCCATAATTGTCAACATGTAATAAAGGCAACATAATTAAAATTTCACGGAAGTCTTAACTTATATAAAAACTGAATAGAAATGCGGAAAGTTTAACATAATCCTCAACCCAAGATTGGTGTCACAATGCTCACGAAATTCTAAGATTTACTAAATACAATCGTCTGAAAGAAATTTATAAACTGTTTGTTTCGGTACAAAAGATAACAAACTGAATAACGAGAGAGAGACTCCGGGCCTGCGGACGTCAGCAAGGCTACCTCGGTGTCTCTGGACTGAAGTCAGCTCCCGATCAAATCCTACTGCTGAGGTCCAAAAGCTGCTCCTGGATCTGTGCAAAAAGATGCACAGAGTGTAGCATCAGCACAACCGACCCTATGTGCTGGTAAATGCATGGCCTAACCCCGACGAAGTAGTGACGAGGCTAGACAGGACCTACCAAAAACAACCTGTGCAGGTATATGCAATAAAAGGAAATATACAGAATTTAACAGCTAAGGGGGGGGGGGGGGGAGCATGCTATGGGGAGCTAACAGTTTCAAATAGAAATCCTCAATAACAGAAAGAAGTAACAAAGCCAGAATGTCAATAAGAATCAAAAGCCAACAATTTGCACGGCATCACCCTTCGTGCTTTTACTCTCGTCCTCACCAAAACAATACACGACATCACTCTTCGTGCTTTACGCTCTTCCTCAGCCAAACAACAATCACAAGGCAAATAGGGTAAGGAAATCTATAACCTCAAAGTAAATCAAATAAGAACAAGTAATGAAAGAAACAACATAACTCGGATATCAACAAAGAATTAGAAAACAACAAATACACGGCATCACCCTTCGTGCTTTACGCTCTCGTCCTCACCAAAGCAATCATATAAATGAAATATGCACGACATCACCCTTCGTGCTTTTACTCTCTTTCCTCACCATATAATTAATAAAATCGGCACGGAATGGTACATCGTGCGGCACGACATCACCCTTCGTGCTTTACACTCTTTCCTCACAATAGCAAACAATGCACGACATCACCCTTCGTGCTTTATCACTCTTCCTCACCCAAGCAACAATCACAAACAAGGGGCAAGGGAATAGACAAATAATGATAGAAATCCCGGCAAGGGAATACAAATAAACAGCTAACTCCCGGCAAGGGAGCACAATTAAGCAGTTAAAAACCCGGCAAGGGAACAATATCAATAATCTCAGCATCCCGGCAAGGGAGATAGTCAACAAAGCAACAAGCATCCCGGCAAGGGAGCAATTCAATATTTTTTTCTCTTTCTTTTACTTTTACCTCTTATCCCACTTTACCGCATGAGCCAACGCTCCCAAGGGGTTCAATCATTTCTTAAACTTTCATGCTTTATGATATACTCGAGCCAATGCTCCAAGAATGTACAAATCATAATTCTTCCTCAAACTCTTCACATTATATGAAATTTATCAATTTAACAAGGAAGAGGTATCACAAAATCCGAATAAACACAAATAAGACTCACGGTCATGCTAGACTCCGGTGTATAGATACTCGTCACCATGCCTATACACCGTACTCAACAATTAGCAAATAGCAAACAACACTCTAATCCTATTCCCTCAAGCCAAAGTTAGAACAAACACTTACCTAGAATGCTCCAAACTCAACTCAAGCCTCTAGTATAGCTTTACCCCTCGAATTCGGCTCCAACTCAGTCGAATCTATGAAATATTGACTTTACAATATTAATAATAGCTAAACAAACTAAATCCAATGCCTAAATATGAATTTCTAAGCTTTCCTCCCAAAATTCTAAAAATTGACCCCGGGTCCGCTTGGTCAAACACGAGGTTCGAACCAATTCCATGTTACCCATTCCCCCACGAGCCCGGATATACAATCTGTTTTCAAATTCGACCCCAAAACGAGGTCTAAATCAAAGAAAATCGAAAAGCCCTAACTCTACCCCTTTCCCCCCAATTTCAACCCTAGATTACATGATTTAGGTTTAGAAACTCATTAATTAATGAAGGAAGATGAAGGAAATGAGTGGGAATTTACTTACCCAAGAAGCTTTGGTGAAGAAGTGCTCAAAAATTCGCTCAAGAGCTGTGGAGAAGAAGAACTCGTGTGAAATATGGACTAAATCTCGTCACTGTTCTGTTTTGGGTATTTAAAATCATTGGGCAAAAATGCCCTATGCGATCGCGAAGAAGGTAATGCGATTGCATAGGGTAAGGGGAAGCCGGTCATTGCGATCGCGGAAGGGCTGCTGCGAACGCATAGAAGAAAAGGCTGTGCATTCTAGGTTTGGACTTAATGAAACGCGAACGCGGATTAAAGGTTGCGTTCGCATTGAAGGATCTGGCTAAGCTATGCGATCGCGGATGAATCTATGTGATCACATAGAACAAATGTGGGGCACCTGAAGGATTACTCTATGCAATCGCAATGTTACCTATGCGATTGCATATAATTGGATACCAGAACATCAGAACAGAAACTTCTGCAGTTTTCTTTCTAAGGCCAAAACCACTCCGAAACACTCCCGAGCCCTCGGGGATCCTAACCAAACACACACACTAACTAAACAACATCATACGAACTTAACCATGCGATTAAATCGCCAAAATAACATCACAAACAACGAATTAAGCCTCAAAATCACTAGTTTTTCTCAAACTTCGTCAAGTTTCAAATTTTGGAATTCAAGTCCGAATCACGTCAAACGACGTCCGATTTCAACCAAATTTCACAGAAAGTGCTTAAACCACTTATAAGACCTGTACCGGGCGCCGAAACCAAAATACGGGCCCGATACCAATGCTTTCTAATTCATTTTTATTTCAAATTTTCATATTAAATTTCAGAAAATAATTTCTTTTAAAAATTCATTTCTCGGGCTCGGGACCTCAGATTTTGATTCCGGGCATCTTCCTGTGTCCCATAGTTTTCTACGGACCCTCAGGGACTGTCAAATCACGGGTCCGGGTCCGTTTACCCAAAATGTTGACCAAAGTCAACTTTAACCATTTTAAAGCCACAATTTATCAAATTTCACATAATTTAACACATAAGCTTTTCCGGCTACGCGCCTGGATTGTTCACGCAAATCGAGGCAAATAAAGGTGAGGTTTTCAAGGCCTCGGAAGCATGGGAAAAGGGAGAAAACTAGTGATGACCCTTTCGTCACATTCTCCACCTCTAAAACAACCGTTCGTCCTCGAACGGACATAAGAAGGAAGTACCTGAGTTGGGAAAAAAGTGAGGATAATGGTCCCACATATCAGACTCGGACTCCCAGGTCGATGCCTCAGGAGGATGACCTCTCCATAGAACACGAACCGAAGGAAAACTCTTCGACCTCAACTGGCGAACCTGCCGGTCTAGAATAGCTACCGGCTCCTCCTCATAAGATAAGTCCTTTTTTAACTGGACAGTGCTGAAATCTAACACGTGGGATGGATTGCCGTGATATTTTTGAAGCATGGACACATGAAACACTGGATCTACGGCTGATAGGCTCGGTGGCAATGCAAGTCTATAAGCCACCTCTCCCACTCGATCAAGAATCTCAAATGGACCAATGAACCTAGGGCTAAGCTTGCCCTTCTTACCAAATCTCATCACGCCCTTCATAGGCGACACCCGGAGCAATATCTGCTCACCCACCATGAAAGCCACATCTCAAACCTTTCGATCTACATAGCTCTTTTGCCTGGACTGAGCTGTACGAAGTCTATCCTGAATGATCCTGACCTTGTCCAAAGCCTCCTAAACCAAATCTGTACCCAACAATCGAGCCTCTCCCAGCTCAAACCATCCAACCGGAGATCGACATCGCCTACCATACAAAGCCTCATAAGGAGCCATCTGGATACTCGACTGGTCGCTGTTGTTGTAGGCAAACTCTGCTAAAGGCAAGAACTGTTCCCACGAACCTCCAAAGTCAATGACACAAGCTTGGAGCATATCCTCCAATATCTGAATAGTCCGTTCGGACTGCCCGTCCATCTAAGGATGAAATGTTGTACTCAACTTAACCTGGGTGCCTAACTCTCGCTGGACTGCTTTCTAGAAATGCGAGGTAAACTGCGTACCTTGGTCCGAAATGATAGATACCGGCACACCATGAAGGCGAACAATCTCCCATATATAGATCTCAGCTAACCTCTCGGATGAAGAGGAGACTGCCACAGGAATGAAATGCGCTGACTTAGTCAGCCTATCAACAATGACCCAAACTACGTCGAACTTCCTCCGAGTCTGCGGGAGCCCAACAATGAAGTCCATGGTGATCCGCTCCCACTTCCACTCGGGAAGCTCAATCCTCTGAAATAAACCACCAGGGCTCTGATTCTTATACTTAACCTGCTGACAATTCAAACACCAACCCACATAGGCAACGATATCCTTCTTCATTCTACGCCACCAATAATGCTGTCGCAAGTCCTGATACATCTTCGCGGTGCCCGGATGAATAGAGTATTGGGAGCTATGGGCCTCCTCTAAAATCAACTCTCGAAGCCTACCCACATTAGACACACAAACTCGACCCTGCAATCTCAAAACTCCATCATTACCTAAGGTAACCTGCTTGGCACCTCTACGTTGCACCGCGTCTCTAAGGACACACAAATGGGGATCATCAAACTGCCGATCACGAATACGCTCCCATAATGAAGAACGAGCGACCGTGCAAGCTAATACTCTACTAGGTTCAGAAATATCCAACCTCACTAACTGATTGGTCAAAGCCTAAACGTCCAAAGCAAGCGGTCTCTCGCCGACCGGAATATAAACAAGACTGCCCATACTGGCTGACTTCCTACTCAAGGCATCGACCACCACATTGGCCTTTCCCGGGTGATATAGGATAGTGATGTCATAATCTTTCAACAACTCCAACCACCTCCTCTGCCTCAAATTCAACTCCTTTTGCTTGAACAAATTCTGGAGACTCTTATGATCCGTGAACACCTCACACGCCACGCCATACAGATAGTGTCTCTAAATCTTCAATGTGTGAACAATGGCTGCCAACTCCAAATCATGCACTGGATAGTTCTTCTCATGAACCTTCAACTACCTCGAAGCATAGGCAATGACCTTGCCATCCTGCATCAACACTGCGCCAAGTCCAATACGAGATGCATCACAATAGACTGTATAAGGCCCTGAACCTATGGGCAAAACCAATACCGGTGCCGTAGTCAGAGCTGTCTTGAGCTTCTGAAAGCTCGCCTCACACTCGTCCGACCATCTAAATTGGGTTCCCTTCTGGGTCAACCTGGTCATTGGGGCTGCAATAGATGAGAACCCCTCCACGAACCGACGATAGTAACCTGCTAACCCCAAGAAACTCCGAATCTCTGTGGCTGATGCTGGTCTAGGCCAGTTCTTGACTGCCTCAATCTTCTATGGATCAACCTAAAAACCCTCTGCTGATACAACATGACCCAGAAATGCAACTGAGCTCAACCAGAACTCGCACTTCGAGAACTTAGCATATAACTGACTATCCCTCAAGGTCTGAAGAACCACTCTAAAATGCTGCTCGTGCTCCTCCCAGCTGCGGGAATATATCAAAATATCATCAATGAAGACTATCACGAACGAGTCCAAATAAGGCCTGAACACTCGGTTCATCAAATCCATAAAGGCTGCTTGGACATTGGTCAACCCAAATGACATAACCAAGAACTCATAATGCCCGTACCGAGTGCGGAATGCTGTCTTAGGGACATCGGATGCCCTAATCCTCAACTGATGGTAGCCAGATCTCAAGTCAATCTTTGAAAATAACTTGGCACCCTGAAGCTGATCGAACAAATCATCAATCCTCGACAGTGGATACTTATTCTTAATTGTAACCTTGTTCAATTACCGGTAATCAATGCACATTCTCATCGAGCCATCCTTTTTCTTTACAAACAGAATCGGCGCACCCCAAGGCGATACGCTAGGTCTAATGAAACCCTTCTCAAGAAAGTCTTGCAACTGCTCTTTTAACTCTTTCAACTCTGGCGGGGCCATGCGATATGGCGGAATAGAAATGGCCTGAGTGCCCGGAGCCAAATTGATGCAAAAATCAATATCCCTATCGGGTGGCATCCCTGGTAAGTCTGATGGGAAAACCTCAGGAAACTCACAAACCACAGGCATAGAATCAATAGAGGGAATCTCAGCACTGGAATCACGAACATAAGCCAAGTAGGCCAAACACCCCATCTCGACCATACGCCGAGCCTTCACATACGAAATAACACTGCGGGTAGAATGACCAAGAGTCCTTCTCCACTCTAAATGGGGAAAATTCGGTAAGGCTAAAGTCACAGTCTTGGCATGACAATCCAAGATCGCATGATACGGGGACAACCAATCCATCCCAAATATAACGTCAAAATCCACCATATCTAAGAGCAACAAATCAACACGAGTCTCGAGTCCCCTAAACACCACAACACAGGAATGATGAACCCGATCAACCACTATAGAATCACCCACTGATGTAGATACATACACAAGAATACTCAAGGCCTCACTAGGCATAACCAGGTAGGGTGCAAAATAGGATGACACATATGAATACGTAGATCCAGGGTCAAATAGCACTGAAGCATCTCTATCACAGACCAAAATAGTACATGTAATAACAACATCAGATGACTTAGCCTCTGGCCTGGCTGGCAAAGCATAACATCGAGGCTGGGCCCCACCTTCCTGAATCACATCCCCTGGACGATCGGCTGCTGGCTGACCCCTACCTCTGGCGGTCTGAGCTCCACCACTATGACCTCTACCTCCACCTCTATGTCCTCTACCCCCGCCTCTAGCTGGCTGGGTAGGTTGTGGAGAAACTTGTGCCTGAATCATAGGACGAGTACCCTGCTGCTGAGAACTACCCGAAGCTCAAGGGCAAAACCTAGCAATGTGACCCATATCACCACAAGTGTAACAAGCCCTCGGCTGCTGAGACTGATCACCCTGTCGCCCTAGATGACCACCTCGAAAACTCTGAAGCGGCGGTGCACTGATAGGAGCTGGGGTGTACTGAAGGACTGCTGATTCAAATAATGCTTATGAGAACCACGACCACCTAAGATACCATGTGATACCTGGAGAGCTGACTGAAAGGGCCTAGGAGGATGGCCTCTACCATACGAATCTCTACCTCCAGACGAGGTACCACTGAATCTGCCTGAATGATGGGGCCTCTTATCCGACCCATGACCACCTCCCTGTGACAGAACCATCTCAACTCTGCGGGCCACATTGGCTGCCTCCTGAAATGTGATCTCGCTCCCGGCCTCCTTGTCCATCTGAAGATGAATTGGCAGAATGAGACCATCAATAAACCTTCTTACCCTCTCTCTCTCTCGGTGGGAAGTATGATGAGAACATGGAAAGCTAAATCGATGAACCTGGTCTCATACTGGGTAACAGTCATAGAACCCTGCTGGAGGCGCTCAAACTGCCTCCTATAGGCCTCTCTCTGAGTAACGGGGAGAAACTTCTCAAGAAACAACACTGTAAACTGCTCCCAAGTCAAAGATGGCGATCCGGCTGGCTTCGCTAAGCAATAATCCCTCCACCAAGTCTTGGCGGATCCAGACAAGCGAAATGTAGCAAAATCAACCCCATTGGTCTCAACAATACCCATGTTTCTGAGAACCTCGTGGCAGCTGTCTAGATAATCCTGAGGATCCTCAGTAGATGCACCGGCAAAAGTAGAAGTGAAGAGCTTGGTGAATGATCACAGCGAACTCAACCTGTGGAAGAGTGGGCGCTAATACTTTTAACCAATAGCGGTATCAGGGTCAATTTTCCACAGGGAACTTCAATTTGGAGTTGCGTGTTTGTATAGTCTAGGACTATGTTTTAGCTCCTAATTGATCTTCTAACATTTTTGGTTTTCTTTTGATTAATAGCTACAATTTATCAACTACAATTGTAAAACTAAGTTATGCTAAAATTATAATCCTAAGTTATATGCAATATAGAGAAAGGCACTAGGGTCGTGGCATGTACCTAGGTGGTCAACTAATGGGTAGAGATTCCTAATGAAAGAATGACGAATATGGGACTTATGCTATAACCGTTGCACTTTTGCACCCACTCTCACACCTCTCGGTAGAGAGAGTGATTTTGCCCAATTGACTCTCTCGAGACCAATTGGGTAGGCCAATTTGCCCAAGCAACTTATGGTTCAAGTTGGGTAATTACTCTCTCGAGGTTTAACCCGTTAATTGGGACTACCATTCTCATGGGTCCATCCCAATTCCTTGTTAGAATTAATCTTGGGGTCATAGACTCTCTTTCTCAAGAAGAGTCAAGACTCACTAAGCTAGACTTAGTGTTTGCAACCACCAAATCTTAATGAAAACATAAGATTAATTCAAATAACAAATACCCAACATCATTCATGCACTAAACAATCACACCCATTAATTACCCACACTAGGGTTGAGCCACAACCCTAGCTAATGGGTTTAGCTAGCCATAATAGGAATTGAAATTGAAGAAATAATAGATGAAATTGACATAACAATTAACTACAATGTTAATCTACTCAAATCCACGTTAATACTAGAAGAAATTGCCCAAAATAGGCTAAAATCATGAAATCCCGAGTTCAGCTGCTCTATGCTCTCAAAACAGATCTGAAAAAATCTCATGCTAAAAAGTAAAATGTTCTATTTATACTACACAGGAAAAACCGGACAAAAATACCCCTGAGGGTCTGGCGCGGACCGCGCACAAATGACGCACGACAACGTAAGGTTTTGGGCCTTCATATCTTGCTTCTGGCACTGGGGGGCGCGGACCGTACAAAAGTGGCGCGCGGCCGCGTGAACTTCATCCATGCGGATCGCACTGATTAGGTACGTGGCCGCGTGGGCTTTTGCCTTGAATGATTGAGTCTCTGATACTCTTACGCGCGGACCACGTGAAAAGGGGCGGGGACTGCGCAGCTTGACTTGAAGATGTCCCGCTTCTGAACTCTCCTGCGCGGCCGCGTGACAAAACAGTGCGGACCACGCAGGTCCTTTTGATCCCCCCTTTCAGTTGTCTTTTGACACTTGGCAGATTTCACTCCTTTTTGAGCCGATCTTTAGTATTTGTCATCTTGTCGCTCAAACCTGCAATCAAGCGCAACTTGTAAGCATTTTGGGACTAATTTATGGCAGTTAATGCACAAAGCTTAGGTAATAATGGGTATAAAACATGTAGAAATCACAGTTATCAACTCCCCCAAACCTAAACCTTTGCTTGTCCTCAAGCAAATAAAATGAGACCTACCCCTCAATGGAAAACACTCGAGAAATTCCTGTTTATTCTAAAATAACCTCAACAAGCCTCAATTGGGACTAAAAATTGCCCTCAATGCAAATGCATCATTAACACATTTAAACTTTGCAAACTTGTGGATCAAGTGCGACGCAAGAGCATCAAGAGTTGACACATTTCATCAAGGAACCTTTCTCAATTTCTTTGGTCATTGTAGAACCCAAACTCACACATCCTCGACTTTCCTTGAGTGAACCTCACCTTTTAGAGTATTCGCACATAAATCGAGGTGAATGGACTTCTCTCTCATCTCTCACAAAGAAAGGCCCTAAGTCCGGCTCTAAGTACCATATGCTTGCCCCTTATGTAAGTATCCACTAATATAGGCTTTTCTCAACTCAAGATCATATAGGGCTTTTGAGGAGTCATTGTGAAGGCTTTGGGTAAAGGTAGGATGTGTTTTTGTTCAAATGGGTTCAATCTTCTCTCAAGCACTTCTTTTGATTTATTTTGGCACACTTTCTTGACTCAATTGAGTAATTCACTTCTCTCAAGGGGTTAGAGAGACGCATTGTCACTCTTTCTTTTGCAATTCAAATCCTTTCTCCTTTTTATCCCTTTTCCACACCTTTTTCACTTTTTTGTTGTCCTTGGATTCCCTTTTTGGTTCTTATTCATTTTTGTCTTTCTTTTTGTCTTTTTCTCTTTTTCATTGCCTTCAATTTCTTTTGCTTTTGCGCCTTTTTACCACATTGATGCCTTTCTTGTCCCCCCCCCAAAATTAGACATTTGCCATTTACTCAAGGGAAAGTTTGAGTGCCAAGAGAGGGTTTCGTTAAGAACGGGTATAGGCTTGTAGCTTGGTTCATGAACGAAAAAGGTTTAAGGCTCAAAAGGGTTGAACTAGAGATTATTTCATTGGTAGGTCATGGAAATTGTTCAAATTTTTGCATTTTGGATCAAGGAGAGCCTATAATCACGTGTCAAGTCAAGTTCCACCTATGATTTCGCCTCAACAAACATTCAGGGCAAGTTCTAGACCATCGGTTCGGTACTTGGGCTCACGATTCGAATTCTCACTATACACACTCAAGGATTGCTTAAGACGGAATCGAGGGCCCACAACGACCTTAGATATGATTCAAGCGCACAATGGCCTAAAATGACCACATGATGATTGTTTGGTCAACACAAGAGTCTCAAGGCCATAATTTTCACCATCCTAAACACAACATAATGTCTTTGACCATAGGATCAAAGGCAAATGTGCTAGGTCCAAGTGAGGCTTTGCTTGAGGTACCCTTAACTATAAAAACTTGAAAATCAAAAAAGAAAAATAAAAAACGGACTCAAACCCTTAAGAAGGTTGTCACGCCATCTGTCATTAGGAAGAGCCACCCGGTTCGCACAACATCTACCCTTGGAAAGAACCGTGGCATTAAGAAAACCAAGGGCTTATTGCAAACGTCAAAACAAGACAAAAAGGCTACGAGCCTAACTTTGCAACTAAGACGAAGAATTTTAACGAGAAATAGAAAAACATGCAACTAAAACGAAAAATTTTATCGAAAAATAGAAAAACAAAATGAAAACCGAATGAATATGTACAAAAGGGGAGTAAAATATACAACCAGGGGGAATGAATATATACATAGAATCTGAAGAGCATCTGGAATGAACAGTTATGTACAAACCATCTACCAATTACTAATGTCAACAAGCTAAATGTAAAGATAATATGTACAGTAATCCAACAGTTAATCAAAATAGTAGGGCCACACCCCCACGAATAAAAGCTAGCATTGTCCCCAATGCTAACTACCAAATAAAACATCAAAAATCAGCAAAGGATATAGAGCGGCCCCTCAAGCCTCATCAAACTGGTCCCCAGCCCGCTGCTGCTGTGCTGCTGGGACAGGTGTCTGCTCCTGATCCGGCTCATCAACTGATGGAACTGAAGAGGGCTCAACATTTGTAGTACTAGATGGGCCCACCTGAGCTGGAGCCACCTCGATCACTATTCCCTCTGTGCTAGGGAGCTTTCTCTTCTTCCTTGGCCTATCCTCCTCTGCCTGTGGCTGCATTGCTGTTGGCTCTCCAGTTGGATCTCCAAATAGTAAGTCGAGTGGCATCTGATCCGCTAGCAGCTTGTCCACATCCACTCTCAACTGTGCAACTGACTCCTTGGAAGCTTTCTGCTTCCTTAGCTTCTTGTGCTCCTGAGCCAACTTTTCCAAGGCCTTTCCATATGCCCCAACATCCTTAGTTAAGGCATCCTGCGTTGCCATCATCTTTTCCTGGTTGGACAGGATCTTCTTCAATGCATCCTCAATGAAGGAGGGAATCTCAACAGTAGTTGGTGCTCCCTGTGCCTGCACAACAGTGGTCAAAGTAGACAACTTGGATGTCGCAACTGACATCCAGTTGTTCAAACTGGCAAGGGAGTGAGTGAGCTATTTGGCAGTGAACCGGTGAGTCTTTGATGAAGGAATCACCGGATCAGCTGCGACAGATGGACCAGCTGTAGAGGAAGGGCCTGGGGGCAGTGCCTCATCAGTAGTAGGCTCAGGGGGCTGCTCAGTAGCAACTGGCTCTTCAGACTGGCCAGGTGCGGAGGAGGTAGAAGCTTGAGTCTTTTTACCTCTCTTTCGGTTGTCCGGACCCAACTGATCATACCACGAGTAGGGGGCCACTAGAGGTACCATAACATCATATCTTTTCTTCTTCACTTTCAACTCTCTGAAGTAAAGGGAGAGTGTGTTAGGAAAGGGGTAGTTTGTTTTTGTCTCATTACCGACAGTAGAAATCACTCTCGACATTATATTACCTACATTCAGAGGGAAACCCACCATGATAGATGCTACTAAGACAGCCCAAAGAAGGGGAACAGAGTGATCGTGTATAGACGGGTCAAGTCGACTACACATGAAGGTCAACCTCCCTTTTGCTTCAAAGTTGAGGGTGTTCCGAAAAATCTTTTCCTGTGCCTTCAACCACACATGGACTTTACCTAGAGCTGCTAAATGCTCGGCCAACCACGGACAAACCTCCTCTTTCATTGCCAGCTTCTCAAGATACTTAGACTCATCCTCTTCTTCAAACCCCAAGAAGTCATTCAGCGCCTTCCCATCAAATATCACGATCTTGTCCCTCACTTTTGTTGCTTTGGAGTCCCGAACTGTGTGGTGGACATTGCAATAAAACTCCTTCACCATGTGCTCGTTTGCAATTTCAACTCGCTCTTTGAAGAATCCCCAACCCTCTCTAGTGAGGAATTGTGCTTGCACATGAGGGTTGAGTGGGACAAGATCGGCATCTATGAACCGCCTTTCTGGAATCAACTTTCTCTTGGGCCACCATTCCCTAAATTTGTGGAAAGCGACCTCACTGACAAACCTATCTTCCTATGCCTTCGATCTCCTGGTCCTCTCTATACCTCCAACCTGTGGTGCACCTCCTTTGGCATATCCTCCACTTTCCCCTGATAGTGAAGCTGTGGGAGAAGTGGAGTAGGTGTTCTCATTTGCTTTTTTTGCTCTGTACTCATCAGACGAGTCCGAGATGACATTTACCGGCTTTTGAGAAGTGGCTACATCAGCACAACCCGGAGATGGGGAATCCCGTAGCTGAAAAGATGTGGACATGTGTGTGGGGGCAGACTCTGAAGTGACACTCCTCGAAGGTGCATACTCACTCCCCGTGGAGTGAGATGCAGCTCAATCAGCTTCTCGGATTATCTTCCGATTTTTCTTTATCGCTTCACTGGTTTGAGGATTCAACTTTACAATTCTTTTTCCTTTTCCCCCATGGGAGGAACCACCTCTCCCTGGTTGTATTTGTTTTCCCGCTCGTTTTTTAGCCACTTGCTTTTGAACCATTTTCCGCAAGGAATACGTGTCTAACATTGTTAGTAGAAGCACATAATATGAAATAAACAGTTCAGTTGAATGCATAGTTGCAGACACAGTTACACAGACAGAGGGGCGCGGACCGCAACAAAAGGCACGCAGTCCGCGCAGTATACTAATACCCACACATGTTTCTCTGAATAAGCCGATGCGGTCCGCACTATTTTGGACCGCGGCCGCGTGGCTTCAGCGCGGACCACACAGAAATGGTATGCGGTCCGCGTAGGTGAAATGCCAAAATGTTAACCTCTCTAAACTCTTCACACGCGGTCCGCACTATTTTGGACTGGGCTCACGCGGACCGCATAGAAATGGCATGTGGACTGCACTGAGAAGGTTCGTCATTGCACACAAGGGGCCACGCGGACCGCGCAAGAATGCTGCGCGGCCGCGTAGGGCAAATATAACTGAGACGGGATATTTTTCCATTAAGTCCCATTTTTGTTCACAATTTGAGTCCTAAGTGTCCCTACTCAATTAATTAACATGCATTTATGCCCCATGATTCAACCAAAACAATAAAAATCTAAACTAACAGTTAACTAAGAAGAAAAAGGACGAAAATAAGAAGTTATACTAGTAGGGAGTGATTAAAAGAAACAAAAATTAGGCTATGAATGAAATAAACAAGAGCTGTTACCAGGGATTAATGAGAAATCAACTAACTGAGCAAGAGATGCGGATGTACAGTGAAAATTAAAGCTCCAGATGAAAATTTGCAAAATGGTTCAAATGAGGCCCAAGGCTTCTATTTATAGAAAAACCCTGGGGACTCACAACTTACCGACCAGCGCGGCCGCACGAAAATGGCCGCGGTCCACGCTGGTTTTCATTCCTTCACATTTGACTGCTCAGCCCACGCGGACCGCACTGTTTTGGTACGCGGCCGCGTGGAAGTTATCAGAGACTTGGTGATTTCAGCTTTTCCCACGCGGACCGCACTGCTTTGGACCGTGGCCGCATATGAATTTTATCAGAGAGCATGCCATTTTAAGTTTCCACATGCGGACCGCACAGCAAGGGACGCGAACCACGTTGAATCTTCTGAGAATGAACTTTCAGCTGCTCAAGCCCACGCGGACCGCACTACTTTGGTGCGCGGCCGCGTAGGCCATTTTCAGGGACTGACCATTTTTTGCACTTTTGCCCTGCACTGGTTCAACATTATTCCCTGCAACACTTCACAAATTATCAGCTCAAAAATATTATTCTACAACAGAAAAACAAAGAAAAGGAAAAGACATGGGTTGCCTCCCAAGAAGCGCCTGATTTAACGTCGCGGCACGATGCATGTTACCATCACAGTCATTTCAAATGAATGCGTGCCACCATGTGACTGTCATCAATCTTTCCCAAATAGTGCTTGACACGATGCCCATTGACTCGGAAAACTTCACCATTTTTATTTTGAGATCAATGGCACCAAAGGGAGTTACACCAACCACTTCAAAAGGGCCGTTCCACTTAGACTTCAGCTTGCCCGGAAATAACCTCAACCGGGAATTGAAAAGAAGAACCATGTCACCAACTTTGAATTCCTTCCCTCGGGCATACTTGTCATGAAGGTACTTCATCTTGTCCTTATACAAGGACGAGCTAGAGTAAGCATGAAACCTAAACTCATCAAGTTCATTCAATTGCTCAACCCGGAGATTTGCAGCTACATCCCATTCTAAGTTCAACTTTTTCAGAGCCCACATAGCCTTATGTTCCAATTCTACCGGAAGATGACAAGCCTTCCCAAACACCAAACGATACGGCAACATACCAATCAGAGTTTTGAAAGCTGTACGATAAGCCCAAAGAGCATCATCCAATTTCTTCGACCAGTTGGTCCTATTTGCATTAACAGTCTTGGACAAAATACTCTTGATCTCACGGTTGGACACTTCAACTTGGCCACTCGCTTGAGGATGATAAGAAGTGGTCACCTTGTGATTTACCCCATACTTGGCTAGCAAAGAGTCAAAAGCCCGGTTGCAAAAATAAGAACCCCCGTCACTGATGATAGCACGTGGAGTGCCAAACCTCGTGAAGATACTCTTTTCAAGAACGCCACCACACTTCGAGCCTCATTATTTGGCAAAGCTATGGCCTCAACCCATTTCGACACATAATCAACCGCTACCAAGATGTAAGTGTTGCCACAAGAACTTACGAATGGTCCCATAAAGTCTATCCCCCAAACATAAAAAATGTCAACCTCTAGAATCGTGTTAAGGGGCATCTCATCTTTCTTCGAAATCCCTTCAGTACGTTGGCATTCATCACATCTTTTCACAAAGTCACCGGTATCCTTGAACAATGAAGGCCAATAGAAACCACAGCTCAACACTTTAGACGCCGTCCTCGCCCCGCCATGATGGCCACCATAGGGCGAAGAGTGACAAGCTTCCACAATACTCAATTGCTCTTCTTCGGAAACACACCGGCGAATTACACCATCGGTGCAAATTTTGAAAAGATACGGCTCATCCCAATAGTAGTCCAAGCAATCCCGCTTGAGCTTCTTCCTTTGGTTAGAAGATAGCTCATACAGAACCACACCGGTAACAAGATAATTGGCAATGTCGGCAAACCATGGCATGTCTAGCATTGAAACCGAGAGGAGTTGTTCATCCGGAAAAGCATCATTTATCTCAAGGCCGTCCAAAGGCCTCCCTTCCTCCTCCAATCGAGACAAGTGGTCCGCCACTTGATTTTCACTACCCTTTCTATCTCCAAATCAAATTCTTGAAGAAGAAGCACCCATCTCATTAACCTTGCTTTAGAATCTTTCTTCGTCATCAAATACCTAAGGGCAGCGTGATCGGTATGAATAATCACTTTGGCCCCCATAAGGTATGGGCGAAACTTCTCCATGGCAAAAACAATGCCAAGCAATTCCTTCTCGGTGACCGTGTAGTTCCTTTGAGCTTTATTCATTGTCTTACTTGCGTAGTACACCAGATGGAACATTTTGTTGATTCTTTAGCCCAAGACTGCCCCCACTGCAACATCACTAGCGTCGCACATGAGCTCAAAGGGCAAGCTCCAATTTGGTGCAGTAATGATGGGGGTAGTCGTCAACTTTTGCTTTAGAAGCTCGAAAGCCTCCATACATTTCTCATCGAACACATATTTGGCATCTTTCTCTAGCAATTTACACAACGGGTTAACTACCTTAGAGAAGTCTTTGATGAATCTTCGGTAGAAACCCGCGTGACCAAGAAAACTCCTCACCCCTTTGACAGAAGTAGGGGGAGGGAGCCTTGAGATAACCTCAATTTTCGCCTTATCAACCTCAATCCCTCTTTTTGAAATTTTGTGACCCAACACAATTCCTTCTTCTACCATAAAATGGCATTTCTCCCAATTAAGAACCAAGTTTGTGTCTTCGCATCGGGCCAACACACGATCCAAGTTTTGCAAGCAATCACCAAATGAGTCCCCAACCATACTAAAATCATCCATGAAGACCTCCAAAATGTCCTCCACCATGTCGGTGAAGATTGCCATCATACATCGTTGGAAGGTCGCCGGTGCATTGCATAATCCAAATGGCATTCGAGAGAAGGCGAATGTGCCATAAGGACATGTGAAGGTTGTCTTTTCTTGGTCTTCCGGGGCAATGAGAATTTGGTTATAGCCTGAATACCCATCCAGAAAACAATAGAAAGCCCGGCCCGCAAGACGATCAAGCATTTGGTCCAAGAACGGCAATGGGAAATGATCCTTTCTAGTCACCTTGTTCAACTTCTGATAGTCCATGCATACCCTCCAACCCGTCACCGTACGAGTCGGAATAAGTTCATTGTTGTCATTGGTCACCACCATCATTCCTCCTTTATTTGGCACACATTGTACCGGAAAAGTCCACGAACTGTCAGAAATTGGATACACCACACCGGCGTCAAGCCACTTGATGACTTCCTTTTTAATCACCTCTTGCATGGCCTCATTGAGGCTCCTTTGATGTTCAAGAGACGACCTAGCATCCTCCTCCAATATTATCTTGTGCATGCAAAACGCGGGGCTAATACCCCGAATATCTGCCAAGGTCCATTCAATCGCCCGCTTGCGCTTTTGAAGAACCGCCAAAGTGGCATCAACCGGCACAGTAGTCAAGCAAGAAGAAAGAATAACCGGCAAAGTGAAATTAGGACCAAGAAATTCATACCTGAGGTGAGGAATAAGTGGTTTCAACTCCAACACCGGTGGCTCCTCAATAGATGGCTTGGTGGGAGGAGTTTTGCGATTTTCAAGATCAAGAGATAATGTCCTCGGTTCATAAGAATACGAGCCCATGCCATGTAATGCGTTCACACACTCCACCCTTCTAGCATCATCATCAACATCCATGTTCAATAGCACGACCTCAAGTGGGTCCTCAACATTTGCCATTGTGCTTGTGTCATCCACTATCACCGCCATGACAATGTCAACAAATGAGCACACCTCGGTGCTATTTGGTTGCCTCATTTATTTGCATACGTAGAACACCACCTTTTCATCACCAACACGGAAGGTCAATTCTCATGTTTCCACATCAACCAAGGCCTTCCCCGTAGCTAGGAAGGGCCACCCAAGAATAATAGGCACCTCGAAATCCACTTCGCAATCCAAAATTACAAAATCGGCCGGCAATATGAACTTATCAACACGAACAAGGACATCATCAATAATTCCCAAAGGCCGCTTCAATGACCGGTCCGCCTGAAGCCTCATAGAAGTTGGACGAGGTTGTCCGATTCCCAAGGTCTTGAAGACCGAATATGGCATTAAATTGATACTTGACCCCAAGTCACAAAGGGCTTTTGCAAAGTCGGCACTTCCAATGGTACATGGGATAGTGAATGCGCCGGGATCCTCAAGTTTTGGAGCCATAGAATGCACAATTGCGCTCACTTGATGGGTCATCTTGATTGTCTCACACTCCATTGATCTATTTTTTGTAACCAAATCTTTCATGAACTTTGCGTATCCCGGCATTTGCTCGAGTGCCTCCACCAAAGGCACGTTGATAGTCAAACTCTTCATCATTTCAATGAATTTCTTAAATTGGTTGTCACCCTTTTGCTTGGCCAACCGTTGATGATAGGGTGGAGGAGGTCTAGGTAAGGGTGCCTTGGCTTTTGGCACCACCGGTTCGGGTATATCAATGACGTGTTCCCTAGATGGGTTCATGGCCTCTTGAGTCTCCTCCTCACCTTCATCAATTTCAGTTATCACATCATCATTTGCACTTGGTTCAACAACATCCTCAACTACCAACGGGATCTCATTATTTTGCAACTCATCTTCATCCACCGTAACTTGGTTTCCTCTTGAGGCATGCACATCACCGCCTCTTCCACTTCGCGTTGTCACTGCCATCACATGATTATTGTGCCCACCCTTGGGGTTTACTACCGTATCACTTGGTAGAGCACCCTTTGGGCGAGTATTTAAAGATTGAGAGATTTGGCCTAATTGTACTTCCAAGTTCCGGATAGATGTGTTATGCGAAGCTAATTGGGCCTCGAAATCTTGACTCTTTTTCATCATTTGCTCGAACATGCTCTCTATTCGACCCATGTCATTGCCCGACGAACTCGACCCTTGAGATTGAAACGGAGGCGGGTTATTGGGTTGTTGATACATTGGGGGCCTTTGAAAGCCTTGCCCTCTATTACCTTGTCCACTATAGTTGTTCCAACCACCTTGACCACCATTGTTGTTGTTCCAATTGTTGTTCCCGTTCCAATTACCTTGATTCCCCGAATTATTGTTCCTCCAATTGCCTCCTTGATTGTTGTTGTAATTCCAATTGCCACCTTGTTGATTGCCCCAATTACCTTGGGGTCTCCATTGTTGATTCCCTTGATTACCTCTATTCCCTTGGTAGTTGTTGACATATTGGACTTCCTCACTTTGGTCATTAAAACCTTCGTTCGAATATCCACCACCATCATTATTGTTGTCATATTGTTCACAATTACTTTGAGGTTGTTGTCCTCTTTGCCTCCTTTTCAACATAGCAACACCTTCCATTGCGTTGACTTGGCGCGGATTTTGGACTTGTTGCAATTGCGCCTTTGCCAATTGATTCATAGTTGTTGTAAGCTCGGCTATAGCTTGGCCATGATCGTGCAATTCCTTATGCAAATAGATGACCGTGGGGTCACCTTGGGGCACGTTTGCTCGGCTTTGCCATGCCGAAGAGGTGTCAGACATTTCATCAAGTACATCACATGCCTCTTGGTAAGAAAGTTTCATAAAATTCCCTCCGGCCAATTGGTTCACAATGCATTGATTTGTGTTGTTGATGCCCCGATAAAAGGTTTGTTGAATCATAGCCTCGGTCATGTCGTTATTAGGGCACTCTTTGACCATTGTTCTATATCTTTCCCATATCTCATGCAAAGGTTCTGTTGGCTCTTGCTTGAAAGCTAGAATTTCATCCCGAAGAGCTGCCATATGACTTGGAGAGAAGAACTTGGCAATATATTTGTCCACCAATTCATCCCATGTTGTAATAGAATGATTGGGGAGCCTTTCTAACCAATCCAATGCTTTACCCCAAAGAGAAAACGGGAAAAGCCTCAATCTCAACGCATCATCGGACACATTTGTCTGCTTGCTACCCCAATATGTATCCACGAACCCCTTCAAGTTCTTGTAGGCGTTTTGATCGGAGGCACCCGTGAAATAACCTCTTTGCTCGAGCAAGGTCAGCATAACATTTGTGATTTGAAAGTTCCCCGCCCGAATTCGAGGAGGAACAATAGCACTGGCGTATCCTTGATTCGGTAGAACTCTGGGAGCCACTCTCGGCAGTGCCGGAGGACGGTCTGGAATGTTGTTGTTCTCATTTGCATTTATATTGACATGTCGGCCTCTCCGTGGAAGTTGAGGTAAGACCTCATCTTGTTCTAGATCTTCTACCTCCTCCCCCGCTATCACATTGCCGAGAGGGTCATTTGCATTAAGAGCCATTGTACCTGATTGATCGACACACACCAAGTTAGTAAATAAGAAGGAAAGAGAAGCAAAACACAATACTAGCTGCACAAATAGTCAACACCGTAAAGTTCCCCGGCAACGGCGCCAAAAAGTGATCGCAGCGGACTCAACCTGAGGAAGAGTGGGCGCTAATACTTTTACCCAATAGCGGTATCGGGGTCAATTTTCCACAAGGAACTTCAATTTGGAGTTGCGTGTTTGTATAGTCTAGGACTATGTTTTAGCTCCTATTTGATCTTCTAACATTTTTTGTTTTCTTTTGATTAATAGCTACAATTTATCAACTACAATTGTAAAACTAAGTGTCACACCTCCTTTTTACCTACACCCCTGCAAAGGGGCGTAAAGGGAGTTTTTCCAATTAAAGGACAATCGAAACGGGATTTATTATTTAATTCAGAGTCTCCACTTGGGAGATTTATGGTGTCCCAAGTCACCGGTTGAATCCCGAATCGAGGAAAAGATTGACTCTGTATTACAGTCCGCGAACCAGAAATCCAAGTAAGGAATTCTGTTAACCCGTGAGAAGGTGTTAGGCATTCCCGAGTTCCGTGGTTCTAGCACGGTTGCTCAACTGTCATATTCGGCTTGTTTATCTGATTTTAATACATGTTGAACCTATGTGTAAATTTTAACTGTTTACCGCTTTTATTATTATTATTTTTTGACGAGAATTGCAACGTCGTGAAAATACATCTCGAACCACGTCACATCAATGCACCCGTGGTTATTGACACATTTTAACTCTGTTGAGATTTGGATTTGGATCACATAAATGTGCACCCGAGTTTGAGAAGGTAATGTTATTTAAAGTACGCACCTAAAGAGATTAATGCGTGGTTATTTTGGGAAAAAGGCCGTGAAGTTCGTTAAGCGGCCGATCTCGAGTTCTAAGTAATTAATACATACATTTGTGAGGGCCCCACAATCTATGAATTTTACTAGGCGAGGCTCATCTCGTTTATTTTAAAAGGACAATCCTAAAGTGACTACATTTTTCTATTAAGTTCGTCTCTAAAATAAAAGAGAAGAAGTCCTAATTAGTTACATGTTTATAAGCTTGTGCCTCTTATTAGTTATTAGATTAAGACAAATGCAAACGGAAAATTGCAACCGAGCTTGCTCAGAGGGAGGTTGTATCGTTCCTTTTTCTATTAGTTAATAATACTAAAGTTGAGATTATGAATTGAATACGAGATTGACACACAGTAATGTCAAAACAAACTAACTATTCTTTGATTAATTTAAACTAACATTATTAGAAGAATGGGTTATTAGAAGAACCAAATGTAATACCAAGCCATTTTTGAACTCTTTTTACAACTGTCAAAAATACCTCAGTATTTGAAAATTGACGTTAGGATAACATTATTCAAGTAACCATTTTGTTAGCTTTGAACCTATATGATTATACCTTCAATTCATTTGAATCAAAAAAAACTTGGAAAAACGGTAGCTCACATGGTCTAGATACAGTCCAGTTAGGTACATTTACACAAACCAGTCTTATTACAGAAAACTAAACATCATACATATGCAACCCTATGACTCATTAATCAGTCAACTACATATTTAGACAGAGAAAGGAAAACTCTATTCGAGCACAAATCTAAACAGGATGAATTCAACAAGAACAAAGCCTGGTCAACACTTCATTTCGCTTCAAGCCAAGAGTGTACAAATGTGTACCTGGAAGGAATACAATGGGAAAGAAGAAGAGAGGAAGGTCAGCAGCAGCAGCAGTAACAAATAGCAGTTGCAACAGCAGTGCAACAACAGACAACCAGCAGCTACAACAGCAATCGGCAACAACCCAGTAACAGATCAAAAAAAACCAGTAAAATAAATTCCAGCAGCAACCAATGAAACAATAACACCAGCGACTGAGGCAGCTTTGGAAAGACCAAACCAACCAATACAATAGTAACAACAGCAAATGACCGGAAATCCCAATCAGTAGTAGTATTCAGCAACTGATTGAACCCCAAACTCTTCAAGATCAAAATAGGACCAAACTGAACCCCAATGAAACAGTAAAAACACTCAAATATTGACCCTTGAAGTTTATCGTTTTAAAACTGAACCTCAACTCTTTCTCAATACTCACTGAAAGACTCTTTTCTTTTCTTTTTAGTTCTTCTAATTCTTTCTTTAAATTGATTTTAAGACCTCCCAAAAAAAAAACCCTACCTGTGTAAAAAAAACCTCAATGCTTTTATTTATATCACCAAAACTGACCCCCTTCACGGCCCTCTTGAAACACTTAAACTAATACCACCACCATTTTTTCCCATGATATTCTCTTACAGCCCATTATCAAGTGTCTTGTGTCCAAAGGCATGGGCAGCTTATAATATTCAATTAATCCCCCATGCTATTATGTTTCCCAAGCCACTACTACTAGACAAAGTATTAGTATAATGGTCAATTAAGTACCCTTACGGCCAGACCACTAACACTAAACATTTCAAGCCTTTTAAAACCCCAAAATACCCTCCTAAAGCCCCTGAAATTACTGTCCTACCCAATCCCTTTTACCTCATCAGCTATAACCAATCTCCTTAATCAGATAACTAAACTGATTCCTAATTAATCAGCAAATTACAGCAGCTATAACCAGTTTAATTCAATTCCCCTAGTAGTTTGAACTTAGAACTCAGATTAGATCAAATAGCAGACTGATGCAAAGCTACTAAGATGCATATGTACATGGGATTAACTAACTGCATTCACAATTCTAAATCCAACTTAGGCAGAAGGAATGATCACTGTAAACGTACTGAATCGACAAACGAACTGAACTCATATGAAAAAACATGGTGAATAACAATGAGAAAAGGAAATTGGAACAATTTGAAACAAATGATACCAACAGGCTTATTTCAATACAAAATGAGAACAGAAAAGAAACAGGAGGGTAAACCTACTGGAATGAACCACAAATTAAACTATTATCATGCTAATCTAACATTCAAGCATACCAGACTAATCGCTGACACTTATTCAATCGATTACACAAATTATAACATATAACAATCGACAACAAACAGAAGCAATGATAAAATTGGACCAAATAAAAGGTCTGATTGGAGAAAGAGAGAAAATAACGGACAAAAGACGAATTACAATGAACCTAATTTAGGCAAACGAAGAATTGATTGAACTACTCAAACAAACATTGGAGTATTTAATCTAACCAGAATCAGAAAAAGAAGCAGAATATATATTGGGTTAACTTAAACTGAAAACCTAAAGAAGCGACTAATTACACAGACAAACAAACACATAGAAAAAAAGGAAAAGAAGAAGCTAAGAAGAACTCAGTGTTCTTTTCTCGGATCTCACCAATATGCCCTTTCGAACTTGAGTTCCAATTAGTATTATACGTTTATTTCATCAGAAATAGGCTTATAATACTAACCAGAACCCGTTCGAACCTGACAGCTTCGAAACAGTCTCGAACTGTCGAACCCTAGATCCACCATTCGACGAGTTTTACACGGATTCGAGCCAATCTGGTTAGCGATAAGCGACGAGGAGGTCAAGGGGATTATTGTGTATGATTTTGGGGTTAAGTGGACAAGCTAAGGTTTGGGACGGGGGTCTTCGATCGAAGATTCGAGAAGCTGTAGTATAATTCGAGGTTAATGGAGTATGGAATCATGTTGAGGGTGGTTAGGAGGTTCAGGGGTGTTATTTTCACGGCCATCGGAGCCAGCGGGTTTACGGTGAAGGGATGGGGTAGCGGTTATTAGGGTTCCTCGTCTCTGAAAGAGACGAGGCTTGGGAGAGAATGAGAGGGGGGGCTTGGTTTGGGGGGGGGGGCGGGGTATGATTTGGGAATATATAGTGGGGTGGGGATTTGATCCAAGCCGTTCGATCAAGTGAGATCAATGTCTTGGATCAATCCCCCTATAGGAAACGATGTCGTTTGGTTTCGTTAGGGGACTAGGTCGATCCGGGGGCCAATGGGTCGGGTTGTGGGGATTGTTCTAAGGCGTTGGATCAAATGAAATGAATGGCCTGGATCTATTGGCCATATACGACGTCGTTTGGATATATCTGGAGATGGACTGGACCATTCGATCGAGTGAGATCAACGACCCAGATTCTTCATGCCCGAACGGCGTCGTTCCACCAGTCTCCAAGACTGGTTGGATTGGATCGGGTAAAAGGGTATTTGGACTGGGCCTAAACATTCTTTTAAAATTGGCCCTGTCCAATTTTTTTCTCTTGTTTCTTCTTTTCCTTCTATTTTTAATTCCTAATTACCAAAATTTTGTCAAATAAATTGTAAAGCCAAAATTAACTCAAAAATACTAATTAACCCTTAATAACAATTATCACACAAGATTAAATACAAAGATAATCACCCACTTTGAAATTAAACACTTAAAATGCGAAGTACGTTATTTTTTGATTTTTCATTTTTTGTAAAATGAATATTGTTTAATCAATTCCTAATTGTGAAATTGAACCCTAACCACACATGCAACACATATTTTATATTTTTTCTTAATTAAAGTAAAAACAAACGTGCACAGGCAATTACAAATAAATCACAAACAACACAAAACTATTTTATATTGAATTTCTGGGAGTAGTTCTCGTAGGGCAAAAATCACGTGCTCACAGCTGCCCCTCTTTGTCCGGAAACACGAAGAGTTTTCGTGCAAAGATAAAGTGAGCGGATATGAGCGATTTTTTCCCGTTTGGCTACTCCGTGTGAAGCATTTTGAAAGATTTGACCAAACCTTTGCTTCGAAGGTTTCCTACATATCCCTGGCTAAAAGGGAATCAGGTTAATGTAGTTCGGGAAGTTTTGGTAGCTGGGACTACCATGGGACTGCAATGTTGTTGTTACTGTTGTTGCATGCTGTTGCTACTGCTTTTCTATCTCCTTATTACACCGTGCCAAAAGAAAACAAGAAGCTAGACTTAAACTAGGAATTACAAAATCTTATCTATCTCCGACTTGTTCTTGTAGTCTTCTTTCTGATTTCTGCGATGGGATTCATGCTTGGGGTATTTTGTTGTAACCCTCCGCATTACTGACTTCTATCTT
Organism: Nicotiana tabacum; assembly: GCF_000715075.1. Classification (NCBI taxonomy): domain Eukaryota; kingdom Viridiplantae; phylum Streptophyta; class Magnoliopsida; order Solanales; family Solanaceae; genus Nicotiana; species Nicotiana tabacum. The sequence continues at coordinate 76,698,995 of NC_134095.1, read as the reverse complement.
GATCTTGAAATGTATTCCTCTGTTCTACAGGCGGGCTCCTAACTTCAACTTGAATGTGTACTCCTTTGTTCTACAGGCGGGCTCCTGACTTCATCAACTTCAAATATAACAAACTCCGTTCTACAGGCGGCTCCTGACTTCTTCAGAAATTTGAAATTTAATGACCTCCATTCTACAGGCGGGCTCCTGACTTCTTCGACTTAAAATTATAACAACCTCCGTTCTACAGGCGGGCTCCTGACTTCTTCAACTTAAAATATAACAACCTTCGTTCTACATGCGGGCTCCTAACTCCTTTAACTTAACATATGACAACCTCCGTTCTACATGCGGGCTCCTGACTTCAACAACTTCTTAAAAGTATAATACCTCCATTCTCCAGGCGGGCTCTGACTTCAATTATGACTTAAAAAATATAACACCTCCATTTTTCAGGCGGGCTCCTGACTTCACTACTTCCCAAAACATAATACCTCCATTCTCCAGGCGGGCTCCTGACTTCAACTGCTTCTTAAAAATATAATACCTCCATTTTTCAGGCGGGCTCCTGACTTCGACTATTTCTTAAAGACATAACACCTCCATTCTCCAAGCGGGCTCCTAACTTCAACAACTTGTTAAAAGTATAATACCTCCATTCTCCAGGCGGACTCCTGACTTCAACTATGACTTAAAAAATATAACACCTCCATTTTTTAGGCGGGCTCCTGACTTCACTACTTCCCAAAACATAATACCTCCATTCTTCAGGCGGGCTCCTGACTTCAACTGCTTCTTAAAAATATAATACCTCCATTTTTCAGGCGGGCTCCTAACTTCGACTATTTCTTAAAGACATAACACCTCCATTCTCCAAGCGGGCTCCTAACTTCAACAACTTGTTAAAAGTATAATACCTCCATTCTCCAGGCGGACTCCTGACTTCAACTATGACTTAAAAAATATAACACCTCCATTTTTTGGGCGGGCTCCTGACTTCACTACTTCCCAAAACATAATACCTCCATTCTCCAAGCGGGCTCCTGACTTCAACTGCTTCTTAAATATATAACACCTCCATTTTTCAGGCGGGCTCCTGACTTCGACTATTTCTTAAAGACATAACACCTCCATTCTCTAGGCGGGCTCCTGACTTCAACAACTTCTTAAAAGTATAATACCTCAATTCTCCAGGCGGGCTCTGACTTCAATTATGACTTAAAAAATATAACACCTCCATTTTTCAGGCGGGCTCCTGACTTCACTACTTCCCAAAACATAATACCTCCATTCTCCAGGCGGGCTCCTGACTTCTTCGACTTAAAATTATAACAACCTCCGTTCTACTGGCAGGCTCCTAACTTCTTTGACTTAAACTTAAAAATATAACACCTCCATTTTTCAGGCGGGCTCCTGACTTCGACTATTTCTTAAAGACATAACACCTCCATTCTCTAGGCGGGCTCCTGACTTCAACAACTTCTTAAAAGTATAATACCTCAATTCTCCAGGCGGGCTCTGACTTCAATTATGACTTAAAAAATATAACACCTCCATTTTTCAGGCGGGCTCCTGACTTCACTACTTCCCAAAACATAATACCTCCATTCTCCAGGCGGGCTCCTGACTTCTTCGACTTAAAATTATAACAACCTCCGTTCTACTGGCAGGCTCCTAACTTCTTTGACTTAAAATTGTAACAACCTCCGTTTTACAGGCGGGCTCCTGACTTCAACAACAATTTAAAGATAAAGCAGCCTCTATTCTCCAGGTGGGCTCCTGACTTCAACAGCAACTCAAAAATATAACACCTCCATTTTTCAGGCGGGCTCCTGACTTCAACAGCAATTTCAAAAATATAACACCTCCATTTTTCAGGCGGGCTCCTGACTTCGACTATTTCTTAAAGACATAACACCTCCATTTTCCAGGCGGGCTCCTGACTTCAACAACTTCTTAAAAATATAATACCTCCATTCTCCAGGCGGGCTCCTGACTTCAATAAACAATTTAGAGATAATACCTCCATTTTCCAGGCGGGCTCCTGACTTCGACAATTTCTTAAAAACATAACACCTCCATTCTCCAGGCGGGTTCCTGACTTCAACTTCTTCTTAAAAATATAACACCTCTATTCTCCAGGTGGGTTCCTGACTTCAACTTAAACTTAAAAGTATAACACCTCCATTCTCCAGGCGGGCTCCTAACTTTACTACTTCTTCAAAATGCATTTTATTGCTGTTGCTCCTTCCTGCCTTCTGAACCATTTTCCTTCTAACTTGAAACTATCTTTTTTAGAACTGCTTCCCTCTAACTAGTGTTTTTACTTCTCTGAAACCTGCCGGGGATAACACTGTTGGGGAATTATCTTCCTTCTTTAAGACTAGTTACTTTCGTCCTTTTAACAATGGTGGGGATGATACTGATTCAAAGACCACTACCCTTAAAACTTGGGTTATCTTGCTTCTTCCAAGATTGCTTTCTTTAAAACTTGTATTGCCTTCTCCCGTAAACTGCTGGGGATTCCACTTCCTTCAAAACTTGTGTTATCTTCTATCTTCCCCAAGTGGGTATCTGGTTTCAAGAAAATTTTCGCAATGAGAGAAAATTTTCTGCCCCAGTTTGATAATCTTCTTTGTTGTCAATAACATTTCCTTTCCCCTGCTTCAAATCAAAGAAAAATTTATCAGTTTAAAACGTGGTGAGTGGTCGTGCCACTCCTGCTGGGGATGATTTTTCCCTTTTTCCTTTCCCTGCTTTGCGTTTTATTACAAAACTTGTTGGGGATGATATTCCTGCTGGGGATGGTTTTTCTTTTCTCTTCTTTCCCCGCTCTGTGTTGTCCGACCATCGCGGAACTTGGTCGATAATCTGTCGGAGTTGTTCCTGCATCTCGCAAATCTGCTGGGGATCCTCTTGGAATTTGATGCATAACTTTTCAACTGTTGTTTTTTCTGTTTTTCTTCAACTTCCCCTGGAAATTTGGTCCTCTCGGAATCTAGACTCATTCATCATTTGGTCTTGCGACAAACTTCTTTTCGCTTTGTCGCCTTATCTTTGGCCCGTCCTATCCACATTGTGTTTTTGCACCATCTTGGCAACTGGTAATAAGCTCTGAAAATCTTTTTCAAAAACAAACTGCTGGGGAGATAAAGTCTTTAGACCAAGAAATGAAAAAGTGATTATTTCAAAAGATAGAAAAAGAAGAAATCTTTCGGAACAAATGTTGGGGAAAAGGAAAGAAAAGAACTTATCTGAATGATATAACCGATCCCAAATGCGGATTTGTATCAATCAATCTTTCGGACGGCCTCATCTTGCTGGGGATAAACAGGCACTCAACTCTTTACCAAATGCGGATCCTTTCCGCCAATCTTGTCTTGTCGCCTCATAGTGCCCTTCTAGGGGTTTTCACTACTAAGACTCTCTCATTTCTCTCAACCCCCGTCGCCTTATGGTGCCTGTGAAGGTTTTCACCGATAAGACTCTCTCATTTTATTTTATTTTTTTCCAACTAGGGATCGGAGTGTTACCGATATGACTCTCTCTGCTGGGGATTCTTTCGGCTACCAATTCATTTCCAGCTTATGATCCTCTTCCCTGCCGGGGATCAGAGTGTTATTCCCGACTTCCATTTGCATGACTTGACACTTCTCAGATACTGATCGGGAGGTCTTTTTGGACATCAATATGGGTTTTTGTGTATGGCTAAAAGAGAAAAGGGTATCAAAAGGTTCAAAATAATTTTAATGAGTAAAACATTACAACTCTTGGAATCAAACTTCCTTCCCAAAATTATAAACACAACTTCTGCCCCAGTTTTTCTTGCTTGGGGATTTTTTGTTTTTTGTTACACTATGTTACACTATGCTACACTATGTTACACTATGACCGAGCCGTGAGGCGCCTACGTATCCTTCTTTGAGGAATCAAGTCAAACGTAGTTCCCAATTCCTTTGTTTTTTTTGTGACTTTTCTTTTGTCTTTATTATCATTATTTTTCTTCTTCTTTTCTTTCATTTTCATTACTGATTCCAAAAGAGGGGTATGAAAGAATAAATAAGGCTCAAAAGGGGGAAGCAAAGGTTAAAGTGTTTGGATGGAAGAAAGAATTGCCTCCATCATTTCATTCTCCGATACCATGCCAAATGCAAACAAACAACAATTACAATTAAAAGAAATCATACATAATATCTCTTAACTGCATCAGAATTGATAGCCCTGTCAATGCATTTCCCTTCGATATCTGTTAAACATAAAGTGCCATTGGACAACACTCTGGTTATAGTGAATGGCCCTTGCTAATTCGGGGCGAACTTGCCCTTTGCCTCAGCCTGATGTGGGAGGATGCGTTTCAGCACTTGCTGGCCCACTTCAAACTTCCGGGGACGCACCTTTTTGTTGTATGCTCTTGCCATTCTCTTTTGATATAGCTGGCCATGACACACAGCTGCCAATCTTTTTTCATCAATCAAGTTCAACTGCTCCAAACGGGTTTTGACCCACTCGTCATCATCAATCTCAGCTTCAGCGATAATCCAAAGGGATGGAATTTCAACTTCCGTTGGTATTACTGCTTCAGTTCCATATACCAACAAATAAGGAGTTGCCCCTACTGAAGTTCGAACAGTAGTGCGATATCCCAACAATGCAAATGGTAGCTTCTCATGTCATTGTCTGGACCCTTCTACCATCTTCCTCAGTATCTTCTTTATGTTCTTGTTGGCCGCCTCGACCGCTCCATTCGCCTTGGGACGATATAGAGTGGAATTGCGGTGTGTAATCTTAAACTATTGACATACCTCTTTCATCAAATTGCTGTTAAGATTATCACCATTATCCGTGATGATCACTTTTGGGATCCCAAATCTACAAATGATATGGGAATGAACAAAATCTACCACTGCCTTCTTGGTTACCGACTTGAAAGTCTTAGCTTCAACCCACTTAGTGAAATAATCGATGGTCACCAGAATGAACCTATGACCGTTGGTAGCTGCCGGCTCAATAGGTCCAATGACATCCATGCCCCAGGCAACAAATGGCCATGGTGCTGACATTGTATGCAATTCTGTCGGCGGAGAATGAATCAGATCTCCGTGTATCTGACACTGATGGTATTTCCGCACGAAACTAATACAATCACGCTCCATAGTGAGCCAATAGTACCCTGCTCGAATAATCTTCTTCGCCAATACATATCCGCTCATATGTGGCCCACAAACTCCAGTATGTACCTCTGTCACAACTGTCGTGGCTTGACTAGCATCTATACATCTCAGTAATCCCAAATCTGGTGTTCTTTTGTACAACACTCGTCCACTAAGGAAAAATCCATTCGCCAGTCGCCGAATGTTTCTCTTTTGATCTCCAGTGGCCTGCTCCGGGCTGAGGTATTCCTTGACATCATAAAACCATGGTTCTCCATCCAGTTCTTCCTCTAACATGTTGCAATAAGCGTGTTGATCACGAACTTGGATATGAAACGGGTCAACATGAATTTTGTCTGGGTGGTGCAACATCGATGCTAAAGTGGCCAAAGTATCAGCAACCTCATTGTAAACTCTTGAGATGTGTCTAAACTCCACTGATCGAAATTGCTTGCTCAGATCGTGCAAACATTGTCGATATGGTATAAACTTCAAATCTCGTGTTTCCCATTCACCCTGAATCTGATGCACCAGGAGGTCCGAGTCTCCCAAGACCAAGACGTCCTGGACATTCATGTCTCCAGCTAACCGTAAACCCAAAATGCATGCCTCATACTCAACCATGTTGTTGGTACAATAGAAATGTAGTTGAGCCGTAACAAGATGATGATGTCCTGTTTCAGAAATAAGTACCGCTCTTATTCCAACTCCCTTTGCATTTGCAGCTCCGTCAAATAAAAGTTTCCACCCTGGTTCCTCGGTTAATTCTAACTCATCTATATGCATCACTTCTTCATCAAAAAAATACGTCCTCAAGGGCTCGTATACTTCATCAACAGGATTCTCGGCCAAGTGATCGGCCAATGCTTGGGCTTTCATGGCCGTCCTTGTTACATAGACAATGTCGATCTCCGTGAGTAATATTTGCCATTTCGCCAACCTCCCTGTGGGCATAGGCTTCTGGAAAATATACTTCAATGGATCCAGGCGTGAAATGAGGTAAGTAGTATAGGATGACAGATAATGCTTCAACTTTTGGGCCACCCAAGTTAGGGCGCAACACGTTTTCTTAAGATGAGTGTACTTAACCTCATAGACCATAAACTTCTTACTGAGGTAATAGATGGCTTGCTCTTTCCTTCCTGTGATATCATGTTGCCCCAGTACGCAACCAAATGAATTCTCCAGTACCGTTAGATAGAGAATCAATGGTCTTCCTGGTTCAGGTGGGACTAACACAGGTGGGTTTGATAGATACCCCTTGATTTGGTCGAAGGCTTCCTGACATTCTGCCGTCCATTCTACCGTAACATCTTTCTTCGGTAGCCGAAAAATGGGTTCACAAGTTGTCGTGAGTTGAGAGATGAACCTGCTGATATAATTCAACCTTCCCAACAGACTCATTACTTCTGTTTTGTTCTTTGGCGGTGGAAATTCCTGGATGGATTTGATTTTTGACGGGTCCAACTCAATGCCTCACCGACTGACGATGAATCCCAACAGCTTTCCAGATGGAACACCAAATGCACATTTGGCCGGGTTGAGCTTAATGTCGTACCTTCGAAGTCTTTGGAAAAATGTCCTTAGGTCTGCCACGTGGTCTTCTTGACGGTTAGATTTTATGATCACATCATCTACGTACACCTCAATCTCTTTGTGTATCATGTCATGAAACACCGTAGTCATTGCTCTTATGTACGTTGCCCCAGCATTCTTCAAGCCAAAAGGCATTACCCGGTAGCAATAAGTCCCCCACGGCGTAATGAATGTAGTCTTTTCTGCATCTTCTTCATCCATCAGAATCTGATGATACCCAGAATAGCAATCTACAAAAGACCCGATCTCACGCCCGGCACAGTTATCGATCAAGATATGGATGTTGGATAATGGAAAGTTGTCCTTGGGGCTTGCCCTATTCAAATTGCAGTAATCGACACACACTCTGATCTTCCCATCTTTCTTCGGCACTAGCACCACATTAGCCAGCCAATCAGGATATCGAGTGACCCGAATAACCTTTGTTTGCAGCTGCTTGGTTACTTCTTCTTTAATCTTCACACTCATATCTGTCTTGAACTTCCTCAATTTCTGCTTGACGGGAGGGCACGCCGGGTCAGTGGGCAATCTGTGAACCACTAGATCGGTTCTTAAGCCCGGCATGTCATCGTATGACCATGCAAAAACATCTTTGAATTCAACGAGTGCTTTGATTAGTTCCTCCCTGACGTTCGGCTCAATGTGGATGCTTATTTTGGTTTCCCTGACATTGTCTGCATCCCCTAAATTGACAGCTTCAGTGTCGTTCAAATTGGGCTTGGGTTTCTCTTCGAACTGGCTTAATTCTATGTTTATCTCTTCAAAGGCTTCATCCTCATCGTATTCCGATTCATCATCATAATCTACCTCTTGTACAATTAGTTCGGAATCAAATTGACTTTTTAGACTAGGTTGAAGATCCATTGTGCATGCCATGTCATTAGAACCAGTATAAAGAGAACTGTTCAGAAAGAGAAAAGAAGAAAACAGAATTAAAACAAAATAAAGAGAGAAAACTTTCACTTTATCAAAATATGGGATAACAAATTTTCACACTTTGCCGAATACAAAACAAAACTGGATTACAACCCTGGAATGATCCAAAAAATCAAAGCCCACTACCAAGACTCCCTCCGGGTAGGAAGGGGAGTAGCTGTCCAATTGTTGATATTGGCCCTAGGCCCCATAAACTGTATATCCACCCTACTGGAACCCTCTCCAACTTCTATCATGTTGACGTCGGCGAACAACCTTTCAAAACCCTGATTCAAATCTCCATCTGACCCAATCAGAGGTCCGAGAATTTTGGGGACTGACAAACTTCTGATACCTGCTCTGACAAAGGATCTAGAAAGACGTGGAACTGGATCGGGAAGAACCCAAACTTTCTTCTTCAACTTTCGGGCCCGCCTTACATCTGCTGTCGTAGGCTTGAATCCTAGCCCAAAAGTGTCCAGGTTCTTGGGCAAAGAAACTAGCTGGACCATACCTTGCAGATCAACCCCCAGACCTTTTCCTGGTACAAACCCGCTATTTAGCATTTCCAAGGCTACCATGAAGGTCGCAGCTGCGATCCTGGGAAGTGGAAGGTCCTCGCCTTCAGAAATTCTATCCACTGAAATCGCGTCGAAAAACTAGTACACCCATGGACCTTTGTCGTCATCAGTTTCTATGAATGGCACAACGACATCACTCACAATGCCTGTACCGTCATACCCGTGCACCACTATCTCCTGCATGTCCCATTCAAATTTCACCATCTGGTGCAATGTAGAAGGCACTACTTTGGCGGCATGGATCCAGGGTCGCCCCAATAGAAGATTGTATGATACTGCCACGTCTACCACTTGGAATTCCATGGTGAATTCAACTGGACCAATGGTCAATCCCAGTATTATATCACCCACCGTGTCGGTACCACCTCCATCGAAACCTCGGACGCAGACATTGTTCCTGTGAATCCGGTCATGATCAATTTTCAGCTTGTTCAGAGTAGTCAAAGTATAGATGTTGGCACTTGATCCATTATCAATCAATACTCGGGTGACCACCAAGTCTTCGCATTTTACGGTCAAGTATAGGGTTTTGTTGTGTTCTGTACCCTCTGCTGGCAATTCATCATCAGAAAACGTCACTCGGTTTACCTCGAAGATTTTGTGCACTATCCTCTCCAAGTGATTTACAGAGATTTTATCCGGAACATGGGCCTCGTTCAGGATTTTCATTAGTGCCTGGCAATGATCGCTGGAATGGATCAGCAGGGATAGTAACGAAATCTGCGCTGGGGTCTTTCTTAACTGCTCCACAATGGAGTAGTCTTGTGCTTTCATTTTCTTCAAAAACTCCTCAGCCTCTTCCTCTGTCACTGGCTTCTTTACCACTACTGGGTTGGACCTTCTTAACTCTACGGGAGCAAAACACTTTCCTGAACGAGTTAAGCCCTGGGCCTCACATACTTCTTCCATAACCTCCTTCCCTTTGTACATTACCATCGGTTTAGCTCCATGGCACGGCTTTCTCGCTGGTTATCGGTATCTGCATTACTGGCCTGATGACAACTGGCCCTATGCATGCTGGCTTGCTTGGTACCCGACCGTTACTTTGACCGGCTCTGGATTATTTGCAACAACAGGCGAACTCTTCCCCATCACCACTACTGGCCTGACGTCTACCTTTTCCAACTGTACCACCTCTTCTCCACCTGTTGACTTTTCTTTTGGACTGGCACAGATCATCATCACCGTCTGTAAGGGTTTATTTATCTCCCCTCCTTCGTGCACAAGCTCGATCATGTGGGTTTCGTGGTGTGCTGGCAATGGGTTCTGATTGATGTTGGGTGTCTCCGGTGTCTGAACCTCGATCTTGTTGGTGTCAATAAGATCTTGCACTGCACGTTTCAATTTCCAGCACTTCTCGGTATCATGTCTGGGAGCCCCCGAACAATACTCACAGCTTACCGAGTGGTCCATATTTTGGGGAAGGGGATTCGGCAATCTGGGCTCAACAGGACTCAACAAACCTAACGGCCTTAATTTGTGGAACAAAGTAGTATAGGTTTCTCCCAACTCAGTGAATGTTCTTTGTCTCTGCACCCTTTCATTTCTGAAAGCCTGATTCCCCCGGAAACCTGGCTCTGCGGGATTCCTGTAGGCCCTTGGTGGTGGATATGTGTTTTGTGGAGGGGGATATGTATTCTGTGGAGGTGGATAGGTATTTTGGGGAAATGACACATGCCATTGTGGGCGAGCCGGAGGCTGGGTGTAAGTTTGGGCATGATGGACAGAGAAATGTGGCTCTTGTGGTGGGTAGTAGGGATGTAGAGGGTCGTATGGAGTGTGTGGGTAATTTGAGTGATGGGGTCTAGGTTGGTAGTGAGGGGGGACCTCTGGATCTGGACCAAGGACCTACCTCGACTATTGCAACATCTTCCCTTTTCTTCTTTCCGAGCGCACCTCCCGTGCCTCTCTGGATGGCCTGAGTGGTTGCTTTAATCGCCGAATAGCTCAGGATTTTGGTGGACTTAAGTCCCTCTTCAATCATACCGCCCATTTTTACTACTTCGTTGAAAGATTTTCCAACTGATATCACCAGGTGACCGAAGTAAGTTGGCTCCTGAGTCTGCAGAAAGTAGTCCACCATTTCCCCCTCTCTCATCGGAGGATCAACTCTTGCTGCCTGCTCTCTCCAGCGGAACCCAAATTCTCGGAAGCTTTCCCCGGGCTTCTTCTCAAGTTTCAGAAATGTGAGACGGTCAGGGACGATCTCAAGATTGTACTGAAAGTGACCTGCAAATGCTTGTGCTAGATCGTCCCAGGTGTACCACCTACTCGGATCCTGTCTTGTATACCATTCCAGTGCAGAACCGCTCAGACTCTGACTAAAGTAAGCTATCAGCAGCTTATCTTTACCACCTGCTCCTCTCATCTTGCTGCAAAAACCTCGTAAATGTGCCATAGGATCGTCGTGCCCATCGTATAGATCAAACTTTGGCATCTTGAACCCTGCCAACAACTGAACATCAGGGAAAGGGCACAGATCTTTATAGGCCACACTGACTTGGTTGCCTAACCCATGGATATTCCTGAAGGACTGCTCCAGGCTTTTAAACTTTTGAAGCACTCCGTCTTGCTCTGGGCTCTTAGCCGGCTTTTTAGTCTCTACCGGGATCTCGAAGTGATAAGTATGAGGCTCGGGTGCTTTGAAGGTTGGTTCAGGGGGTAATATTGGTTATCGTGAGCCTGAAACAACGGCTCGCTGGATGATCTTTGCAGTGTGGCTGGTGGGGATGCCACGAAAACAGGAACATTTGGTGGATGAGGGTTCTGATTGGGTTGTGAAGCTTGGGGATCATAGGCATTTCTTCCCTGATAGTATTGGTGACTGGGGAAGCTTGTCGAAGGGCCGGGGGAAGGGTATTCCGGCGTGTGTCCTGGTGGGAGAGTGGGAATAACGGGAGGGTTAGGCACTTTTTGTACCCTGGCTAAGGCCAGCTGCATTTCTTTCATCTCCTGTCTCATCTTATCCATTTCCTCCTTCAGCATTTGATTCTCCGTCCTTTCATCCTCGACACTTTGGTCTGAACTAGTCATGCTTTTTAGTACGGGCCCTTTGGATCTTGTTTGGTAATGGTAATCTGCCAGAACGTTCTAACAAACTAACTGGTTCGAAATCTCTGGATAAACAACAAACTTGTTAGCGTTAGAGTTTAACACATATTGCAATTTCACGTTAGGGGATGCAATGTTCCTAGGCAGTTTAACCATTTCTAACATGTCTTTGCTTCGACTGCATGCGTCATTCCGGCTTACTTTGTTTGTGCCTCGTTTAAGTGTTTCTGAATCTTTCTTTATCTCTCTTTTTATTTCTTTCTTTACCTATCTTTTATTCACTTTTTCTTTAGTTGTGGTCGAATTTTATGTGGATTGCCTACGTATCATGTCCCCGCATGAATCAGACCGCGCGTAGTTCTGCCACAAGTGCGGAAAATAAAGACACCATTTTTTGGATTTTTCAAACTTTACTAGCAAAACGTTTTATTACAAGGCAAAACATTTTTGAAAGGAAATTGACAGAATTGATACAGACTACAGACTTTATGCCAAAAAGGGAAATACAAACTCCGACGGCCAACAGACTCCGAAGACAAGGAAAATACAGACTCAAACTATGAATGTTTCAAAGTTTTGAATTTTGGTGCCTGCGGGCGTCGTTCGGCCTCGCCGCGGGCTTTGGTGCAAGGCCCCTTTGCAGATCTTTCAAATCTTCCATGATCTGGTGGACATAAATCATTATTGAAGCAAAGAAGTTGGTACGGGACATATCCTCACAAGCTAGGCACTTTATGGTGATGTAGTGCCCGATATCGTCGATTCTTCCCTTGATTTTGTCCCTTTCCATAAGTAATCGCTCTATTTGTTGATTCCGCGTCCCCAGCATTTGAGCGTTGTAAAGGAGTTGATCCTGAAACTCATTCATTTGTTTCTCCATTCGGGCCATTAGATCATAGTAGCGCTTCCTATCTGCTCTGGCATCTCGGGCTTGTCTGAAGATCCGCTCTTTGAGAGTGGATATTGTTTCTCTCAATATAGCGATGTTCCTTTCGTAGTCCCTCTTCATTTGTTGCATAGACCGTGCTCGCTCTTCTGCCTTCTTTATCCATTTCACCTGGATTCTCGCTAGACCAGCTTTAGATTTTTCCAGGTCTTCTTGATACTCGAGGACTTTCTTCTTTAGACCGTTTATGAGCCTTTCATCAGCCCGACTTCTCTTTGGGTTTCTGGTAGCTATTTTCATTTCCTGGATTTGAGCTTTGAGGACCTTGTTTTCCTGAGCTAGTTTTCTCTTTTCTCCCTCATCTGCAGCGATATGCAAATCTTTCTCAAATTTCAAATCTATAGCTTGCTTCTCCAACTTGCCTATTGTAACCCTGTACTCATGCTCTTTAGCCAACCAATCCCACTGTTCTTGTGACGCCTTGATGAATTCCTGGAGGTGGGGTCTTTTAGCTGCCTTTCGTGCTCAATTTCTCTCATGTACCAAGCAAGGTATCCTGGCGCCACTTCGCCTTTGGCCTGATCCTGCACGCAAGTATCTGCTTTTAAATATTGGCATTCACTCCAGATCTGACGGATTCTTGCTTCAGGGAACTGTCCGTCAGGACTAAACTCAATTACTTGAGCACTAAGATCTTCCTCCAGTGGCACTGTTTGGCATCTCCTGAGTTGTCTCAAAACCCTATATGGCGCGTAAGGCTGAATGATCTTGAGCCCCATCAATAGAAAGTGGGTCCTAGCTGTCGGCATATGGATGACCTCGTCTACGGGCAACCATCCTAGTGTCCACTGTATTTGGCTGGCGGTGAGGGTCTGAAAGAATGATGTCCACGCTGTAACTCCCTCGAGTAGACTGACCCCCTTGATTCTTGTATAGAACTCTTCTATGCAAGTTTTCTTCGAGGAACCATAACTTAAAAGATGGGAACGGTGGCAGAGATGCTCAGTCATCCATATTTGTAATAACAAGTTACACCCCTCGAAAAAGTTCCCTCTGGCTTTGCAGGCTGTGAGAGCTCAGAAGATATCAGATACTATCATAGGCGCAAGAGTGCTTTCATCTTGAATGAGCAAGGTTCTGACGACCCCGGCTATTTTTAGATCAATGTTTCCGTCTTTCCTTGGAAATACCAAAAGTCCCAAAAAGGTTATCATAAAAGCCACTCATCTATGCTCGTCCCATTTCTGACGGTTACTTTTGCTGCATAACTTGTTACCCGGGATGTTGAATCCTCCGACATGACCGTATCTATCGTATATGAAGCGCGGATTACAAAAACCTGCGGCCAAATCTGGGTTATGGATCGTCCTGGGTATCTTTAACGAATTTAAAAACCGATGCACAGTGACAGCTCTTGGAGCAACCAGGTATTTTTGCTTCAACGGAACTTCAGCATTTCCGATGTACCCGGCTATTTCCTCCAAAGTCGGAGTGAGTTCAAAATCGGAGAAGTGGAAGACATTGTGTGCCGGGTCCCAGCAGGTGACCAAAGCTCTTATGATATCCTCCCAACACTGGATTTCCAGTAAACCCGTAAGACCTTTTTGATATTTCTTTACCTCATCTTGCCCTTCACCACCTAAATCATCCCACCATAGTCGCATTTTGAAAGGGATTTTAGTCATTATTGAAAAAGGTTAATTTTGCATCGTGCTCATCCTGCACATGTATTAAGGTGATTTGAGCAAATAATAAAATTTATTTGACTCAACCAATTGGCTATTCTTTTTTAATTTTTCACGGATTAAAAGAAAGATCCGGCTCCGCACACGGTTTTTCAGCACTTCGGGAACGATGATTTTAAAGCTGGGTGAGTCAACCGGTCAAAAATCCAAAAATGACTAAAAGTGGCCGTTTATGCAAAGTCAACCTTCCGGCATCCCTTTCGGGAACATTCGGCTATTCTTGCCCAAAAATGGCATCACCCGACTTATTTATGTTAACAATTAAAATTTTACATTTTTTGGCTATTTTTGTAAAAGGGGAGGTTGGACTCGATGAGGGTTGCCTACGTATCCCGTACCTAGTGAGAATCAAACCGGTGTAGTTCGGGTAGATAAAACAAACTTCTTTTGAAAACAAGACTCTTTTCAATGGCAAATAAAACCATTTTCATAAACAAAACCCCTTTTTTTCATTTTCTTTTTTTTTCATTTTCTCAAAAATTCGACAGAGTTTCGACGCCATTTGGACATTGATTTTTTTTCAAAACAGGCAATTAACCATCTTTATCTCTCTTTCCTCAAAGTATTCAAAAGTCGGTCAGCATGCAAGTCCGAAGCAAACAAATGCACAGGTAGCAAATTGGATGCATCAGGATGGTCTTTTGTCGTTTTGGTACACTTGTCCTAGACAGACCCAACCCCTGTGTTAAGCCTCCAAATTCAAATGCACATGATGCAAACAAACGTTCCTACTAGGGATCCGGCATGAAGCTGAGTTATTCTAGGTTTGTAACTTGAGTATTTGTTCTAGACTGTGTACCCGAGCGGACAACTCGAGTCGAGGAGGGGGCTACGTACCGGGGACCTGCGAGATCGTCCAGCTTTGTAACTTGTCCGGCCTCTTTCTTATTTCAAGGTATGACACTAACAGAATAGGGAGTCCTAACCAGCAAGCACATCCCCGGAGGTAAGAAGAGAAGGGTTTCGGGATAGTTTATATACAGTTCAGATAATATCAAAGCGGTAAAATTAGCATTTAGCACATTAGTCCCAAACATGTAAAAATCAGATAACAAACAAAGCCAAATATAATAATTTATCTAAGCTCGAATTCTGAACCCTGAACTAGAGATTCTGGGTTCGGTAATTCCCCAGCAGAGTCGCCAGAGCTGTCATACCTCCTTTTTACCTACACCCCGCAAAGGGGAGTAAAGGGAGTTTTTCTAATTAAAGGACAATCGAAACGAGATTTATTATTTAATTCAGAGTAGCCACTTGGGAGATTTATGGTGTCCCAAGTCACCGGTTGAATCCCGAATCGAGGAAAAGATTGACTCTGTATTACAGTCCGTGAACCAGAAATTCGAGTAAGGAATTCTGTTAACCCGGGAGAAGGTGTTAGGCATTCCCGAGTTCCATGGTTCTAGCACGGTCGCTCAACTGTCATATTCGGCTTGTTTATTTGAGTTTAATACATGTTGAACCTATGTGTAAATTTTAACTGTTTACCGAGTAAGGAATCCACTTTTATTACAGAAAACTAAACATTATACATATGCAACCCTATGACTCATTAATCAGTCAACTACATATTTAGACAGAGAAAGGAAAACTCTATTCGAGCACAAATCTAAACAGGATGAATTCAACAGGAACAAAGCCTGGTCAACACTTCATTTCGCTTCAAGCCAAGAATGTACAAATGTGTACCTGGAAGGAATACAATGGGAAAGAAGAAGAGAGAAAGGTCAGCAGCAGCAGTAACAAACAACAGTTGCAACAGCAGCGCAACAACAGACAACCAGCAGCTACAACAGCAATCGGCAACAGCCCAGTAATAGATCAAAAAAAACCAGTAAAATAAATTCTAGCAGCAACCAATGAAACAATAACACCAGCGACTGAGGCAGCTTTGGAAATACCAAACCAACCAATACAATAGTAACAACAGCAAATGACTGGAAATACCAATCAGCAGTAGTATTCAGCAACTGATTGAACCCCAAACTCTTCAAGATCAAAATAGGACCAAACTGAACTCCAATGAAACAGTAAAAACACTCAAATACTGACCCTTGAAGTTTATCGTTTTAAAACTGAACCTCAACTCTTTCTCAATACTCACTGAAAGACTCTTTTCTTTTCTTTTTAGTTCTTCTAATTCTTTCTTTAAATTGATTTTAAGACCTCCCAAAAAAAAACCCTACCTGTGTAAAAAAAACCTCAATGCTTTTATTTATATCACCAAAACTGACCTCCTTCACGGCCCTCTTGAAACACTTAAACTAATACCACCACCATTTTTTCCCATGATATTCTCTTACAGCCCATTATCAAGTGTCTTGTGTCCAAAGGCATGGGCAGCTTATAATATTCAATTAATCCCCCATGTTATTATGTTTCCCAAGCCACTACTACTAGACAAAGTATTAGTATAATGGTCAATTAAGTACCCTTACGGCCAGACCACTAACACTAAACATTTCAAGCCTTTTAAAACCCCAAAATACCCTCCTAAAGCCCCTGAAATTACTGTCCTACCCAATCCCTTTTACCTCATCAGCTATAACCAATCTCCTTAATCAGATAACTAAACTGATTCCTAATTAATTAGCAAATTGCAGCAGCTATAACCAGTTTAATTCAATTCCCCTAGTAGTTTGAACTTAGAACTCAGATTAGATCAAATAGCAGACTGATGCAAAGCTACTAAGATGCATATGTACATGGGATTAACTGACTGCATTCACAATTCTAAATCCAACTTAGGCAGAAGGAATGATCACTGTAAATGTACTGAATCGACAAACGAACTGAACTCATATGAAAAAACATGGTGAATAACAATGAGAAAAGGAAATTGGAACAATTTGAAACAAATGATACCAACAGGCTTATTTCAACACAAAATGAGAACAGAAAAGAAACAGGAGGGTAAACCTACTGGAATGAACCACAAATTAAACTATTATCATGCTAATCTAACATTCAAGCATACCAGACTAATCGACGACACTTATTCAATCGATTACACAAATTATAACATATAATAATCGACAACAAACAGAAGCAATGATAAAATTGGACCAAATAAAAGGTCTGATTGGAGAAAGAGCAAAAATAACGGACAAAAGACGAATTACAATGAACCTAATTTAGGCAAATGAAGAATTGATTGAACTACTCAAACAAACATTGGAGTATTTAATCTAACCAGAATCAGAAAAAGAAGCAGAATATATACTGGGTTAACTTAAACTGAAAACTTAAAGAAGCGACTAATTACACAGACAAACAAACACATAGAAAAAAGGAAAAGAAGAAGCTAAGAAGAACTCACTGTTCTTTTCTCGGATCTCACCAATATGACCTTTTGAACTTGAGTTCCAGTTAGTATTATACGTCTATTTCATCAGAAATAGGCTTATAATACTAACCAGAACCCGTTCGACCCTGACAGCTTCGAAACAGTCTCGAACTGTCGAACCCTAGATCCGCCATTCGACGAGTTTTACTCGGATTCGAGCCAATCTGGTTAGGGATTAGCGACGAGGAGGTCAAGGGGATTATTGGGTGTGATTTTGGGGTTAAGTGGACAAGCTAGGGTTTGGGATGGGGGTCTTCGATCGAAGATTCGAGAAGCTGTAGTATGATTCGAGGTTAATGGAGTATGGAATCGTGTTGAGGGTGGTTAGGAGGTTCAGGGGTATTATTTTCACGGCCATCGGAACCGGCGCCGCCGGGTTTACGGTGAAGGGATGGGGTGGCGGCTATTAGGGTTCCTCGTCTCTAAAAGAGACAAGGCTTGGGAGAGAATGAGAGGGGGGGCCTGGTTTGGCGGGGAGGGGTACGTTGGGAATATATAGTGGGGTGGGGATTTGATCCAAGCCGTTCGATCAAGTGAGATCAATGGCTTAGATCAATCCCCCTATAGGAAACAGTGTCGCTTGGTTTCGTTGGGGGACTGGGTCGATCCGGGGGCCAATGGGTCGTGTTGTGGGGATTGTTCTGAGGCGTTGGATCAAATGAAATGAATGGCCTGGATCTATTGGCCATATACGACGTCATTTGGATATATCTGGAGATGGACTGGACCATTCGATCGAGTGAGATCAACGACCTAGATTCTTCATGCCCGAACAACGTCGTTCCACCCGTCTCCAAGACTGGTTGGATTGGACCGGGTAAAAGGGTATTAGGACTGGGCCTGAACTTTCTTTTAAAATTGGCCCATTCCGATTTTCTTCTATTTTCTTTTTAATTCCTAATTACCAAAAATTTGTCAAATAAATTGTAAAGCCAAAATTAACTCAAACATACTAATTAACCCTTAATAACAATTATCACACAAGATTAAATACAAAGATAATCACCCACTTTGACATTAAACACTTAAAATGCGAAGTACGTTATTTTTCAATTTTTCATTTTTTGTAAAACGAACATTGTTTAATCAATTCCTAATTGTGAAATTGAACCCTAACTACACATGCAACACTTATTTTATATTTTTTCTTAATTAAAGTAAAAACAAACATGCACAGGCAATTACAAATAAATCACAAACAACACAAAACTATTTTATTTTAAATTTCTGGGAGTAGTTCTCGTAGGGCAAAAATCATGGGCTCCCACTAAGTTATGCTAAAATTATGATTCTAAGTTGTATGCAATATAGAGAAAGGCACTAGGGTCGTGGCATGTACCTAGGTGGTCAACTAACGGGTAGAGATTCCTAATGCAAGAATGATGACTATGGGACTTATGCTATAACTGTTGCACTTTTGCACTCACTCTCACACCTCTCGGTAGAGAGAGTGATTTTGCCCAATTGACTCTCTCGAGACCAATTGGGTAGGCCAATTTTCCCAAGCAACTTATGGTTCAAGTTGGGTAATTACTCTCTCGAGGTTTAACCCGTTAATTGGGACTACCATTCTCATGGGTCCATCCCAATTCCTTGTTAGAATTAATCTTGGGGTCATAGACTCTCTTTCTTAAGAAGAGTCAAGACTCACTAAGCTAGACTTAGTGTTTGCAACCACCAAATCTTAATGAAAACATAAGATTAATTCAAATAACAAATACCCAACATCATTCATGCACTAAACAATCACACCCATTAACTACCCACACTAGGGTTGAGCCACAACCCTAGCTAATGGGTTTAGCTAGCCATAATAGGAACAGAAATTGAAGAAATAATAGATAAAATTGACATAACAATTAACTACAATGTTAATCTACTCAAATCCACATTAATACTAGAAGAAATTGCCCAAAATAGGCTAAAATCATGAAATCCCGAGTTCAGCTGCTCTATGCTCTCAAAACAGATCTGGAAAAACCTCCTGCTAAAAAGTAAAATGTTCTATTTATACTACACAGGAAAAACCAGACAAAAATACCCCTGAGGGTCTGGCGCGGACCGCGCACAAATGACGCGCGGCCGCGTAGGGTTTTGGGCCTTCATATCTTGCTTCTGGCACTGGGGGGCGCGAACCGCACAAAAGTGACGCGTGGCCGCGTGAACTTCATCCACACGGACTGCACTGATTAGGTGCGCGGCCGCATGGGCTTTTGCCTTGAATGATTGAGTCTCTGATACTCTTAGGCGCAGACCACGTGAAAAGCGGCGCGGACCGCATAGCTTGACTTGAAGATGTCCAGCTTCTGAACTCTCCTGCGCGGCTGCGAGACTGGTTGGATTGGACCGGGTAAAAGGGTATTTGGACTGGGCCTGAACTTTCTTTTAAAATTGGCCCAATCCGATTTTCTTCTCTTGTTTCTTCTTTTCCTTCTATTTTCTTTTTAATTCCTAATTACCAAAAATTTGTCAAATAAATTGTAAAGCCAAAATTAACTCAAACATACTAATTAACCCTTAATAACAATTATCACACAAGATTAAATACAAAGATAATCACCCACTTTGACATTAAACACTTAAAATGCGAAGTACGTTATTTTTCAATTTTTCATTTTTTGTAAAACGAACATTGTTTAATCAATTCCTAATTGTGAAATTGAACCCTAACTACACATGCAACACTTATTTTATATTTTTTCTTAATTAAAGTAAAAACAAACATGCACAGGCAATTACAAATAAATCACAAACAACACAAAACTATTTTATTTTAAATTTATGGGAGTAGTTCTCGTAGGGCAAAAATCATGGGCTCACACTAAGTTATGCTAAAATTATGATTCTAAGTTGTATGCAATATAGAGAAAGGCACTAGGGTCGTGGCATGTACTTAGGTGGTCAACTAACGGGTAGAGATTCCTAATGCAAGAATGATGACTATGGGACTTATGCTATAACCGTTGCACTTTTGCACCCACTCTCACACCTCTCGGTAGAGAGAGTGATTTTGCCCAATTGACTCTCTCGAGACCAATTGGGTAGGCCAATTTGCCCAAGCAACTTATGGTTCAAGTTGGGTAATTACTCTCTCGAGGTTTAACCCGTTAATTGGGACTACCATTCTCATGGGTCCATCCCAATTCCTTGTTAGAATTAATCTTGGGGTCATAGACTCTCTTTCTCAAGAAGAGTCAAGACTCACTAAGCTAGACTTAGTGTTTGCAACCACCAAATCTTAATGAAAACATAAGATTAATTCAAATAACAAATACCCAACATCATTCATGCACTAAACAATCATACCCATTAATTACCCACACTAGGGTTGAGCCACAACCCCAGCTAATAGGTTTAGCTAGCCATAATAGGAACAGAAATTGAAGAAATAATAGATGAAATTGACATAACAATTAACTACAATGTTAATCTACTCAAATCCACATTAATACTAGAAGAAATTGCCCAAAATAGGCTAAAATCATGAAATCCCGAGTTCAGCTGCTCTATGCTCTCAAAACAGATCTGGAAAAACCTCCTGCTAAAAAGTAAAATGTTCTATTTATACTACACAGGAAAAACCAGACAAAAATACCCCTGAGGGTCTGGCGCGGACCGCGCACAAATGACGCGCGGCCGCGTAGGGTTTTGGGCCTTCATATCTTGCTTCTGGCACTGGGGGGCGCGAACCGCACAAAATGACGCGCGGCCGCGTGAACTTCATCCACGCGGACCGCACTGATTAGGTGCACGGCCGCGTGGGCTTTTGCCTTGAATGATTGAGTCTCTGATACTCTTAGGCGCGGACCGCGTGAAAAGCGGCGCGGACCGCATAGCTTGACTTGAAGATGTCCAGCTTCTGAAATCTCCTGCGCGGCTGCGTGACAAAACAGTGCGGACCGCGCAGGTCCTTTTGATCCCCCCTTTCAGTTGTCTTTTGACACTTGGCAGATTTCACTCCTGTTTTAGTCGATCTTTAGTATTTGTCATCTTGTAGCTCAAACCTGCAATCAAGCGCAACTTGTAAGCATTTTGGGACTAAGTTCTGGCAGTTAATGCACAAAGCGTAGGTAAGAATGGGTATAAAACATGTAGAAATCACAGTTATCAGTGAACCTATCCAGTCTCCACAAAGCATCGGCGGACATAGCCGCTCCATCGCTGGTCTGAGCTATGGAACTCGGCTGAACTACCTTAACTGGCTGAACCGCTGGAGTCTGAATCTGGGGAGCCACCTGCTCCGGAGTGCGTGTAGTAGGATTCTGAGCCCCTCCTCCAACCTGAGAAGTGGCTGGTGCTATAGGAAGCAAACTTGTTCGGGTGACTCTCTCCATAAGGCCCACCAATCGAACCAGGGCGTCCTGAAGAACTGAGGTGGCAATGAAACCCTCTGGGACATGAGCTGGGCCCATCGGAGCTGCTGAAGCTGGAACCTCCTCATCATAATCAACATGAGGCTCCACCTCTGGAACTATTGCTCGGGGCTGAGCTCTGCCCCTGCCTCGGCCTCGGCACGGCCTCGGCCTCGCCCTCTGCCCTAATAGGAGTTGCTGTTGGGGGCTCGGGCTGCTATGTGGTCGATGAGAAAGCACATGTCCTCGCCATCTGCAAAAGAACGGAGTAGAAATTCAATTAATATTGGGGAAATAGAACCGCACGACAAGAAAGAACATATGTGAAGTTTTCCTAACTCAGTAGCCTCTGGGGGATAAATATAGACGTCTCCGTACCGATCCCTCAGACTCTACCGAGCTTGTCCGTGAGTTGTGAGACCTAAGTAACCTAGTGCTCTGATACCAACTTGTCACAACCCGGATTTCCCACCCTCGGGGTAGTGATGGCGCCTACTAATAGGAGCTAGGCAAGCCAACTTAAATTACCTTCCGTTTAACACACATTCTTTTCCATAATTGTCAACATGTAATAAAGGCAACATAATTAAAATTTCAAGCGGAAGTCTTAACTTATATAAAAACTGAATAGAAATGCGAAAAGTTTAACATAATCCTCTACCCAAGATTGGTGTCACAATGCTCACGAACTTCTAAGATTTACTAAATACAATCGTCTAAAAAAAATTATAAACTGTTTGTTTCGGCACAAAAGATAACAAACTGAATAACGAGAGAGAGACTCCGGGCCTGCGGACGTCAGCAAGCTACCTCGGTGTCTCTGGACTTAAGTCAGCTCCTGATCAAATCCTACTGCTGAGGTCAAAAAGCTGCTCTTGGATCTGTGCAAAAAGATGCACAGAGTGTAGCATCAGCACAACCGACCCCATATGCTGGTAAGTGCTTGGCCTAACCCCGGCGAAGTAGTGACGAGGCTAGACAGGACCTACCAAAAACAACTTGTGCAGATATATGCAATAAAAGGAAATATACAGAATTTAACAGCTAATAGGGGGAGCATGCTATGAGGAGCTAACAGTTTCAAATAGAAATCCTCAATAACAGAAAGAAGTAACAAAGCCAGAATGTCAACAAGAATCAAAAGTCAACAATTTGCACGGCATCACCCTTCGTGCTTTTACTCTCGTCCTCACCAAAACAATACATGGCATCACCCTTCGCGCTTTACGCTCTTCCTCACCCAAACAACAATCACAAGGCAAATAGGGTAAGGAAATCTATAACCTCGAAGTAAATCAAATAAGAACAAGTAATGAAAGAAACAACATAACTTGGATATCAACAAAGAATCAGAAAGCAACAAATACACGGCATCACCCTTCGTGCTCTACGCTCTCGTCCTCACCAAAGCAATCATATAAATGAAATATGCACGGCATCACCCTTCGTGCTTTTACTCTCTTTCCTCACCATATAATTAATAAAATCGGCGCGGAATGGTACATCGTGTGGCACGGCATCACCCTTCGTGCTTTACACTCTTTCCTCACAATAGCAAACAATGCACGGCATCACCCTTCGTGCTTTATCACTCTTCCTCACCCAAGCAATAATCACAAACAAGGGGAAAGGGAATAGATAAATAATGATAGAAATCCCGGCAAGGGAATACAAATAAACAGCTAACTCCCGGCAAGGGAGCACAATTAAGCAGTTAAAAACCCGGCAAGGGAACAATATCAATAATCTCAGCATCCCGGCAAGGGAGATAGTCAACAAAGCAACAAGCATCCCGACAAGGGAGCAATTCAATAATTCTTTCTCTTTCTTTCACTTTTACCTCTTATCTCACTTTACCACCTGAGCCAACGCTCCAAAGGGGTTCAATCATTTCATATACTTTCACGCTTTATGATATACTCGAGCCAATGCTCCAAGAATGTACAAATCATAATTCTTCCTCAAACTCTTCACATTATATGAAATTTATCAATTTAACAAGGAAGAGGTATCACAAAATCCGAATAAACACAAATAAGACTCACGGTCATGCTAGACTCCGGTGTATAGATACTCGTCACCATGCCTATACACCGTACTCAACAATTAGCAAATAGCAAACAACACTCTAATCCTATTCCCTCAAGCCAAAGTTAGAACAAACACTTACCTCGAATGCTCCAAACTCAACTCAAGCCTCTAGTATAGCTTTACCCCTCGAATTCGGCTCCAACTCAGTCGAATCTATGAAATATTGACTTTACAATATTAATAATAGCTAAACAAACTAAAGCTAATGCCTAAATATGAATTTCTAAGATTTCCCCCCAAAATTCCAAAAATCGTCCCCGGGCCCGCTTGGTCAAAACACGAGGTTCGAACCAATTCCATGTTACCCATTCCCCCATGAGCCCGGATATACAATCTGTTTTCAAATTCGACCCCAAAACGAGGTCTAAATCGAAGAAAATCGAAAAGCCCTAACTCTACCCCTTTTCCCCCAATTTCAACCCTAGATTACATGATTTAGGTTTAGAAACTCATTAATTAATTAAGGAAGATGAAGGAAATGAGTGGGAATTTACTTACCCAAGAAGCTTTGGTGAAGAAGTGCTCAAAAATTCGCTCAAGAGCTGTGGAGAAGAAGAACTCGTGTGAAATATGGACTAAATCTCGTCATTGTTCTGTTTTGGGTATTTAAAATCACTGGGCAAAAATGCCCTATGCGATCGTGAAGAAGGTAATGTGATCGCATATGGTAAGGGGAAGCCGGTCATTGTGATCGCGGAAGGGCTGCTGCGAACGCATAGAAGAAAAGGTTGTGCATTCCAGGTTTGGACATAATGAAACGCGAACGCGGATTAAAGGTTGTGTTCGCATTGAAGGATCTGGCTAAGCTATGCGATCGCGGATGAATCTATGCGATCGCATAGAACAAATGTGGGGAACCTGAAGGATTACTCTATGTGATCGCAATGCTACCTATGCGATCGCATAGAACTGGATACCAGAACATCAGAACTGAAACTTCTACAGTTTTTTTTCTAAGGCCAAAACCACTCCGAAACACTCCCGAGCCCTTGGGGCTCCTAACCAAACACACACACTAACTCAACAACATCCTACGAACTTAACCATGCGATTAAATTGCCAAAATAACATCAAAAACAACGAATCAAGCCTCAAAATCACCAGTTTTTCTCAAACTTCATCAAGTTTCAAATTTAGGAATTCAAGTCCGAATCACGTCAAACGACGTCTGATTTCAACCAAATTTCACATAAAGCTCTTAAACCACATATAAGACCTGTAACGGGCGCCAGAACCAAAATACGGGTCCGATACCAATGCTTTCTAATTCATTTTTATTTCAAATTTTCATATTAAATTTCAGAAAACAATTTCTTTTAAAAATTCATTTCTCGTGATCGGGACTCGTATTTAGATTCTGGGCATACGCCCAAGTCCCATATTTTTCTACGGACCCTCTGGGACCGTCAAATCACGGGTCCGGGTTACCCAAAATGTTGACCAAAGTCAACTTTAACCATTTTAAAGCTACAATTTATCAAATTTCACATAATTTAACACATAAGCTTTTCCAGCTACGCGCCCGCACTGTGCACGCAAATCGAGGAAACTAAAAGTGAGGTTTTCAAGGCTTTGGAAGCACGGGAAAAGGGAGAAAATCGGTGATGAACCTTTGGGTCGTCACTGTAAGAACGTGATTTTTGCCATATATGAGAATTACTCCCAAAAAATTCCAAAAAATAAAACAATTTTTTGATTGTTTGCAATTGTTGTGAATTTTGTGTTATTTTTCTTGTATTGTTTGCATTTTGTCTGTGCATGTTTATTTGCTAAATTAATAAAAAAAATACAAAAATATGTCGCATTTGCATTTAGGATTTAGGTTTGCAGTTATGAGTAATTAAGTTTGTTTTACAAGAATAAAAATTACAAAAATAGGCATCTTTTGCATTTTTAGCATTTAATGTCCAAATTGTGTGATTTTATTTTTATTGATGTTTAATTTTGGGTGATAATTATTATTAGGAGTTAATTAAATATTTTAAGATAATTTTGGTTTTTATAATTTAATTTTAGCATTTTAGTTTTATTAATAAGTAAAAGAAAAGAGAACAAAAAAAATATAAGGAAAATCGGATTGGGTCACTTTCTAATTTAAATCAACAATGGCCCAATTCAAATAAAACCTCACCGGGTCGACCCGACCCGGTCCGCCCCATAACCCAAACAAATCCCAACCCTCTTCTTCCATTTTTCATTTTTTTTTCATTTTTGGAAACCTAAACCTAAAAAAAACCTAAACTACCCCCCCCCTCTCTTTTTCTTCTTCTTCTCCAAGATTCTCCAAGAACCTCTCCCATGGCTGCCCCCCACAGCAACACACACACACCCCACAGCAACACACACACACACACACACAGCAACACACACACACACAGCCCTCGTCATCAACACCCCTCGAACCCCAATCTCATGGCTGCCTCGTCTTCATCTTCTTCGAGCTCAAACGACAACCTTGAACAACCTTCATCGTCCTCACCTCCACGACCAGTGTTGCCGCTGCTTCGTCTTCATTTTCCGTCGTGAAACTAACCACCATGAACGACATCGACCACTGCTGCTGCTTCTTCTTCTTCATCACCTTCTCCGCCGGCGACTACCAACAGCACAGCAGCTCCAAACAAAAGCCAAGCAGGCTGCTTTCTTCTTCGTCTTCATCGTCGACACTGCCCAGTCGACCTCCAGCTGCCTCGATGAGCTTCTGCTTCACCTCCCAGCTGCCTCGTCGAGCTCCATGTTCAGCAGTAGCAGCTACTACTGCTTCACCGCCTCCATAAACCACCATGAACGACCCCAAGCAAACCGGGATGTTGCTGCCTTCTACTTCGTCTATCTTCGACGGGCTGCCACTGCCTCGTTTTCAAACGATACCAAACGACCATCTTCTTTGATCGTCCGTTCGTGGTCATCTTCGGCGTCGAGATATTTTGTTGCGATAATTGTTTCCGGGCAGATTTGTTTTCGTTCAAGTTCATCGTCGTTCCGATCCGGTTAGTTGGTTTAAGTTTCGTGTCTGTCCTTAATTTGTTTGATATTTTCGGATCTGAAATCAATATATGTTTGATATTAATTTCGTGTTTATCGTTTTTTTATTTTATTTTCTTTAGTTTGTTTCATTTTTTCTTGTTTACTTTTTATGTAGAAATTGTTAGTTTAATTATAATGTTGTTAGATTTAAGTTGAAGTTCAATTAATTATTTCTTCAATTTGTTTTTATTAATTTAAAAGGATTTAGTTTTAATATAGAGTGTTAGTTTAATCGCTTGAATCCGTTCTTTGTTGTTTAATTTAGATTTAATTCGTGTTCATTTTTTTGTTTGAAGTTCATTTTAATCCAGTGATTTAATGTGAGTTTATGTTTTGGTTTTTAATTGTTTGATTTAGTTTGAATCTTGCATCTTTGTTGTAATGTTGTTGGATTTAATTTGAAGATCAATTGATTATTTGAGTTTAGTGATTTGAATATGTTTATTTGTTTTGTTTAAGTTTAATTTGAATTTGAGATCAATGATTTGAATATACTTGTTTGTTATTGTTGTTGAATCTGAAAATAGGTTTGTTGTTAAAAAAATATTGTTCAGTCAAAATAATTCCAGTTGTTTCCTTGTTGTTCATCATTTAGTTTAAGTTTGTTCATAAAATTTAATTAGGAATTGGTTATAGCTGTTGTATTTTGGTTAGAAGTGACCAGATGAATTGGTTATAGCTGACATGGTTAGAATGGTCAATTGCAGTATTTTCAGGGGTAAAATGGTTATTGCAGTAATTTCAGAGGGGTATTTTTGGAATTGAAAATCTGAACAATTTTTTCTTTTGAGTGCTCTGTCCATTAAGATTAAATAATATTTAAATAATATTAAAATAGTACATGGTGGGGGACAAGACATAATGTAGTGGGGGAATAATATAATTGTTTAAGGTAGGCATGGGGGACAAGATATAGTGGAGGGGATAATGTATTTGTTTAATCAGTAATGGGGGACAAAACATTAGGAAGTGGGAAATTAAAGGGGGATGGGTAGAAAATAGTGGGATTTAATTTTTAAAATGCTGAAAGTTGGTAATAAATAGAGGGGCTGGACACAAATAAAAAGGGGCTGGAGATTGAAAAGAGAGGGAATTCCGAAAATATTAAGACTTCAAAAAAATAAAATAAAAACATTCTGGAAATTTAAAGAGAGAGCAGTATACACCTGATATACAATCTAAATATTCTGATATACGGATTCGAAAATTAAGGGTTAAACATTAACTAGTCTTTCAATCTGAAAAGATTCCCTTTACTTATGCCCGTTGATTGTTGTTGGTGTCTCTGGATTTTCGTTTGATTTGTTCCTTGAGTTTGGTTGGTTGTTTGCCACTACTTCACTAGTTTGCTAGATTTTTATCTTGATTTTAAAATCTGTCACTGGTTTCTCATTGCTGGTTGTTACTGGTTGCTGGGTGTCGCTGTTGTTGTATGCTACTGTATTTCTGCTGATCTTCCTTTTCTTTTGCTTCCAATATCAGGTACACAACTGACACGCTGGTTACTGTAAACTGAAACATGAAGCATGAATATGAAATGAAGAGTTGAAGTTCTGAATTTATCTTAATTATATTCTGAATTTTATTTGTATATATACATTATTTAGCTTACTCTAATCAGAATCATGTAGCTGTTTAATATATATAATGGAACATCTGACGGTAGCTTAGCGGACGAACTATCTATGTATTGCCTAAAAATAAATAAATGGTGTAGTAACTATGTCTAGTTAATTCGTTATTGTTGGATGATTATCATGTCTCAAAAAGCATGTTAGCTGATTTAGACTATTTTTAAACATTCAACAGTTAGTTCATTAAACGAATAGATCATTTCGAAACTTGTAGGAATATTGTTTAGCTAAATACTATTGGTTAATTTCAGCATGTAAAACGGTTTAGGATTAAAATTAGATTGCCAAGTTTTTTTTAATTTGACAAACTGTGAGCATGCCTAGTATAATGTAATTAGGTAGTAACATGTGAATGAGATGGCCCGGGTCCAGTTTGTACCATACACATTGGGTCTGGGCCCGCATTGGCAACGGACTGCCCTGCTTGCATCATTTTCAGATTTTACGAATCATATTCGGAACCCAACTATAACAACTCGTAAGCATGTAAATAAATTAGGACCTTTTCTCTTTCATTTTGTAGAGACAAATCTAATAGAAAAAATATAGGCACTTTAGGATTATCCTGTTAATATAAATGAGATGAGCCTCACCCAATAAAACGTATAAGTTGCGGGGCCCTCAATAAAAGGTTAATAATTGTATAGACTTCGGGATCGGTCGTTTAGCAAATTTTACGACCTTACCCAAAAAATAATGATACGTTAGTCGCTTTAGGCGCGCCTTTAACAATTTATTTTCTTAAACTCGGGTGCACATTTATGTGACCCAAATCCAAATCTCAACAGAGTCGAAATATGTCGATAACCACGGGTACATTGATGTGACGTGGTTCGAGATATATTTTCACGATGTTGTAATTCTCGATAAAAATAATAATAATGATAAAAGCGGTTAAAAGTCAAAATTCGCACATATGTTCAACATGTATTATATCAGATAATCAAGCCGAATATAACAGTTGAGTGACCGTGCTAGAACCACGGAACTCGGGAATGCCTAACACCTTCTCCCGGGTTAACAGAATTCCTTATCCGGAATTCTGGTGCGCAGACTGTTAAATAGAGTCATTCTTTTCCTCGATTCGGGATTCAACCGGTGACTTGGGATACCATAAATCTCCCAAGTGGCGACTCTGAAATAAATAAATAAATCTCGTTTTGATTGTCCTTTAATTGGAAAAAACTCCCTTCCGCGCCCCTTTGCAGGCGGCGCGGGCGAAAAAGGAGGTGTGACAGCTCTGGCGACTCTGCTGGGGATACTGCCTAGAATCTCTAGTTCAGGGTTCAGAATTCGAGCTTAGATGAATTGTTATATTTGGCTTTATTTATTATTTGATCTTATTACATGTTTTAGCTTAAAAATGTGCAAAATGATGCTTTTACTGCTTTGATATTATTTGAACTATACATATAAACTGTGCCGAAACCTTCTCTTCTTACCTTTGGGGATGTGCTTACTGGTTGAGACTCCCTATTCTGTTAGTGTCATACCCTAAATAAAAGAGGCTCGGAAAGTTTCTAAGTCGGCTGGCCTTTTGGTTCCCGAAAAGGAGCTCCTTCCTCAACTCGAGTTGTCCGCTCGGGTACACTGTCTAGAACACCGACCTAGGTTTTGAACATAGAATAACGTGACTTCATGCCGGATCCCTAGTAGGAATGCTTATTTGCATCACATTGCATTTGACTTAGGGGACTCAACACAGGGGTTGGGTCCGACTTGGACTAGCAACCTGAGATGAAAAGACCATCCTGATGCATCCTATTTGTTTTCCGTGCATTTATTTGTCTCGCGCCCGCATGCTGACCGGCTTTTGAATATCAGGAATATTGTAAAATTGAAAGAAAAAAGAGAGAAATAGCGGTTAGGGAATTAATTGTTTATTTTTGAAAAACCCAATGCCCAAATACTGTCAAAACTCTGCCGAAATTTTGAGAAAATGAGAAAAAAAAATGTTTTATTAGTTTGTTTTACTAAAAGCAAAGGAAAAATAGAAAAAAAAGTCGTTGTTCTGTCTTTTTTTCAAAAATAGAAAAGGAAAATAGTTTGTCTTGCCATGAAAAATGAAAATGAAAAAGAGTCTTATTTTTAAAATAGTTTTTTTATTTGTTTATGAAAATGCCAAAAATGAAAAGGAAAAGAGTCGTGCTTTGAAAGTGGTTTTGTTATTTGCTGCCAAAAATGAATGAAAAAAAGAGTCTTGTTTTAAAATAGTTCAGTTAATCGCCCGAACTACGCGGGTCTGATTCTCACCGGATGTGAGATACGTAGGCAAACCTCTTCGGTTCCGGCCCACCATATTCCAAAAAATCCAAAAATATTTTCCATTACTCATTCTTTTAGACCTCAATTAAAAAAAAAATACAAAAATATTTCCTTTTAATCTCTCTCAAAATCCAAATGATTTGTTTAAAAATTCAAAAGAAAATTCAAAATTCAAAAATATTTTTTCTTTTCTTTTGTAGTATTTCTTTCAGAAATTCAGAGTAATAGTCCAAAAATATTTCCTTTTTCTTTAGAAATTTTTTCGAACTTTCCAAAAAAAAATAAGGGGAAAAGAAGTTAAAATTAAAAAAAATATTTCTTTAGTCGTCGTTTCTTTTCAAAAAAAAATAAAAAAAAAATAAAAAAAAAAAAATCGAAATCCAAAAATATTTTCTCTCTTCTTTGTAAGTATTTTTATTCGAAAAAAAAAGAGTTAGTTTATTTCCTTTATTTCTGATTGGCGAACTACGCCGGTTTGATTCTCACCGGATGTGAGATACGTAGGCAACCCTAATCGGGTCCAACCTCCCCTTTTGCTAAAATAGCTAAAAAATTAGCCAAATGTTCCCAAACGGGGTGCCGGAAGGCTGATTTTGCATAAACAGCCACCTTTGGTTATGTTTTGATTTTTGACCCTCACAGCCTTAAAATTTTCGTCCCTGAGGCGCAGAAATGTCGTGTTTGCAATACCGGGTCTTTTATTCTAATTTGAAAAAAAAAACAAGAAAAGAGTCATAAATAAATTGGGTCACGCCGTTTTGTCAAAAATAGCCGAATGTTCTCGAAAGGGACGCCGGAAGGCTGACTTTGCCTAAGCGACCATCTTTGGTCATTCTTTTGGGTTGTGACCAGTTATCCCGCACAACCTTAAAATCTTCGTCTCCGAAGTGCTGAAAGGTCGTGTTTGCAAAACCAGGTCTTTTATTCTTTGAAAAACAAGAAAATAGTCAGTGGTCAAGTGAATACCGTTTGGTTTTTAGTTAAAATAAGCCGGCACGACTTCGGTGATGTCTTAAACCCTTCTTGCCAAGATAGCCTTAGAGTATCTTTCAGTTGTCGAAGGGCTATTTTCGTAAAAGAACGAACAAGTTTGTGAAAGGTCGTAAAATAATCCTTCCCGGCCTTAAAATTCATGTGAAATTGAGAAGGGGCCACGTCGAAAAACAACCATTTGGTTAAAATTGGCATATAGGGGAAGGAATCTGGCTGTTTGTTTTTGAGTTTGTAATTCTTTGATTAGAGTATGCGGGCTATTTGATTTTCGAGACCGTTTGTTGTCTTTTGTCAAAGTCTGTTAGTATGGTCAGTTTTTAAACTTTTGTAATCAAGTTTGTTTAAAATGAAAATTGAAAATTCCAAAAAAATGTTTTATTATTATTTACCTTTTATTGGTCCGAACTACACAAGGTCTGATTCATGCGGGGTCATGATACGTAGGCAATCTCCATAAGATTCGACCACCACTGAAGAAAAAAGGAATAATAAAAAAAAAGAGAATGAGAAATAAAGGAAAGTGCGGGAGATTTTCAAAGGGGCACAATTACAAGAAGCCAGAACGACGCACGTAACTGAAGTGAATGCATGATAGAACGGTTTAACTGCTTAGGTGCACTGCATCTCTGATATATGATTATCTGTCAAATGCCCTAACACTAACGTGATGGCTTCACTTTGTTGTGTTCATATATAGAAAAGTGGTTGGTTGTGGTAACTCCTCCCTGCAAAGCAAAGTCAAAGGACAATGACTCAGAACCTCAGAACCGAGTGGGTCGGTACCGATGACCGACAACAACTGGTCGAACGGAACAACGGGTTGGTAGAAGAAGTGAAAATGCTGAGACAGCATGTGGCAGACATGTATCAGGCATGGATGACTGGGAAAGCACCACCCCCGCCACCGCCAAGCTTCTTGAACTCTGTCCTTACCCAAGCACCCAACACCATAACGGATGATCCCCCACACTCTCCATCCCAACCCACTTATTGTAGCTTTCCCAGCTACCCGAGTAGCTCCATCACTCGTCAACGCTACTCCCCTCCCCAACGCTACTCTTCTCCACGAGACTCCCAAAGACATGCTTCACTTTCCAAATACCCAGCTCCACAAAAGGCCTATCCACACTCACAAGCCTACCGAAAGCCCTCTAGATCAGGTTTCCGGCCCAATCAAGCATTTAGGAACGAGAGGTTGCTGAAACGAGAAAAGGATTTCACCCCTATCGGAGTATCTTATGCAAGTCTGTTTGAAAGGCTAAGGAATGCTGGCCTGATTGAGCCGCTCCCCGCATATACTCCAGATCCACGTGCAAGAAGCTTTGATCCTGCTGCACGATGCGCATACCACTCCAACGTCATAGGGCACAGCATTGAGAGCTGTCGTAATTTGAAAAGAGAAATAGAAAGGATGATCCAGGAAAATCTGATTGTGATCCAAGATAGTGACACCCAAAATATCGCGCAGAATCCTTTACCTGCACATCATGATGAACACTTTGTGGGGAAGCTGCCTGATGACAGGGAGCACTCGAATCCTATTGGGAACTTGTTGACTGAGGTTGATGATATTGAAGTTGGTAATAGTCTTGGCAATATTGATGCGAAGCTCAGTGGCTAAGATGCCAGGTTTGATAAGTGGGAGGACGCTCCATTCCTTGGTTAGCAAGAGAGAAGCTTTTGGTGGCTTATTTTGATGTCATTTCTGTTGTCCGGATTATTCTTAGGGTTGTAATACGGATATTTTCTTGTGTCAAACTTTCTTATCTTTCCATTTTGTCATAGAGTTTTGTTTAGTTTTGTCCAGGTTGTTTCGGGATTTTATTCTGGTTTGTTTTTGTTTGTTTTGTTATTTAAACCATTTCACCGGTAGTCTAATGCAAAATCCGGCCTTTTATTATTTCCAGTCATTTTCTTTGTTTAGTTCTTTTTATCCTTTTGTTTTGTCCTCGTTCAACGCCGATTCTAGTGACATGACATGTGTGCACAGTTTAGGCCTAATCTCAAGAGTTAATCATAAATCCATTGGGAGATGTTCGGGACACTTAAGGGAAATAGGAACAGCTTGATATCCTTTGAAGCCCGAGCCACGTGAAACTGGGGCAAATAAAACATAAAGAAAAACCATAAAAGCAAGTGAGAGTGTTGCCCAACGGTGCTTTAAAAATGATAAATGAAAAGGCGAACATGTGAATATAATTGTCAAGTCCAGCGCCATCAGAAGAGGCTACAAATCTTTGTTTAATTGTGTTGTTTGCACTTGGCATGTTTTGAAGACTGGAATGACGAAGACATTTTGTTCTGCTACCTAAACACTTTATCATTCGTTACCCCTTTTGAGCCTTATTTATTTTCTTTCATACCCCTCGTTCGGAATCCGTAGCCAAGGTTAGAAACACAAACGTGGAAGAAAAAGAAAAAGAAAAAAAAGGGAAAAGAAAGCAACAAAAACGGAAAAAAAAACAACAACAAAAAAATGAAAAGAAAAGAGAAAGTGATAACAAAAACAAAAGTCAGAAGAAAACAAAGGAATTGGGAACTACGTTTGACCTGATTCCTCAAAGAGGATACGTAGGCGCTTTACAGCTCGGTCATAGTGTGCATAGTGTAACAAAAAATTAAAAAAAAATCCCAAGCAAGAAACTGGGGCAAGGGTTGCGCTTGTTGTAAACAAATATGGTTCCGAAGGTTGTAATTTTGAACCCCAAATTGATTTGTTTTTGAGCTTTTAATACCCTTTCTTTCTAGCTTATCCAAAATCCCACATTACGGTCCAAAGAAAGACCTTCTTATTAGTCTTCAAAAGATGCCAAGTCAAACAAATGAGAGTCTTACCGGTGAACATAACACTCTGATCCACAACAGAAAGGACTCTAATCCCCAACAGAAAAGAAATAAAAAGAGAGTCTTCTAGGTAACACCCCAATCCCCAGCTGGAAAGTAATACAAATGAGAGAGTCTTATCGGTGAAGATCTTCACGGGCACCGTAAGGCGATGAAAGCTGAGAGAAAAATCAAAATGAGAGAGGCTTGATAGTGAAAACCCTTCGGGCACTACAAGTCGAATAAGATTGAGAATCAGATGGGGAATCGCCAAATGAAGATCTTGAAAGACGATTGACGGCAGAGGATAGGCCACATATGACCATTGGAGTCGGTATCGGCGTTTGATAGGTTTTTATTTATAGTTTTTCTTGGTAAAGAGTCCTCTTTTTCCTTTGTCTTTTATTTGGTTCCTTTTTGTTTATCTTTCTCCTTTCATAGAAAAATTCCCCAGTAGAGTCTGTTTGGTCAGAACAAGTGACAAATGACTTCAAAATCTGCCATCAGCTTTCCAATTATGCAAGGCTAGATTCGATTAGAACATCCAAATGGTCTAAGTCCGGAATGAACAAGCGCGAGGCCAGTGTCAAGAAAGATATCTCCAGCAAAAGGAGATTGACGAAAGGATGGACGAGTGTCAGGAGGGATATCCCCGCCGAAATCAAAGGTTATAAACCTCAAGGCCAAGGCCCATGGACAAATCAAGAAAGAACAATACGGAGAGCAATGGGCATGATTTGAGAAATTCATATGAAACTAAAAGGTCGTGGAAATGCCAGTTTCCGAGCTATGCCACAAAAGAGGAGGGATATCCCCAGCAGAAAAGGTTGTTTTCAGTGACACGAATGAACAAAGAATGTGGTTTATCAGCAAAACATTGCAAAATCCTCAAGGGGAATCAGCTATCATGGAAAAGATACCTGGTCAAGAGGGAAAAACAACGTTGAGAGGTTGGTGAATAAGGAATAGGCAATAAGGTCGGAAGTTATCACCCAAGTTTCAAGATATCCAAACGACGCAAAGTAGGGCAAGTCATTCTAAGACCAGCAGGAATATCATCCCCAGCAAATACCATCATCCCAAGCAAGTTTTGATAGTGTAATAGGAACGCAGATCAGGGAAGGAGAAAGGGAAAAGCCATCCCCAGTAGGAGTATCACAACCAACCACCACGTTTTAAACTAACAAATTTTGTTTGATTTGAAACAGGTAAAGGAAATGGCATTGATGACGGAAATGCATGCCACAAGAGAGATTATCAAACTGGGGCAGAAAATTTTCCTTTCATTTAGAAAATTTTCTGGAAGTCAGATACCCATTTGGGGAAGAATAAAGATAGCACCAGTCTAAAGGGAAGTGGTCTTTGAACCAGTGTTACCCCCAGCATAACAAGTTTTAATGAAGGAAGTTGTTCCCCAGCGGACAGAACAAAAGGATGAAACTTGTGCTCGAAAATTGCAAAAGGCCAGTGTCATTCCCAGCAGCCTTCAGAAGAGTGAAGCACTAGTTTGGAAGGAATCAAAATCCCCCAGCAGTGTTATCCTTGACAGAATTATCCCCAGCTGATAACATTTTATTCCCAGCAATGTTGAGAAAGAAAAGTTTTGAAGGAAGTAGTTTTGGAAAAAGGGGAAGAAAGGAGATTCCCCAATAATATTATCCCCCAACAAGTAAGTAAATAATTCCCCAGCAGTGTTATCCCCAGAAGTCTCGGGGAAAGACAACACGAGCTTTTAAAGGAGAAAGCCATCCCCAGCAAGGCCACAAATCGGCCACCATTTTAAAAAACTGATAAAATTTTCTTTGCTTGAGAGTTGAAACAGGAACAAAGCAGCGCAAGGAAAAAAGAAAAGAAAAGAATAAATTACAAAGGTAAGTTTCTCAAACCTTTGATCTTTACATTTTCCTCCTAGGATAAAAGTCCTAGTCTGATGGATTTCCCTCCCGATACAATCTTAGTCCGATGAAATTTTCTCCTAAGATATCAAATCTTAGTCCGATGAATCTTTCTCCATCACTCGAAAGGAGCTCGATTTATTTTCAAAGAAATTGTTGAAGTAAGGAGCCCGCCTGTAGAACGGAGGTTGTTAAATTTTAAGTTGAAGAAGTCAGGAGCCCACCTGTAGAATGGCGATTTAAATTTCAAGTTTTGAAGTTGGGAGCCCGCCCATATAACAGAGGAATATATTTCAGTCTTTACATTTAAGTTAAAGAATTTTGGGTTCATCCGCCCTCGAATAGGATATTTTGGGTTCATCCGCCCTCGAATAGGATATTTTGGGTTCATCCGCCCTCGAATAGGATATTTTGGGTTCATCCGCCCTCGAATAGGATATTTTGGGTTCATCC
Organism: Nicotiana tabacum; assembly: GCF_000715075.1. Taxonomy (NCBI): domain Eukaryota; kingdom Viridiplantae; phylum Streptophyta; class Magnoliopsida; order Solanales; family Solanaceae; genus Nicotiana; species Nicotiana tabacum. The sequence goes on along the minus strand of NC_134095.1, from coordinate 76,662,213 downwards.
GCCCTCGAATAGGATATTTTGGGTTCATCCGCCCTCGAATAGGATATTTTGGGTTCATCCACCCTCGAATAGGATATTTTGGGTTCATCCGCCCTTGAATAGGATATTTTGGGTTCATCCACCCTCGAATAGGATATTTCGGGTTCATCCGCCCTTGAACAGGATATTGAATTTAATCCTTTCTCCAAAGAACGTTTAATTTATTTCGACCCGAGTGGTCCTGCTTGTATGAACATTGCCAAAATATATGTTTCATAAATCATTGCCAAAGGCAATTTATTTTCAAAGTTGTGGATGAGGTCAGGAGCCCGCCTGAAGAGAGGAATGACAATTTATTTTCAAAGTTGTTGATGAGGTCAGGAGCCCGCCTGAAGAGAGGAATGGCAATTTATTTTCAAAGTTATGGTTGAGGTCAGGAGCCCGCCTGAAGAAAGCAATGGCGATTTATTTTCAAAGTTATGGTTGAGGTCAGGAGCCCACCTGAAGAGAGGAATGACGATTTATTTTCAAAGTTGGTGTTGAGGTCAGGAGCCCGCCTGAAAAGAGGAATGACGATTTATTTTCAAAAGTTGTGGTTGAGGTAAGGAGCCCGCCTGAAGAGAGGAATGGCGATTTGTTTTCAAAGTTGTGGTTGAGGTCAAGAGCCCGCCTGAAGAGAGGAATGACGATTTATTTTCAAAGTTATGGTTGAGGTCAGGAGCCCGCCTGAAGAGAGGAATGGCAATTTATTTTCAAAGTTGTTGTTGAGGTCAGGAGCCCGCTTGAAGAGAGGAATGACAATTTATTTTCCAAGTCATTATTGAGGTCAGGAGCCCGCCTGAAGAGAGGAATGGCGATTTATTTTCAAAATTGTTGATGAGGTCAGGAGCCCGCCTGAAGAGAGGAAAGACGATTTATTTTAAAAGTTGTTGATGAGGTCAGGAGCCCGCCTGAAGAGAGGAAAGGCGATTTATTTTCAAAGTTGTTTATGAGGTCAGGAGCCCGCCTGAAGAGAGGAATGACAATTTATTTTCAAAGTTGTTGATGAGGTCAGGAGCCCGCCTGAAGAAAGGAAAGGCGATTTATTTTCAAAGTTGTGGTTATGGTCAGGAGCCCCCCTGAAGAACAGAATGGCGATTTATTTTAAAGTTGTTGTCGAGGTCAGGAGCCCCCCTGAAGAACAGAATGACGATTTTATTTTTCAAAGTTGTTGGTTGAAGTTGGGAGCCCACCCATATAATAGAGGAATACATTTCAAGTCAGTAAAGCAGAAGAATCCAACCGGAATCCCTAGCGGGAAACAACAAGAATCCCCAGCAGAGGAAGGAAGTCCAAGACACGATGGAAAAATAATGCGAAAAGGAAATAAGCAGTTCGAGATCGGCAGTCAAGGGAGAATACAAGACAAATCGGAAGTAAAGAAATACCAGAGGAGTCACCGAGACATCAAAGCAACAAGAGACACAAGAGCATGATCTAGATAAGATTTTGTAATTCATAGACTATGGTCTAGTCTAGCTTCTTGTTTTCTTTCAGCATGGTGTAATAAGGAGATCGAAAAGCAGTAAAAACAACATGCAACAGCAGTAACATTGCAGTCTCATGGTAGTCCCAGCTACCAAAACTTCCCGAACTACATTAACTTGATTCCCTTCTAGCCAGGGATATGTAGGAAACCTTTGAAGCAAAGGTTCGGTTAAACTTTTTTCAAAAAATGCTTCACACGGAGTACTCGGATGGGCAAAAAATCACTCACTTTATCTTTGCACGAAAACTCTTCGTGTCTTTGGACAAAGAGGGGCAGCTGTAAGCACGTGATTTTTGCCCTATATGAGAATTACTCCAAAAAAATTTCAAAAAATAAAACAATTTTTTGATTGTTTGCAATTGTTGTGAATTTTGTGTTATTTTTCTTGTATTGTTTGCATTTTGTTTGTGCATGTTTATTTGCTAAATTAATAAAAAAATACAAAAATATATCGCATTTGCATTTAGGATTTAGGTTTGCAATTATAAGTAATTAAGTTTGTTTTACAAGAATAAAAATTACAAATAGGCATCTTTTGCATTTTTAGCATTTAATGTCCAAATTGTGTGATTTTATTTTTATTGATGTTTAATTTTGGGTGATAATTATTATTAGGAGTTAATTAAATATTTTAAGATAATTTTGGTTTTTATAATTTAATTTTAGCATTTTAGTTTTATTAATAAGTAAAAGAAAAGAGAACAAAAAAAAATATAAGGAAAATCGGATTGGGCCACTTTCTAATTTAAATCAACAATGGACCAAATCAAATAAAACCCCACCGGGTCGACCCGACCCGGTCCGCCCCATAACCCAAACAAATCCCAACCCTCTTCTTCCATTTTAATTTTTTTTTTCATTTTTGGAAACCTAAACCTAAAAAAAAACCTAAACTACCCCCCCCCTCTCTTTCTTCTTCTTCTCCAAGCTTCACCAAGAACCTCTCCCATGGCTGCCCCCCACAACAACACGCACACACACACAGCCCTCGTCATCAACACCCCTCGAACCCCAATCTCATGGTTGCCCCGTCTTCATCTTCTTCAAGCTCAAACAACAACCTTGAACAACCTCCATCGTCCTCACCTCCACGACCAGTGCTGACGCTGCTTCGTCTTCATTTTCCGTCATGAAACTAACCACCATGAATGACGTCGACCACTGCTGCTGCTTCATCACCTTCTCCGCCGGCGATCACCAACAGCACAGCAGCTCCAAACAAAAGCCAAGCAGGCTGCTTTCTTCTTCGTCTTCATCGTCGACACTGCCCAGTCGACCTCCAGCTGCCTCGACGAGCTTCTGCTTCACCTCCCAGCTGCCTCGTCGAGCTCCATGTTCAGCAGTAGCAGCTACTGCTGCTTCACCGCCTCCATAAACCACCATGAACGTCCCCAAGCAAACCGGGCTGCTGCTGCCTTCTGCTTCGTCCAGCTTCGACGGGCTGCCACTGCCTCGTTTTCAAACAATACCAAACGACCATCTTCTTTGATCGTCCGTTCGTGGTCGTCTTCGGCATCGAGTTATTTTGGTGCGATAATTGTTTCCGGGCAGATTTGTTTTCGTTCAAGTTCATCGTCGTTCCGATCCGGTTAGTTGGTTTAAGTTTCGTTTCTTTCCTTAATTTGTTTGATATTTTCGGATCTGAAATCAATATATGTTTGATATTAATTTCGTGTTTATCGTTTTTTTATTTTATTTTCTTCAGTTTGTTTCATTTTTTCTTGTTAATATTTTATGTAGAAATTGTTAGTTTAATTATAATGTTATTAGATTTAAGTTGAAGTTCAATTAATTATTTCTTCAGTTTGTTTTTATTAATTTAAAAGGATTTAGTTTTAATATAGAGTGTTAGTTTAATCGCTTGAATCCGTTCTTTGTTGTTTAATTTAGATTTAATTCATGTTCATTTTTTTGTTTGAAGTTCATTTTAATCCAGTGATTTAATGTGAATTTATGTTGTGGTTTTTAATTTTTTGATTTAGTTTGAATCTTGCATCTTTGTTGTAATGTTGTTGGATTTAATTTGAAGATCAATTGATTATTTGAGTTTAGTGATTTGAATCTGTTTTTTTGTTTTGTTTAAGTTTAATTTGAATTTGAGCTCAATGATTTGAATATACTTGTTTGTTATTGTTGTTGAATCTGAAAATAGGTTTGTTATTAAAAACATATTGTTCTAAAATAATTCCAGTTGTTTCCTTGTTGTTCATCATTTAGTTTAAGTTTGTTCATAAAATTTAATTAGGAATTGGTTATAGCTGCTGTATTTTGGTTAGAATTGATCAGGTGAATTGGTTATAGCTGACGGGGTTAGAATGGTCAATTGCAGTATTTTCAGGGGTAAAATGATAATTTCAGTAATTTCAGAGGGGTATTTTTTGAATTGAAAATCTGAACAATTTTTTATTTTGAGTGCTCTATCCATTAAGATTAAATAATATTTAAATAATATTAAAATAGTACATGGTGGGTGACAAGACATAATATAGTGGGGGAATAATATAATTGTTTAAGGTAGGCATGGGGGATAAGATATAATGGAGGGGATAATGTATTTGTTTAATCAGTAATGGGGGACAAAACATTAGGTAGTGAAAAATTAAAGGGGGATGGGTAGAAGATAGTGGGATTTAATTTTTAAAATGCTGAAAGTTGTAATAAATAGAGGGGCTGGACACAAATAAAAAGGGGCTGGAGATTGAAAAGAGAGGGAATTCCGAAAATATTAAGACTTCAAAAAAAACATTCTGGAAATTTAAAGAGAGAGTAGTATACACCTGATATACAATCTAAATATTCTGATATACGGATTCAGAAATTAAGGGTTAAACATTAACTAGTCTTTCAATCTGAAAAGATTCCCTTTACTTATGCCATTTGATTGTTATTGGTGTCTCTGGATTTTCGTTTGATTTGTTCCTTGAGTTTGGTTGGTTGTTTGCCACTACTTCACTGGTTTGCTGGATTTTTATCTTGATTTTAAAATCTGTCACTGGTTTCTCATTGCTGGTTGTTACTGGTTGCTGGGTGTCGCTGTTGTTGTATGCTACTGCATTTCTGCTGATCTTCCTTTTCTTTTGCTTCCAATATCAGGTACACAACTGACACGCTGGTTACTGTAAACTGAAACATGAAGCATGAATATGAAATGAAGAGTTGAAGTTCTGAATTTATCTTAATTATATTCTGAATTTTATTTATATATATACATTATTTAGCTTACTCTAATCAGAACATGTAGCTGTTTAATATATATAATGGAACATCTGACGGTAGCTTAGCGGACGAACTATCTATGTATTGCCTAAAAATAAATAAATGGTGTAGTAACTCTGTCTAGTTAATTCGTTATTGTTGGATGATTATCATGTCTCAAAAAGCATGTTAGCTGATTTAGACTATTTTTAAACATTCAACAGTTAGTTCATTAAACGAATAGATCATTTCGGAACTTGTAGGAATATTGTTTAGCTAAATACTATTGGTTAATTTCAGCATATAAAACGGTTTAGGATTAAAATTAGATTGCCAAGTTTTTTTTTAATTTGACAAACTGTGAGCATGCCTAGTATAATGTAATTAGGTAGTAACATGTGAATGAGATGGCCCGGGTCCAGTTTGTACCATACACATTGGGTCTGGGCCCGCATTGACAACGGACTGCCCTGCTTGCATCATTTCAGATTTTACGAATCATATTCGGAACCCAACTATAACAACTCGTAAGCATGTAAATAAATTAGGACCTTTTCTCTTTCATTTTGTAGAGACAAATTTAATAGAAAAAATATAGGCATTTTAGGATTATCCTGTTAAAATAAATGAGATGAGCCTCACCCAATAAAACGTATAAGTTGCGGGGCCCTCAATAAAAGGTTAATAATTGTATAGACTTCGAGATCGGTCGTTTAGCAAATTTCACGACCTTACCCAAAAAATAATGATACGCTAGTCGCTTTAGGCGCGCCTTTAACAATTTATTTTCTTAAACTCGGGTGCACATTTATGTGACCCAAATTCAAATCTCAACAGAGTCGAAATATGTCGATAACCACGGGTACATTGATGTGACGTGGTTCGAGATATATTTTCACGATGTTGTAATTTTCGATAAAAATAATAATAATGATAAAAGCGGTTAAAAGTCAAAATTCGCACATATGTTTAACATGTATTATATCAGATAATCAAGCCGAATATAACAGTTGAGCGACTGTGCTAGAACCACGGAACTCGGGAATGCCTAACACCTTCTCCCGGGTTAACAGAATTCCTTATCCGAATTTCTGGTGCGCAGACTGTTAAATAGAGTCATTCTTTTCCTCGATTCGGGATTCAACCGGTGACTTGGGACACCATAAATCTCCCAAGTGGTGACTCTGAAATAAATAAATAAATCCCGTTTCGATTGTCCTTTAATTGGAAAAAAACTCCCTTCCGCGCCCCTTTGCAGGCGGCTCGGGCGAAAAAGGAGGTGTGACAGTCACAATAAAAATCAAGTATTTGTAGAACAGTAGTTGCAATATATGCTCCAGTGTGTTTTGAATCAACAAATTTATAACCGATAATACGTTTTTGCAAGTTCCAGTGATGATCAACCCAATGACATGTAACAGTTAAATAATCACAACCATTAGGACTACGACCTATATCAGATGTGATAGACACTTTACAATCTAAGTGAAAAAATACACAACGAATATACTGAAGATATTCGATTTGAAATTTAAAAACATTATTTCTAACCGTGGTCTTAGGAAAACCTTGAAAAGCAGGGTTATAAGTTTCTTATATATAATGCACAAAAGCAGGGTGAGAAGGGAAAGTAAAAGGTAAGCCACAGACAGCCACCATTTTTGCTAAGTTCTCACGATCTCTATCTTTGTTATATTTGCGTAAAACATGACAAGAAGCAGGGTCAAGTTGTTGTTGAATTTGATTAGAACTAGATCCACTAGGAGTGTCAGTACTGATGGTAGGATCTATAATTTTTTCGGCTTCTATGTTAGCTTGTATCCATAAAGATTTGTGATCCCTTATTAAGTGTCTACTTAAACCCCCCGTCCCACCACTTGTTGTGTGTGCAAATACTTGCTTACATTTTTCACATATAGCACGATGATTGACTTTATCATGTTTAAAAAATTTCCATACAAGTGATGTTTTGGGACGTTCAGCCTTAGGCTTACCCCTTACAGGGGGTACAGGGGGTAAAGCTCCAGACTGAGATTGACTTTGAGTTGGAGCTTGTGTTGCGGGACTAGTGGGTGTTTCATCTAATTCTTCTTCCTCATTTTCTTCATCCTCAAAAAAAATATCATTGCCAAATTGTCTTTGTAAAGTTTCATGATCTAATTGTTCTCCGACATGAACATCATAAAATGTGGGGGGTTGGGGGGATGAAGTTTCATCAACATGAGTCATTTCATCAATATTCTTTCTAATTCTAGGTCTAGGAGAAGGGTTATGATTAGGATTACTACTACTTTCACTTTTACTATTTTTTTTACTATTTTTTTAAAAATACCAAATACATTTTTAGGTGCCATAATTTAAATATGAAATTAAATTAAAAAAGCTAAAACAAATATTAACACACACAAATGAAATACGAAAATATAACACGTAAAGTAAACACAAAAATTAAGCACTAAAATGATACGCAAAAATTATATATTAAAATTAGGAGATGGAACGAGTGCACCGTGATTAAATATTGAAACTTGAAGAAATTGCCCAGAATATTGCTCCAAATACTTGACGAATTAATTTGAAGCTTGAAAGTTGCTCCAAAACATTTGCCCAAATACTTGAAAGTTGAAACTTGAAAGTTATCACTTGATACTTGATAGTTGATAGTTGATACTTGATAGTAACAAAATTGAGAGAATAATATAGAATATAGATAAAATATTAGAGTGTAAGAGATTTGAGAGAGAAGATTGATTTTTTGTGGGAAAAAATGAAGAAGAATGAGGGGTATTTATAGTAGAAAATAGGTCCAAAGTGTAATTTAATAAACTTAGGGGTTATATTAAAAGTTTGGGGGGGTTAGGGGGTGTTTCGGGGGGTAGGGGTTGTTTGGACCGTTGGTAACGGCTTTTTTTGCAATTTAAGTCGTTGTCCAATGGCTAATTTTTTTAAAAAAACTGGCGGGACGGGACGGGACGAAATGGGACGGGACAAACGGGACGAAATGGCCGTCCCGTCCCATCCCGTGTCCCGTTTAACATTGGCCCATCCCATTTAACTTGAAGCGGTCCGTCCCGTCCCGTTGGACAGCCATAGTATCAATGCAAATTTTTCCGTCCTAACGCCCACCAATTTGGCCAGCAAATCCAATTTGGTAACTTAGACTTATTCATTATAGGGATTGGACCCCACATATATGACCGTCTATTCCTTATGCAACAACTCGTGGAAGAACCTTACACCTGAATTCCTTTCCAGCAGTACCTTAATATATATTGTGCTTCTTGATGTCACTTATGTCAACGGGGTTTATTATTGGATTTTGAGGGGCCTCAATGAAATCTACAGCATACGCTCGTTTGACATGGGCAGTGAACAGTTTGGGGGAGATGCAAGGAAAGCTATTCCAACTGACTTGGGGTGGTGACTTGCTTTCTATGTTAGCTGGTGACGCCGGTAAGGCTATGACATCCATATATGATGTGTGCGTAATGAAACAAAAGGATAGCAGGACAAAAGTTGTTTCTATTCAACCTCTAATAGATGCTCATTGGCCTCGCGGCATCTGGGAGGATGATAAGATGATTTTCAAAATCACTGAAACTTCATAGCTGGTGCTATATGCATGACCCTACAACAAAAGAAGTTACAGATCTTGGATTTCAGCTGCACCTTACCTACGGTCGTTGTTGGGTTTTCAATTACAAGGAGAGCCGAGTTCTAATTAAGAGGATCGAGATAATTGACCACTTTTTCCATGTCATAAAAAAGGAGCAGCCCGTTACACCATCCCAGTTCACGCAGGGTCTGAAAAAGGGTCACACCCTAAAGAGTGTAATGTATGTAGCCTACGTTGATGCAAGCATTAATAACTGATTTCACAGTTCAAACCCATGACCTATATGTCATACAGAGATAACTTTACCATTGCTCCAAGGATCCATGTCATACCAATAGATAACTATTTAGGGGTCTGCACTATTCAGATTAAGTCAAAAATCAAAGAAACTGAAATTTTTGATATATTTCTTGGTTTGGTTTCAGATGAAGAATTCAAATATTTTGTTTTTTTGTTCGATTGTGGATTTCTTTGAATAAAAATCGGAAAATAAGAAAAACCCAAAATACTTATCTGTTTTTATTTAGCATTTAAATTTCCTATGTTGTTTGAAATATAGGGTTTTCCTATCACTCGATAATTATCTTTCTGGTTTCATAAGTTATCATGTCAAGGGGCATTACACGTACGGGTGGCAAATGTACTGGTTGGGTTGAATTTGGGCGGGTCAAGATGGGTTAGGTCAATAAGTGGGTCATTGCCCAACCCAACCCAAAGTGTACTTGGGCTAAGATGGGCTGGGTCAAGATGGGCTAAATAAATCATAACCCAACCCGCCCAACTTGACCCATATTTTAGAACCATGCTCATCTTGCATAAAAAAACCTTTTACCTTAAAATGTATAAGTTGAAAAATATTTTGCGGGCGAGGGTGAGGATGGGTGGTGCAGAAAAATGAAAAAACAGAAAATTCAAAATACAATAAAAAAGGTATAAAATTTTTTTAAGGGGTTTGGAGGGGTAGGTAGAGTGTAGAGGTGGTGCAGAAAAACAAAACAAAAAATACCAAAAAAAAAAGAAATTTTTTTTTTGACGGAGTTTGTGCGGGAGGAGGGGGTAGGGTGGGTGGGTGATGCAGAAAAATAAAAAAGAAGAAAATTTTAAATACAAAAAAAAGTGAATTTTTTTTTTGAGGGGGTTTGAGGAGGGGGGAGGGGGTAGGGTGGTGGGTGGTGCAGAAAAATAAAAAAGAAAAAAGAAAATTGAAAATACAAAAAAAAAAAAAGTAAATTGTTTTAAGGGGGTTTGTGGGGGTGGAGGGTAGGGGTAGGGTGGTTGGGTGGTGTAAAAAAGTAAAAACAAAATTAAAAATACAAAAAAAAAAACAATAAAATTTGGGCAACTAAGTAAATTTCTAGATAAAGTTGAGTTGACATCCCTTTATATTGGATGAGTTTCATGTGTTGTATTTGAGCTGCTTAATGGGTCAGAATGAGATATAAAATAATGGGTTAACTTGGGCTCAGCCCAAATTGACCCATGAGCTAAAATGTTTGTAGCACAACCCATTAATCTCTGAGCAGATTGGGCGGGTTAGATGGGTTTGGGCTCAAATTGCCACCCCTAATTACAATTAAAATAACATGGTCTAGCCAGTTTTCGGACTGATCATTCAAAAATAGCCAACATTTGCCAAATCATTGAAAAATAGCCACTATTCTGCTGCAATAGAGACCGGTCCAATATAATATACTGGAGTTCGGTGCACCTGTGTATGAACTTCCAGTATATTATGCTGGACCGGTATACTTTGTTGGCTCCAATATAATATTCTAGAGACTGGAGCACCAGTGCTCCAAACTCCAGTATATTATACTGGAACTCCAGTATATTATGCTTGAGTATTTTTCCGGATTTTGAACAGTGTTTTCATTCAGATTTATCTTTACATGAAAAGTGGCTAAATTTCGATTACTTTTGAAACTGTGGCTATTTTTGAATGACCACTCGTAAATCTGGCTATTTTTAAATTTCTCCCCTAATTACACATTTGGACTTAACATTTTAAGTGCTCTTTATCTATATCTATATTTTGGTCCACTTGAGAAGGTTAAGGACAGAGGCTATTATTCACCCCAAAAAAGAAAGAAAGCTGAATATGTTATGAAATAAAAGCAATTTAGTAAAACATAAACAAGAAATAAAAGCAATTTAGTAAAACATGAACAAGAAATAGAGATAGAGAGAAGGAAGAGATTTTCTTCTTCAATTGTGTGTATTTTCCTATCTATTACAAGGCCTTTATATAGGCATAAAAAGTGAAGAAGATATGTCGTGGAATATGTCATTGAACATACAAAATATGTCATTGAATATGCCATTAAGCATTTGAGATGAAGATCATGGAAGAAGAGTAGACATCCGCCATAATGTGATATTTATCATAACACTCCTCCTTGGATGTCCATAGATAATGTGCCTCATTAAAACCTTACTAGGAAAAAACCCTATGGGAAAAAATTCTAGTGAAGGAAAACGAGTACACATGTTTAGAAATACGCCTTTTGGTTGCCTCGTTAAAAACCTTGCAAGGAAAACCCCAGTGGGACAAAATCTTGTAAGGGAAAAAGAGTACAACGTGTATTAACTCCCACTTATGAGAGCATCAATTCACATCATTGATCATTCACATCCCAATCTTGTACACTAGTTTCTTGAAGGTTGACGTCGGTAGAGATTTGGTGAACAAATCAGTCATATTATCACTTGAACGAATCTGCTGCACATTGATATCACCATTTTTTTGAAGATCATGTATGAAAAATAACTTTGGTGAAATGTGCTTTGTCCTGACTCCTTTTTATGAATCCTGCCTTCAATTCGGCTATGCATGTTGTATTGTCTTTATACAAAATTGTGGGTAGTTTATAACACTTCAAACCACATTTGTCTCGAATAATATGTATTATAGACCTCAACCATACACATTCTCGACTTTCTTTATGAATAGCAATTATCTCAGCATGATTAGATAAAGTAGTCACGATTGATTGCTTAGTCGATCGCCAAGATATGACAGTGCTTCCATATGTAAATACATAGCACGTTTGAGATCAAGTCATGTGTGTGTCAGATAAATATCCCACATCGGCATAACCAACAAGATTGGTATTGTAATCATTCCCATAAAATAAGCCCATATCGGTAATCCCCCTTAGATAACGCAATATGTGCTTGATTTCATTTCAATGTCTCCTTTAGCGGAGCTATATCTTGTTAAGACATTAACTGAAAAAGTTATATCACACCTTGTAGTGTTAGCAAGATACATTAGTGCATCAATTGCACTAAGATATAGTACTTCAGGACCAAGAAGTTCTTCATTATTTTCATGAGGTCGGAATGGATCTTTATTTATATCGAGTGATCTCACAACCATCGGGGTACTCAATGGATGTGCTTTATCTATATAGAATCGCTTTAAAATATTTTCAGTGTATGCTGATTGATGGACAAAAATTTCATCTTTTATATACTCAATTTGTAGACCAAGACAAAATTTTGTCTTTCCAAGATCTTTCATTTCAAATTCTTTCTGTAAAGAGTCTGCTGCTTTAGGAAGCTCTCCGGGAGTTCTAATGATATTTGAATCATCAACATACATGACGATTATAACAAATTCAAATCCATATCCTTTTATAAAGACACAAGGACAAATTGAATTATTCTTGTACCCTTTTTTCAACAAGTACTCTCTCGGGCGATTATACCACATGCGCCCTGATTGTTTCAATCCGTATAATGATTTTTGAAGCTTTATTTAATACATTTCTTGGAAACATTAATATGCTTCAGAACAATTTAAATCCTTCAATGATTTCCATTATACGCATATCAAGTTTTTCATATATTGCCAGATTAAAATCTTAAATGACTACATCCACCACAAGAGAACATGTCTCTATATAATCAATTCCAGGATATTTACAAATATTCTGGTGACACAAGTCGTCTTTATGTCTATCGACTTGACTTTTTTCGCACAAGAACACATTTACCTCCACTGGATTTGTACTTTCAGTTGTTGAGACTATCCGTCCAACTTTATATTTTTTAAGTGAAGTCAATTTTCATTGCGTATTTTTCAGTTGGCCAATCATTTATCTGTCCAAATTTCATGACAGATTTGAGCTCAAGATCCTCGTCAATATTAATAATATTGAGCGCTACATTATGTTAACAATATCGTCGACGATCATTTTATATCGGTTCAATTATTACACAATAAAGACATAACTTATTGAGATCTCTTTATCTCATTATTTCAGGTACCTGAGCCTCTCACATGAGGTCTTACAAAGTGTTATGTCATGGTGCTCTTCTAGAGCAGTTGCCACCTTATTATGACCATCTTGAACATTTGCCCCTCTCCTTCTTCAATAAGTTTTATCTTTGGAACTGATTGGTCTGTTACGCTTCATGCATGCCATAGACTCTGTCCCTCATGGACTTTATTCTATTTTGATCATTAGCAGTTGAAATATGACATTTAGCTTTGGGTCAGCAAATATGTCTGACAATAATTTATAAATTAATTATCACTTGAACTTCAAGTTCATATTTTCTTGTACGAGGATCTATATGTATTCACAATAATTCATTTCACGTATCACTTTCTCAGCTATCCATTTTCTCTCCCTAATGTTGGGATCACCAACACATTTTCCAACCTTCTTTGGGAACCCATCTCTGTGCATTGTGGTGGCATAATTAAATCATATAGCACATCGATATTTCTATATAGAAATTGTTTGGTTCCTGACCCTGAATCGATTGTGATAGGGAGAAATTTTCATAATTTGGCTAGATGCGTACAAGTGTTGCTGTATATTAAATAATACATCTCATACCAAATTTCGTTTTTGGCAGTGTTGTTCTCATAACCAATGATTTATCTATAAGGGGAGGCATACAATTTCTGCTAAACCAACTTGGATTTAAACTAGTATTATCAAGATAAATCATCATAATTTATAATTTGGAACTATGCTCTAATAATTTGAGCATGCAATCTTGAAAAAGCCAAACTGCAAGTTGATAACAAATGCACATGTGACCATAGAATAGATGCATCTATTAAAATAATAGTAAACGGTCCACATGGCAGGTGATTGGGCCCATATATTTATCACCTTTTATTCATTCCAGAAATTAAGGGATTCAATCTCAACCTTAACTGATGTATCATGAGAATAAGCAGCACAAGAGAATTCTTGAAGAATCTTTTATTCTTCTAATATATGCCAATGTAATTCTCAATTAATTTTTCGCATCATAATTGAACCGATTTGGCCAAATGGTGATGCCAACTAATATTTATTTCAGTAAACCTCTAGTTACTTGTAGCTTGTGATTCTATCACCATGCTTATACTTGTGTAGTACAAATAGAAGATAAATCAGGTAACCTTTCATATACCTGGTATGATTATAGTAATATAAAAGATATTCAATCTTCATTTCATTTATAGTCTCAATATGCCAACCATTTTGGCTAATATATTTGAAACTCAAAGTTTCTTTTGAGACTTACTACAATATCAATATCATGAATAATTTCATCCGAGTAGTAACAAATTAGCTCTTCCGAAGCTCTTAGTTAATTTTTTACTACAAGATCTTTTATCACACCATCCATATGGTGAATGTCTCTTTTATGGAGAAAATTATATCATAATTATCATGGTCAAACTCATCATAAGAAAAGTTATTTTTTGCTTTAATTTTGCCTTTAATAACTTTTATAAGGCATGGCAAAATATTTTTGGCATATCACATGTAAGCGACGAATGACATATTCATGTAACCACACAATAATATTTATTATTTTTATTTCACTCAAATCTCCCTTAAAAGTGAGTTGTGTGGTATTAATCCAATCATGCATTGCATGTCTTTATTCATTACTTTTATCACATATTGTCACATTCACCTTCATGAATTAGTATGCATTCTCAATGTTTATCACAAGTCACATTCTCTTCCAAGAATGGAGTATAATCATAGCGATGTGTTTTATTATTTTTCCATACCAATTTGATAGGTGAACATTACCCTCACCTTTTCGAGGATATATTTTGAGAACCATTATTGTTCTCCCTTTTTATAATTACCATAATGATGACTATTATTATTTTTTTCATTTGTCACAACAATGTTCATTCGTCAATCACTTGTCTCTATTTAGACTTATTATGCCAGCTACCATATTCACTTTAAAAATGGAGCAAATCAAGTGGGCAAATATTTATGACTTTTCATGAAAAATATATTATTTTTCTTTAGTCATCATTATATCGTCAATATGGTACAGTGGGACTCAAGCCCAATGTCTTACATATATAAAGGCATGTTAGGCCATAATAAATTGGGACTCAAACCCAACTCTTATCATTATGGGGCATCAGGACTTGATCCCGATGTCTCACCCTCAATCAATGGCATAATAAGCTAAACAATATTGGGATTCATTCTCAAGCCTTAATTTCAATCACATGCCAAGAAAGTTGTACACAGCTAATTTGCAACTTAGCAAATCAAATTTATTTTCTTAAATAAGTGTACAAATCTCAAAACATCGTAAAGCTTTATCAATTATTTGTAGCATCTATATGAAATACAACTGTTTGTAGTCAGAATATTTCTTCTAAATTATATTAGAGTTTAAATGTATCATAAAATCATTGTCATAATATTTATTGAGCTTCTCTCAAAAATATTATTGTTTTCGGGGTATATCCTACCTATTGGATTTGATTTAACGCCATGACTTTCCTTCACTCAATTCAACCAATCAATTAGTGAATAAATTTATCAAAAGTACAATAATAGGTAACAACACATACATAGTACTAATACATAAATTTAGCATTTATATTACTTGAAAAGTGACATTATAGATAACAACTTACTAGTTGTAGCTTATGCATCATTCATATAAAATACTTGAAAATGGTAAGTCAATAGAAAGCATCAAGTAGGTCATGGATACTCGAAAATACCTCTTCTAGTAGTCATACTAATCACTGTTTGCTTTCAAAGATACGATCATATATTATGAAGTATACTTTCTCAATAGCTGGTTTGTTTTCCAAATTTCAAAGAAGTAATTAATCAAACTAGATAAAGATGTGAAGTATTTCTTGTTTTCTTCAAGATGATTTATGCTTCTAATCAGTATGACCAATTTTTTTTTATTCCTTTTTTTTTCTATATGCAAGTGCAAAAACACAAAAGAAAAAAATATTCATCCAAGTTAAAGAAAATATTAAAAGCGTCAGGACAGATTGAAGATAGTTAATACACAAATATGCATAAGACAACTTATATAACATATCCTTGGTTACCATGACATGCATCGTATCAACAATTAACTGCTACTATGATTTTCACATATAGAACTTCGAAAATTTCATTCCATTAATGTGATATAAAAGATGTAATATTAATATGTGCTTATGCAATACAGGTGTAGTACGAAGTTGTGTGCATATGAGATATTAAAGAAATGACAAGTATAAGATAATCATACCTTCTTATGTTTAATTACTTACCATATGTAGTTTATCTTTACATCTAATCATGAGATGATATGTATGGCTTCTAATTGCAATTTTTCTGGATGTAGGAAATTTTTTGTAGATATATATACAATTGGTTAGAGACTCGTGCTGATAACGTGTTATAAAATAAAAGCAATTTAGTAAAATATGAACAAGAAATAAAATCAATTTAGTAAAACATGAACAAGAAATAGAGATAGAGAGAAGGAAGAGATTTTCTTCTTCAATTGTGTGTATTTTCCTATCTATTACAAGGCCTTTATATAGGCATAAAAAGTAAAGAACATATGTAATGGAATATATCATTGAACATACAAAATATGTCATTGAATATGTCATTAAGCATTTGAGATGAAGATCAAGGAAGAAGAGTAAACATCCACCATAATGTGATATTTATCATAACAGAACCATAAAACTACTTTGTTCTCTGTAGTTAGTGACTTATGACTACACAATTGGATATCGGGCAGTTGCATCTATACCCGTTTTTTGTGTCACGTTTTAACTTGTGCCTGCTTTGTAAAAATAATTGCAAGCATACCCGTTTTTTCGCATAACTTCAGCATACGGGGCTGAAGTAGCAAAGACAATCACGCAAAAATTCAGCATTCTAGTAGCAGGGCCTGAAGTTCAGCTCTAGAGCTGAAGTTTTTGTTTTGTAACTGGCGAAGTTCAGCTCTAGAGCTGAAGTTTTTGTTTTGTAACTGGCGAAGTTTTTGTTTGTAACTGGCGAACTTCAGTTCTAGAGCTGAAGTTTTTGTGTCGAAAAGCTGAAGTTTTTGTTTGTAACTGGCGAACTTCAGCTCTAGAGCTGAAGTTTTTAAAATCCTTGAGTATGTACTGCTGAAGTTTCTATTTTTGGGGGAGGAAGATTGACCTTTCAAATTCCATATTCTAAGTATGGAGACGACTTCATTGATTTATTCTAGTAATTCATTAATATACTCGGAAACCTCATTTTCTTCTAAACAGGTCTGCAGCAGTTTATCTTGCTGATATTTATATTGAACTTGCTCAGATTCCTCCAAGATAATAGCATTTGAAAGCCTTTCCTTCAATTTTTGCAAGAAATCCTCTGGATTACAAACCAAAGACATGTTGGAAAATCGAAAAGGTAAGTGACACATTTAAGAAAATCGAATAAGAAGAATCAGTATACTCATACTGTCTTCTATATATATAGTAAGATGGCTTCTGAAGAATTGAGTGAAGCCACAGAAGGAGAGATATTGTTACATCAATGTTAAGTTCCGGAGAGATATGGAGATCATTGGGAGAAGGATGAGGAGAAAGGGGGCTGAAGTTATTTAAAAATTGGGTACAAGTTAAAAGTTTTAAAAAAATTGGGTATAGATTAAATGAGAGCGACAAAATAAGGCGCCCCGTGGAATTTTTACATTGGATATGGTATAGGTAGGTCCAAAACCCCACCAACAAATGGGCCCCCAAACAAATCTAAATAAAGTCCACTAAGGAGAACCAGAAGCCCACAGCCCATCACTCAAAAAGGGAAGTTTCAAAAGATAGTTGATGGAATGATCAAAGCCACAAAGTGACAGTTAAAATACTGTTTTTCTCCCGCGAAAAGCTATCATAAAGCAATTAGTTTAATCCTTGTTCAGAACTGGAAAGGTAGATTAGTCTCGTGGGGTGACTCTCATTCTTCTTTCATCATCTTCATCAGACCCCCCCCCCCCCCCCCCTAAAACCTCTCACCCCGCCTCTTCTTCTTCTTCTTCTTTAAAGTTTTGTTGATCATAAAATTTGTGAAGTTTTTTCAAACTTTTTTTTGGGATTTCGGAAAAAGGAAATGGTGAAAGAAACAGAGTATTATGATGTTCTTGGTGTTAGTCCTTCAGCATCTGAAGAGGAAATTCGCAAGGCCTATTATCTCAAGGTTTTCGAACCTATGTCTTAATCTTTTTACTTTCTATAATTGGATTTTATGTAGCTTTACTTAGTGATGTCGTTGATTTGTTTACTTTGTTATATAGTTTAAATTTCATCTGTCGTCTATACTTGTAGGATTTGATAGATGGATCCAAGTAGTGTAATTCATGGAATGTTTATTCTAGAAATGAAGGTTTATTTGCTTTGACAGTTTAATGTACCAACTTTTGTTTTGATTTGAAGTACAAAATGGTTGTGGAAACTGTCTCATCCTCTCTGATCTGTTGAAAGGAAATGTTTGCTTGAAGAGCCGCTGAAGTTACCGTTACAGGATTCATTATAGTAATTTTAGTAAATTCATGAAAGAACTTGCATCACGTTGCTCGGACTCTCCGAAAATTTTACCGGGTGCGTGTCAGATCCTCCAAAAATAGTGTATTTTTGAGGATCCGATACGGGCATAGCATCATTTTGGAGAGTCCGTGCGTGCAACATAGCTTGACATCTCTGTTGATTTTCCTTCGGTGTTCAATCCTAAGTCTTAATGCATTTCAGATTAAAGCAAAAAGAAAGATTTCTTGTGCTTGTTGAATGATATGGAAAATCTGCGTCTTTCATCCTCTGGTGCAGGCCAGGCAAGTTCACCCTGATAAAAATCCAGATGATCCTCTTGCTGCACAAAGATTTCAGGCAAACTCATATTGCTTATTCCTTATTTATATTTACTTATTCTGATAATCTTGGCATGATAATTTATTCGTTTTGATGTTTTAAATTGTAACAAACAGGAATTAGGGGAGGCATATCAGGTTTTGAGTGATCCAGTGCAAAGAAATGTATATGATCAAAATGGCAAGTCTTGTGTCTCCAGGTAATCTTTCTGTAATTTCTTCTAGGTTATAAAAGGCCTTTTTTAACTTCAAATTGCTAATTCAAAGTGTAAAGACTTTGTGTAGCCTATTGATTCTACTGTTTTATATATCTTGAGCTTTTATTGAATACCTCTAGTCATTTTGAATGAAATATTAATACTTGAAGAACACTAGGCAAGTACTGGCTGATTCATAAATTTCTATGCAAAAAAGATGTTCTTAGATATCAATGAATGAAGGCTACATGAACTTTAGTACTATTTTTTATGTCCTCTTTGTAGGGAAACTATGCTTGATCCGACTGCTGTGTTTGCGCTCCTCTTTGGGAGCGAACTTTTTGAAGACTACGTCGGACATCTTTCTGTGGCATCAATGGCTTCCTCTGAATTAGTTGGCGAAAATGACGACCCTGAGAAAATCCATGATAGACTCAAGGCAAGTATGTCTTAAATTTCAATAACATACGAGTATGTTTCCACTTGTTGGTAGTTTCTTTGTAAGAAAACTATCAAGAAAATGTTTTATTGAAGATATGTGTGATATCTCTTTTTGTTGGGTTAAAGGGGTCCAAAGATACTCTTAATATGGTGTGTTATTGTCCGCTTTAGGACAAGCCCGCACGGTTTTCCCCGAAAGGCCTCACACTATTAAGATCATCCAACTACTTATAAGTAGTTTATTTTATTTTTTTTTACTTTCCATGTGGGACTTGTTCACACACTCCCAACAATCTCCCCCTTGAACTAAGTTTCACACGACCCATCACCGTTTATTGGCTAATGTAGAGATTAACTATGTGTCACCCACATGATCCGAGTATTTACGGTCACCGAAGCCCAAGGAGAGACTGTGTATGCGTCTTTGAAGCTATGGGTAAAGGTTGTGAACCGGCCATAGACGGGTAAAGGTACTAAGTCGGGCCCTACGCCATCACTTCGCCATCTCCATACTCGTCTCGTCAAACCATTGGCTCTGATACTAGTTGTTGACCCAAAGCGGACGATATCACACCATGTTAAGAGTATCTTTGGACAGTTTTAGCCCAACACTTTTTAGGACTAAATGTTCTGTAGAAAAGGAAACATACCTTTGTTCTCTTTAGTTTACTAGTACCTTTTTTCAGTTGATTCACTATGATAGTACTGTGTTATGAAGGGTGTCCAAAAGGAAAGGGAAGAAAAGCTTGCTAGAATACTCAAAGATTTTCTTCAACAATACGTTCGTGGTGACAGAGTGGGTTTTCTACGACGTGCTGAATCTGAAGCTGAACGGCTTTCACAAGCAGGTCAGCTGACTACTTCTCTTGCATTTCTTCTAGTGATTTCTCTTAGTTTTAGTAATGGCAATACCCAGAGGCGGATCTATGTGTTATTCTCTTAACAGCATTTGGAGCTGAGATTCTTCAAACTATTGGATACATATACACAAGACAGGCAGCCCAAGAGCTCGGAAAGAAAGCAATTTACTTGGGAGTTCCATTTATGGCCGAATGGGTTCGCAACAAAGGTCATTTCTGGAAATCACAGCTTACGGCAGCAAAAGGTACACTTTGATCATTTCAGTGAAGATCCGACCTCTCCCTTCCTTGTCATAATGTGGTGGACTATACTGGCTTTTTAGGTGCTTTTCAACTGCTGCAACTTCAAGAAGATGTTCGTCGCCAGTTTAAAATGGATGGTAGTGGCCCTGAAAATGACGTTGAATCACATCTCAGATTAAACAGAGAAACACTAATGAATTCATTGTGGAAACTAAACGTTGTAGACATTGAAGTAACTCTTTTGCATGTCTGCCAATTGGTAAGCCTTTTGTTCAAAATTATCCCTTTTTGCTTATGTTGCTAGGGCTTATTCTGTTTAATCTTTCAGGTTCTACAAGAAGGCAATGTGAAGAAGGAAGAACTGAAGAAACGAGCGATGGCTTTAAAGATTTTGGGAAAAGTATTTGAGGTAGGATTAAGAATAACTTGTGAAGTGTTGCACCAAGTCCAAAAAAATCAAATCTCGTTTAACTTTCTAATACTAATAGTCTCATAGATAGGAAATTTTGTTAGTTATTAAGCTTATACGTAGTTGATGATGTTTCATATCTACTTATATTCTGCAGAGGGAGAAGTGCGGACAAGGTGTTGGGACGTCAAAAAAGATGACAATAGGTGATATAAATGCAGAGGAAACCAGTTCTGATAGCAGTGATGATGAGGAAGACTCACCAACAACACTAAATTATAAAACTCCTCTACTCACACAGGTTAACCTTTTGCATTCCGTTCACTTACTACTATCATTTGAAACCAATGACTCTAGAGAATGCTCCTTTAATATTTTAGCTAATAACTCATTTCCAAACCTGTCATTTTGTGATATGGCATGTCCTTCTATTTGGGTGAAGAGGTTCATAAGAATTTAGAGAGTTTAAGGTCTTGGAAAGAGGAAAATAACTAAGCCACCCTCACAAGTTTATGGGTTTGAAATTCTAGTACATTTAAGTTACTTAATTTTAAACTAATAATTTATATAAATTTCTTAAAAAAATACAGGGTCCGGACCAAAGCTACTTGGTTTGGTCGAACCCGCAATTAATAAAAGAGCTAGCTCCGCCCCTGGCTACCCCTGCGTGAAAGCATAAGACGTAGATTACTAACCGATTGGAGTAAGTAGTCTTCTCCGAGAGTTTCACACACAAAAACGACTTAAAAGTAACAAGGTTCTAAAAGAAAGACTAGCCTCAACTCTCAAGACAAAGGAGGCAGGTTAAAATGATTAGGCTTGACGCCCTCCTTATTAGCAGTACATATATATTGTTTTTGTGTTCGGCTTGATACTATCTTAGTTTCAGATGACTATTCAAAAGGAGTTATTAGAGGCAGCTCTACTAATCTATTTTTCTCTTCAATATTTGAATAGTTTATTTTATCACATTTATTTTTTGATGTCATTAACAAAAGTTGATACAGTTTGCCCTCCATAACTTGTAACCTTTATATTTTTGTGTCTCTTATGCAGGGAATAGGCAGACTCTTTAGATGTCTGTGTAATCCAGCATTCGACGTGGATGATGAAGAGATTGTGTACAAAGGCAAGTGAAGAGTTGTGGTTTCATATTCATGATACAACAACAAGAAGACATAAATTAACATATCATATACCGTTGCGGTACCCATAATTGAAAAACTCAGAAAGGCGTAAGCCATGATTTGTGCAGCTTTTGTTTGTAATTGGAAAGATTCTTGACATTTTGCAATCTGTAATGAAATGTTGTTTGAAGTGGTAATATTAAAAATCTGGAGTCCATTACTCAAATGGTACTCAACTATTTCAAATTATCTTTTAAAGTCACTTTTCTTTCATTTGTAACAACAAAGTCACTCAACTATGCCTATTGCACTCAGAAGGTCACTCAACTAGATTTTTCAAATTTTGGAGTGTCAAATACTCCCTCCGTTCCAATTTATGTGAACATGTTTGACTGGGCATGGAGTTTAATAAAAAATAAAGACTTTTGGAATTGGGATTTTTACATTCTTATGTCATACAGTAAATTATATTACCCTCTATGCTTAACTTTTAATAGAATTATCTTTTATATACCTAATTATCATTTATGTACATTTTAGGAGTTTTAATGGTATCAATTAGTCTCCTAATTTAACTCTACCGTATATTCCCACTCCCCCCAAGTTTCTCTCTCCAAATCTCACCCCCTCACCCACGTATCAAATTACACCCCACGATTTCCTCTTCAACCACCCACTATTTCTTCTTCTAAAACCAGCGAAAATCTGTAACCCCTCCACCATTGACAACCATTAAAAAGCTTTGAAGCTTTGAATTCGAATTTGGGTTTTCAAAAGACATTGTTTGTTTGGA
Organism: Nicotiana tabacum; assembly: GCF_000715075.1. Classification (NCBI taxonomy): domain Eukaryota; kingdom Viridiplantae; phylum Streptophyta; class Magnoliopsida; order Solanales; family Solanaceae; genus Nicotiana; species Nicotiana tabacum. The sequence goes on along the minus strand of NC_134095.1, from coordinate 76,639,700 downwards.
TTGGATGTTGTTGCAAAGAATTGAGAATTCTCTCTACGTCTCTCTCTATCTCTCAATCCCAAATTTCAGTAATATAAAGCAAAGGAAAATAGAGCAGCAATTCCACCATTGACAGCCATTAAAAAACTTTGAAGCTTTGAATTCGAATTTGGGTTTTCAAAAATCATTATTTGTTTGGATTGGGTGTTGTTGCAAATAATTGAGAATATTTGGAGTTTATATCACAATTTTGAGAAGTTTTGGTGAAGATTAGACTTGGTTTTGGCTGAATTTCAGATTGAAATCGAAGAAGAAGAAGAAGACATGACATACATTATATTGCAGAAATTGTAGAAAAATTGTATTCTGTTGTTTATTTATTTTTCTTTTATTCATTTAATTATTGTATGAAAGTTGAACAACATTGTATAAAAATTATATTTAAGTTGTATGATATTGTAGTGGTATATAACTGAGTAGAAATAATGTACGAAAATTGTAGATAAGTTGTAGATAAGTTGTATAATATATAATTAGTTGTATGAAATTTATTTTTACTATGTAAAAATTGTATTTATGTCACGACCCGAATTTCCAACCTCGAGAGTCGTGATAGCGTCTACTAGTGAAAGCTAGGCAAGCCAACCAACTGAAATATTTACCTTGTTTTCATTTTTAATTTGATAACAGTTAAGAGCCAACAATTAGATAACAACAGAATTGAATAAGCGGAATGTTGTGTTGTAAAGTTTTAATAATACTACTAATACTAATTCATAACAAATCTACCCAAGACTGGTATCACAACTTCATAGAATGTCTAGGAGTACTACAAATAAAGGTATGAAAGAAATAAATACAACACTGTCTCTGGAAATACATGAAAGAAACAGGAATAGTAGATAGAAGGAGACGCCAAGGCCTGCGAACGCCTGCAGGACTACCTCGGGTTGCCTGATGAACAAGAGATAGCAATCTCACTGCGATCTGAAGTCTACAACACTGGGATCTACACAAAAGAGTGCAGAGTATAGTATCAGCACAACCGACCCCATGTGTTGGTAAGTGCCTGGCCTAACCCCGACGAAGTAGTGACGAGGCTAGGACCAGACTACTGACTAAACCTGTGCAGTTATATTATGTATAGCGGAAAATAAAATAGAAATAAATAATTAAATATGGGAAGGGGACATGCTGCGCGGGAATATCATTTATCAAAAGCAATTCAAGAGAAAAGCATAAAGACAATTTAGAATTCACAGCAAAAGAATAAGGAAATCGTAACCAACCAATAAACACTTTTATTATCTACTATTGCAGCGCGCAACCCGATCCAAATCATAAAAATACTGTTGCGGCATGCAACCCGATCCATATCATTTATCACTGTTGCGGTGTGTAACCCGATCAAAATATATTGTTGTTGCGGCGTGCAACCCAATCCAAGCATAATATTGTTGCGGCGTGCAACCCGATCCAAATATAACATTGTTGCGGCATGCAACCCGATCCAAATATAATATTGTTGCGGCGTGCAACCCGATCCAAACATAATATTGTTACGGCGCGCAACCCGATCCAAATATAATATTGTTGCGGCGTGCAACCCGATCCAAATATAATATTGTTGCGGTGTACAACCCGATCCCAATATACAATTCAACACCAATCATAATGGAGTCCCGACAAGGGAACAATAAGGGAACAACAATATTCCGGCAAGGGAATCAATAACATCATAATAGAATCAAGTAACAACAGAAAATCAGTAAATAAACCTAAAGGACAACATAACTCAATTATCAGCAAGATTCAGGAAAATCAAGGACAAGTGCACGACATCACCCTTCGTGCTTTAACACTCTCTTACCAAAACAATAATCACAAGAAATAAGGGCAAGAAATTAAATGAAATCACAATAAAATCCCTGCAAAGGAACAACAGTACAACAATCGAATCCCGACGAGGAACAATATCAAAAATCATCTTCTCTTTTCCTTTTCACATTTATTTCACAACTCACTTCACAACTTGAGTCAATGCTCTATAGGGTTCAAGTGACATTATACTTCCACAATTCATTCTACAACTTGAGCCAAAGCTCTTCAATATTCAAATACCAATATTACTTCCACGAGCTTTACTCAACAATAAAAATCATCACATAAGGCATGAACAATACAAACGGAGTCACATTAACCATAGTATAAGACTCACGAGCATGATTGACACCAACGTATAGATACTCATCACCATGTCTATTTGTCGCACTCAACAAATAACACATAGCAAATAGGACACAACTCCTAATCCCTCAAACTAAGGTTAGACCAAACACTTACCTCGATGCCACGAACACAATTCAAGTCTCAACTATCGTTTTATCTCTTGATTCCACCACCAATTCATTCGTATCTAGCCACAAGTTACTTAATTACATCAATAAATGCTAAATGAATCACTTCTAATGCATGGAAATGAGTTTTCCAAAGTTTTACCCAAAAAGTCAAAAGTCGCCCCGGGCCCACATTGTCAAACCCGAGGTTCGAACCAAAACCCCCATTCCCTCACGAACTCAAATATATAATTTGTTTTGAAATCGGACCTCAAATCGAGGTCCAAATCTCCAAAATTTGAAAAATCTAGGTTCTACCCAAAATACCCAATTTCCCCCATGAAAATTATTGATTTTGAGTTGAAACCATGTGAAGAGATGTTAAAGATTGAAGAAAACTAGTTAGAAATCACTTACAATCGATTTGGAAGAGAAGTTGTCTTTGAAAAATCACCCAAGAGTGTTTTGGTTTTGAAAGAGTGTGAAAAATGGTTGAAATGTGTCTAAGTTATGAATTTATAGGTTGCAGGTATTGCAATTGCGACCAGGGTTCGAAATTGCGAACCCAGACTCTGATAAGCTTGCATTTGCGAAGTAACTTTCGCATTTGCGAATTCGGATTTGCGAACATCCTGTCGCATTTGCGATGAAGGCCCAAATGGGGAACATCGCATTTGCGAAGAAAAATCTAGCATTTGCGAGGAAGGGCTGTCCTGGGCTGTTTCGCATTTGCGACTCAGCCCTCGCATTTGCGAGTCAGGCTTCGCATTGCAGGCTTGCAATAGAACAACTGAAACCTGCAATTTTCCCCAAGTTCAAATTCCACTCGTGGCCTATCCAAAACTCACCCGAGCCCTCGGAGCTCCAAACCACACATGCATACTAACTCAAAAACATCATATGAACTTATCCGTGCGATCAAATCGCCAAATAACCTCTTAAACCACGAATTTAGCATAGAAATTTAAGAAAAATCTCAAAACTCTCAAAGTATCAATTTTCACAACTGCGGGTCTGAATCACCTCAAACGACTTTCGTTTCTTACTAAATTTCACAGACTCATCTTAAATCACATATAAGACCTATATCGGGCTCCAGAACCAAAATACGGGCCCGATATCATCAAGCTTTAAACACATTTCATTTCCAAAAACTCATAAATATTCCAGAAAATAATTTTCTTGAAAAATTCATTTCTCAGGCTTGGGACCTCGGAATTTGATCCCGAGCATACACCCAAGTCCCATATTTTCCTAAGGACCCTCCGGGACCGTCAAATCACGGGTCCAGGTTCGTTTACCCAAAACGTTAACCGAAGTCAACTTAATTTATTTTAAAGTCAAAATTCATCATTTTCCACAAATTTTTACATATTGGCTTTCCGGCTACATGCCCGGACTGTGCACGCAAATCATGGTGAGCCAGAAAGAGGTTTTTTTAAGGCCTCGGAATGTAGAATTTATTTCTAAAACAAGTGATGACCCAAAAGGGTCATCACATTCTCCACCTCTAAAACAACCGTTCGTTCTCGAATGGACATAAGAAGGAAGTACTTAAGTCGGGGAAAAGATGGGGATAACGGCTCCGCATGTTGGACTCGGACTCCCAGGTCGATGCTTCAGCAGGCTGACCTCTCCACTGAACACGAACCGAAGGAAAACTCTTCGATCTCAACTGACGAACTTGCCGGTCTAGAATAGATATCGGCTCTTCCTCATAGAACAAGTCCTTGTCCTACTGGACAGTGCTGAAATCTAACATGTGGGATGGATCGCCGTGATACTTCTGAAGCATGGACACATGAAACATTGGATGCACGACTGATAAGCTCGGCGGCAACGCAAGTCTATAAGCCACCTCTCCCACTCGATCAAGAATCTCAAACAGGCCAATGAACCTAGGGCTAAGCTTGCCCTTCTTCCCAAATCTCATCACGCCCTTCATAGGCGACACTCAAAGCAATACCCGCTCACCGACCATGAAAGCCAAATCACGAACCTTATGGTCGGCATAACTCTTTTGCCTAGACGGAGCTGTACGGAGCCTATCCTGAATAATCCTGACCTTGTCCAAGGCATCCTGTGCTAGATCTGTACCCAACAACCGAGCCTCTCCTGGCTCAAAACGTCCAACCGGCGACCGGCACCGCCTACCATACAAAGCCTCATAAGAAGCCATCTGGATACTCGGCTGGTAGCTGTTGTTGTAGTCAAACTTTTCTAAAGGCAAAAACTGATCCCACGAGCCTCCAAAGTCAATGACATAAGCTCGGAGCATATCTTCCAAAATCTGAATGGTCCGCTCGGACTGCCCGTCCATCTGAGGATGAAATGTTGTGCTCAACTCAACTCGTGTGCCCAACTCTCGCTGAATTGCTCTCCAAATATGTGAGGTAAATTGCGTACCTCAGTCCAAAATGATAGACACGGGCACACCATGAAGGCAAACATTCTCCCAGATATGGATCTCAGCTAACCTCTCGGAAGAATAGGAGATTGCCACAGGAATGAAATGTGCTGACTTGGTCAGCCTATCAACAATAACCCACACTGCATCAAACTTCCTCTAAGTCCGTGGGAGTCCAACAACGAAGTCCATAGTGATACACTCCCACTTCCACTCAGGAATCTTAATCCTCTAAAACAAACCACTAGGCCTCCAATGCTTATACTTAATCTGCTGACAATTCAAACATCGAGCCACATACACAACGATATCCTTCTTCATCCTCCTCCACCAATAATGTTGCCGCAAATCCTGATACATCTTAGCGGCGCCCAGATGAATAGAGTACCGGGAACTATGGGCCTCCTCTAAAATCAACTCTCAAAGCACATCCACATTAGGCATGCAAACTCGTCCCTGCAGCCTCAAAACTCCATCATCTCCTAATGTAACCTACTTGGCACCTCCGTGCTGCACCGTGTTCCTAAGGACACACAAATAAGGATCATCGAACTGCCGATCTCGGATACGCTCCAATAAAGAAAAATGAGCGACTGTGCAAGCCAACACACCGTTGGGCTCAGAAACATCCAACCTCACGAACTGATTGGCCAAAGCCTGAACATACAAAGCAAGCGGTCTCTCAACGACTGGAATATAAGTGAGACTGCCCATACTGGCTGACTTCCTACTCAAAGCATCGGCCACCACATTGGCCTTTCTCAGATGATATAAGATGGTGATATCGTAGTCTTTTAATAGCTCCAACAACCTTCTCAGCCTCAAATTTAGCTCCTTCTGCTTGAACAAATACTGCAGACTCTTGTGATCCATGAACACCTCACATGCCATGCCATACAGATAATGCCTCCAAATCTTTAACACGTGGACAATGGCTGCTAACTCCAAATCATGAACCGGATAGTTCTTCTCATGAATCTTCGACTGTCGTGAAGCATAGGCAATGACCTTGCCATCCTGCATCAACACTGTACCAAGTCCAATACGAGATGCATCACAATAAACTGTATAAGGCCCCGAACCTATGGGCAAACCCAACACTGGTGTTGTAGTCAAAGCTATCTTGAGCTCCTGAAAGCTCACCTCAAACTTGTCCGACCACCTGAACTAGGCACCCTTCTAGGTCAACCTGGTCATCGGGGCTAAATAGACGAAAACCCCTCCACAAACCGACGATAGTAGCCTGCCAGACCCAAGAAACTCTGAATCTCTATAGCTGATGCGGGTCTAGGCCAGTTCTTGACTGCCTCTATCTTCTTCGGATCAACCTAAATACCTTCTGCTGATACAACATGACCCAAGAATGCAACCGAACTCAAACAGAACTCACACTTCGAAAACTTAGCATACAATTGACTATCTCTCAAAGTTTGAAGAACCACTCTCAGATGATGCTCGTGCTCCTACCGGCTGCGAGAATAGATCAAAATATCGTCAATGAAGACTATCACGAACGAATCTAGGTAAGGCCTGAACACTCGGTTCATCAAATCCATAAAAGCTGCTGGGGAATTTGTCAACCCGAATGACATCACCAAGAACTCATAATACTCGTACTGAGTGCGGAAAGCTATCTTAGGAACATCGGATGCCCTAATCCTCAACTGATGGTAACCAGATCTCAAGTCAATCTTCGAAAATACCTTGGCACCCTGAAGTTGATCAAACAAATCATCAATCCTTGGCAATGGATACTTATTTTTGATTGTAACCTTGTTCAACCGTCGGTAGTCTATACACATTCGCATCGATCCATCCTTCTTCTTAACAAACAACACTGGTACACCCCAAGGCGAAAAACTAGGTCTAATGAAACCTTTTTCAAGCAAGTCTTGCAACTGCTCCTTCAACCCTTTCAACTCATGCGGGGCCATACGATACAGCGGAATAGAAATGGGCTGAGTGCCCGGAGCCAAATCAATGCAGAAGTTAATATCCCTATCAGGTGGCATACTCGGCAGGTCTGAAGGAAATTCCTCAAGAAACTCACGAATAATAGGCACAGAATCACTAGAATCGCGAACATATGCCAAATAGGCCAAACACCCCTTCTCGACCATACACCGAGCCTTCGTATATGAGATAACACTATGGGTAGAATGACCAGGAGTCCCTCTCCACTCAAGATGAGGCAACCCTGGCAAGGCTAAGGTCACAGTCTTGGCATGATAGTCCAAGATAGCGTGGTAAGGTGATAACTAGTCCATCCCCAATATGACATCAAAATCAACCATGTCCAGCAGTAATAAGTCTACTCGGGTCTCAAGACCCCCAATCACAACTACACAAGAGCAATGAACATGATCTACTATAATAGAATCACCCATCGGTGTAGACACATAAATAGGAGCACTCAAAAAATTGCTAGGAATGACCAGATACGGCACGAAATAAGATGACACAAAAGAGTATGTAGATCCTGGATCAAATAAAACTGAAGCATCTCTGCTACAAACTAGAACAGTACCTGTACCTCCACCTCTAATACCTCTACCTCCACCTCTAGCACCTCTACATCCACCTCTAAATACCTCTACATCCATCTCTAGTTGGCTGAGCGGGCTGAACGAGTCCCTCAATGAACCTCCTCACTCTCCCTCTCTCTTAGTGGGAAGTATAAGAATAGCATGACGGATCAAATCAATAAACCTGGTCTCGTACTGAGTAACAGTCATAGAACTCTGCTGGAGACACTCAAACTACCTCTGATAGATCTCTCTCTGAGTGACGGAAAGAAACTTCTCTAGAAATAGCTGAGAAAACTGATCCCAAGTCAAAGCTAGTGACCCAACTGGTCTAGCCAAACAATAATCTCTCCAACAAGTATTGGCAGATCCAGACAAGCGAAAAGTAGCAAAGTCGACCATATTGGTCTCCACTATCCCCATGTTCTTGAGAAACTTGTGACAGCTGTCTAAATAATCCTGGGAATCCTCAGAAGATGCACCGCTGAAAGTGGTAGTGAAGAGCTTGGTGAAACTTATCCAACCTCCACAAAGCCTCCGAAGACGTCGCTGATCTATCACCGGTCTATGCTGCTGCTCGGCTGAAGAAATGGTACGTAACCTCGCCATTAGTGAAAGGACAAGATTAGAGGTTCCAATTTAGCATTGAGAGAACAAAATCGCATGATAGAGAAAATTAGAAGTGAAACTTTTCCTTACTCTGTAGCCTCTCGGGGATAAATACAGACGTCTCCGTACCGATCCCTCAGACTCTAGTAAGCTTTTCTATGATTCGTGAGACCTATGTAACCTAGAGCTTTGATACCAACTTGTCACGACCCGGATTTCCCACCTCGGGAGTCGTGATGGCGCCTACTAGTAAAAGCTAGACAAGCCAACCAACTGAATTGTGACGACTCGGCCCGTCGTCTCATGAGTTATCGCTCCATTTCCCCCATTTCTACTTCTTTATACTTCGTTATCTGTGCTGTATGGTATCGGTTTGGTCGGATCGATTCTGAAATGATTTTGGTAAGGTTTGAGACACTTAGTCTTTTTTAAGGGAGTTTGAGTTGGAAAAGTCAACCGGAGGTTGACTTATGTGTTAGAGGACTCGGATGCGAGTTCCGATGGTTCAGTTAGCTTCGGGAGGTGATTTATGGTTTAAGAGTGTGATCGGAATGGGTTTTGAAGGGTTGGAGTAGTTTTAGGCTTGAATTGACAAAGTTGATATTTTGGCAATTTCCGGTGGGTAGGCGAGATTTTAATATAGGTGTCAGAATAGAATTCTGAGAGTTGCAGTAGCTCTGTCGTGTCATTTTGGATATGTGTGTAAAATTTCAGGTCATTCAGACATAGTTCGGTTGGGTTTTTGATCGAAAGCGTAATTTGGATGATTTTAGAAAGTTTGGCTTGAATCCGATATGTATTGGGTGATTTAATATTGTTTGAGGTGTTTTGATGATTGGAACAAGTTTGAATAAGGTATTGGGATATATTTGTGTTGTTGGTTGAGGTCCCGGGGGCCTCGGGGCGATTTCGGGTGGTTAACGGAGAGGTTGCGATATTTTGCAGCTGCTGAGGTTTTTGCTGCTTCTGGTGTTTTTGCACCTGCGGTATGGGAGCCACAGGTGTGGCGTCACAGGTGCGATGAGGGAGTCGCATAAGCGAAGAGGTTGAGGGAGTCAGGGACCACAGAAGCGGTGAGTTGGACCGCATCTGCGAGCTCGCAGATGTGGAAGGTGATCGCAGAAGCGGGTTAGGCTGTTTAAGTGAGTTCCGCAGAAGCGGAGGTATGACCGCAAATGCGGTACCACAGAAGCGATTGGTGAGTTACAGATGCAAAAATGTCTGGCAGAACAGATAAGTTATTCCATTTCGCGAAATTGAGTTATTTCACCATTTTTGGACTTTGGCTTCAGAGCTTTTGGACGATTTGGAAGAGAGAGTTCAAGGGAACTTCATTAAGGTAAGGATTTTGGACCTAAAACACAATTCTATGTTATTATTTCATGGATTAGAGCTAGAAATCATGGAAATTAAGGGTGAAAAATGGGGAAACTAGGGCTTGAGAACTTAGGCCCTTAATTGTGGATTTGAAGGACCATTTGGGGTCGGATTTGAGAACTTTTGATATGTATGAGCTCGTGGGGAGATAAGGAATCTATTAATGTAAAAATATTTGAATTTTGAGACGTGGGCCCAGGGCTGGGGGTTTGGTAATTTCGGGATTTATGCCCTTTATTGAATGTTTTCGCTTGGGCTTTATTCCCTTAGCATATTTTGACGTCCTCGTTCTGATTTTGGATAGATTCGATGCGCGTAGAGGCCGATTCGAGGGGCAAAGGCATCGCGAGCTAGAGATTTTGCCGGTTCGAGGTGAGTAATGATTGTAAATGATGTTCTAAGGGTTTGAAACCAGAGATTTGCACATTGTAGTGCTATATTGAGGTAAGGCACACGCTTGATGACGAATGTGGGGTCATGCTCTATTGGGGATTGTGACTTGGTCCGTCCCGATTGATGATTTTACCAGGTATTTAAGTGAAAAATATTTTCTACCATCATTATTTAGGCTAAATGTCATATTTGGGCCTAGTGCCAACTATTTGAACCCTTCGTGGATTTTTATTACTATTTTCTCACTGTTTTGACTTATTACTTGAACTCAGTCATGTTATTTTCCACTGTTTTCATACTCAGCCATGTTTACTCAGTTTTAAGACTTAAATGATATTTTAAATGATGTTTGGGCTGAGAAACACTGTTTTACTATTGCCCGAGGGGCTTGTGAGTATTTTTGACTGAGTAAGGCCGAGGGCCTAGTTGTGAGGAAATACTGATACTGATTTGAGGCCGAGGGCCTGAGATATATACGCCACGAGGTGGCTCGATTGATATGAGGCCAAGGGCCTAGATTTGATGCCATGAGATGGCTTGTTATTGCGCTTGGGCCGTAAGGGGCCCCTCTCGAAGTCTGTACACCCCCAGTGAGCGCGGGTACCCATTGCGATATGAGATTGAGACCGAGGGGCTGGTACTGTTCTGAGATGTTGCCCGAGGGGCGGATTGTTGATACTGTGCCCGTGGGGCGAGCCTTTATGTGTTTACTTTTCATAATTGACTATCAATTTCCTGCTTAAACATTTATAAAAGGCTTTTCATGAAAATTACATTTGAGTTAAAGGATTCTATCTATCTTTCACTGATTTACTGATTTTAAATGGTTTTACTACTTCATTATAGAATGTTTTGTGCCTTATGTGATTCTTACCTTCAGTCGTTATTACATTTGTTACTCACTGAGTTGGAGTACTCATTTTACTCCCTGCACCCCTGTGTGCAGATTCAGGCGTTGTTGGTACCGCTCCCGAGTGCTGATACCTCCAACTTCATGCGGGCTTTTGGAGATTACGAGGTAGTTGTTGACGTCCGCAACCCTGTGTCTCTACTCCTTTATCATCTCTATCTCTTTTCAGACATCTGTACTAGCTTATAGACTTAGCAGATTTGTATTATGAATTATAGATGCTCATGACTAGTGACACACCGGTTAGGGCTGTGTTGGGTTGTACTTCCGCACTTTATTGGCATTATTCGCTACTTAGTATTGCTATATCATGTTTTAGACTGCTTTAACGTTATTTAACTATTTTAAAAAGTGAATTAGGTATATTTGGATGGCCTTGTCTTCACGAGAGGCGCCATCACGACCGGGTTCGGGTTTAGGGTTGTGACATGAACTATTTACCTTGTTTCCATTTTTAATCCGATAACAGTTAAGAGCCAACAATTAGATAACAATAGAATTGAATAAGCGGAAGGCTGCTTTGTAAAGTTTTAATAATACTACTAATATCAATCAATAACAAATCTACCCAAGATTGGTGTCACAACTTCATAGACTGTCTAGGAGTACTACAAATAAAGGTATGAAAGAAATAAATACAACATTGTCTTTGGAAATACATGAAAGAAACAGGAATAGTAGATAGAAGGAGACGCCAAGACATGCGGACGCCTACAGGACTACCTCGGGTCGCCTGATGAACAAGAGACAACAATCTCACTGCGATCCGAAGTCTACAGCACTGGGATCTACACAAAAGAGTGCAGAGTGTAGTATCAGCGCAATCGACCCCATGTGCTGGTAAGTGTCTAGCCTAACCCCGGCGAAGTAGTGACGAGGCTAGGACCAGACTACTGACTAAACCTGTGCAGTTATATTATGTACAGGGGAAAATAAAATAGAAATAAACAATTAAAGATGGGAGGGGGACATGCTACGGGGGGATTTCATTTATCAAAAGCAATTCAAGAGAAAAGTATAAAGACAATTTAGAATTCACAGCAAAAGAATAAGGAAATCGTAACCAACCAATAAACACTTTTATTATCTACTATTGCAGCGCGCAACCCGATCCAAATCATAAAAATACTGTTGCGGCATGCAACCCGATCCATATCATTTATCACTGTTGCGGCGTGCAACCCGATCCAAATATATTGTTGTTGCGGCGTGCAACCCGATCCAAATATATTGTTGTTGCGGCGTGCAACCCGATCCAAACATAATATTGTTGCGGCGTGCAACCCGATCCAAATATAACATTGTTGCGGCGTGCAACCCGATCGAAATATAATATTGTTGCAGCGTGCAAGCCGATCCAAATATAATATTGTTGCGGCGCGCAACGCGATCCAAATATAATATTGTTGCGGCGTGCAACCCGATCGAAATATAATATTGTTGCAGCGTGCAAGCCGATCCAAATATAATATTGTTGCAGCATGCAACCCGGTCCTAATATACAATTCAACACCAATCACAATGGAGCCCCGACAAGGGAACAACAATATCCCGGCAAGGGAATCAATAACATCATAATAGAACCAAGTAACAATAGAAAATCAGTAAATAAACGTAAAGGACAACATAACTCAATTATCAGCAAGATTCAGGAAAATCAAGGACAAGTGCAAGGCATCACCCTTCGTACTTTAACACTCGCTTACAAAATAATAATCACAAGAAATAAGGGCAAGTAAATAAATGAAATCACAATAAAATCCCGGCAAGGGAACAACAGTACAACAATTGAATCCCGGTGAAGGAACAATATCAAAAATCCTCTTCTCTTTTCCTTTTCACATTTACTTCACAACTTGAGCCAATGCTCTATGGGGTTCAAGTGCCAATTATACTTTCACAATTCATTTTACAACTTGAGCCAATGCTCTTCAATATTCAAATACCAATATTACTTCCACGAGCCTTGCACAACAACAGAAATTATCACAAAAGGCATGAACGATACAAACGGAGTCACATTAATCACAGAATAAGACTCACGGGCATGATTGACACCAACGTATCGATACTCGTCACCATGTCTATACATCGTACCCAAAAAATAACACATAGCGAATATGACGCAACTTCCCTCAAGCTAAGGTTAGACCAAACACTTACCTCGATGCCATGAACACAATTCAAGTCTCAACAATCGCTTTACCTCTTGATTACACCACCAATTCGTTCGTATCTAGCCACAAGTTACTTAATTACGTCAATAAATGCTAAATTAATCAATTTTAATGCATGAAAATGAGTTTTCCAAAGTTTTACCCAAAAGGTTAAAAATAGCCCCCGGACCCACATGGTCAAAACCCGAGGTTCGAACCAAAACCCGATTACCCATTCCCTTACGAACTCAAATATATAATTTGTTTTGAAATCGGACCTCAAATCGAGGTCCAAATCTCCAAAATTTGAAAAACCTAGGTTATACCTAAAACACCCAATTTCCCCATGAAAATTATTTATTTTGAGTTGAAATCATGTGAAGAGATGTTAAAGATTGAAGAAACCTAGTTAGAAATCACTTATAATCGATTTGAAAGAGAAGTTGTCTTTGAAAAATCGCCCAAGAGTGTTTTGGTTTTGAAAGAGTGTGAAAAATAGTTGAAATGCGTCTAAGTTATGAATTTACAGGTTGCAGGTATCGCAATTGCGACTAGGGTTCACAATTGCAAACCTAAACTCTGCTAAGCTCGCATTTGCGAAGTCGGATTTGTGAACATCCTGTTGCATTTGCGATGACAGGCCCAAATGAGGAGCATCACATTTGCGGAGAAAAATCTCGCATTTGCGAGGAAGGGCTGGCCTAGGCTATTTCGCATTTGCAACTCAGCCCTCGTATTTGCGAGCCACGCTTCGCAAATGCAAAACCTGCAGGCCTGCAATAGAACAACTGAAACCTGTAATTTTTCCTAAGTCCAAATTCCACCCGTGGCCTATCCAAAACTCACCCGAGCCCTCGGGGCTCCAAACCAAACATGCATACTAACTCAAAAACATCATATGAACCTATCTGTGCGATCAAATTGCCAAAATAACCTCTTAAACTACGAATTTAGCATAGAAATCTAAGAAAAATCTCAAAACTCTCAAAGTATCAATTTTCACAATTACGGGTCCGAATCACCTCAAATGACTTTCATTTCTTATCAAATATAACAGACTCATCTTAAATCACATATAAGACCTGTACCGGGCTCTGAAACCAAATACGGGCCCGATACCATCAAGTTTTAAACACATTTCATTTCCAAAAACTCATAAATATTCCAGAAAATAATTTTCTTGAAAAATTTATTTCTCGGGCTTGGGACCTCGGAATTCGATTCCGGGCATACACCCAAGTCCCATATTTTCCTACGGACCTTCTCGGACCGTTAAATCACGGGTCCGGATCCGTTTACCCAAAACGTTGACCGAAGTCAACTTAATTCATTTTAAAGTCAAAATTCATCATTTTTCACAGATTTTCACATATTGGCTTTCCGGCTACTCGCCCGAACTGCGCATGCAAATTGAGGTGAGATAGAAAGAGGTTTTTTTTATGGTCTCGGAATGCAGAATTTATTTCTAAAACAAGTGATGACCCTTTTGGGTCATCACAATTTAAGTGGTATTATATTGTAGTTGTATATAACTGAATAGAAATAATGTATGAAAATTGTAGATAAGTGGTATGAAATTTATTTTTACTATGTATAAATCAGATACAAAATATACAAAAGACATATTTTATAAAATTTATATTTAAGTTGTATGTTATTGTAGTTGTATTTAACTAGATAGAAATAATATGTGAAAGTTGTAGATAAGTTGTAGATAAATTGTATGTCAACCTCAATATTTTACATTTTAATTTTATAAATTGTTTGATAACCATGTATAATGAATAATCCGCGAGAGTTTGATTCATTACTACATTTCATGTCCTACCAATAGTTTTACTTTTAGTATATGTATCACTTATCTATGAGTCGTTTCTTGATACACGTGATATTTTGAAGAAATGGAAATCAAAATTTAATTTTGCATATGTGTATCAAATCAATAGTTTGATACCAAAAAAATATTGACATCAAAGGAAGTAGTACTGTGGAACGAATTCCTTCTTTCAAATATCAACGTAAAGCCTAATTTCCTTACTCCTCTTTTTCAAAATCACCTTCCCTTTTTGTTACCTTTCTCTTTTCCAACATTTTATGGTCATGGCGGCATCCACCGACAGTGACATGAATGAAGAAGCAGTTGATTTATTACATCATGATATTCCAGCAATGAATATTGGTCCTGCTACTTCCACTTACCGAGATAAACTACTCACGCACACAAATGATCTTTATGACTGCACCTCCCAATCCCTTGCTCAAAACTTTCAACACCTTGATTTAACTGATGAAAAAATAATCCCTCCAACCATCCACACTGTACATAGGACCTAGAGCGTGGGATGGGTATTAATTAGATATAGGGGAACTTATACTTGGAATTAGATTCTAAACTAATTAATTGACTTTTCAAAAGAAAAGGTTTAATTAGAGCCTAATTATAGTATTATTAGAGAATTGATCGAACTGTAACTCACCGGCAGAGTTAGAAGGTGGAGAAATATAGAATATGGAGAGAAGAGGGGGGAGAAGAGAAAAAAAAAAAAAAGAAAAATAGTGTAACTAAATCCCTTAATTTAAGGCATTAATAATGGGTTGAGAGTCTTTTAAGGTGGAATGTATATATTTTGTAAACAAAACTTGTGTAGGTAGGGTAATTTACTAAAGATGAATATTTAGGGTAATAAAGTTTACAATAGTGTATAAGAATGAAAAATACATTTGGAATTTGTGATCCTAAATAAGACAAAAGGGGATCTAGAGTATTTGTATGGTTATAAAAGCTTTTCAGTAAGGGTAGAATTGTAAGTTTAAGATAAATGGTTACCAAATTTAGAAAGGAGTCATTCTTTTTGGAACGGATCAAAAAGAAAATAGGTTCACATAAATTGAAACAGAGGGAGTACCTATTTTTTCGTTTTTAATTTACATTATGGACTTACCTATAGAATAAATAAATATTATTTATAAATTAAAAAATAAAAAATATTTAAACATATATAATACCGAAATAACAAAATAATGAGCATAGTAAAAAATTAATTAGAATAACTTATTAGTAATAATAATTTTAGTATTAAAACAAAATTTCAAAAATTTATTTACACAATTTAGAATGAAAGAAAATAAAGGTTGTAAAATATATATTCCATGCACATAATATAAAAATAATTATTTAAATAAAGGTAATTTTATAATATACATTATATATTCTTGAAAATTATGCTCAATTATATTATATATATATATTTCATGCACGACTTAATATAGTATATTTTACCCTATACAGATAGCCCCCCTGATTTCCGGTGACATAACTTTGTGTCACCGAAAAGTTGGTAGAAATATAATAATATAATTGAGCATAATTTTCAAGAATATATCATGTATATTATAAAATACCTTTATTTAAATAACTAGTATCTATGAACGTGTGTTGCATGTGAATAATGGCACGTGATGGTTTAACCATTTAAATCATTTGAAAGTCGAAAAATATTAGTATTACATTAGCATGATATGTGAATTATCAACAAAACTTACACAAATGATTAATTTAGTCATGTTAGTTAGATAATTACATATTATAGTTTAAAAGTATTTAATCTGATAGTATCTTACCGAACACTTCTTTGTAGATGTTTTTTTTGTGTATGTTTCCTTCTAATGTTTTGGTTTCTCTGCCATAACTAGAGCTCTCGATATTGATATTCCTCTTGAAAGTGCAATATATAGTTGTTCGTGAAAGAAAAAATATTGCGATAAATATAGTCTAATATTTAGTAAGTTTTTCCTTGTGCTTATTTATTATAATTGCAATATATAAACATACAGAAAATTATCCTTCTCAGTTAAATCTTTTTTTATTTGAGGCCATAAGTATAATTTTGGAAAGCTAGTTTTTACTGTCTCTGATTTCGTGGATTTTGTAACTATTGATAGTACTTGATAGAAATCGCCTTCCAAGCCATTAGTTTTTCACCAAATGGTTTACTGGTGTTCAATATATCTCTAGGGGAAATTGTTTCGGTCATTTAACACTTAGCCATAAGCGCTTCATCCCATATTATTAATTTTGCTTTTCTTATAAATTTAGCATTGTTGTTGTGCTTTGATGTATTTGTGATGATGGTTATTTTAGTTGTTTGAAGAGGTATATTATCTAAAGTGAGTGGCTTCATAATAAAATCGTTGCTGGTAGACCATTTGTTTATTATTGCTAACATTATCATGCCTCTTGATTTGACATTTGCAAGTAATGCATGATATAGAAATATTATTTCGATTCCGCCGAAGGCATCTACAAATGATAATCCCGCTATAAGAGTCAAATATAGTCTTGAAAGCTTGTTCTTGTTCAGGATTTAGTTTTGATTGTGCTTCAACATACACTTGTATGGCTGTTTGATTCTTAATACTATAATAATATTTTTTACTTTGTGTTCTAATTTTTTTAATCTCTAATGCTCTGTCACTATCTGGATTTCCCACCGTCGGGATCGTGATGGTGCCTAACTCTTAGAATGCTTGGCAAGCCAACAGATATAGTTCTAACGCATTAATCATTAACCAAAATAGTAATTAACATTAATTTAAACTAAACATATATGAAGTGCGAAAATTTTATAACAGTTTAAAGCACTAATACATAACTACCTAAAAGATCTGGTATCATAATCCACGAATTTCTAAGAATTTTCTACAAACATTGGTTTAAAAGAAATACATTTGTTCTCGAAATGAAAAGAGATAGGAAATCTAAGATAGAGGGAAGGGGACTCCAGGGTCTGCGAACACCGACAGATCTACCTTGGGTCTCCTATGAGTGAAGGCAGCAACCCAAACTCTGATTAGTGCGGTCGAGTACCAGGATCTGCACAGAAAGTGCAGAGTGCAATATCAGTACAACCAACCCCATGTACTGGTAAGTGCCGAGCCTAACCTCGGCGAAGTAGTGACGAGGCTAGGACACGATAAATAACATAAACCTGTGCAGTTAAATCATATACGAGAAAATAACAATAATGAAAATTTAATAGTTAATAACGGGAAGGGGGAAAAACATGTTGGGGGGACTATGAATATTCTGAAAATAGTACAGTACAGAAACACAGTGAATATCATACTTGGAACCAACAAAAGTAATAACACAACAATCACGTGCACAGCAGAATCCTTCATGCTTTTACTCTTGTCCTCACCATAAGAAACGACACGGCATCACCCTTCGTGCATTATCTCTCTCGTAATCGTGGCACGACATCACCCTTCGTGCATTATAAATATCGGAATACGGCACGACATCAATCTTCATACATCAACACTTATAGAGTATGGAACGACATCACTCTACGTGCATTATCACTCACTCACAAAATATTTCACGGCATCATCCTTCGTGTTTTACACTCTTCCTCATCCAAACAACAGAAACAGTATCAATCCAACAAG
This sequence comes from Nicotiana tabacum, assembly GCF_000715075.1. Lineage (NCBI taxonomy): Eukaryota > Viridiplantae > Streptophyta > Magnoliopsida > Solanales > Solanaceae > Nicotiana > Nicotiana tabacum. Next base: position 76,621,557 of record NC_134095.1, on the reverse strand, counting down.
GGAATTATCGATATAAAACCTTGTTTCAACATTTAACTTCACAATATGATTCTCAACTTGAGTTAATACTCAACAAATATCCAATGCCAGGAAAACATAATAAGACTTGTTTATCATGATGAATAACCAGTTTAAGCATGAACATTACGTATAAAGAAGCATAATAGTCACAAATATAAGGTTCACTCGCATGCTATGACCTGACACCAACGTATAGATACTCGTCACCTCACCTATACGTCGTACTTAAAAATTAAACAAGTAGCAAATAAGGCAACAACACCTAATCCCTCAAGCTAATGTTAGCCACAACACTTACCTCGATTCCACAACTGATCTCAAAGCTCAATCACAACTTTTCCTTTCACACAAGCCTCTGAACCAATAGAATCTAGAAAATTACCAACCAAACAATTCAATTTAAGCCTCAGGAACTACCCACGATAGCAAGGAATTCAATATAGGTCATTTTTGAAAAAGTCAACAAAAGTCAACACCCGAGCCTACTTGGTCCAAACCCGAAATTCGGACCAAAACACATTTACCCATTCACCCCCGATCCCGGATATATAATTGGTTTTGGAATCCGACCTCAATTTGAGGTCTAAATTCCCAAATTTCAAAATTTCTAAGTTCTACCCAAAAAATCCCAACTACCATGAAAACCCTAGATTCTAAGAGGAAATCGTGTAAAAAGAAGTAAAAGAGTGGAAGAAATGAGTTAAGAATTACTTACCTATGATTTGGAGAAGAAAAAGTATTTGGAATATAGCCTCTTATGTTTTAGGGTTTTGAAAAAGTGAGAAATAGATGAAAAGTCCCGTTTAAATAGCCCTCTCTGATCCCCATTACGCGGCCCGCGAAATACTGGGCGCGTCCGCGAACCTCACCGTGGTCCGCGAAATACTGGGCGCAACAACGGCAATTTGTTCTTACCCATCGCGGTCAGCGAAGCTCTCCACCGCAGTCCGCAAATTTTACTCCATGGCCGCACTCTTAGGTTCAGAGACCTACAACTCTGCAACTATCCTACAACAGGTATTTTCTAAGCTTAGACATCTCGTAGCCTATCCGAAACTCACCCGAGCCCTCGGGACTCCAAACCAAACATGAATACAAGTCTTAACACGTCATATGAACTTGCTCGGGCGATCAAGTCGCTAAAATAACACCTAAAACTACAGATTTAGCATCAAAATCACTGAAATTCTCAAGAACACTTAAAGTTTTTATTTTCACAACCGAGGGTCCGAATCACGTCATATAAACTCCATTTCTCACAAAATTTCACATGCATGACTTAAATACCATATTAAACCTGTACCGGGCTCCGGAACCAAAATATCGGCCTAATATCAACAAGACCAAACATTATTCAATTTCTAAAAATCATTATATTTTCAGTCTAACAATTTTTCTTCAAAAATTCATTTCTCGGGTTAGGGACCTCGAAATTCAATTCCGGGCTTACGCCCAAGTCTCATATTTTACAACGACTCTCCGGGATCGTCAAAATATGGGTCTGGGTCCGTTTACTCAAAATATTGATCGAAGCCAACTTAAATCAACTTTAAAGGCAAAACGTAGTATTTTTCTCAAATTCTCACATAAAATGTGACGACCCGGCCAGTCGTCTCATGAATTACCGCTTCGTCTCCCCCATTTCTGCTTTTTATGCTTTGTTTATCCGTATTATATGGTATCGGGTCAGTCGGATAGAGTTCGGAAAGAATTTGGTAAGGTTTGAGACACTTAGTTTATTTAGAGTGAGTTTAAATTAGAAAAGTCAACCGAATGTTGACTTGTGTGTTAGAGGGATCAGATGTGAATTCCGATGGTTCGGTTAGCTTCGAGAGGTGATTTGGGACTTAGGAGTGTGATCGAAATGAGTTTTGGAGGTTCGGAGTAGATTTAGGCTTGAATTGGCGAAATCAGATTTTTGGCGATTTCCGGTTGATAGGTGAGATTTTGATATTAGGGTCGGAATGGAATTCTGAGAGTTGCAGTAGTTCCGTTGTATAATTTGGGACGTGTGTGCAAAATTTCAGGTCATTCAAATGTGGTTTGATTGGGTTTTTGTGATGACCTAAAGGGCCATCACCTGTTTTCTTACCCATTATGTGCTTCCGAGGCCTTGAAAACCTCATTTAGAGTCGCTTCGATTTGTGTGCACAGTCCGGGTGCGTAGCCAGAAAGCTTAAATATGAAATTCTGTGAAAAATGCTAAGTTTTGATATTAAAATAAATAAAATTTGACTTTGGTCAACATTTTGGGTAAACGAACCCGGACCCGCGATTTGACGGTCTCGGAGGGTCCGTAGGAAAATATGGGACTTGGGCGTATGCCCGAAATCGGATTCCGAGGTCCCAAGCCCGAGAAATAAATTTTTGAGTAAAATTGTTTTCTGAAATTGTTAAGGAAAATTGAAATGAAAATTGATTAGAACGTGTTTGTATCGGGCCCGTATTTTGGTTTCAGCACACGGTACAGGTCTTATATGTGATTTAAGAGGTTTCTGTAAAGTTTGGTTAAAATCGGACGTCGTTTGACGTGTTTTGGACTAGAATTCCTAAATTTGAACTTGATGGAGTTTTTGAAAATTTCATTGATCTTGAGGTTTAATCCGATGTTCATGATGATATTCTAGCGATTTGATTACACGAATATGTTCGTAGAATATTTTTGAGGTTGTGTATATACTTGGGTTAGAGTTTCGAGGGCTCGAGTGAGTTTCGAGTAGGTTCCGGGATGCCTTAGGCTTAAAAAGATCAGATGTTGCAGGTTCAGGAAATATTGCAGGTCTCTGAACCCTCTTGCGCGGTCCGCGAGAAATCGCGTGCGGCCGCGGAGGGGCCAGCGCGGCCGCGGTCGCTTTTGAGCGGTCCGCGGTGGATGCTGTGCGGCCGCGGTCGGCTTTGTGCGGTCCGCACGGGGCTATGATCTGCAGGTCTTCAGGGAGGCCTGTGTGGCCGCGGTCTTTTTTGTGCAGTCCGCACAGGGAGTTTCAGAGAGGTATAAATTCACGTGAATTTCAGTTATTTTTACACTTTTCAAAACCCCAAAACGTAAGAGGCAATTTTCTAAACAACTTTTCTTCTCCAAAACGATTGGTAAGTGATTTCTAACTCATTTTCTTCACTTCTTAACATCTTTTAACATGATTTCAACTTCAAATCAAAGATTTTCACGGGGAAATTGGGTGTTTTAGGTAGAACCTAGGTTTTTCTAAAATTGGGAATTTGGACCTCAATTTGAGGTCTGGTTTCAAAACAAACCATATATTTGGATTTGTGGGGGAATGGGTAATCGGGTTTTGGTCCGAACCTCGAGTTTCGACCACGTGGGTCCGGGGGCATTTTTTACCTTTTTGGGTAAAACCTTGTAAAACTTATTTTCATGCATTTGGGGTTGACTCATTTAGCATTTATTGATGTAATTAAGTAACTTATGACTAGATTCGAACGGATTGGTGGTGGAATCAAGAGGTAAAGCTATAATTGAGACTTGAGTGGTGTTCAAGGCGTCGAGGTAAGTGTTTGGTCTAACATTAGCTTGAGGGATTAGGAGTGGAGTCATATTTGCTACTTTCTTCTTGTTGAGTACGACATATAGGCATGGTGACGAGTATCTATACGTTGGTGTCGAGCATGACCATGAGTCTTAAATTGAAAGTGGTTGTGTCCTTAAATGACATTTCAGATGCTTTAATAATGATCTTCTATATTGCGCAAATAATTGTTCTATCCTCGCAGAGCGTATTTATGTTTGAGCATTGTCATTATTTGGGCTGAGTACAAGCTAAGTTAAGATTGGTTATAGCTAATTCTCCCTTTCCGGGATGATTGTTTCGATATCTTTGTTCCCTTGTCGGGAAACTATTATATTGCTTTTGTTCTCTCGCCAGGAGTTTATTATATCGCTTATGTTCCCTTGCCGGGATTTCTTGTAATTGTGTGATGAAATGGGAGCGGGTGATACGCCTACCACAAGATATTATGAAATGGGAGCGGGTGGTATGCCTACCACAAGATATTATGAAATGGGAGCAGGTGGTACGCCTACCACAAGATATTATGAAATGGGAGCGGGTGGTACGCCTACCACGAGATATGAGAAATGGGATCGGGTTGCACGCCTACAACAAGATGAACCTGAAAGTGAAAGTTGCCTTTATTTTCTTCATTTGTGATAGAAGTTATATTGCTACCTTCCTTATTATTCCTTGTTATTTTCTTTTAACTGCTATCCCTGAAGCATATTTCCCTTCCCCAGCTTTAACTACTTATTACTTGTTTGCTTTTCCGCCATATATTGTATAACTGCACAGGTTTATCTGGAGTCTAGTCCTAGCCTCGTCACTACCTCGCCGGGGTTAGGCTAGACACTTACTAGCACATGGGGTCGGTTGTGCTGATGCTACACTCTGTGCTCTTTTGCACAGATCCAGGTCTTGGACAACAGCAGTAGCGCGGAAGCCAGCCTTCAGTCCAGTGAGACACCGAGGTAGCCTTGCAGGCGTCCGCAGGCCCAACGTCTCCTCTATCTTTTATTTCAGTCTGTTATCTCATGTATTCGAGACAAACAATTTATATTTTCTTTCAAACGGTTGTATTTAGTACTCTTAGAAGTTCGTGAGTAATATGACACCAGTTCTTGGGTAGAGGCATATGTTGATTCTCGCATTATTGTTTCGTCTTCTTTAATTTAAGTCTTCCGCATAATTATTAATTCTGTTGCTTTCATGTTATCACTGATAATTGTTAAAAGAAGTAATTCTTAATGGAGTAAGCAGTTAAGGATTGGCTTGCCTAGCTCACATTAGTAGGCGCCATCACGACTCCCGAGGGTGGGAAATCCGGGTCGTGACAATTTTTTATCAAAAGCTGAATTTAGAAGTTTTTGGAAACTTAGGCTTGAATCCGACATGTTTTGGTTTATTTGATGTTGTTTGAGGTATTTTGAAGATTGGTACAAGTTTGAAAAAGGTTTTGGGATATGTTGGTGCCTTTGGTTGAGGTCTCGGGGGCCTCGAGTGAGTTTCGGAAGGTTGAACGGATCATTTTAAGTTGAAGAAACTTGCAGATTTTGGTTTCAGCTGTTGCAGGTATTTTACTCTTCGCATTCGCGAGTGCACCCTCGCATTTGCGAAGAGCCAGTTGAGGAAGGTGGAATTTAAGCCTTCGCGTTCGCAAGGAAGGCTATGCGTTCGCGAAGGGCTAGGGGTTTGTGCATCGCGTTCGCAGGGGAGGTGTCACGTTCGCATAGAGCAAAAAGGGCAGCTGAGCTTCTGTGGATTTTATTCATCGCGTTCGCAAGAGACGGAACGCGATCGCGAAGATTGATCTGCGCAAAACATGTTCGCGATGGGGATGTCGCGATCGCGAAAGAGGAAAATTGGTCAAAGTTAATTTGTGCTTCACGAACACGAGATTTTGACCGCGTTCACGAAGAAGGATTTCAGACCTGAGCAGAAGGTTTAAAAGGTCGTCTTGTCCGCGAATGTGGGGTTTATTTCTTCAATTGTTGGTTGTTTTTGGAGCTATTTGAAGGATATTGAATAGGGATTCAAGGGGAATCACTTGGAGGTAAGAATTTTGGACTTAAAACTCGATTCTATCGTGAAATCTACCTAATAAATCGTAGAATCTAAGCCTAAAATTGAGGAATTAGGGCTTGAGATTAAGAGACTTTAAAATGAGAATTTGAGGGGTCATTTGGACTTCGATTTCAGTGTTCTTGGTATGTATGAACTCGTGGGAGGATAAGGATTCCGTTGATGTAATTTTTATCGAGTTTCGAGACGTGTGCACGGGGGTCGAGTTTGGCCAATTTCGGGATTTTGGGTATAATTTGATTATTTTCGTTTGGGCTTCGTTCCCTTAGCATATTTTGATGCCGTGATTCTGATTTTGGATAGATTTAACGCGAGTGGAGGCCGATTCGAGGGGCAAAGACGTCGCAGAGTTGTATTTTCACCGGTTTGAGGTAAGTAACCATTGTAAATTTGGAACTGAGGGTACAAAACCCTGGTATTTGACTTGTTTTGATAAATGCGGTGACGCACATGCTAGTTGACGAGCGTGTGGGCATGCACCGGTAAGGATTGTGACTTGCTCCGTCCCGTAGCTACTATTAAGCTGCGTATTTGATTTGGAATCTTATATTATTCCGTACTTTAGTCATTCATACTGTATTATGGGATGTATGCCATGTTTGGGGCCTTGTGCGGACCTGTTGAGACCCTTAGGGGCATTTTTACTGTGTTTCCTCACTTTACTTGTTGAAAGCATATCCTCAGTCATGTTTTACCTGTTTAAATGTTTAAAACTGGTTTTTCTAAATGTGAGGACTGTTTGGACTAAGTTCTTTAATCTACTGTTGTGTCCGAGAGGCTGTGAGGTTAATGACTGAGAAAGGTTAAGAACCTAATGGTGAGGATATTTATATATGTGTGAGTTATGCATCGGGCTGCATGCCGCAGCGATACTTATATGGATCGGGATGCACGCCGCAGCGATATATATATTGGATCGGGCTGTGCGCCGCAGCGATATGATGCTTCCTTCCGGAGTTTGTACACCCCAAGTGAGCGTAGTCGACTATAAATTATGGATCGGGCTGCACGCCGCAGCGGTTACTATGATTTTTATTATTATTAGATATTAATGAGCCTGAGTGTTGAGAGTGAGTATTGAGTGACGAGAGTGAGTCACGAGTGACTGAGAGGCCATATTCTGAGTGATACCTTGCTCGAGGGGCCCGGTTATGATATTTTCACTAATTTCACTCTTCTTTTAAAAATAGCCTCTGTTGGAAAAATTGCTAAGTATATGATTTCAAGTGTTTAAACTGAAATTGATGATTTTACGATGAAACAGGTTTTAAACGGTGAAGTTGACCTGTTATCCTGTTGTTTATTCAGTTATATGATTTTTAACTGTTCGTCACTGCTTTCAGACCTTATTTAATTTAGTTACTTACTGAGTTGGCGTACTCACGTTACTCCCTGCACCTTGTGTGCAGATCCAGGTGCCCGAGTGGTAGAGTGAGGGTCCTCAGCTGATCCAGAGGATGCCGGAGATTTCCAGGTAGCTGCATGGCGTCCGCAACCCTATTTTCTCCTTCTTAACTTGTTCTTTTCCGCATTTTCTAAACTTATGTTGTGTTAGACAGTCAGTTATGTAGTAGAGGTTCTAGACTCGTGACACTAGATATTTGGGCTGTGTAGTTCATGTTTATTTGACTTCCGCTTATATTTTGTTGTTTTTAAACACTTATTAAGAAAATTTGGTATTTAAACCTGTGTTAGAAAAATAATTTTATAAAAAGGAATTTGTTGTAGTTAATAGTTTGGGTTGGCTTGCCTAGTAATGTGATAGGCGCTATCACAATCGGGTATTTGGGGTCATGACATAAAGGCTTTCCGAAAACGCAGTCGGACTGTGCACGCAACTCGAGGAAAAAGAAAATAAGGTTTTGAAGGCCTCGGAACCCCGAATTGGATTCTAAAACACGAGATGACCTTTTGGGTAATCACACACTTTTTTTATGGAATAAATTTATGTACCCTAAGATTTTTCTTAACTTGAAAAATAATTTTACTCATATGATAAATTTTAAAAATAATTGAAATGGATTCTCTTGCTAAATAATTAATTGAAAGATTTAATTATTTGGTCTTAACATAAAAAATAAGTTATTTTATGTTGATTCAGATTCTTAATATTAGTTCATCTCATGTTTTGAAGATTTAATCTTAATTATAATTTTATTCACCATAAATTTTCTTTTAAAAGAGTGAAAAGACTGTATGACATTTCACTTTTAGATCTTTATGTTTGCAAAATCATTAGTGGAATTGACTTTTACCAACCAATTTTCTTTCTATTTCTCACTTATTTATATTTTTAAATATTTTCTTAGTTGTTGTTTAATAATTAGGTATTTTTTAATAATTGATTAAAAATATATTATTTAAGTAGAAAAATAGTTCAGATATAATATAAAATATATTATGGGAAATGTAAATGGTTTATGCAGTCCATTTAATATTATTTTTATTTTCTCTATGGAATAATAATGTATTACCAATATGGAGGATTCTTCTGAAATTGATTTTATTAAACCTTCCTACATATTTTAATAAGAATTTAATAGAAAAATTTAATTTTAAATATTGAATATTAAAAAATTAACATAGAATGTCATGTAGTCCAAAATATTATTAATTTAGTTATGTTTTTTTCCCTATGAATTCTTCTATTTAATATTTTAGGACTATTTTGGTCAATCAATATTGTATTCATGCTTTTATAATAATAAAGGTTCTCATTTTTCTAAATGAATTTGAACAATATAATACATTCTCAAATTAAATTAGTAATAGCACATTATAATACTTTTTCAAATTAAATTAGTAATAGAAATGTTTAAGAAGTATATCCTAAAAGTAATAGGATTACATGACTTAAAATATGTCTCTATACCGAAAGTAATTATACTAATAGGAAATCTAATGTGTTCCCAAAGGTATTAGGTTTACATGCTAACATGTAGTATTATATGTTTGTACTCTAAATTAATTATACTAATAAGATTCCGAAAGGTAATCATGTAGGATTCCTAACTTGTAGCATTGTGTCCTAAAACTAATAGGATTACAAATGTCTAGAATTTCGGTTATGTCTTTTTATTGTGAGTTATTATGCTTAATATTATAAGATTATTTTTGTAAACCGGCATTATATTCATGCTTTTATAATAACATAGATTATTTTTATATTACATGCATGTAATATATATTTTACAACCCTTATTTTCTTTCATTCTGAATTGTGTAAATAAATTTTTGAATTTTTGTTGTTAATACTGAAATTTTAAAAAAAATAAAAAGAAGATAAATATTTATAATTTAGAGGGTAAAATAGGTATTTGGCAATCCAAAATTTAAAAAATATAATTGAGTGACCTTCTGAGTGCAATAGGTGTAGTTCAGTGACTTTGTTGTTACAAACGAAAGAAAAGTAACTTTAGAAGATAATTTGAAATAGTTGAGTTACAATTTGAGTAATTGACTCTAAAAATCTGTAATTTCCTTTAACCGTTCAAAACTACCAAATTGCGGAAACAATTAATCACGAGAATGTTTCAAACCAACAATATTAAGCAATACCCACCATTCACTAATTTAGATCATATTCATTAGCTAAAAGTAACCTAAATTTAAGCATCCGTTTGACCACAGATTTTGCCTAAGTTTTTTCCAAAACACAATTGGCAAAATATGTTTGTTTATAGATTTCCAAATCCCAAAACTAGCTCTAGAGCGGTCTTTGGCCCAAAATATCAATGTTTAATTTTTTAATAATATAAAAAATCACTCCAAACTTTTATATTTTATAAAAAAAAAAAACACCATCTATTATGACCCTACTAACCACCAGCTAATTACTACTATCATTTTCTTTTAGACTAATATTATTACAATTTGATGAATTATAGTGGTTAGTAATTGTGTTATTAACAATTGATATTAAAATATCAGATTATAATTTTAGGATAGTGTATTATGTAGTTCATTATAAAAATGATAATTTTATGCCAAACTTATCTATGTTCAAAATTATGGTTTGTGATAATGAATGGCATCAATGAAGGCTCTATACACAGGATTAGCAAGTTTTTTTTTGGTATTACTGGATATTTTTGATAGTTTTTAGAGGTATAAGTCACATGTCATGTTTTTTCACAAAAAAATAAAATAATAATAATAATAAAATATATTTTGAAAAATTATGTCCAAACAAATTTTCATCTTCAAACCAAACTTCATCCAAATCAGATTTTTCTGAAACATATTAAGAAATTTACGACCAAACGCTAGCTAAAACTTCGTTTGCTAAAACTTTATGTTATAACATCAGCTCTTCACCCATCTGATTTACTTTATTTCTACAACTAACATCCTCTTTTCATAACCTAATACCGCATATTATACGGTTCAATAAAAGACATTCTCACATCAACAGAGAAAATCTAGAGGAAGAGACAAATCTGATGTTATGTTGTCAATGACGTGCAAGTTAAGGCAATTCAACATCTTCTACTTTGCTTGTTTTAATAAAACAACTAAGCCATTTGTTTGATATGCAAGTTGTAACTAGGGATGTGATGGAATTTTCTGATTTCAGAAGCACTTTGAGCAAATACATAGTCCAGGAAGGATATGGAGCTTTTATCTTTAGATGGACAAACTAATCTTTCTGCTTCTGTTTTAAACTCATACTAGGGTGAGTTATCAATTGAAGTCCACATGTATTACCACCATTTTGAAACATTGACATATCAAGCTTTTTTCTCCTATGTTTTAGACCCCCACCAAACTATGTCCCACGTTTAATTTTAGGTGTGACGCATGAAATATAAGTCTTACACATAACATTTAACACATGAAAGGAGTCAGAACAACATAAACCAACAAGTTATCAGTCCAAAAGATTAAACAAACAGAACCGATTGGCTTATACAGCCAAGAATGTCCAGCATAATTTTTACACAAACAAATATGTACAAGGCCGAGTCCAACTTTTTTTTCCCCTCTATGAAGGCCTAGGAACTTGGAAATTTCTCCTCCATACAACCAACACTCAGTGAGCTGGATGGAGAACGCGTGCACGGTGTGCTTGGACAGAACATGCACAGTGCACCGATGTTAAGTTCAAGCAGCCGCTAATTATGAGGGAATGTCTCCCGGGGCAAGTGTGCAGGGCAGGGAATGCTTCGCACACTGCCTGGACGGCGGGAGGCGTGAGAGCAGTGCACTGGCTGATGTTTAGATTCATAAGCCCTTCGTCCTCGTACCTGTTCTTCTTCATAGACGCCCAAATCTCGTGCTTGTTCTTGACCCGACTCTGGGCCAAAGAGTACATTGCTCTGTCTGTGATGTTCTGGCAGAAGTATAGGCCGAGCGATCTTAGGTGAGGGCAATTGTTTGCCAACGCAATCACACTCTCATCTGCAGCACGTAAGATAGATATGTTAAATGGATGACTAAATCAAGAAAAATGACTCCAAGTGGAGGCATCAGCAACTACGTCTTAATCTTTAAGAGAAAGGGGAACATGCAATGGACATCTCAAGAAGTAGGCAGCATGATACCCCTGAATACACACACACACTAACAAGAGGAAAAACAGACATTTAAGCTACTTAGAAATCATCCCTCCAACGAGTAGAGTGCAACAACAACCACCTAGTGAAAATCCCACAAGTGGGGTCTGGGGATGGTAGGATGTACGCAGCCTTACCCCTACCTGAAGACTACTTCCTATAGACCCTCGGCTAAAACGAGTAGAGCGCAATGATCACGAAATTTCATGACACAAACATCCACACGAAATCTAGGAGATGATCTGACAATCAGATGGCTGATTGACATTCACCAGAACCAAGTGTTCCAGGGCATAGTTTGCACTTACTTCATCATTCATTTTCTGGCACAAATAGCCATATAATTCTACCCTATCTAAAACCAGAACTTTCGATCTTCACCGACAAGGTCAAAGTTCCAGTAACACGAGTTCGGCAATTGAGCCTTCCGGGGAAAGAGTTTGTCATTGATAAAATTACTTATGGCAACACCTCCGCACACATCCAAATCATGTTTTAACTCTTACTAAAATTTCCTCAAAGACAATATCTGGCATAAATATCTCCTGCCAGTTGGTCACTAATAGGACATGAATCAATTGTTTTCTTTGATAAGATTTTCCATACCAAAATCTCTAGAATAGTTGAATACAACTTAACAGGAGCCAAGTTAGGCAGAGTCTAATACCAGCCAGTATAGTAGTACATATACTGCTGTCAAGGAAAGACATTACATACGAAACCTAACCCGAGACGAGTTTTACCTGTTATAAGAACACAGCCACACAGATCAAGGGCTCTGAGATCAGGACAGCCATAAGCTAAGCTCATTACGCCTTCATCACCAACTTTATCACACCAACCTAGATTCACAGTCTGCAGTCGCGTACAGTAATAACCAATAGCCTGCACAAAGTAATAACAATTCATTTCAGTTAGAAGTACCAATAGGTTTTTGAAGTACTCCTAAGAACAGAACATTTTAGAGTTCAAGGCATATACCTTCAATGCCTTATCAGTTGCAGCTTTAACACAGCCACAAAGATTCAAGACTCTTAGTTTTCTGCAACGCTCAGCGAGGTATGCGACTGCACCGTCACTGAAAGCCGAGCACCCACTGACATTCAGCTTCGTGAGGTTTGGACAGCCATGAGCTAAAGCATAGAGTGAACAGTCAGTTAGCTTAAAACTCTTGCTAAGATCAAGGTCTTGAAGTTCATGACAGTGATTTGCAATTGTCTCAACACCATTATCCTGAAGTTGTGGTAAATCTTGCCGAAGAGTTAGAACCTGCAGCTTCGTGAACTTGGGTGCAAGTGTCAGCACTAAATTGTTCATGTTCCTCTTGCACCTGAAAAACAAATTGCTGCAGAAGTTAGAATCCCAGGAAATACACCACAAATAACCAGAGGAAAGATCCCTCACACTTATCAGAGGTCAAGAGTTTTAAAATGATAGTCTTACATGAGGCCAGCTCTCTAATAATAAATATCGATGCAATTCCAACTCTCTGGAATATCAACTCTCACAATTGACAATACTAATACCGGCAAGATAGGGAAACCAATCCAAATTCTAATAAAAACCCAAAAGGAAAAGGAAAAAATCTTAAACAAAGGCAAATATGCCATTATATTTTCTCCTTTTCAACGCTTCTGAGCACTAAAACATAGATACAGCTTCCAGAAATCCAGGATGACGCATAGAGAAAAAAGGGCCAATTTTGCCATAGAGCACAGTAGTAAACCACTATGATATCTAGGATTATATAATCATATTTGGGGCATAAAGGGCAGCCCGGTGCACTAAGCTCCCGCTATGCGCAGGTTCCGGGAGGGCCGGACCACAAGTATCTATTGTACGCAGCCTTACCTTACATTTATGCCAAATATAATCATATTTGGGGCATGTCAAATATAAACATATGTGATAGACCTATGGGAATTTGACTCACCATCCTATTGTTACTAATTCCTCTTATTTTCCCCAAATCCCTTGATGCAAGTGCAAGGCTAACTTTTACAACTCAACTTGCTCATCCAAGTCAGGGGAAATTTTCAGTCAACCCTTTAACTTAGCTTCAAACACAAAGCTTTTTTCAACAAGTTATACAAGCCTCATCCCCACAAAATTTAAAAAACAAAGGAAACCTATAGTCTCTCAAATAAATTGATCAGGCAAATAGGACCAAGATAGTTTAGTATAAAAAAGATTGTAGACTTTCATTCTGTAATCAGCCTCGACTCCCCTGATTTCAACAAATTTAAAGACCATCTTTTTCATCAGATAAATGAAGAACAAGAATTACCCTTCATCCATTACATCAAGTAAAAAATACCAGAATTCCATAAGCAAAACACACAATCTAATAGTAAAAACTTAAAACTTTTGTTCCAAAAAAAGGAATGATAAGATATGAAGCCACATACCAAGAAAGGGAAAGGTGAGTGAGGCCCCAAGAAATAGCATCTCTCCATCCACTGCAAACACCAGAAGCAACAATCACCGTCTGATCATCCACAAGTGCAACTATCCTCAACAACAACTCCATAGGTATATCTTTCCACTCCCTGATCACACCCCCACCCCCCATTTTACAACCCCCACCGCTGCTATTATTGTTCACCATCAGCTTCTCAAAGCTCAACTCCTCCACCCCTAATCCTATCATCATTTGCTACTCAAAGCTCTCACCTTTATTTATACAAGACGCCAAAGAAAAAAGGGTATCCCCTTGCTGCTGTTACAAACACAAATATAGAGAGATGAGTTTTTGAAGCTAGAGAGGAAAAATAGATAGGCTTTGGCGTATACTACTGTGTATTTCTAGGCCAAAAAGGAGTCATAGGGAAACAACAAGTTAACAACATGTGTCATCACGCAAGTTGTACACACAAGTAAAGTCTGTCCAAGAAAATTCTAGAAGTACTCAAAAGGCTTTTTGGAAAATGAAAATAGGGATATTGATACCTTTCCAAGAGGTTATAGTAGTAAGAAATTTTCAAGAACCTCTGTTTTTTACGGTCTATACATACGTAGGAATTAGTGGAATTACTGAAAGGGGAGATAGAGGGGTCGAATGAAAATGGAGTTTCCTGCAGTAGATTTTTGTGAAGCGGACTTTAAGACAGGGAAAATAAAAATAAAGAAATAGGAACAACGTAAGGGACACTAATTGGGAGATGCGAAAGAATACACGTGTCACAACGATGTGAAGGGGTGATGATATTAACGCCAAGTTTGTAATGACAGTAAATCAAATGATATAAGAGCCATTTCTGATATTTACTTAAGGGTAAAATTATTTACTTTTTTCTATTTTTATTACATTGAAAAATCAAGAAATATTCTCATTTAATTTTCTTTTGTTGCAATTGTTGTTGTATATTTTCATTCAGTATTGGTGTAAAAAATGTCTTTCAATTTGCATGAAGAATTAAAAAGAAAGTAATGGTTAGATTTCAAATTTAATATACATCACCTTTTTCACAAGGCATAGTGCAAAATGAAGTTTCATATTCACTCACCAAATGCTTCCTTCCCCTTTTCCCTGTTACAACCTTCCCATCAAATAAAAAAATAAAATATATAGAGAAAATGTAAAGGACACAAAAAAAAAAATCATAAAACAAAAGTGTTCAACATTCTTTTGTTGTCTATTGAGGTATACAAAAGAGCATAGCATATCATATTCCTTATTTTCCGATCATAGTAACATTTTTTTCCGGAACCAATGAGGCTTTTCAAGACAAACAAACACATTTGTATATTTATTCAGCCTTAGTTAGATAATTATCTATATTATTATAAAAGCATAAATAAAATATTAATTTACAAAAATTATTTTTAATATTAAGTATAATAACTCACAATAAAAGAACAAAATTGAAATTTTAGATATTAACCTTCTAATCCTAATAATTTTAGGACATAATACTACAAGTTAGTAATCCTACATGATTACCTTTAGGAATCCTATTATCCTTCAAATATTGAACTATTTTTCAAATCTGTTGGATATAATTGTCATATTTATGACTTTCCAAAAATTTAGACTTTGAATTCAATTAAAACTTCGTGGAATTTTTTTTAACTTTTAACCACTCAAGTAGATTCCAATAAGAATTTAAAACAAATTCAATGATTCCTATAAGAATTAAAAGCAAGAACGAGACTTTAATTTATTAGGCGTAGGATTTTTTTTTCAATTGAAGCTATCAATAGTAATAATATAAAAATAGAAAAATAAGAATTAAAAAGACTTATTACTTTCGGACATAGATATATAATAGTACATATTAGCATGTAAACCTAATACCTTTAGGAACACGTTAGATTTCCTATTAGTATAATTACTTTCGGGATACGGACATATTTTTAGCCATGTAATTCTATTACTTTTAAGATATACTTCTTATTATTATAAAAATACAACTACAATATTGATAGACCAAAATAGCCCTAAAATATTAAACAGAAGAACTCATAGGAAAAAGACATAATGTAATAACTTATTTTTTTGGACTACAACAACTTCTATGTTAATTTTTTTAATATTTAATATTTTTCCTCCATATTGGTAATACATTACCCCTCTATAATATCCAATACCAAAAAATAAATAAAAGTGTTGTTAAACGTACTGCATAAGGCGTTGAGATTGACAAAAAAACTCTCACGATAATATATTATTATATTATATTTGAACTGCTTTTCTAATTAAATAATCTTTTTATTATTATTAATTTTTTTATGTAATATTAAAAAATATACCCAATTATTAAAGAACAACTAAGAAAGTTTTTATGACTATAAATGTGTGAGAATGAGAAAGAAAAAGTTGGTAAGAGTCATACCATTAATGATTTGCAAACATAAAGATCTAAAAGTGTAATGTCAAATCGAGCTTTTTACTCTTTGAAGATAAATTTATGGTGGATAAAATTATAATTACGGGTATATATTCAAACATGAGATGAACTATTAGGAATCTGAATCAACAGAAATAAATAATCAAATCTTTTAATTAATTATTTGGCAAGAGAATCCTACTAAATTATTTTTTTAATTCGTCATATGAGTAAAATTATTTTTCAAGTTAAAAAAAAAAATCTTATGGTACATAAATTTATTCCATAAAAAGAGTGTTAGAAATTAAAAAAAAAATAGATCACAAAGTAAAAAAGATTAGTATAATATTAAGAAGGTCATACAAGTATTTGAAAAGGCACAATTAAAGCAAAATTCTGAACAAGAATAAGCTTTCTAGACCATATTATAAGAAGTTAACTCTGGTATAGTGGGATTTTCTTTTATAGATTTCTCCGGTGGAATCAAAATAATATTCATATGTCATGCATTACTTGCAATTGTCATATCAAGAGGCATGCTATTGTTAGCAATTAGAACAAATGGTGTACCATCAACAATTTTATTATTAGGACGTACAACTCACTTTAGGTTTGATATACCCCTTCAAATAATTGAAATAACCGTCACAAATATATCAAAGAAGAGAAATAGTGCTAAATTTATAAGGAAAGCAAAAGTGATAATATGGGACGAAGCATTTTTGGTTAAGCGTCAAATGGTCAAAACAATTGCCTAGAGTTTTAGAGATATATTGGATATAAATGAACCGTTTGGTGGAAAAGTAATAGTTTCTAAGGTGATTTTTGTCAAGTACTATAAGCAGTTGCAAAATTGACGAAAACAGAAAGTTTAAAAGCTAGCTTGCCAAAATTATACTTACGACCTCAAATGAAGAATATTCAAATGACAAGAAATATAAACGTAAGAACAGATTCAACATTCAGTGACTTCTTACTTCGTGTCGGAACCGAAGAAGAGCATCCAATAAAAGAAGATTTAGTTCTTCTAGAACACTTGGTTATCAACCTAATGGTAATAGTAGTGCATTTAATAAGGAAAATATGTCCATCATTAGATTAAAATGCAATTTGTGCAAATTACATGAAAGAAATTAAAGAGCTATCTTAGCTAGCAAAAATAAATATGTTGATCAACTAAAATAAAAGGTTGATTGCTAAGTTCTATGGTAAAAATAAATTATTTTTCAGTTTTAACTCAGCAAAAGATTGATGATACCAATAATTACTACCAAGAAAAATACTTAAATACTTTAATACCAAATGATCGTCTACCGTACATGTTTGTTGTCAAGTTCATTATTTCTTACGTATGTTAGTGTCACCATATATATATATTAGACTAAGTTCAAATTGATCTTTTAATGCATATAGGTTGATTTTGAAGAAAAATATATCCGTTGTGCTACTAAAAACTTAGATCCGGTAAATAACTTATGTAGTACACATATGGTATATAGAAGTTTTGACAATAACGTCATACATGCAGAACTTATGATATTGTCAATGTGCTTTTAAGTATGTGTTTATCCCCAAATTCAACTTTCATCTTCCGAAACTAAAGAATATCCTTTTAAATTTCTGTGAAAATAATTTTTAGTATGTTTATATTTTGTATTTATTTAAATAAAGCACAAGGACAAACATTCTAAATATTTGACTATATTTACAATAATATATTTCCTTCCACGAATAATTATTTATGTTACACTTTCAAGAGAGATATCAACATCGACAACAACAATGCACTTAGATCCGTCAAATAGTATATGTAATAGTATAAGAATAATATGTAAAAAATTTCACAACATTGTTATACAGAAATCCTAATAGGTCAATGTATTCTTCATCGAAAAATGAAGGATATTCTTAGCGGTTTGGGCAGCAAAAACAACAGAGTTTGAATTCTTGTCACTAGGACTAGAGGATAAAGGTGGGATAAGAAGTTGTATAGACTCCCCAAGGCGAGAGAGAGGAGGGCCCGAGACCTGGACCAAGTAAAGTGTATCAAAGACGAGGAAGACAAAATATTAATTGAAGAGACACATATTAGACGAAGATGGCAGACATAATTTTATAAACTGTTGAATAAAGAAGAGGACAAGAATATTGTGATGGGTGATTTAAAGCACTTCGCAAGTCGTCGAAATTTTGGATATTGCGGGCATATAAAGTTTGAGGAGGTTAAGGAAGTTATGCGTATAACGAGAAGGGAAAGAGCGACCGGTCTAGACGAGATCCCGATGAATTTTGAGAAGAGCACAGGCCGGACAAGTATGGAGTGGCTAACAAGTTGTTTAATATCATTTTTAGGATAACAAAAATTCTCGAAGAGTGAAGGTGGAGTAGAATAACTCTGTTGTACAAGAATAAGAGTGATATTCAAAATTGCAACAACTATAAGGGTATCAACCAGCTAAGCCACACTATGAAAGTTTGAGAGAGAGTGGTAGAGGGGAGGGTGAAGAGGGATTTATCTATTGTCGAGAATCAATTCAGATTCATGCCGGAGCGGTCAACTACAGAAGCCATTTATCTTGTTAGGAGATTGGTAGAGCAGTATAAGGAGAGAAAGTGGGGACTTACATATGGTGTTCATTGACCAAGAAAAAACATACAACAAAGTGACAAGAGAGGTAATTTTATGGAGATGTTTGGAGACTAGAGGTGTACATACATAGGGCGATTAAGGATATGTACGATGGAGCCAAGACTGGGATAAAAATAGTGGGAGAAGACTCGAAACACTTTCCAGTCATGATGAGGTTACACTAGGGATTAGCTTTTAGCCCGTTTTTATTTGCTTTTGGTGATAGATGAATCAAAAGCAACATATCCAAGGGAAGTGACATGGTGTTTGCTATTTGCAGAAAACATAATATTGATTGACGAGATACGTGACAGAGTTAACGCTAGGCTGGAGATTTGGATACGGACCCTGGAGTTTCAGATTGAGCAAGACTAAGACAAAGTACTTAGGGTGTAAGTTCAATGACATAACTCATGGTTCAAGAGTGGAAGTGAGAATTGATACACAAGTTATCCCCAAGAGAGAAAGTTTCAAGTATCTTGGGTCAATAATCCAAGAAAATGAGGAGAGTGATAATAATATCACACATCATATCGCAGGATCGATAAATACAGAGACTCGTATATGGAGTCTTGTGTGAGAAGAATGTGCCACCGGGACTTAAAGGTAAGTTCTATATAGTAGTTACTAGACTAGTTATATTGTATGGGGCAAAGTGTTGGTTAGGGAATAACTCTCATGCTCAGAAGATGAGAGTAGCAAAAATAAGGATGTTGCGATGGTTGTGCAGGTATACTAGGAGTGATATGATTAGGAACAACGATATTGACAATGTGGAAGTGAACTCTGTGTTGGACAAGATAAGGGAAGCGAGGATGAGATAGTTCGGGCATGCGAAGAGGTGATACACAGATGACATAGTGAGGAGGTGTGTGAGATTAGCAATGGTTTGTCTAAGGAGCGGTAGAGGTAGGCCGAAGAAGTATTGGAAATAGCTGATTAGATAAGATAAGATATGATACATCTTTAGATTATCGAGGACATGAACCTAGATAGAATAATATGGAGGTCAAGGAATATGATAGACGGTTAGTAGGTCGTCGAGTTTGGGACACCATATTTGTTCCTTATTTTTCATATCAGTACTATTAGTATCATTCTCGTATTATCTTATTTTATGATTTCTATTTTACCCGTTGTTTCATTTGCTTTGTTATTTTGTTTTTGTTATTG
Source organism: Nicotiana tabacum (assembly GCF_000715075.1). NCBI lineage: Eukaryota > Viridiplantae > Streptophyta > Magnoliopsida > Solanales > Solanaceae > Nicotiana > Nicotiana tabacum. Next base: position 76,601,756 of record NC_134095.1, on the reverse strand, counting down.
TTCTTGTCTTTATTATTTTCAACATTGCTTGCTCACTACTTTTTTTTTTCAAACTATCTTTGAAATGCTTTTCTTGAGCCGAGAGTCTATTGAAAATAATATTTCTACCCACATGATAGTGATAATGTCTGTGTACACACTATCCTGTTCAGACTCCACTTGTGAAAATGCACTTGGTATATTATTGTTATTAATTATTTTGTCTAAATAACTTTAAAAATAAATTATTGATGTAATCAAATCTAAACGTCATTTTTTTGGTAACTAATGTAACCGTCATTTATCGATTGATTATAAAAGTTTGGTTCAATCCTGAGATAGGCAAAGGTTATCCCATATGATTATAATTTTAAAATTATAATTAGAATTATACAAGATATATAATCCTAAGTTTTTTATATAATTCTTATCCTGTTTTGAATTGATACCTACAGTCAAATGCTAGATAGAATTAATCTCAAATGTTATACTAGAATAACTCTCAATTCTCATAACATGTGATGACCCGAAAGGTAATCTTGTGTTTTAGAATCTAATCCGGGGTTTCAAGGCCTTCAAAACCTCATTTTATTCCTCCTCAATTTACGTGTGCAGTCCGAACGCGTTTCCGGGATATGGTACTAATTGAGTATTGACTCAGAGTTGAGGCTGGTATTGTGGAATTAAATGATTAAAGCAAGACTGGTTCTTGATATTTCTATCTCCGTGTTATTATTGTTCATTGTTTTGGTGAGGGAGAGTATTAAAGCACGAAGGGTGCTATCATGCACTATTGTGCGAGTGAGATAATGCACGAAGAGTGATGTCATTCCATATTCTGTGAGTGATAATGCACGAAGGGTGATGTCGTGCCATATTCTGTGAGTGATAATGCATGAAGGGTGATGTCGTGCCATATTCTATGAGTGATAATGCATGAAGGGTGATGTCGTACCGTTGCTATTGTTTCTTATGGTTAGGGTGAGAGTAAAAGCACGAAGGGTGATGCCATGCACTTGTTTCGTGATATTTATTACTTTCGTTGGTGCAAAGCATATTATTTACTGTTGCTATTTCAAGATCTAATATTCCCTTCAGCATGTTTTCTCTTTTCCCGTTATAATCTGTATATTTCCTTTCCATTTTAGTATAAACTGTTACAGGTTATATATGTTGTGATGCCCCGCCGTGACCTCGTCACTATTTCGTCGAGGTTAGGATCGGCACTTACCAGTACATGGGATTGGTTGTACTGATACTGCACTCTGCACTTCTTGCGCAGATTTCGGGGCTAGTGACTGATCGAGAGGTTGATTACTGCCTTCAATCCTACAGGAGACCCAAGGTAGATCTGCCGACGCTCGCAGACCCTGGAGTCCCCTTCTAGTTATCCCAGTTTACTGTTTTTACTTTAATTCAAAGACAGTTGTATTTCTTTTCAGTCAGTATTTGTAGTGATTCTTAGAAGTTCGTGAATTATGACACTAGTTTATAGGTAGTCGTGTATAAGTATTTGGGTAATTATAAACTTCTGCACTTTATTAATTGGTGATGTTTTAAATTATTGTTATCTAGTTAATTGCTTAACGGGTTAGCGTATTTAATTTTTATATCTTGGCTTTCCTAGCAACTGAAAAGTTAGGCGCCATCACGATCCCTATGGCGGGGAAAGCCAAATCGTGACAAGTTGGTATCAGAGCACTAGGTTACCTAGGTCTCACGATTCACGAACACGCTTAGTAGAGTCTGAAGGATCGGTACGGAGACATCTGTGCTTATCCCCCAAAGGCTATAGAGTTTTAGGAAACAAATTCATTTCTATTCTTCTCTGTCATGCGATCTGATCTCTCGATGCTAATTGAACACTCTACTCTTGTTCTTTCTTAGATGGCAAGAACATGTACCGCTTTATCGGCTGACCAGCAGCCCGAGCCCCCAGTAGCAACTCCTACGAGGGGTAGAGGACGAGGCCGAGGCAGTTCCAGAGGCCGAGGCAGGGGTAGGACGAGGACCAGAGCTCGAGAAGTAGCACCAGCGGTGGAGCCTCAAGTAGAGTTTGATGAGGATGATCCATTCCACACCGTTCCAGCAGGACCAACTCAGGTCCTAGAGGGGTTCATAGCCACCCCAGTGCTTCAAGATGCTTTGGTCCATCTAGTGGACCTTATGGAGAGTGTAGCTCAGATCGGCACGTTCCCTGTAGCACCAACCATCTCTCAGGTTGGGGGAAGAGCATAGACTCCCTCTACCCACACTCCAGAGCAGATGGCTCCTCAATTTCAAACTCCAGTAGATCAGCCAGTTGGAGTAGTTCAGCCAGCTATTGCGGCACACACCGCTGGTGGATCAGTCATGTCTTCTAAGGCTTTGTTGAGGTTGGACAAGTTCACCAAGCTTTTCCTGGTTCATTGTAGTGGGGCAGCTTCTGAGGACCCAAAGGATTATCTCGACCGCTGCCATGAGATGTTGCGGAACATGGGGATAGTGGAGACCAATAGGGTCGACTTTGTTGTATTCTAGATGATAGGGCTGCCAAGAGATAGTGGAATGATTTTGTGTTGACTAGACTAGCTGGGTCGTCTGCCTTGACTTGGGATCAATTCTCTCGGCTATTTCTCGAGAAGTTCCTTCCTATCACTCAGAGAGAGGACTATTGTAGGCGGTTCGAGCATCTTCAGCAGGGTTTTATGACTGTCACTCAGTACGAGACTAGGTTTGTAGATTTGGCCCGTCATGCTCTTCTTATACTTCCTACCGAGAGAGAGAGAAGTTGAAGAGGTTCATTGATGGACTAACTCAGCCTATCAAGCTGCAGATAGCTAAGGAGACATGGAGCGAAATTTCTTTTCCAGGATGCAGCCAATGTGGCCAGACGAATTGAGATGGTTTTAGCTCAAGGGAGTGGTCAGGGGTCCGATAAAAGGCCTCGTCTTTCTGGTAGGTTCAGTGGTGCCTCATCTGGAGGCAGGGGTTCTTTTGGAAGAGTCCACCCTCCCAAGCCATTTTGTTCAGCACTTCAGGCATCCCACGGTGCTCCAGGTGGCCGTGGCCCTCATATGCAGTATTCCGATCAGCCAGCCTATAATGCACCACCAGCTCCTATTAGTGCGCCTCCGCTCCAGAGTTTTCATGGTGGTTATTCAAGTCGTTAGGGTCAGCAGTCTCAGCAGCTGAGGTCTTGTTATACTTGTGGCGATCCGAGGCACATTGCTAGATTTTGCCCTCGAGCATTTCTTAGCATTCAGGTTCTTGCGCCATGGTCTCGGCATCATGTGTTCCACCACCCGCTCAGCCAGCTAGAGGTAGGGATCAGGCAGCTAGAGGTGGAGGTCGAGGCATTAGAGGTGAAGGTCAAACCGCTAGAGGTAGAGGCCAACAAGATAGGGTCTATCCTCGAGAGGTAGTTCAGAGTGGTGGGGCCTATCCCCGATGTTATGCTTTTCCAGCCAGACCTGAGGCTGAGTCATCCGACGCTGTTATCACAGGTATGGTTTCAGTTTGCAGTAAGGATGCCTCAGTATTATTTGATCCGGGATCTAATTATTTTTTATCATCTTACATTGCTTCATATTTGGTTGTGCCTCATGATTTCTTGAGTGCTCCCTTGTATGTGTCAACCATTGTAGATTGTGTCTATCGTTCGTTTGTGGTTGTCATAGGAGGTCTTGAGACTCGCGTAGATCTTCTGCTTCTCGACATAGTCGATTTTGATGTCATTTTAGGTATAGATTGGCCGTCACCTTATCATGTTATATTGGACTGTCATGCCAAGACAATGACCTTAGCCTTGTCGGGGTTTCCTCGATTAGAGTAGAGATGGACTCCTGGCCATTCTTCTAGTAGGGTTATATCTTATATGAAGGCTCGGCGTATGGTCGAGAAGGAGTTTGGCTTATTTGGCTTATATTCGTGATTCTAGCGCATAAGTTCTTCCATGGATTCCGTACCAGTTGTTCATGAGTTTCCAGAGGTATTCCCAAGAGACCTGCCAGGGATGCCACCCGACAGGTATATTGACTTTTGCATTGATTTGGCTCCAGGCACTCAGCCCATTTCCATTCTGCCATACCATATGGCCCCGCCAGAGTTAAAAGAATTGAAGGAGCAGTTGCAAGATTTACTTGATTAGGGCTTTATTAGACCCAGTGTCTCGCCATGGGGTACGCCAGTGTTGTTTGTAAAGAAGAATGATGGATCGATGAGGATGTGTATGGATTAAGTAGGCCCGGGTGTTGACTTTTGTTGACTTTTTCAAAATGGTTTAAATTGAATTCCTTGTTATTATGGGTAGTTCCTAAGGCGTAAATTGAATCGTTTGGTTGGTAATTTGCTAGATTCTATTGGTCCAGAGGCTTGTGTGAAAGGGAAGTCTGTGATTGAGCTTTGAGTGGCTCACGGAGGCGAGGAAAGTGTTGGGTTTAACCTTGGCTTGAGGGATTAGGTATTATTTACCTATTTGCTACATGTTTTGATGTTGAGTACAACATATAGGTAAGGTGACGAGTACCTATGCGTTGTTGTCGGGTCATCGCATGCGAGTTAGCCTTAGTCTTGTAACTATTGTACTCTCTGATCATATATTTCATGTTTAGACTTGATATTCCATGTGTTGAGCAACTCTTATCATGTTATACGGGATGTGGTACTGATTGAGCATTGACTCAGAGTTGAGGCTGGCATTGTGGAATTAAATGATTAAAGCAAGACTGGTTCTTGATATTTCTATCTCCCTGTTATTATTGTTTATTATTTTGGTGAGGGAGAGTGTTAAAGCACGAAGGGTGATGTCGTGCCATATTCTGTGAGTGATAATGCATGAAGGGTGATGTCGTGCCATATTTTGTGAGTGATAATGCACGAAAGGTTATGCCGTGCCATATTATGTGAGTGATAATGCATGAAGGGTGATGTCGTGCCATGTTATGAGAGAGTTAATGCACGAAGAGTGATGTCGTAGCGTTGCTATTGTTTTTTATGGTGAGGGTGAGAGTAAAAGTACGAAGGGTGATGCCGTGCACTTGTTTCGAGATGTTTATTACTTTCATTGGTGCAAAGCATGTAATTTACTACGTTTCTTTACTGTTGCTATTTCAGGATCTAATATTCCCCTCAGCATGTTTCCCTCTCTCCTGTTATAATCTGTTTAGTTTCCATTTGTTGTTATTTTCTCGTATATGATTTAACTACACAGGTTCATGTTATTGTCGTGTCCTAGCCTTGTCACTACTTCGCCGAGGTTAGGCTCGACACTTACCAGTACATCGGGTCGGTTGTAGTGATACTGCACTCTGCACTTTTTGTGCAGATTTTGGTACTGGACCGTGTTGACCAGAATTGGGTGCTGCCTTCAGTCCTACAGGATACCCAAGGTAGATCTGCCAGCATTCGCATACCCTGGAGTCCCCTTCTAGTTATCCCAGTTTACTGTTTTTACTTTATGTTACATCTCACATTTTTCGTACGTTAAAGTTTCATCTTTAGTAAATTGATGTAAACTCGGGGATGAGATTATCTGGAGGTTAGCATATTTATGCTATTAATAACAAGCAATAAGTAAGTGCCATGAAGAAAAGGGTACACGAATTAAAGAAAATAAGTTTTGTTGAAGGTTGTCAAACTGGGATAAACTACGGGTCGAGCGTTAATACCCGATACTTATGGACTAGTAACATGCAAGGTACCATATGACCACGATAGTATGCGATGTGCCGGAGAATTTCGGCACATTTAATACAAATTGCTTAGATTTTAGTTTGTTTTAAATTCAATTATCTTTTATACTTATGTAATTTTAATGTTTTGCAGTGATTGAGGCTTAAGGACCCAAGAACATGGAAATGAAATCAAAAAGCCACAAAAGGACAAGAAAAAGGCAAAATGCAATCGCAGATGTGAATATGCGGACCATAAATCCAACATGCGGACCGCATAATGCTCAAAGGAATCGCAAAGCCCAACAGTCTGATGGCCAAATTCAAGCGCAAGAAATGCGGTCCATTATGCGACCGCATAACAGGTTTCCGGGCCACATAATGGATCACAAATTCCTTGTAGAAGTTGCTGAAGGCAGAAAATACAGAGACAAATGCGATCACAAATCAATAAAGCGGACCGCATAACCTAAATGCGACAACTACCTGGGAACTAGGGTCCCGAGTTTTAGCCCACTATAAATAGATTTATTGGGTTTTGTGGGGGCATCTTGTCTTGATTTTGAGCTACATTCCAACCTTTGAATATTCCTCTCTTTTGGAAGCTTTAGGAGTGAAGAATCTTGCACTTTGTAAGCTTTATGACATTTAATATTCTCATCTTTTTGTATTTTAGCATGAGTAACTAGCTTTAAATACTAAGGTTGTGGACCCTAAATGGGTGTTATGTTAATGGGTGTTTAACATTGAATATATATATATATATATAATGGTTGGTTGATATATATTTATTTCTCATTCTTCATTTATTGTTGGTGGTTGCAAACATTAACAAGAGCCATTAAACTCTTTCTTTACTTGGAAAAGTGGGTTAGAGTTTGGTAGAAGTAAATATCAAAGACTCAAGGTTTTAGACCTTGTTTAATAGAATCGCTTAGGAATAAGTGGATTTTATTTGGCATAAATTGATTGCTCTTAATTGAAACTCTTTTATATTTGGAAAAATCATAAGAGAAAATATTACCCAACTATTGGAAAATATTGGGTTAGTCATTTAGAAATCATTTGCATATCTAAAGAACCTTCCATTAGAAATATATCATATGAACATCGATAGCATTACATTTCATTGAAGAGGACACAACCTTGGTTTCCTTAATCAAATTATTTACATTCTCAATGTTACAATTAGTTATTTCTTCAAATCACAACCATATAATACTCTTGTTACAATTAACGGAATAGAATTACGACCTAAGTCAAGTAGCACATTACTCGAGTAACCTTTTCACACCTATCCCCTATGGGATTCGACCCCAACCTTGTTGGATTATTATATTTGATATCGACTACCTTACACTATTTAATTAAAGTGTAATTTGAGCGTATCAAATTTTGGCGCCATTGCTGGGGAATACGGTTTTGAAATTACTAATTAGTGTGTATTACTTTACGTCTTATTATATACCATCACACTTTACTTGTTTTGCTTGGTGTTGATAGGAAGACATGGCTGAATATGAGGAAGAAATGGAAGAAAATCCTTTTGCGGACATAGATGAGTACATCAAGGATACAAATGCTATTGTACCTCTGGTTGTTGGTGCTCCAACTTTCAAAGTGGAACATGGTTTAATCCTAATGCTCAAAGCGGAGGGTTTTTTCAGGAATTCCACTGATGATGATCCGACAAAACATCTTAGAAGCTTCTTGGGTGTGTGTGCGATGCATAAGTAGAACAACGTCTCAGATAATGCCTTGAGGTTGAGGGTGTTCAAGTACTCACTAGCTGGGAACACAAGGAAATGGCTTCAAAATATGCCACCAAATTTCATTCATTCTTGGCCTGAACTTGTCCGAGCATTCTTAGCTAAATGGTTCTCGCAAAGTAAGAAATCTGAGCTCCGAGATAAAATTTTCTTTTTCAAGCAAGTACCGGGAGAACATCTACATGAGGCATGGGATAGATTCAAGTTATATTTGGTGAGGTCTCCCAATCATGGTTTCTGGATTCTATCTTGTTGGAGAAATTCTACATGGGTTTAGATCCTATGAACCAATCTATAGCCAAGAATGCAGCTGATGGATCTTTTATGGACAAGACATTCGCAAGGTTCACACAAATTCTTCACAAAATGGCACAACATAATCAAGCGTGGCACTCAGAGGACACCACAGGTGGAATTGCATATGGTTCTCCCTCCTTGACCACCATGATTAAAGAGAATCAAGAAAGAGATCAAGTAATTGCAGGGCTTGCCACCAATGTTAATATGTTGACAAAAATGTTTACTGAAAGGCAAACGAAGAAGGTAAATATTGTGGAAGATGTTCAACCATCATCAAATGAAGATTATGACGAAGCCAACTATGTCAACAACTCTCAAGGAGGCTATCAAAGGCAACAATACCAAGGTCAAGGACAACAAAATCAATAGAGGCCTAACCCCCAAGGGCAAGGCAACCAACGGTGGCGAAATGACCAAGGTGGCTCAAATCAAGGAAATTGGAATAACAACAACAACCACTTCTCAAATCGGAGTTCCAACCCTTATATTCCTCCAAAGGGTCAATATTCAAATCAAGGTTCCTCAAGTGATTTCAAGTTGGAAAGCATGCTTGAACGGATATTGCAAAATCAAGAGAAGTCCGACACTTCTATGAGGAATATGACCGAGTTTGTTGGCTCTCATACCGCATCTATTCAAAAATTGGAGATGCAAATGAGAGATCTCTCTAGGGAACAAAATCCAAAGCAAAAGGGAACACTTCCTAGTGACACAATTGCGAACCCAAAGGGTAGTGGGAGCTGCCCAACTTCTCATATCATGGCAATTACTACTATGAGTGGGAAGGTACTACAAGGATAAAGTGAACAAGTGGTTGAAGTAGAAGAGTCCGAACAAGAGGTTGAGGTTGAAGAGCCAAGTGTTGTTGAAGTTGAAAAGGTTCCGGAAGAGTTGAAAGTGCAAGAAGTAAATCGGGAAGAGGTAAAGGAAAAGTAAAAGAGACACACTACCACCTATTCCTAGACCTCCTTCTCTATTCCCTCAAAGACTTGCTAGGAACTTTGATGATAGCAAACTCGAAAAGTTCTATGATATTCTCAAGTAGTTATAGGTGAATATTCCATATTTGGAAGCATTTCAAGAGATGTCGGGTTTTGCTAAATATTTGAAAGACTTGATTACTGATCGCTGCCAACTTCGCACTACTACAAAGTAGGAAGAGATGTGTAATACCTTTTACCCAATATGAGGGTCGGGATCGAATTCCTGAGGAGCTAGGAAGAGAGTTGAGTATCTGTCTAGACTAGAGTCGTGTAATTGTTCCAAATGTCACTTCCAAACATATTTTGATTTTTCTTTAACGCACTAATATTATCAACTACTAATTAGAACTAAATTATGCTAATGAGAAAATTGCTAGAGTTGTATCTAATGGGTAGAAAGACACTAGGGTAGTGACTTTCACCTAGGTGGTTAATTGACGGGTAAATGCTTCTACGTTCGATTGACATGATTGGGGAAATATACTATAACCGTTGCATAATTTTATCCACTCTCACACCCCTCGGTAGAGAGAGTGATTTTGCCCAATTGACTCTCTCAAGACCAAATGGGTAGGCAATTTTGCTCAATCAACTAGGGTTCAAGTCGGGTAATTACTCTCTCGAGGTTTAACCCTTTAATTGGGACTATCAATTCTCTTGAGTCCATCCCAATTCCTTGTTGGGTCAATTTTGGAGACTTAGACTCTCTTTATCAAGAAGAGTCAAGTCAACTTAGCACAAACCAGTGTTTTCAACTACCAATTCATAGATTAAACCATAAAATTGACCCAAATAGAAAACACTCATAGTCAATCTAACTGTAGATGGCAACACCCATCAACTACTCACACTAGGGTTGAGCCACAACCCTAGCTAATGAGTTTAGCTACTCATGCTTGAAGAAGAAAATAGAGAAATAGATGAAGATAAAGATATATTAATTAATTACTAATGTAGATACAAAGATTCAATGATAAAAATTAAGTAAAAATGCCCAAAATGGCTACAGATGGTCTTCTCATGAGCGCAGCTCTATTCAGAAAATAGCTGATACCCTAAAAATGGAAAAAGGTTCTATTTATACTAAGCTGGAAAAATTGGACAAAAATGCCCCTGCGGGGTCAGTACGGGCCGCACAGAATGGACCGCGGCCGCACTAGGCTCTAGGACTTGAAGTCTTGGCTCTCTGAACTCAAGCTACATGGACCACACAGAATGGACCGCAGCCGAGGAGGCACTAGCGCGGTCCGCAAAAACATGTCCGCGGACCTCATGGGTTTGAAGTTGGCACTGGACATCTCTCTAATCTTCTCCTTCGCGGACCGCACAAAATGGTAGTGCGATCGCGGAACCTTCAGTGCGAACCGTGCAAGATCAATTGTAGCCGCACTGCCTTGAAGCTTGATTTGTTAGTTCTCTGAATCCCCTAGTGCGGACCACACAAAGTGTAGTGCGGCCGCACTAGGCCTGTTTGTCCTTAGTTTGCCTTGTCTTTGGTACTTGAGCAGGTTTCACGTTGTTTGAGCTGATATTTGACATTTCGTCACTTTGCCTATCAAACCTGCAATCAAGCATAACTTATGAGCCTTTTGGGACTATTTTGTAAGAATTTATAATCAAAGCGTAAGCAAGAAGGAGCATGAAATGCGTCAAAATCCCTCGTTATCAACTCCCCAAACTTAAGCATTTGCTTGTCCTCAAACAAACAAAATAAGACCCACCCCTTAAGGAAAAATCCAGGTATTTTCAGCTATCTTAAAGTAGCCTCAACAAGCATCAATTGGGACTAAAAATTACCCTCAATACAAATGGATCATTAACAACATTTAACCTTTGAAAAACCATGGATCGAGTGTGATACAAGAGCATCAAGAGTTGACTCATTACATCAAAGAGCTCTCTCAATTACTTTGGTCATTGTGGAATCCAAACTCACACATCCTCAACTCTCCCTAAGCAAACCTCACCTTTTAGAGTATTAGAACACAAACCGAGGTTAATGGGAATTCACTCATCTCTCTCAAGAAAAGGTCTCAAGTCTGACGTTAAGTACCATATGCTTGCTCTTTATGTAAGTATCCACTAATGTAAGCTTCATTCAACTTAAGATCTTATAGGGCTTTTGTGGAGTCATTGTGAAGGCTTTTGGTTCATGGTAAGAAATGCTTTGTTCAAGTGGATTCCATCTTCCCTTAAGCATTTCTTTTTATTGATTTGGCACAGTTTTCTTGACTCGTTGAGTCTTCTCACTTCTTTCTAAAGGGTTAGAAAGACACACTATCGCTCTTTCTTATGCAATTCAAAACGTTTCTCCTTTTTCAACTTTCCACACCTTTCTTTCTTTAGCTTCTCTTGAATCCCTTTTTATTCTTTTTCACGTTGAGTTTTCTTTTTGTCTTTTTCTTTTCTTTCTTTTTCATTGCCTTTCCTTTTCTTCACTTTTGTACCTTTTGCCACTTTGTTTCCTTCCTCGTCTCTCCACCCAAACTTATACTTTTGCCATGTGCTCTAGGAAATATCGGGTGCCAAGAGAGGGTATCTTTTAGAACGGGTATATACTTGTATCATGGTTCTTGAAAGAAAAAGGTCTAAGGCTCAAAAGGGTTAACTTGGGATCATATCATTGGTAGGCTATTGAGTTGTTCAACTATAATTTGGATCAAGGAGAGCCTATAATCACTTCTCAAGTCAAATTTCACTTAAGATTTTGCCTCAACAAACATTCATGGCAAGTTCTAGACCAATGGCTCGGGACTTGGACTCGCAATTCGATTTCTCACCATACAAGCTAAAGAATTGCTAAAGACATAGAGTCGGGGACCCGCAACAACCTTAGACACGATTTGAGCACACAATGGTCCCAGAAGACCACTTGATGATTGTTGGTCAACACAAGAGTCTCAAGGTCACGTCTTTCACCATCCTAAACACAAAATTTTGTCTTTGACCATGGGATCAAAGGCAAATGTGCTAGGCCCAAGTGAAGCTTTACTTGAGGTACCCTTAACTATAAACTACCAAAAACAAAAACGGACTCAAACCCTTAAGAAGGTTGTCACGCCATCCATCATCGGGAAGAGCCACCCGGTTCACACAATACTCCACCTTTGGAAAGAACCGTGGCATTAAGAAAACCAAAGGCTTATTGAAAGCGAAACAAAAAGCTACAAATATAATTAAGAGCTAAAAACGAAAATTTTTGCGAAAATAGAAAGAATATATACAATAGGGGAATTGAATATACAACGGGAATGAATATATACAATAATGTAACTTTATATACAGACCCAAAGAAAGATGAAAAATGCGATAAAAGTAACTAACTATCAAATTATATACAGACCAAATGTGAAAATAAAGAAAGCATAAATGAATCAATATATACAGTCTTCCAAAAATGTAGGGCCTACCCCCTCAAATAAAAGATGACATTGTCCCCAATGCCAACTAGTCCAAATAAGCATAAAAAAGAATAGAAAAAGGATATGACGACTCCCTAAGCCATGTCGGTCTGCATAGGATCATGGATGGTCCCTAGGTCCTCTGTGTGCTTGGGAACCTCACACTGGTTCCCGGTGTCCTGCTGCTCAGCTGCTGGGACCTGGGCCTGGACCTGGACAGGCTCTGGATCTGGTACACCCTGTGGCTGACTGGAGAAAGCATCCAGTTGGTCCGCCAACTGGATGATGGCATCATCTGCTCTAGGGATCTTCCTCCTCTTCGGAGGCCTCTAGGGCTGCTCTGGCTGTGGATGAGCTACTGAGACTAGGTCATCGAGCAACAGGTCCAAAGGCAGCTGGTCTACCTTCAGTCTATCTACATCTGCCCTCAATGCCTTCACAGACTCCTTGGAAGCCCGTGTCTTCCTAAGCTTCTTATTCTCCCGAGCAAGCTCCTTGAGAGCCTTGTTGTGTGAATCGACTACCTTGGTCAATGTCTCATGAGTAGTGAGGATTTTATTCTGGTTTTCAAGTATCTCTTTCAAAGCATCCTCTATCGACTGGGGGCACCTGTGGGGCTGGAGGAGCCGACTGAACCTCTACTGTGGTAGTCAATGTGGACAACTTGGATGAGGCAGTGTGCATCCAGTTGTTTATACTCAAAAGCGTCTGGCTCAGCCGGTGGGCAGTGATAGGATGGGCCCGAGTAAATGGAATCTTTAGGCCCGCTGATGTGGAAGGTCCTGGAGGAATATCAGAAGTTTAGAGTCCTGGGGGCATCTCAGTAGAGGTAGAGGCAGGCTCAATGGGGGCTTTTACCACAACTGGCTCTTCAGACTAGCCAGTTGGGGCAGAAGTGGGTGCCTTGTAGCTTTTATCCTTGGGGTTGTCTGGTCCCCTCTGACTATACCATGAGAATGGGGTTGTAGCCTTTACCTTGATGTCAAACCGCCTCTTTTCTACCTTCAAATCTCTGAAGTACATGGTCAGGGTGTTGGGAAAAGGGTAGTTCATGTCAGTCTCAGTACCCACAATCGAGATGATGTGGGACATCACATTCCCCATATTGATGGGATACCCTGCCGTGATGGAAGCAACTAGGACAGCCCGGTAGAGAGATAAAGTCTGATCATGGGAAGTGGGGTCTAATCGGCTGCACACAAACGTCTCCCAACCCCTAGCCTCAAAGTTTAGGGTCTTCCGTAGTATTTTGACCCCAACAGTCAACCATTCCGGAATGGTACCTGAGATTGCCAAGTACTGAGCTAACCATGTACGGACATCCTCGCCCATCTCCAGCTTTGCCATGTAGAGGGTCTCATCTTCTTCATTAAAGCCCAAATATTCATTCAGAGACTTCCTGTCGAACAACACCTTTTTGTTTCGAACCTTAGTCACTTTGGAGCCCTTGACGATGTGGGCCACATTACAGTAAAACTCCTTGACCAAGTGTTCATTTGCATCCCCGCAGTCATCTAAAAAGTGCTCCCACCCCACTCCCGTTTTGAAATGTCTATGCACATCGGGGTTTAGGGGTAGAAGATCTCTATCTACGAAACTCCTCTCCAAAATCAGTTTTCTCACCGGCCACCACTCTCTGAATTTGTGGTATGCCACCTGGCTCACGAATCTGTCTTCCCACACATCGGGTTTCCTAGTACGAGCAATCCCCCCAACCTGAGGCTCACCCTCTCAGGTACCTCTTCATCCCCTTGTACCTCCTCTTCACCTCCGTTTGCACTCTCCCCAGATAATGAAGCTATGGGGGAGGTGGAGTAATCACCGCTGCCAGATGCTGAGCCCTCAGACGACTCAGTGGGAATATGATCTGCTGCTTGGGCAGGGGGTGATGGTGGAGGAGAAACATCAGTCACCGAAGTTGGAGAAGTAGTGAGTTAGAACTGAGTCAGAGAAGATGTCTTGGGAAGGCATGTACTCACTCCCCGATTGATCACAGGCTCTGTCAGCTGCCTTGATTGCTTTCCTCATGTTCTTTATGTTTTTTCTAGCCTGGGGAGTGAGTTTTACCATCCTTTACTTCCCTCCCCGGGAGGAATCACCTCGGTCGGGTTGTTTTGAGCCTTTACCTTATTGTTTAACCATTATCTGCAAGCACAAGCATCTAACATTGTTAGTATCAGCAGAGACAGTAAGAAATTAGTGCAATAAAAATTGTAGAACAGAAACAGATAGTTGCAGACATAGTTGCAGAAACAGGCTAGTGCGGACCGCACAAAAAGGAGTGCGGCCGCACTGCGGTCACCGCGGACCGCACATAAACAACCGCGGTCTGCACAGGGGTGGGACTCAGAATACCCCCCTCTGAATTTGACCCCCGCGGACCGCACAAACTAGTACCGCGGCTGCAGTAGGCCAGTGCGAACTGCACAAAATGTAGTGCAACCGCACTGGGCTTGAGGTCACCTTACATAAGTTCATCACCGCGGTCTGCACAAAGTGGTATTGCGGACCGCACAAGGGCACCGCGGACCGCACAAACACGATCACGGTTCGCGAGGGTGCCCAAATATGGCAATGAGTTAGGGTTCCTAATTTTTGGTTTTTCAGTTCAATTTTCACCTAATTAAAGTCCCTACTCAATTACCCAATACATTATACTCATAAAGCACCTAGACATTGACATTTGAACTAACTAACCTAAAAACTGAAGAAATACTGGAGGAGAAAAGCTACCAGCTAATAAAAATAAAACTAAAATGAAATTAAACAATTAAACTAAGAAGAGTTAGGTGAAATGCTACTGGATATTGAGCAAGAAAGAATCAACACAAAGAAAACGAGCAATTACGAGCAAGAAAGAAGTATGAACAGTGGTTAGTCTCTTCTGAGTGTAAATTTTGTGAAAAGTGTAAACAGGGGTCCCTGAGGTCTTATTTATAAAACAACCTCTGGGACCCATTCTCACCTACCAGCGCGGCCACACAAAATGGACCGCGGTCCGCGCTGGATTTGTTTAGAAGAAGTTTGACAAGTCAACCTCTGCGGTCCGCACAAAATAGACCACAGTCGTAGAGGTCCACCGCAGTCCGCACAAAATGTAATGCGGCCGCGGTGGCAAACTTCAGAGACTCCTCATATTGGCTAACAACAGTGCGGACCGCACGAAGTGTAGTGCGGCCGCACTGGCAACTTCAAAGACTTGTTCAATTTTTCCATCATGTCTTACACTGCATCAACATAGCCCTTCAATATCTCACAACCAATTAGCACAAAAATCAATCCTACACTACAAATAAAATCAAAGAAAATAAGAAGAAAAAGACATGGGTTGCCTTCTAAGAAGCACATGATTTAATGTCGCGGCACGATGCATGTTATCACATCACTTGAGATGAAGAAGCGCCACCATGTGGCTGTCATCAAACTTTCCAAGATAATGCTTGACCCGGTGCCCATTAACTCTAAAGACTTCACCATTTTTGTTTTTCAAATCAAGAGCACCAAAAGGGGTCACAAATTCAACTTTAAACGGTCCACTCCATTTGGATTTGAGCTTTCCCGGAAATAGATGTAACCGGGAATTGAACAAGAGAACCAAATCACCAATTTTGAACTCCTTTCCATGAGCATATTTGTCATGAAGGTACTTTATCATGACCTTATACAAGGAAGAGTTTGAGTAGGCATGGAATCTAAACTCATCAAGCTCATTGAGTTGTTAAACACGAAGATTGGCCGCAACATCCCATTCCAAATTCAACTTCCTCAAAGCCCACATGGACTTGTGCTCTAACTCGACCAAAAGATGGATAGCTTTCCCCAATACCAACTGATACGGATACATACCAATCGGAGTCTTGTAAGCCAACCGATAAGCCCATAGAGCGTCATCTAACTTTTTCGACCAATCGGTCCTATTAGTATTGACCGTCTTCGACAAGATACTCTTTACTTCCCTGTTGGAGACTTCCACTTGACCACTAGCTTGAGGATGATAAGGGGTCGAAACCTTATGATTGACACCGTACTTGGAAAGCAACATGTCGAAAGCATTATTGCAAAAGTAAGACCCACCATCACTGATAATCGCACGAGGAGTGCCAAACCTTGTGAAAATGCTCTTCTTAAGAAATGCAACAACACTCCGGGCTTCATTGTTAGGCAAAGCCACGGCTTCAACCCATTTTGAGACATATTCAACCACCACGAGAATGTAAGTATTCCCACAAGAGCTAACAAATGGACCCATGAAATTGATGCCCCAAACATCAAAGATATCCACTTCAAAAATGGTATTGAGAGGCATCTCATCCCTTTTTGAAATTCCGTCCGCTCTTTGGTAATCATCACACCTCTTCGCAAAATCATCCGCATCTTTGAATGAGGTAGGCCAATAGAATCCACAACTAAGAACTTTTGAGGCGGTCCCCACCCTACCATGATGGCCACCATAGGGTGAAGAATGGGAAGCCTCTAAGATACTCAATTGTTCTTCCTCCCGGACACATCTATGAATCACACCATCCATGCAAATCTTGAACAAGTATGGCTCATCCCAATAGAAATCCAAACTATCCCGCTTGAGCTTCTTCCTTTGGTTAGAAGAGAGCTCATACGGGATTACTCCAGTCACAAGGTAATTGGAAACATCAGCAAACCATGACATATCATTCATTGACACAGCAATGAGTTGTTCGTCGGGAAATGAATCATTGATCTCAAGGCCATCACAAGGCCTCCCCTCCTCCTCCAAATGGGATAAGAGGTCCGCCATTTGATTCTCACTACCTTTCCGATCCACAATTTCTAGATCAAACTCTTGAAGTAGTAACACTCATCTCATCAATCTTGCCTTGGAGTCTTTCTTTGCCATCAAATACCTAAGAGTGGCATGATCGGTGTGCACTATAACTTTGGCCCCCATAAGATATGGTCGAAACTTTTCCATTGCAAACACTATAGCCAACAACTCTTTCTCGGTGACTGTATAGTTCCTTTGAACCTCATTCATGGTCTTGCTTGCGTAGTACACCAGATGAAATATTTTGTTCACACGTTGACCCAAAACTGCTCCAACTGCAACATCGCTAGCATCACACATGAGCTCAAAAGGCAAGCTCCAATTAGGCGCGGTAATGATAGGAGTAGTGGTCAACTTATGCTTGAGAAATTCAAAATCCTCCATGCACTTTTCATCAAAAACAAACTTAGCATCTTTCTCTAGCAACTTGCACAGAGGGTTAACTACTTTAGAAAAATCTTTAATGAACCTCCGGTAGAACCCCGCTTTCCCAAGAAAACTTCGGACTCCCTTGACGGTGGTAGGGGAGGGAGCCTTGAAATCAGATTTATCTTTTCTTTATCAACCTCAATCCCATGCTTTGAAATTTTATGCCCAAGTACAATTCCTTCTTCCACCATAAAGTGGCATTTCTCCCAGTTGAGAACAAGATTCGTTTCTTCACATCGGACTAACACCCTATCAAGGTTTTGCAAGCATGCATCAAAAGAATCCCCCACGACACTAAAATCATCCATGAACACCTCTAAGATATCCTCCACCATGTCGGTGAAAATGGCCATCATACACCGCTGAAATGTAGCCGGTGCATTGCACAACCCAAAGGGCATGCGAGAGAAAGCAAAAGTGACATACAGACAAGTGAATGTGGTCTTTTCTTGGTCTTCTGAAGCAATCAATATTTGGTTTAGCCTGAGTACCCATCCAAGAAGCAATAAAAAGCATGCCTGGCAAGTCGGTCCAACATCTGATCAAGGAATGGCAAATGGAAGTGATCCTTGCGGGTCACTTTGTTCAATTTTCTGTAGTGCATGCAAACCCGCCAACCTGTGACTGTTCTTGTAGGAATCAATTCATTTTGGGAATTTGTCACCACGGTCATGCCACCCTTCTTCGGTACACATTGCACCAGAGAAGTCAAAGAGCTGTTAGAAATAGGGTAGACCACCCCGGCATCCAACCACTTGATCACTTCTTTTTTCACCACTTCTTGCATCGCCTCATTCAATCTTCTTTGATGCTCCAAGGAAGGCTTTGCATCATCCTCCAAGATAATTTTGTGCATACAAAATGTGGGGCTTATTCCCCGAATGTCAGCTAGAGTCCATCCAATTGCCTTTTTCCGCTTTTGAAGAACTGCCAAAGTGGCCTCAACCTGTATATTAGTAAGGCAAGAAGAAAGAATAACTGGTAAAGTAGAATTTGAGCCCAAGAATTCATACCTGAGGTGTGGAGGAAGTGGTTTCAACTCCAACACCGGTGGCTCCTCAATTGATGGTTTTGTTGGTGGCGTTTTCTGGTTTTCAAGATCCAAAGACAATTTTCTAGGCTCATAGGAATAAGAGCCCATCCCATGTAAGGCATTCACGCACTCCACTCCACTTGCATCCTCATTGACATCAAGATTTAATATCACGACCTCAAGAGAATGCTCCACATTGATCATAGCACTTGTATCATCCACAATCACAGTTGTGACAAGGTCTACAAATGAGCACACCTCGGTGCTATTGGGTTGCTTCATGGATTTGCAAATATGGAAGACGACCTTTTCATCACCCACTCGGAAAGTGAGCTCACCCACTTTAATATCAACCAATGCCTTCCCCATTGCAAGGAAAGGTCTGCCCAAGATAATAGGAACCTCATAGTCCACTTCACAATCCAAAATGGCAAAGTCGGCCGGCAAAATGAATTTGTCCACCCGGACAAGCACATCATAAATAATGCCCAAAGGTCGCTTCATCGATCGATCCGCCATTTGAAGTCTCATTGAGGTTGCCCTAGTTTGCCCGATACCCAAAGTTTTGAAAACCGAGTAGGGCATTAAATTGATACTAGCTCCCAAGTCACATAAAGCCTTGGCAAAATTCGCACTCCCAATGGTGCAAGGAATGGTGAAAGCACCGGGATCTTCAAGCTTCGGGGCCATTGAATGCACTATAGCACTAACTTGGTGAGTCATCTTTATAGTTTCGCAATCCATAGAACGCTTCTTTGTAACCAAGTCTTTCGTGAATTTTGCATAACCCGGCGTTTGTCCAAGTACCTCCACCAAAGGCACATTAATAGATATGCTCTTCATCATGTCAGTGAACTTTTTAAACTGATTATCATTCTTCTTCTTTGCAAGCCTTTGAGGATAAGGTGGAGGTGGTCTTGGCAAAGGAGCCTTGGCTTTTGGCACAACCAGCTCCGGCATGGCAATTATATGTTCCCTAGACGAGTTCACATCATTTTGGGTTTCCACCTCGACTTCTTCAATATCAATCCTCACTTCATCGTTCACATTTTCATCAACCACATCTTCAACTACCACATGGGCTTCGTCATCTTACAACTCAACATCATCATCCACGACTTGCTTTTGCATAGAGGCATTCACATCACCGCCTCTCCCACTTCTTGTTGTGACTGCCATAACATGATTATTCCCACCCTTTGGGTTCACTACCGTATCACTTGGTAGAGCACCCTTCGGGCGAGTATTCAATGACTGAGAGATTTGGCCTAATTGCACCTCCAAGTTTCGGATATAGGTGTTGTGAGAAGCTAACTGTGCATCCGAATCCGCATTCCTCTTCATCATCTGCTCAAACATCATTTCAATTCTGCTCATATCATTACCAGAAGAACTAGGACCTTGAGAAGGGAAAGGGGTTGGATTGTTTGGTTGTTGGTACATTGGGGCCCTTTGAAAGCCTTGCCCCCGATTGCCTTGGTTTCCATTGTTGTTCCACCCGCCTTGATTGTTGTTGTTGCCCCAATTGTTGTTATTTCCATTCCAATTGCCTTGGTTGTGGTTTTGATTACCCCAATTGTTGTTGTTCCAATTGCCACCACTTTGTTGTTGATTGCCCCAATTTCCTTGGGGTCACCATTGTTGGTTGAAGAGTTGCCTCTATTTCCTTGATAGTTGTTGACATATTGTATCTCTTTACTTTGGTCATCATAACCATCATTTTGACACCCATCATATTCATCAACAAATTGCTCAGAATTTCCTTGATTTTGTTGCCTCCTTTGCCATCTCCTGTTGATACGCATACTAACACCCTCCATGGCATTCACTTGGCGAGGATTCTAAACTTGTTGCAACTGTGCCTTAGCCAATTGATTCATCATAGTAGTAAGCTCAGCTATCGCTTGCCCGTGATCATGTAATTCCTTATGCAATGGATAATCGTAGGTTCACCTTAAGGCATATTTGCTCTACTCTGCCATGCTGAAGAAGTGTCCACCATTTCATCAAGTACTTCACATGCCTCATCATAAGAAAACTTCATAAAATTGCCCCCGACCAGTTGGTTCACAATACATTGATTTGTAGTATTTATGCCCCGGTAGAAGGTTTGTTGGATCATGGCCTCGGTCATATCATTATTTGGGCACTCCTTCACCATCATTCTATACCGCTCCCAAATCTCATGCAAAGGTTCCGTTGGCTCTTGCTTGAAGGCTAATATTTCATGTCGAAGTGCCGCCATATGACTAGGAGAGAAGAATTTGGCAATAAACTTATCCGCCAACTCATCCCAAGTTGTAATGGAATGGTTGGGGAGTCTCTCGAGCCAGTATAATGCCTTCCCCCGAAGTGAGAACGGAAAAAGTCTCAATCTCTGCGCATCCTCGGATACATTCGTCTGCTTGCTCCCCAAGCATGTATCTACTAACCCCTTGAGATGTTTGTAGGCATTTTGATTTGCAACGCCCGTGAAGTACTCACGCTGCTCAAGAAAGGTCAATATCACATTGGTTAGCTGAAAGTTGCCCGCCTGAATTCGGGGTGGGACAATAGCACTTGCGTAGCCCTAGTTCGGTAATACTCTGGGAGTCACTCTTGGAGCAACCGGGGGAGGGTCTGGAATATTGTCATTTGGATTAGCATTGGCATTCCGGCCTCTACGTTGACCTTGAGGTGCAAGAGGCACCCCATCTTGCTCAAGATCATCTACCTCCTCCCCCACTATCACGTTTCTAAGAGGGTCATTAGCATTGTTTAAAGCCATGTTGGTACCTGAGTAATGACACAAACAAGTAAGTAATAAAGAAGGAAAGAAGAACAATACACAAAACTAACTAAATAGATAGCCAAAACCGTTAGCTCCCCGGCAACGGCGCTAAAAAGTGATCACGGCCTACTCCGCACTACTAATTATGTAGCGAGAGAGAGGGTCGCAATAGCTTTTACCCGATATGAGGGTCGGGATCGAATTCCTCAGGGAGCTAGGAAGGGAGTTGAGTATCTGTCTAGACTAGAGTCGTGTAATTGTTCCAAATGTCACTTCCAAACATCTTTTGATTTTTCTTTAACAAACTAATATTATCAACTACAATTAGAACTAAATTATGCTAATAAGAAAATTGCTAGAGTTATATCTAATGGGTAGAAAGTCACTAGGTAGTGACTTTCACCTAGGTGGCTAATTGACGGGTAAATGCTTCTAAGGTTTGATTGACATGATTGGGGAAATATGCTATAACCATTGCACAATTTTACCCACTCTCACACCTCTCGGTAGAAAGAGTGATTTTGCCCAATTGACTCTTTCAAGACCAAATGGGTAGGCAATTTTGCTCAAGCAATTAGGGTTCAAATCGGGTAATTACTCTCTCGAGGTTTAACCCTTTAATTGGGACTATCAATTCTCTTGAGTCCATCCCAATTCCTTGTTGGGTCAATTTTGGAGACTTAGGC
Organism: Nicotiana tabacum; assembly: GCF_000715075.1. Lineage (NCBI taxonomy): Eukaryota > Viridiplantae > Streptophyta > Magnoliopsida > Solanales > Solanaceae > Nicotiana > Nicotiana tabacum. The sequence goes on along the minus strand of NC_134095.1, from coordinate 76,579,954 downwards.
TCTCTTTCTCAAGAAGAGCCAAGTCAACTTAGCACAAACCAGTGTTTGCAACTACCAATTCATAGATTAAACCATAAAATTGACCCAAATAGCAAACACCCATAGTCAATCTAACCCTATATGGCAACCCCCATCAACTACCCACACTAGGGTTGAGCCACAACCCTAGCTAATGGGTTTAGCTACTCATGCTTGAAGAAGAAAATAGAGAAATAGATGAAGATAAAGACATATTAATTAATTTCTAATGTAGATACAAAGATTCAATGATAAAAACTAAGTAAAAATGCAAAAAATGGCTACAGATGGTCTTCTCACGAGCGCAACTCTGTTCAGAAAATAGCTGATACCCTGAAAATGGAAAAAGGTTCTATTTATACTAAGCTGGAAAAATTGGACAAAAATGCCCTTGCGGGGTCAGTGCGGGCCGCACAGAATGGACCGCGACCGCACTAGGCTCTAGGAATTGAAGTCTTAGCTCTCTGAACTCAGGCTCCGCAGACCGCGCAGAATGGACTGCGGTCGCGGAGGCAACTAGCGCGGTTCGCACAAACATGACTGCGGACTGCATGGGTTTGAAGTTGGCACTGGATATCTCTCTGATCTTCTCCTCCGCAGACCACACAAAATGGTAGTGTGGCTGCGGAGTACCGCGCAAGATCGATTGCGGCCGCACTGCCTTGAAGCTTGATTTGCCAGTTCTTTGAATCCCCTAGTGCGGACCACACAAAGTGTAGTGCGATCTCACTAGGCCTGTTTGTCCTTAGTTTTTTTGTCTTTGGTACTTGAGCAGGTTTTACTCTTTTTGAGCTGATCTTTGACATTTCGTCACTTTGTCGATCAAACCTGCAATCAAGCACAACTTATGAGCCTTTTGGGACTATTTTGTAAGAATTTATAATCAAAGCGTAAGCAAGAAGGAGCATGAAACACGTCAAAATCCCACGTTATCAATTACCAAGAAGAGAACCACCAAGAATGAAGTGGTGAATGTGACTCACCGGGTTAGTTCCATCATTGCAACATCCACCGTTCACAAGAAAGAAGACCTAGGAGCTTTCACATTCCATGTACTATTGAGGCACGTGATTTTGCGATAGCCATTTGTGATAATGGGGCTAGCATCAACTTAATGCCTCTTGCCATTTACAAGAAAGCAGGGTTAGGTATGCCAAGGCCCACAAGTATGAGATTGTAAATGGCCGATCGTTCCACAAAGAGACCGGTGGGAATTGTCGAGGATGTGCTTTTAAAAGTGGGAAAGTTTCATTTACCTACCGATTTCGTAATCCTTGACTATGTAGTTGACAAAGAGATCCCTATCATCTTGGGGAGACCATCCTTGCCACAGAAAGAGCATTAATGGATTCAGAATGGAATGAGATCAAATTTTGTGTGAATGATGAAGAGGTTACATTCCAAGCAAGCAAGGGTATGAAACTACCACATGAATCTGAAAGCATCTTGGTGATTGATGTTGTTGATGAAGTGGAAGATGCGGTTGAAATGAAGATGGAAGAACAATGCCTCGATGAGGCGTTGGCGGCTATTTTGGTAAACTTCGATGGTGAAGATATGGAGGGGTATATGGAATTAGTCAATGCATTGGAGGGAATTGGGTCCTACACTTATGCTCTGACAAAGCTCTCTCTCGACTTGGAGAATAGAGCCACTCCTCCGGCAAAGCCTTCTATTATTGAGCCACCGCAACTAGAGCTCAAACCACTTCTACCACACCTGAGGTATAAATTTATTGGCTCAAATGATACTTTACCGGTAGTCATTTCTTCTTTGTTGAATGATATGCAGGTAGAACAATTGTTGGATGTCTTGAAGGAGCATAGGCAAGCTATTGGGTGGACAATTGCGGACAGGGATTCCCTCCAGAATTTGCGAACACAAGATCCAATTGGAGAATGAGACTAAACCAAGTGTGGAGCATCAACGATGGTTGAACCCGTCCATGCAAGAGGTGGTAAAGAAAGAAATCATCAAGTGGTTAGATGTCGGGGTAGTCTACCCCATTGCCAATAGTTCTTGGGTGAGCCTGGTGCAATGTGTGCCGAAAAATGGAGGCATGACCGTGATTGAAAATGACCAAAATAAGCTCATCCCAACAAGAATGGTAACCGGATGGAGGGTGTGTATGGACTAATGAAAGCTCAACAGTGCCACGTGCAAAGACCATTCCCTATGCCTTTTATTGATCAAATGCTTGATCGGCTAGCGGGAAGGTCATTCTATTGCTTTCTTGATAGATATTCCGGTTACAACCAAATCAACATAGCATTGGAGGACCAAGAGAAGACAACATTCACTTGCCCTTATGGAACTTTTGCCTTTAGTCGGATGCCGTTTGGTTTGTGCAACGCTCTGGCTACTTTTCAAAGATGCATGATGTCCATCTTCTTAGATATGGTGGAGGATTTTCTAGAGGTTTTCATGGATGACTTTTCGGTGGTAGGTGACTCTTTTGAGCATTGTCTTAACAATCTTAGACAAGTGCTCAAGAGATGTGATGAGACCAACCTTGTGCTTAACTGGGAGAAATGCCACTTTGTGGTGGATGAAGGCATTGACTTGGGGTATAAAATTTCAAAACATGGCATAGAGGTTGATCGGGCAAAGATAAAGATCATTTCCAAGCTTCCTCCACCTACTTCAGTTAAAGGTATCCGAAGTTTCTTGGGGCATGCCGGATTCTATAGGCATTTCATCAAGGATTTTTGCAAAATTACAAATCCCATGTGCAAACTCCTTGAGAAAGATGCAAAATTTGTGTTTTACAATAAGTGCCTCAAAACCTTTGAGGAATTGAAACAAAATCTCACCACGACACCTATTATTGTCACACCCGATTGGTCTTTTCCATTCGAACTCATGTGTGACGCCAGTGGTGTAGCTATTGGGGCCGTGCTTGGCCAACATCATAACAAGGTTCTTCACCCGGTCTATTATTCAAGCAAGACACTTAATGGAGTGCAAATGAACTATACGGTGATTAAGCAAGAACTTCTTGCCATTGTCTATGCCTTTGAGAAATTCTGGGATTATTTGTTGGGATCCAAGGTGATAGTGTACACAGACCATGCTGCTCTTCACTATCTTATGGAAAAGAAGGATGCAAATCCTAGGTTGATTCGGTGGGTACTGTTGCTGCAAGAATTTGACTTCGAAGTCAAAGATCAAAAAGGGACTGAAAATCAAGTGGCGGATCATTTATCAAGGCTTGAAGAGGCAGAGAGACAATAGGAAGATCTTGAAATCAACGATGTTTTCCCGGATGAACACATATTGGCATTATCTAACACTTTTGCTCCTTGGTATGTCGATATTGCTAACTACTTGGTTAGTGACCTTATTCCGGATGGATTGGAATCCTATCAGAAGAAGAAGTTTTTGAGAGATTGTCGGAAATACTATTGGGAAGAACCATTCTTGTTTCGTGTTTGTGCTGATAACAACATCCAAAAGTGTGTTCCAGAAGAGGAGATTATGCCAATTCTAAGGCATGCCACGACGCACCGGTCGGGGGTTACCATGGGGGAAATTGAACGATGGCAAAGGTGCTTGAATGTGGTTATTATTGTTCGTCTATTTATCATGATACTAATCAAATGGTCAAGGCTTGCGACCAATGTCAAAGGCAAGGATCAATCTCCAAGAGGCATGAAATGCCAATGCACTTTGTGATGGAGATAAAGATCTTTGATGTGAGGGGAATTGATTTTATGGGCCTATCTGTAAGGTCTTGTGGTATGAAATATATCTTGGTGGTTGTGGACTATGTGTCCAAATGGGTTGAAGCAATTACCTTACCAAACAACGAGGCAAGGAGTTTGACCACATTCTTAAAGAAAAACATATTCACACGGTTTGGCACTCCTAGAGTCATTCTTAGTGATGGTGGGTCTCATTTATGTAACAAGACTTTCACGGGGCTATTAGAGAAATATGACGTCAAGCATAAGGTGGCCACACCTTATCATCCCCAATCAAGTGGCCAAGTTGAAGTTTCCAACCGAGAAATAAAGAATATTCTAGAAAAGACTGTTAATCCAAACAGAACCGACTGGTCAAGGAAGCTAGATGATGGGTTGTGGGTATACCGCACGGCGTACAAAACCCCTATTGGCACTTCTCCTTATCGGTTAGTTTTCGGCAAGGCTTGTCATCTACCTGTAGAACTGGAGCACAAAGCCATGTGGGCTTTAAAAAGGTTGAACTTGGACTGAGCTGAAACTGCAAATTTGAGGTTAACACAACTCAATGAAATGGAGGAATTCTGTTTCCATACATATAAAAGTGAAGCTGTGTACAAAGAAAGGATGAAGTTCGTCCACGACAAAAAGATCTTGAAAAGGGAGTTCAAGTCAGGTGACTTGGTTTTTCTCTTTAACTCAAGGCTCAAATTGTTTCCGGAAAGCTCAAATCGAAATGGTCCAGTCCGTTCAAGGTGGTAGATGTCTCCCCTTTTGGAGCTGTGGAATTAAAATCGGAGGATGAGCTTCGAACCTTCAAAGTAAATGGCCAGCGAGTCAAGCACTATTTGGGAACAGATGGAGAAAAATACTTGGTCAAATAGTTGGCTCTCAAAGATGGTCCGTGCCCGACCAATGAGTGAACCCAAAGAAAGGCTAACTTCGTCATGCCGCGACGTTAAATCAAGCGCTTCATGAGAGGCAACCCATGTGTGGTAACATCCTTTTTGTCCTTTAAATGTTAACTTTTGTTAGATAGATTTAATTGAGCAATTTAAAGTGTGTGTTAGAGTGCAGGTGATTCAAAAGATCATAACACAGGGTAAAATTGCGTATGAAAGGGAAGAAAAGTCACCATCGGAAGTCTGCTACACATATGCGGTCACATTTTAACTATGCGGACCGCATAGTGGTCGCAGACCTAGATAGTTTGTTTGGCAAATATTGGTGGTAGAAATGCGGCGAGGATGTGCACTTTGCGGACCACATTTCAGTTATGCGATCGCACAAGTGCACCACATTGTGTCAATGAGCAACTCCAATTGAAACCACCATATAACACTTATGCGATCGCATAATATGTTATGCGGTGACTTATACACTGCAAACTTCACAGGTAAGTACTCCCTACCCCTTCGCACATAAACACACACCACCACTCAGATTTCCCTCTTAAACAAAAAAAAACACAAAAATAAAATGAAACAAAAAGAAAAAGGAGAAAGGAAACGGCTAGTGTAAACAACGATCCCATTTGCTAAATTCATCTCCCAAGTGTTCTACATTCTCTAGTCCTGGTATGTTTTCCTTTTCCAAATTTTATCCCTGTAAATTTGAGTTTTTAATTTTGTTGTGTGTTTTTCCTGTTTTTTTTAGTTTTCTTTCGTGTGTGTTTGTACTTCTTCGTTGCTTAAGCATCTGCTCGTAAGTTGGGGTTCTTGGCTAATTAGTTAGGCTCGGAGTGCTAGGTAGTGAAATTAGGGTCACCATTTGTAGAGGGTGAAGTCAAACCTTTGAGGACGATGACTTTTGCGGACTGCATAGTCGATTTGCGGTCTGCATTGTTGCCACATAACAAACTCTAAGTGGCCTGAGGAAGATGACAATTTGCAGAGGCTTTGCAATCAGATAAGTGATATGCGGACTGCAAAGCCACCGCATACCTAAACAGTTTCTGGCCTTTTGTAACATATTGTTTGCGGCTAATTTGCGATAGCAATTCATCTTTGCGGTGGATTTTGCGATCGCATAATATGATAACCTTTCCAAACAAATAGTTTTGTGATGGGTATGTGAACTGCATAATGGATATGTGATCGCAAAACCCATCGCATAAATATCCCTTCAGCAGATAGAAGTTTTACGACAGGTTTGCGGTCCGCATAGGGGTTATGCGACTGCATACCCTATCGCATACTTGACTTTCTTTGTGCTTTTTCTTCTGATGTCTGCTATGTTTCTCACACTTCATTTCTTTGCAGATATGTCTCCTAAGAAACATATATCTTCTTCCAAGAAAAAGGCCTCCACCAGTCATCAAGCACAACAAGCCAAACGTTCACGACCGGATGCTACTGCTGCACATCCCTCCCAGTCTGATGAGGAGGAGACCTTACCATCAGTTGACCTACAAGCTGAGGCAAGAAGAAAAAGAGGAGATGATTTCCAACTCGGTGGGGTCACAGGCTCTAGGGAGCTGTATAGAGAAGGGCTAACAAAATGGAAAATCCTTGCCGAAAAACAACTGAGTCTGAACGGGCTATAGGAGCAGTACCCTCACATACTGGAGAACATCAAGGCTAGAAACTGAGAGTGCTTCACTGAGCTGCCTGATGATTATAATGAAATAGTGGTTCATGAATTTTATCCATCTTATGGAGCCTCCAAGACCCCTCACCACAATCGCAACAAAGTTTTCTGTGATACTGTCTTGGTTCACAGGAAGAGAGTGTTTTGTAGCAGTGACACCATAAATGAGTTCTACTTCCCAAACTGGAGATCGGGCACAGCTGAGTATGACACCAAATGGGCCAACAGAGATAATGAGCGCGGTTGGATAGCTTCAGTGATAGCCAAGGGGACCCCTGCTTGGATTGACCCTTTGCATAAAATATTCAAGGAAGATCTCACACAAGAGGGTAGATTCTGGCTCAGCTTTGTCACCTCTCGGTTGATACCATCCCGAAATGAGACTGGTATAAGCATTGAGAAAGCTCTTATCATTGCATGCATTATGACTGGGATAAAAATTGATGTGGGTGACTTTATCTTCTAAGAGTTAGGGATCCAGGACAACCAGACAGCCACGTCACTTCCATTCCCGTGCTTGATCACAACCCTCTGTAAGGTTGTGGAAGTCCTTTCAATGCCACACACTGACAAGACGGGGAAAGCACTAAAGGATATTGATATCACGCGCATTAATGATACGGTAGTATTTGCTCCTCCAGAGGTTCAGACCCAGACTCCAGTTGATACAGAGATCTTAGACTTCCAGACTCCTGCTTCTCCTCAAGCCAAAGTGGCCTCCACTTCCACTCCACATCCCACCTCTCGGGCCACCATTGCACAACCTTCTGCCCTACTGCCAGCCGTTTTGAGGCTCGATCTCTTAGATCAACATGCAAATGCTAAGGTAGACCAGCTTTTAAAGAACCTCCCCACACTCATCAGGCAAGCATTGACCCCTATCTAGTCCTCAGTGACGGCCCTCCAACAGCAACAAACATCTTATAGGGATCGCTTGAAGTAGCTTGAGGTGCGGATTGAAAAGATGGAGCAGGGTGAGGTTGGAGACTTGCAAAGCTCCGTGATGAGGTTGAGACATTAAAGATTGAGCTCCACAAAATACAAACTCTAGAGTTCGATCTATCCTCCTTCATGCCCAAGGAAGGAGAGCAGGGAGCGGGCAGTCCGTGGCTGGATTAGATTTTGATTTCTCCACCTTAATGATAGCTCCTGCACCTCAGACTATCGGGGCTTCCCAGCCTCCAGCTTTCCCTGCACATATTGACATCCCTTCTGAGGAAGATTCCAGACACTCTGCAGAGTCTGAAGGTGGGGAGGCAGACGAGGGAGAGACTGATGAGGAGTCATGGTCCTAGGAGGATGAGGGCCCTCAAGAAAAAGGTAAGCAGGTTGTTGTCCTTACAATTGCAGAGGAAGAACAAGTAGCAGTTCAGAAGGCGATAGAACATTCGCTAGCAGACATGGTCGCCCAAGCAAATACATCGACCACTCAGCTATCAGCAGGAGAGCCTAGAAGCTCACAGGCCCCAGCTCCAGTTTCGGGCCAGTTGGAGATCCCTCCTCCATTAGTGGAGGTCACCGAGATCTCATCGGTCCTAGCTTCAGCATTAGAGGGTGACCCCACCATCATTCAGCTGGCTTCCGACTCCCATAGCGCTTAGTGCACCTCAAGGATCCCCTAAACTCTGTCTTACATTATCTTGCATTGGGGACAATGCATGCTTTTCAGTTGGGGGTGGGATAGCCTTGTACAAACTTTTTTTGAATTGAACTGTTGTACATGTTTTTGTGTGTTATATAAGCAAACTTTTGTAACTTTTGTATATACTTGTGTTGTTTTTGTACATAGGTTATCTTTGTATATAAAAAACCAAAAATAAGTAGATAGTTGTATGTTCGTCTTTAGTAATTAGCAATGAACCCCCCTTGGTTTTTCTTCGTCGGGTTCTTTTCCAAGGGTGTAATAGTAGAACCAGGGAAGTAGAATGAAACATTTTGACCGGTTTGGTGTAATTGTCTAGTTTCAAGCATGTGTGCTTGTAAATAGCCTATACCCTTCCATTAATAATAAAAAAAATAATAAAAAAATAAATCAACTGTGTGAACTTGAGGCTCGCTCTTTGACTCTATGTTTACCTAGAGTTATACATGTAAATATGATGAAAGCTTCGAGTTGTCAAGTGTTGACTCGAGGGCTAAAACTATGTTGAGTCAAACAGTTTGTGTGCCATGTGTGTGAGTCTTTGTATAAATAAATCTTGTGTTTACTTCTGCCATCTAGAACTTGCTCGGTTGGTCTTTCGATGCTAATGATAATTACATTTGATTGGAGAAATGACCTTAGGCAGTCTTTGTGATTTTGTAAAATCAGTTAGCCTTTCAAGCTACCCATTGTATAGATATTATCACTAGTTACCCCATTTGAGCCTTTAACCTTTTCTTTGGCCAGCTCATTACAAACCTTTTCCCTTTTGTAAAATAATTCCCTCTTTTGAACTCATCCCTCCTTGAACATTGAGAATGAGGCTAAAAGCCTAAATTGGGGGTGTGGTGTCAAGCCGGAAATTGGCAAAGTTGTACAGTGAGTGTAGGAAAGTATGCCTCAAGATATAAAACTATTCAAGATCCAAAAGAAAAATGAAAAAAAATGCAAGGGAAAAGATGAAAAAGAAAAGAAAAAGAGATGTATGTATTATATAAATATGGAGTCTTGAAGAAAATTAGAGAGGTATTTAAGGTGGTTCAATGTTAGAAATTAGGAGCTAATGAGGGCTACGTGGTTTGAAAAGAAGCAAAGAGCAACAAGAAAGAAAAATGTGAGTAATGTTCAAGGAGGGTGTTGTCGCTTGTACCCAAATGCTTATCCGACCTTTCCCTAAACCTACATTACAAGCTTAAAAAGTCCTTATAGGATCTCCAACCGAACGTTCTTAGAATAAAGCGATGAATTAAAATAAGGGCAAGCCTATGGTATGGCATGTTGTAGCACTTGAAACTCTTTTTGAGAGTGAGTGTCTTTGAGAATCCGTCCCTTTTGTTGTTATTGTAACTATTGTGAGTTTGGGACTTTCTTTCTAGTGAGGGCACATGAATTGTGAGGTTGGATAGAAGTTGAGTTCTTGAAGTCGAATGCAAGTGCACTCAACTGAGAGTAACATTTTGTCAAATTGGTCGAGGCTCAAAGTTTCACAAGTTGATTAGTTTTTTTTTGTAAAATAACAATGATGGTTCAGGAAGGGTAAATAAAAATGCATGCTTGTAGTACTGAAAACGAACACCGTCTATGGTCACTATTGTTTCATATTGTTTAGATTGAGTCTAGAATATGATAGTGTTGTTTTAGTTGCTTGAGGACAAGCAAGAGTTTAAGTTGGGGGTGTTGATGAGCCGGAGAATTTTGGCACATTTAATACTAATTGCTTAGATTTTAGCTTGTTTTAAATGCAATTATCTTTTATACTTATGTAATTTTATTATTTTGCAGTGTATGAGGTTTAAGGACCCAAGAACATGGAAATGAAATCAAAAAGCCGCAAAAGGACAAGAAAAAGGCAAAATGCGATCGCAGATGTGAATATGCGGACCGCATAATGCTTAAAGAAATCTCAAAGCCCAACAGTCTGATGGTCAAATTCAAGTGCAAGAAATGCGGTCCATTATGAGACCACATAACAGGTTTGCGGGCCGCATAATGGATCACAAATTCCTTGTAGAAGTTGCTGAAGGCGAAAAATGCAGAGACAAATGTGATCGCAAATCAACAATGCGGACCGCATAACCTAAATGCGACAACTACCTGGGAACTAGGGTTTCAAAGATACGATGGTTGTGACGAGAATGCGGACCGCATGTCTGTTATGCAACAGAAATGCGGTCGCATAGTTGACCTGAAAGGGTATTTTTGTCAGAAATTAGTTCCGAGTTTTAACCCACTATAAATAGATTTATTGGGGTTTTATGGGGGCATCTTGTCTTGTTTTTGATCTACATTCTAACCTTTGAATATTCCTCTCTTTTGGAAGCTTTAGGAGTGAAGAATCTTGCACTTTGTAAGCTTTATGGCATTTAATATTCTCATCTTTTTCTATTTTGGCATGAGTAGGTAGCTTTAAATACTAAGGTTGTGGACCCTAAATGAGTGTTATGTTAATGGGTGTTTAACATTGAATATATATATAATTATATAATAGTTGGTTGATATATATTTATTTCTCATTCTTCATTTATTGTTGGTGGTTGCAAACATTAACAAGAGCCATTAAACTATTTCTTTACTTGGAAAAGTGAGTTAGAGTTTGGTAGAAGTAAATATCAAAGACTCGAGACTTTAAATCTTGTTTAATAGAATCGCTTAGGAATAAGTGGATTTTATTTGGCATAAATTGATTGCTCTTAATTGCAACTCTTTTATATTTGAAAAAAATCATAAAGAGGAAATACTACCCAACTATTGGAAAATATTGGGTAGTCATTTAGAAATCATTTGCATATCTAAAGAACCTTCCATAAGAAATATATTATATTAACACCGATAGCATTACATTTCACTGAAGGGGGCACAACCTTGGTTTCCTTGACCAAATTATTTACATTCTCAACGTTTCAATTAGTTATTTCTTCAAATCACAATCATATCATACTCTTGTTACAATTAACGGAATATAATTACAACCTAAGTCAAGTAGCACACTACTCGAGTAACCTTTTCACACCTATTCCCTGTGGGATTCGACCCCAACCTTATTGGATTATTATATTTGACACCAACCTCCTTACACTATTTAATTAAAGTGTAATTTGAGTGTATCAATATGATGTATAAAGTATATTAAAAATAAGTAGAAATTTAAGTAATTTGAGACGATTTTTAATTATGTGGGTAATTGGTTAATTATCGGATAACGGAACATTACCTAATTACCTAATAAGTGGATAAAGAATAAATATCTCACCCCCAATCCCACGTGGCAGCTAACCATGTTATAAAGGAATGACTAAGTCATTCCTTACTAAGGTGTCATGAAAATGCAACATGTTTCATTTCCAAGACTTTGACTAATCAAAGTCTTTCACTTAAAGACTAAACAAACCATGCCAATTTTATTTTAAATGTTCAAAAGCTAAGAACAGAAACGTTAGGACCTCACATGATACTTGCTGGATGAAGAAGATATTAGTCATTTTCTTTGCAATCAATTCCTACAAAAAATCCAACAAGAATTATTAAAGTCTTAGCAACATAATTACGTTTTATGATTCTAACGGAGTACGGTGCAATCTTTTCCAAGAACATCATACGAATTTTTTCCTACTCCAAGTATGTTAAGGCTAAGATCTCCTTCATTTAGCATGATCTCGTAATTACAAAAGTTTGATAACGAGTCATAAAGAAAAATTCATATCCCGGATTTACATATATTTTGCTAGTCTCGTAAGTTACGTATATTTTCCTAGTTTTGTAAGTTACAATATTCTCCTTATCGGGACTTCATATTGAATTGAGTATTTCCTTCTTTCAGTCAAGAGAGCAAAGAATTTATATATACAGTTTAAAGTATTTTCATTACCATCGAGCTGTAATTGATGGGCAGGCTCCTATTGGGCAACCTCTGATCAGATGGTAAGTTATATAGTGATCCTACTATGGCCGAACGCCTGTGAGCGAGCCCAGTTGGTCGAGATATAGAGCCTAGTATGGCCGACTGCCTGTGAGCGAGCCCACTACGGCAGGACAACTATTTTACTCACTATATTGAAAGAGTTGAGTCAGTATCAACAGATGAGCATATCTTCAGATTTTCTTTGACTCCCAGTTGCTTTCAGTTATTATATTATCAATTTAGTTTCAGCTTTAGTATATTGCCTTACATACTCGGTACATTATTTCGTACCGACGTTCCTTTCTAGGGGCGCTGCATTTCATGCGTATAGGTCCAGACAGGCAGATGGGTAGACCTCCTCAGTAGGTGTTTTCCCAAGTTCAGCTTTATCGGTAAGCTCCCCGTCTTTTGGAGTTGCCGGGTCTAGAAGTTTTGTGTATATCTTATGTATATTTGTAGATAGGTTATGGGTAGGTCGGGGCCCTGTTCTGATCACAGTACATCTATCAGTAGAGGCTTGTAGACATATCCTATCAGTTAGTGCAGTGTGTTGGGCTTGTAGGCCCTATACGTATATTTTGTTGGCTTGTCAGTTGTAGTAATTATGACAGCCTTGCTGTCCCAGCTTTATGTTGACATTTAGTCAGCGTTAGTCTCTATTCAATTTTATATTTTTCATCACACATTATCTTGTAATGTGGCCCATGGCCAAAGTACGACATTACATGTCCATAGTCTCTTACGCAAGTATAGGTGAGGCACTGGGTGTCAGTCTTGCCCCAGGTTCAGGGCGTGACAGAAGTGGTATCAGAGCAGTTCTGTCCTACGGAGTCTACAAGCCGTGTCTAGTAGGGTCTTGTTTATATATGTATGGTGCACCACATTATATAAGCAGGGGACTACAGGGCGTTTAGGAGTTGGTACCTTCTTTCAAATTTAAATCGTGTTGTAGCATTGAGTTATAGGAAATTTGAGTTAAACTTACATGTTGACATGTGCATTCACATATGACGGTAACTAGGAAGACTAAGGCTAGCTAGAGGAGAGAAATAACAGTTGGTGAGGGGACTAGCATGGTACCCCCAGCAGATGGGGCCCAATCGGAGTCCCAGGGAGAGACCCCTACCTAGTAATTATTGGCTCCTCCGCCACCTAAGAAGATTCCTAGGGAGACCGCACATCCAGTTCCCCCTCCGCTTCCATCAGATCAGGACTTGAGAAGTACGGTGCATTTTTTGGCACAGTTGGTAGCTACCTAACAATAGGCTAGGGCATCCGGTAGTGCAGGACCTTGTGAGGGATCTGGGAGTTCAAGGGTCCGAGCGTTTATTGTTTTGAATCCCCCAGAGTTCACGGGGATAGATCAGAGGGAGTACCCACAGGATTTCATAGATCAGCTTCATAGGATCTTTCGGGTTATGCATTCCACAGAGAAAGAGGCAGTTGAGTTGGAAGAATTTTTCAGATGCCTTCCTTGACTAGTACTTACCGCGAGAGATCCGACAGGCCCGAATCGATCAGTTTCTAGCCCTCAAGCAGGACAATATGAATGTTTGAGAGTATAGTCTCTATTTTTATTCATTGGCCAAATATGCACCATCTATAATTGCTACTATACGGGATAGGATCCATATATTTGTAGTAGGGTTGGCCCCAGAGTTGACCGAAACATGTTCCACCGCTGTATTACAGGATAGTATAGACATCTCCCGGATTCAGGCATTTGCTCGGAATATAAAAAGGGGTAGGCATCGGCAGCAGGGTACAAAGAGGACTGAGTTAGGGCAGCGGAAGAGGATGAGATTTGCCTGATCTTAGCAGCAGTCTCAAGGTAGTTATAGGTCCCAGTACTTTGAATGGCCACCTAGACCTCCGCCACCTTAGTCACAAGGTTACAGGTATGACCGTTATACCTAGTCAAGACCAGGTGAGAGATCCCAAGCATCAAGTTTGCAACGACAATGAGGTTCGGGGAAGGCATGGCCATTTCTGCCGCAGTGTTCCATATGCAGTCGAGGACACTTTGGCCAATGTCTAGCCAATTCCGATGCTTATTATACAAGTGGACGTCCAAGGTAAGGCATATGATGCGAGATTGCCCAAATAGAGATTCTGGGGGTATGGCGCAACCAGCAAATTCAGCAACAGGATCAGCTATGTCCATGCATCCTTCAGGACGCGAGTCTCAGTCTTCGGCTGGTAGAGGTCGAGGCAGAGGTAGAGGGTCTAGTTCAGGTGGTAACAAGAATCGTATCTATGCGCTAGCAGGTCAACAAGACCAAGAGTCCTCACCAGACGTTGTGATAGGTATGTTGACCATTTGTTCTCACGATGTTTATGCCTTGATAGACCCATGATCTACTTTACCATGTATTACCCCATTTGTCGCGAGGAAATTTGGTATAATGCCTAAAATACAAAGTTATCCTTTTGCGATATCTACGCCGGTCAGAGAATCGATTATCGCTAGATGGGTTTACCGAGGTTGAACGGTGACAATTTGTAGTCGTCAGCCCTCAGCCGACCTAGTTGAGCTAGAGATGATGGATTTTGATGCTATCATAGGCATGGACTGGTTGGCAGCTTGTTATGCCACAGTTGATTGTCGAGCAAAGACTGCCAGATTTCATTTTCCGGGTAGGCCAGTCCTTGACTAGGTAGGTAATACAGTGACACCCAAAGGTAGGTTATTTCCTATCTGAAGGCAAGGAAAATGATTGCAAAATGGTGCATTTATCATATTGTGCGAGTTAAAGATGCAGATGCTGATGTACCTACACTTCAGTCTATTCCAGTAGTAAGGGAGTACGTGGATGTATTTCCATATGAACTTCCAAGTATTCCTCCAGAGTGAGATATTGATTTTGGCATCGATTTGCTTCTGGAAACTCAACCAATACCCATTCCTCCGTATAGAATGGCACATGCCGATTTGAAGGGGTTGAAGGAGTAGTTAAAAGATTTGCTGGAGAAAGGTTTCATCAGGCCCAGTACTTCACCTTGGGGGTGCATCGGTACTGTTTGTGTGGAAAAAAGACGGCTCGCTGAGGATGTGTATCAATTATAGGCAACTGAACAAGGTAATTATTAAGAATAAGTATCCACTACCAAGGATAGACGACTTGTTTGATCAGTTATAGAGAGTTAGATGCTTTTCAAAAATAGATTTGAGGTCGGGATACCACCAGGTCAGAGTTCGGGAGAAAGATATCCCCAAGACAGCCTTCAGGACCCGATATGGCCACTTCGAGTTCCTTGTCATGTCCTTCGGGTTGACGAATGCACCTTCCATATTTATGGACTTGATGAATAACCTATTTCGGTCATATTTAGATCTGTTCGTGATAGTCTTTATTGATGATATTCTGGTTTATTCACGTTCAGAGGATGAGCATATGGACCACCTGCGAGCGGTACTCTAAACCCTCTGTAATAATAAATTGTATGTTGTTTTCTAAGTGTGAGTACTGGTTAAAGTCTGTAGCATTCTTGGGGCACATTGTATCCAATGGAGGTATAAAGGTAGACACTCAGAAGATTAAGGTTGTGAAATCTTGGCCTAGACTTACCACTCCGATAGAGATTCGTAGCTTTCTAGGCTTAGCAGGATACTACCGGAGGTTCGTAGAGGGTTTTTCTTCTCTTTCAGCACCATTAACGAAGCTGACACATAAAGCGACTAAGTTTCAGTGGGCAGAGGCCTATGAGCAGAGTTTCCAAGAGCTTAAGAACAGGTTGACCTCAGCACCAGTTCTAGCAGTTCCAGAGGGTCCAGATAGTTATGCCATGTATTGTGATGCCTCAGGTGTCAGGTTAGGATGTGTCCTGATGCAACATGGGAAAGTAATTGTGTATGCTTCAAGGCAGTTAAGGAAGCACGAATGGAATTATCCGACCCACGACCTCGAATTAGCTGCGGTTATCCATGCACTTAAGATATGGCGTCATTATTTATATGGTATTCATGTTGATATATTCACAAATCATCAACGCCTGCAATATATCTTCAAGCGAAAGGATTTAAACTTGCGACAGAGACAATGGCTTGAGTTATTAAAAGATTACGATGTTAACATTCTCTATCATCCAGGGAAAGCTAATGTTGTAGCAGATGCCTTAAGTCGCTGATCTATGGGTAGCTTAGCACATGTAGAGGCCAAAAAAGGACAATTAACTAGAGAGATTCATCAATTGGCTTGTTTGGGGTTTCGGTTAGTAGACTCTGGTAATACAGGAGTTGTACTCCAAAATACTAAAAAATCATCTCTCATAGCTTAAGTAAAGGAGAGGCAGTACGAGGACCTAGAACTAGTCGAATTGAGAGAGCAGGTCCCACAACAGAAGAAGCCATTGTTAGATCTCAAAGGAGATGGGGTTCTCAGATACAGGGGTCGTTTATGTGTTCCAGATGTAGCAGGGCTACGAGACAGGATTATGTCAGAGGCACATTATTCGTGGTACTCCATTCACCCTGGATCGACAAAGATGTATCATGACATTAAGGAGGTGTATTGGTGGAATGATATAAAGAAGAACATTGCTAAGTATGTCGCTCAATGCCCTAGTTGCCAGCAGGTGAAAATAGAGCACCAGAAGCCCGGGGGGCTAATGCAGACTATAGAGACCCTGACATGGAAATAGGAGGCAATAAACATGGACTTTAACATGGGTTTACCTCATTCCCAATGTAAGTTCGATTCCATATGGGTGATAGTCGATAGGCTTACGAAATCAGCTTATTTCCTACCGATCAAATCTACATATACAGTAGAAGATTATGCAAAGTTATATATTAAAGAGATAGTGCGCCTACACGGAGTGCCAATATCTATTATATCTGACCGTGGGGCCCAGTTTACATCACATTTTTGGAGGTCATTTCAGAAAGGTCTAGGGACTCAGGTGAATCTCAGCATAGCTTTTCATCCACAAACTGATGGACAAGCCGAACGTACAATTCAGACGTTCGAGGATATGTTACGAGCATGTGTGCTGGATTTTAAAAGGAGTTGGGATGAACATCTACCTCTTATCGAGTTTGCATATAATAATAGTTATCACTCCAATATCCAGATGGCTCCGTACGAGACTTTGTATGGACGCAGGTGAAGATCTCCTATAAGGTGGTTTGATGTTGGAGAATCTGGCTTACATGGGCCAGATATGATTCAGCAGACCATAGAAAAAGTAAAGCTTATTCGGGAGCGACTGTTGATAGCTCAGAGTCGTTAGAAGTCATATTTTGGCATGCGACAACGAGATTTAGAGTTCGGGGTTGATGACTGGGTATTCTTAAAGGTGTCACCTATGAAAGGTGTGATGAGGTTTGGCAAGAAAGGTAAACTTAGCCCATGGTATATTGGACCATATAGGATCGTTCGGAGAGTGGGACAAGTAGCTTATGAGTTAGAATTGCCCTCGAAATTATAGTCTGTCCATCCGATATTTCACATATCTATGTTACGAAAGTGCATTGGTGATCCTACCCGAGTGGTTCCCACGGATGATGTACAGATTACAAAGGATTTGTCATACGAGGAAATTCCGATTGCCATCCTAGACCGACAAATCCATAAGCTATGAAATAAGGACATAGCGTCCGTGAAGGTTTTATGGAGAAGTAAGAAGGTGGAAGAGATGACATGGGAAGCAGAGGAGGAAATGAAATCTAAATACCCCCACCTATTTCAAACTGAAGATATGGCTCGAGGTGGGATACCTCAACATAGCTCTACTCAAGCCAGAAGGTCATCAGGTAAACTCTCATTTTTTTAACTCTTAGAATTTATAATGGACAGTTGTGTAGGGCCAAGTGTTGCTATTTATAGACAGTGGCTATGTGTGGTATGTATAATAAGTTTTCTGGCTGCATACAAGTTGGTTTCAGTCAGGTTTACGGAAGAGACTACGGCAAAAGTTTTCCCATGGTATCTAAGAATAGACATTCGAGGACGAATATTTGTAGGGGGGTGGAAGGATGTTATATCTCACGTTTTTCATATGTTAAAGTTTCGTCTTCAGTAAAATGACGTAAACTCGGGGATGAGATTATCTGGAGGTTAGCATATTTATGCTATTTATAACAAGCAATAAATAAGTGTCATGAAGGAAAGGGTACACGAATTAAAGAAAATAATTTTCGTTGAAGGTTGTCGAATTGGGATAAATTACAGGTCGAGCGTTAATACCCGATACTTATGGACTAGTACTATGCAAGGTACCATATGACCACGATAGTATGATGTATAAAGTATATTAAAAATAAGTAGAATTTTAAGTAATTTGAGATAATTTTTAATTATACGGGTAATTGGTTAATTACCGGGTAACGAGATATTACCTAATAAGTGGATAAAGATTAAATATCTCACCTCTCAACCCCACGTGGCAGCTAGCTATGTTATAAAGGAATGACTAAGTGTCATGAAAATACAACATATTTCATTTCCAAGACTTTGACTAATCAAAGTCATTCACTTAAAGACTAAATAAACCATGCCAATTTCATTTTAAATATTCAAAAGCTAAGAACAGAAACGTTAGGACCTCACATGATACTTGCTGGATGAAGTAGATGTTAGCCATTTTCTTTGCAATCAATTCCTATAAAAAATCCAACAAGAATTATTAAAGTCTTAGCAATATAATTACGTTTTGCGATTCTAACGGAGTACGGTACAACCTTTTCCAAGAACATCATACAGATTTTTTTCTACTCCAAGTATATTAAGGCTAAGCTCTTCCTTTATTTTTCATGATCTCGTAATTACAAAAGTATGATAACGAGTCATAAAGAAAAATTCATATCCCAGAATTTACGTATATTTTGCTCAAGTTACGTATATTTTCCTAGTTTTGTAAGTTACGATATTCTCCTTACGGGACTTCATATTCAATTAAGTATTTCCTTCTTCCAGTCAAGAGAGAAGAGAATTTATATATACAGTATTAAAGTATTTTCATTACCATCGAGCTATAACCGATGGGCAGGCCCCTATTGGGCAACCTCTGATCAGATGGTAAGTTATATACCGATCCTAATATGGTCGAGCGCCTGTGAGCGAGCCCAGTTGGTTGAGATACAGAGCCTAGTATGACCGAGCGCCTATGAGCGAGCCTACTACGGCAGAGCAGATATATATATATATATACCGAGCCTTATAGGGACGGACAACTATTTTACTCACTATATTGAGAGAGTTAAGTCAGTATCAGCATATGAGCATATCTTCAGATTTTCTTTGACTCCCAGTTGCTTTCAGTTATTATATTGTCAGTTCAGTTTCAACTTCAGTATATTGCCTTACATACTCGATACATTATTTCGTACTGACGTCCCTTTTTGGGGGCACTGCATTTTATGTGTGCAGGTCCAGACAGGCAGACGGGTAGACCTTCTTAGTAGGTGTTTGCCCGAGTTCAGCTTTATCGGTAAGCTCCCCGTCCTTCAGAGTTGTCGGGTCTAGAAGTTTTGTGTACATCTTGTGTATATATGTAGATAGGTTATGGGTAGGTCGGGGCCATGTTCCGATTACAGTACATCTATCAGTAGAGGCTTGTAGACATATCCTGTCAGTTAGTGCAGTGTGTTGGGCTTGTAGGCCCTGCACGTATATTTTTGTTGGCTTGTCAGTTGTAGTAATTATGACGGCCTTGCTGGCCAGCTTTATATTGACATTTAGTCAGCATTAGTCTCTTTTCAGTTTTATAATTTTATCGCACATTATCTTGTAATCTAGCCCATGGACAAAGTACGACATTACATGTCTAGAGTCTCTTAGTCGCAAGTAATATGCAAGGATAGGTGAGGCACTGGGTGCCGGTCTCGCTCCCAGGCTCGGGCATGACACTTTAATTCAAAGACAGTTGTATTTCCTTTCAGCCAGTATTTGTAGTGACTCTTAGAAGTTTGTGAATTGTGACACCCGTTTTTGGGTAGTCGTGTATAAGTATTTGGGTAATTATAAACTTTCGCACTTCATTAATTGGTGATGTTTTAAATTATTGTTATCTAGTGAATTGCTTAACGGGTTAGCATATTTAGTTTCTATATATTGGCTTGCCTAGCAACTGAAAGGTTAGGCGCCATCACGATTCCGATGGTGGGGAAAGCCGGGTCGTGAGATAACCAAACGGCCTCTCGATGTTATACTGTGAAGAATTAATCCACATATTAGCCCAACTAATCTCTTAAACTAAAATAGCTAGCGGATTTTATAATATATGTACAACTTATGTATAATATATGTATAATTAATGTATAATCAATATATATACCAATTAGACAAAGTAAACATTGAATCTTACAAGTTATTTCGGCCACAATCCCTTATAATTTTGACTTCAACTTTTATTCAGTCGGCGATAACTTTGTGTTTGTTTTGTACGTTTAATTTAACTAATAATCAATTATGTTATTGCAGATTATAATTTTCTTTGAACTCTAGCTAGGTACAAACAAGTAAAAGAAAGAAAAGATGGTGCCAATCAATTTTAATTTAACATTATTGTTTCATTGAAATATTTTATCTAATCAATGCCAACAACCTTTAATAATTCTATGATTATAGTATTATTTTTTCCAGCTTTTTATGCTGCTTTCTTCACTCCCTAAGTATCTGATTAAAGTTCTTGTTTTTCCTCCTTTGCTTGGGATTAGATGAAAGGCTCATTCTTTGGGCGGATCATCATTAACTTCGAGGTAAATTATCGGAAAAATTACGCAATACATCAAATATTTACACTATATTTATCATTTATAGTTATACTTTCAGCAAATTTATTATCCGTAGTTATATTTGAATTTTATAGCAAATTCATGAAACAAAAGATTAATTCTTTTGAACTGAAACAAGAGAGAAACAAGCTCTCGTAGCTCAGTTGGTTAGAGGATTCGTCTTAGTTGTATTCGCTGCGTGAACGAATACAGTTGATACAGATGGTATCCTTTGTATATACCCATGTGTATACAATCGATACAAGCAGTATCCTTTGTATGCACTCTCGTGTTTTGCCTTGGTTACAGTTGATACATATTGTATTCGTCACGCGAATGAATACAGTTGATACAGGTAGCGTTTATTGCTCGAACAAATACAACTAACATATATTGTATTCGTTGCGCGTTTGAATACAAGTGATACACAAGTTAGTAACAACAGAACAATAGTTACGAATAGTAGTTAGGCAAACTATAGTTACTGAGCTCTAAATTATAATGCTTTATAAAAATTCTTCTAAATGATCACACTGCTTTTAGCCTTTATCATGCACATTAAATTTCACGAGCTTGCGTTTGCTTTCGGCCAATACAACCACAATCTAATCTGCATAAACAAAATCTTACATAAATCTAAAAAATGGAGATTACGTGGAATTAGTTTTTACATGGAATTTTTTTTAGTTTCCATAACTATTTAGTGAACTAAAGATGCACCTTTTTCTCTTCAGAAAGCATGAAGTGGGGTTTGATCATCTAAAGTCAATTATCATCCGCTTAATAAATATTTTTCATAAATATTAAATAACGAGGAGGGCTCCACAAGGTAGGTCCCACTTCCAATTAGATATGCAGGATTATGATTGATGTGATGTGGGGTTGCGTGTGTGTGATGAATGAATAGGGCAAAGTGTAATTTCGTTAAGAGAATAATTCTTTCTCATCACACAAGAAGAAAAGAATGGTGGATACAGCAAAAGTAAGAAGAAAATGGGATGGTCGACAAACTTCCAAATTATATGTTCAAAAACGAAGCCGCACTAGAAAACTATAGGAAAAAGTTGCGTCTTTTCATGTTTGTTATATATAGAATTCTCTTTTATGCTTTTGGCATCATACTTTATTATTATAGAATAGCCTTTCATTATTAATTAGTACTATTTTATTTATATATATATATATATATATATATATATATATATATATATATATATATATATATATATATATATATATATATATATCATTTGACTTTCGGAGTTAATTTATCAAATTAATATAAATTTATATTGCATAAAACACATTAAAGAAGAAAACGCTCGTTATCAAAAGTTTTTATTTTAAAGCCCAAGGGTAAATAAAAACAAGCATATATTGCCCAAATTTATTCTTTTGGTGGTATTGGGTTAAGTGGTTCTTAACCTTCGAGAATATCTTAACGTTACTCTACTGTTCTTTCCTTTTTCTTAATTTCCTTTATACTCGTAATTTTGCTTTGTCGGACAATAAATATATTCTTGTCCTTGTTTCTTTTGTTCAACAAGGTAATGCTTTTGATTTTTTCAATAGAGGAAACTCTTTTCGATAGAAACAAGGGGAAAAGATAAATATTTATGTCACGACTTCAACAATTAAACATTACTATAATAGGAAGTTTTACATTTGAGTAATTGTGTTTGGTAACTAACTTTTACGATCGTGATTCCTAATGTTCGAAATGATGGGAATTGGAAATTTGCAATCTAACTTTACATATATCACTTAGGTGTTTGGTCTTAATCCTACCAAAATTTCATTTTCTCTTCTATCGTCTCCTTCTTACCCCTGTCCAATTTAAATGAAGAAAATCGTTAAAAAAGAAAGAACAACATACTTTTACCCTTAAGCAATTTCTTTGTACTAAAATTCAGGCTTCATATCAGAGTTGTTAATTCAGCAAATTATGAGCAACTTATAGCCTGTAGTTATTTTTTAAATAATCTGCTAACGTAAAAATTCTTTTCCACCATTAAGGCATAAAAGTTAAATTATCTTTGAAATTAAGAACCGTTTGCAGTTAACCTAACAGATAGAGCTATCAAAATGGGCTTGGCCCGCCAGCCCAATCCAGCCCGCTACTTGGGCAAGACTGGGTTGAAATTTTTTAGCTCATTTAAAACTGAGGCTTATAAGCCCCGCCCAAGTCAGCCCGCTGGCTCTTGAGACTTGATCGAGGCTGGGTCTGGGCCTGCCCGTGGACCAAAAATTAATTAAATTCAAATTTAAATATTTAAGAAAAGTAAAAACTAAAAAATATTAATTATAATCCCATTTTCCAATCTTAGGTTGCTCATTTACCCTTCCATATCAACTAGAATTTATATTTTTGACATGCATGTAGTATGACAAGATTAGTTTTTCTTTTGCTTAACTAACAACGAACAAGGAAAGTTTTAAGTGGCCAATAATAATTTTTTTCAAAAGAAAATATTATTTTAAGTGACCAATAATTAGTTTATTACTTTATTATATTATTAATTATTAAATTACTCTTCACTATAGAAAAAGGTCAAGTTTTAATACCCAAAGAAAATTGACAACACTAGCAAATTTCATGAATTTTAAAAATTTATGAACTATAATGATGAAATCAACAAATAATGTTAAACCTAAATTAAAAAACCTTAACATATAAACTTATTGATGCAATTCCTGAACCTAAGGAAAGTGAAAGAAATGTACTAAAAAAATATTCATGTAACGTTAAAAAAAAGAGCTAGAGATATAGACAATTTGCATTTCAATTACGAGATTCCTTGTCAAATATCAAGATTCTTATAAACTCTAAATAAACAGAAGTCGTTCATATGATTAAGAGATTATGTCACGAAAAAATATCTAAGGATTTTGAAAAAAAAATCTAAAAAAATTGAAGGGTCGGCCCGTCCTAACCCGCGGTCCTCTTAGGGCTGGGTTAGGCTGGCAATTTTAAGGCCCATATAGATAGAGGGCCGGTCCGCCCTAACCCACCAAATTTAAAAACCCACGAGGCTTGGGTTGGGCTAACCCATTTTGACAGTTCTACTAACAGATAATAAACTGTTTCTTTTCTTTTCTTAATAGAAGACTTTTATACTAGGAACAAGAGTTGAAATTCAATAGTATCTACCACTAATCCACCACCAAATGCATCAGCGCTGGGTCTTGGATTTTTCCCTTCTTTTTAACCGATTATACCAGACATTTTCTATCTTATCTTTTTTGCCTTTCTGTGTCGTCTTCCATTATAAGTGCAAGCTTCTTTTCTAAACAGAAAAAGCTAAAACCATACACAACTTTGTATGTGATGTTCCAAATGAATCTTTGGTTGGTTCTTGTCTAGGTACAATCTTGAATCTAGGCAGCTTCTTTTGATTGAAACAACTTTATCACTTATTGTCTAGTACTAACCATGTTAGACATTAATTGTTCTTTTTATAATGGAGCTCTAGATCACGGACTTGATCATTAATTTAAGGATTATGATTGTGTTCTACAATAATACAATACTATTGGGAGAAAATATATTCTGTTACAATTTAATTTCTAGCTTATATTATCAGTATAAATGTCCTTCAAGCGCATGCTAAGATTCTACTTGTTGCAGCTTATATGGTTGATAGAGGACATAAGTTATCGGTTCGTGTAATTAATTAATACTATTATATATACTTTAATTTGAGTTGATAGATAACTCTATTGTATATTGTACGTTAATATGAGCAGGGTCGGAGGGGTGGACTGTCACACTCCAACATCGGAGGGTGCGATCGGCACACGACGCCCGAAGGACCGTGCGAACCAACACCATACTTAAACATTTCAACATGAAATCTGGGCCAATACAACTTCCGAGTATGATACCAGAACTTAAATGATAATAACTGACCGCGGGAGAAATCTTTAACATTTGATATATCACTTCAACCTAAATACTGAGAATAAGCCACCAGGGGCGTATAATGCCAAAATCATAAATCATAACTGCATGCAAGTTTTGTAAAAGCGAGGCCTCTCATTGGGGCTATGCATTTAATACATAATATAGTACCATTCAGTCGCTCTTTGGGGCACATCATATCATATTGTACCATAAGCGTACCCGGCCTTACGAAATCTCAGTTGTACCCGGTCTCAACAGAACTCGGCGTACGCGGTGTCAAAAGACTCGGTCGTACCCTGACACGCATGGCTCGATAATTATTTCATACTGCATCACTCCATACGCAGCCTCATAGAGGACTCGGTTGTACCCGGCCTCATGAGAGATCTCGACTGTACCCTGCCTCAAAAGGACTCGGCCGTTGTCGGCGTCAAGAAGACTCGGTAACCTCACATCACACATTATGTTTCATCATACCCACGTGATCAGTGGTTGCATAATAGGTGTCGTACCTGGACAACTACAACGCAACTTGATAAAGTAAAGTAGATACATATATGTATAAGTGCAATGCAAGACCACATTCAAAAGATATCAAGATAAAATTTAGAATGATTCACATTTTCCGACCTCAGAATACCATCAGAAAACATCTTAGACATGAAAGAAGGTGTGACCAGTAAAGAACGTACAAGAATAGGAACAACATCATCAAGAAAGGCTTAAAACTTATAATCATTTAGAAGGAATTGCTTACATCAATTCATGCCGAGAAAGAAGGCTACCTTACATACCTTATTGAAGAGCTAGCTACGCTTCCTGAGTTCTTATGCTTTTATGGTGATTAACTCCGCCTCCAATGAATTTTCAAAAATCAGTATAACAAGACAATAGATATTACAGTAACGATCTCAAGCTTCTTCACGCTAAATCCTACTAGGTTCGCCCTTGATTCAGCCTTGGATTATTTAGAAGTTCTTGAAGGGGTTTACGAGAACTAAAGTTGTTGATATCTCCTAGAATGACAGAGAAGAGAGCTGCACCATTTTTATACCTAATAGGAAATTCCGCCACCCCGAACACCAATCAGGTTGCCCCCTACCAGCCACTGCGCCCGGTGGGACAGCTGGCACATTTTGGTCAAATGAAACTATCTCTTTATCCTTATGATGTGCTGCCGGCTGATTGGTTGTGCCAAAACCTTATTAATTTCTAACTTCATGTGAGGGAAAGGTGTGGGGTATAACATCATCCCCCTTTGGAACAATCATCCTCGAATGTTGAATCGTAGTCACCCTCGTAGAATGCTTTAGTCATTTTGGGTTGTCTACACTGTAGTAATCTCAACGTTGCCTCCCATGGGGTAGAATAAATGAGGGTACTTGGATTTCATATCTTCTTCAGTCTCCCATGTAATTTCTTCTACATTATTGTTTCTCCAAAGCTTTTTAACTAAAGCTACCTCTTTGGTTCGTAGCTTACAAGCTTGGCGATTTAATTAAGATAGCCACCGGAATGTTTTCGTAAGATAGGCCTTCTGTGACTTGAATATATTCAATAGGGGTAATACGGGATGGATCACCCAAGCACTTGTGAAACATGTACATATGGAATACTAGATGCGCTGCTTCAAATTTCAGGGGCAACTCAAGCTTATAAGCCACTTAACCGACTTTATGAATAATTAGATATGGTCTGATATACGGGGGATAAGTTTGCCTGTTTTGCCAAATCTCATCACGCATTTCATAGGCGACACCTTCAAGAATACCCAGTCTCCCACAACGAACTCTAAATCTCGTTGTCGGTTATCTGAGTAAAAAAATCCTACTTTGAGCGGTCAATAATCGACTTTGAATCATTTTTACCTTTTCTACAGCCCGTTGCACCAACTCATGACCTAATAACTTTGTTTCACCAACTTCGGACTAGCCGATAGGAGACCTGCATTTTCGTCTGTATAGGGCCTCACATAGTTCCATCTAAATGCTAGCATGACAGCTATTGTTGTAAGAAAATTCGATGAGGGGTAGATGATCCTCCTAAGTCCCTTTGAAGTCTAGAACATAGGCTCGTAACATGTCCTCGAGCATCTAGATAGTGCATTCATTCTGACTATCTATTTATGGATGAAAAGTTGTACTAAGGTTGATCCTAGTACCCAATCCTTTTTGGAAGGATCTCCGGAATTTAGCTATAAATTGGGCACCTCTGTCCAATATGATAGAAATCGAAACTCCATGAAGTTGAACTATTTCCTTGGTATGTAACTTAGCATAATCTTCAACCGAAAAGGTAGTCTTAACAGGTAGGAAATGAGCTAACTTAGTGAGTCGATCCACAATAACCCATAAGGATTCAAACCTTCGGCGTGATCGCGGTAATCCGGTAACAAAATCCATGTTGATCATCTCCCATTTCCAGGTTTGAACTTCTATGTTCTAAAGCAATCCTCCTGGTTTCTGGTGTTCAACCTTAACTTATTGAAAATTTGAACACTGAGCGACATATTCAGCAACATTCCTCTTCATGTTATTCTACCAGTATAGCTATTGAAGATCATGATACATCTTGGTTGGCCCCGGATAATAGAATAACGGGATTGGTGAATCTTTGTCCTAATCTACCCTCGGAGTCCCTTGACATCGGGCACACACAACTAGTCCTTGTATTTAAGGACTCCGTCCTTAGATAGGTCGAACACTTTCTTCTTTTGAAAGGGAATGCTTTCTCTTATTTTCACCAAAATTGGATTGTCAAATTGTAGTGCCTTTACTTCAGCTACTAGCAATTAGCAGCGTTTCGAACTATGGCTCTTCCGCTACGGGCGCCAAGCAACAGTACACTTAAATTAGCCAACTGGTAAAAGTCTTTATTAGTTTCCATCTTATAATCTTCCACATGTCATAGACAGCCTATGGACTTCCGACTTGACACGTCAGCCACAACATTTGCCTTCCCGGGGTGGTATAAGATATTAGTATCGTATCCTTTAATAATTCAAGTCAGCTCCACAATCTTAAATTAAACTCTTTTTGCTTGATATGTATTTCAAGCTCTTGTGATCCGTGAATATGTCAACATGGACTCAATGCAAATAATGATGCCATATTTTCAGAGCAAAAATAGCAACTGCTAATTCAAAATCATGGGTCGGATAATTTTTCTCATGTTTTCTTAGCTTCCTTGAAGCATATGCAATAACCCTACCATGTTGCATCAAAACACTGTCCAATCCCACTCGAGAGGCATCACAATATATAACATAGCCTTCTGTCCTTCTAGAAGAGGTAGAACTGGTGTCGAGGTTAGCCTATCCTTTATGTCACGACCCAAACTCGATATGTCGTGATGACGCCTATCATGATACTAGGCAAGCCGACACACTCACACATACCTACATTTTTAAATTCAAAATATACTGAAATAGGTTTAAGTAAGTAAAATCTTATAAATATCTTAGAGAAACTCATAATTTTGCAAGTACTAGTACAGGAATATAGGCATGCTTCTAGGTTTAATAGTTAAACTCAAAACAGATAAAATATGTCAAGTCTGAATGATATGAGGAATATGTCATCTCTATATCTATATGCCAATATGTACATCATATGTGATGAAATACAATGGAAGCCTCACGTACTTACACTCTCAGAGTACTCAACCTGACAGTCTCAATTCTCACTTATCACATTTAATCACTAAGCACTATACAGTACCCGCTGCGGCGTGTAGCCCAATCTCATCATGAATAAATAGCAATTGCGCTCACTGTGGGTGTGTAGAGTCCGAAGAGGAAGATCCAACCCAAGAGCTAATAAATCCTGTTGCGGCGCATAGCCTGATCCCATCGTGAATCAATAATACCTGCTGAAACGTGCAGCACGATCCCATCATGAGTCAATAATGCCCGCTACAGCGTACAGCCCGATACCATCAATATCACTAACAAGCCCTCGGCCTCACTCAGTCATTAATCTCTCCACTCTCCCGGCTCACAACACTCATGCTAAGCAGCCCAAATCAACGATACATGATGTAAAAATGTATGATAACAGAGACTGAGATATAATATGCAATGATGAATGCGAGTGAGTACATAACTGCAATAGCAAATAACTCAACATCAAAGAACGACCATTGTGGGTCTCATTAGTACCAGCACATAGCCTACACATGATTTCCAACATAAATCACAACTCAAGTGCTCTAACACATAGAGTACAATAATAATATTCAGATAAGATAGCTACACAGTTCCATGGAATTGACTGAATCACAGTTACGCAGTGCACGCCCACACGCCCGTCACCTAGCATGCGCGTCACCTCAACATCAATCACATAACACGTAATTCGGGGTTTCATACCCTCAGAATCAAGTTTAGAAGTATTATGTACCTCAAACCATGCAAATCTTTACTCTAATAAGCCCTTGCCTCGGAAATCGGCCTCTGAATCCCTCGAATCTAGCCATAAACAATTCGATACAATCAACTCAAGCTATAGGAATCAATTCCATATGAAAATGCTAAGTTCTTAATCAAAAGTACAAAAGTCAACTCCGGGGACCACGTCTCAGAACTCGATGAAAGTTACAAAATTCGAACACCCATACAACCACGAATCCAACCATACCAAAATTACTCAAATTCGACAACAAAATCCCGCTCAAATCCCCAAAATTCGGTCTAAGAAGTTTTCTCCATTTTTCTCGAATTTTTTACCCCAAATCACTAATTAAATGATGAAATTAAGGATATATTCATGTAATTTAACCAAACAAGTAAGAATCACTTACCCCAATCACTCCCTTGAAAATATCTCTAGGAGTCACCTCAATCCTAGCTCCAAAAATCAAATTGTGAAATAAACTCAAACCCTCATTTTTGAAACTTTAAATTCTGCCTCCTCAATCGCGATCGCGGAAAATGCCTCGCTATCGCGAAGTTCAAACTAAGCTGCCCCAGAATTAACTCTACGCGGATGCGAAAAGCTCCATTCAAATGTGATGCATTGACCCTCAAACCTATGCATTTGCGGCCCTCTTCACGCGATCGTGAAGAACAAAGCACGTGACCAACTCCTGCCTCATTTTCTCTTCGCAAATGCGGCTTAGCCCACGCGTTCGTAATTCACTGCTTCCTCCAACTTATGCGATCGCAGACCAAAACTCGCAATCACATAGAAAAAAATCTCAACTGCCCAAAATAAACCTACGCGATCACGTATAAGAAAACCAGACCTGTAACACCAGAAAACCTCAGCAGACTTCAGCAATCTTCCAAGTTAAATTCCACTCCAATAACCATCCGAAATCCACCTGAGGCCCCCGGGACCTCAACAGGACGCACCAACAAGTCCTAAAACATCATACGGACTTAGCTGAGGCCTCAAATCACATCGAAAAGTATCAAAAATATGAATTGCACCCCAGTTCAAGCCTAATGAACTTATAAACTCCTAACTTCTACATTTGATGCCGAAACCTATCAAATCAAGTCCGATTGACCTCAAATTTCGCACACAAATAATAAATGATACAACAGTACTATTCCAAATTTCGGAACCAAAATCTGAGCCCAGTAACCACAAAGTCAACTCTAGATCACACTTCTTAATTTCCAAAATTTCTAATTTTCCAACTTTTGCCATTTCAAGCCAAAATCAACTATGGACCTCCAAATCACTATCCAGACACATTCCTAAGTCCAAAATCTCCCAACTGAGCTATTAGAAACATCAAAACTCCATTTTTGGAGCCATTTACATATAAGTCAACATCCAGTCAACCTTTTCAACTTAAGCTTCCAACCTTGAGACTAAGTGTCTCAGTTCATTCCGAAACACCCCCGGAACAAAACCAACTACTCCGGCAAGTCACATATCAATAATTGAGAATAGAATAAGTAGTAAATAGGGAACATGGCTACAACACTTAAAATAACCGGCCGGGTCATTACATCTTCCCCCTCTTAAACAAACGTTCGTCCTCGAACGGGTCTAGAAACATACCTAGAGTCCCAAATAGGCATGGATATTTGCTCTGCATATCCCACTCGGTCTCCCAAGTAGCCTCCTCGACTGGCTGGTGTATCTACTGCACCTTCACTAAAGTTATGTTCTTTGACCTCAACCTTCGAACCTACTGATCCAAAATGGCCACCGGCTCCACATCATAAGTCAAATCACCACCCAACTGAACGGTGTTGAAATTTAAAACATGAGACATATCACTGATATACTTCCAGAGCATGGAAACATGAAACACTGGATGAACACTAGACAAACTAGGCAGCAAGTCAAGCTTGCAATCCATCTCTCCAATCCTCTGAAGCACCTCAAAAGGCCTAATATACTGAGGGCTCAACTTGCACTTATTCCCGAACCTTATAACACCCTTCATAGGTGAAACTCTGAGTACTACTTTCTCCCCAACCATGTAAGCAACATCACAAACCTTCCCATCGGCGTAGCTCTTTTGTCTAGGTTGTGCCGTGCGAAGCCGATCCTGAATCAACTTAACCTTATCCAAAGCATCCTAAACCAAGTCAGTACCCAACAACCTAGCCTCACCCAGCTCAAACTGCCCTACTAGAGACCAACACTGTCTCTTATACAAAGCCTCATACGGAGCCATCTGATGCTCGATTGGTAGCTGTTGCTGTAGGCAAACTCTCTGAGCGGCAGAAACTGATCCCAAGAACCCCCGAAATATATGACACAAGCGCTTAGCATATCTTTCAATATCTGAATAATGTGCTTGGACTGTCTGTCCTTCTAAGGGTGGAATGATGTACTCAACTCAATCGGTGTTCCTAATTTTTGCTGCACTGCTCTCCAAAATTGCAATGTAAACTGCATGCCCCGATCTGAAATGACGGACACCGAGTACACCGTGAAGGCAAACAATCTCGCTAATGTAGATCTCAGCTCCGAAGAATAAGTAACCCCAACTGGAATAAAATGTACAGACTTGGTTAACCGGTATACAATTACCCAAAATAGCATCAAACTTCCTCGAAGTCCATGGGAGTCCAACTACAAAATCCATGGTGATACACTCCCATTTTCACTCTGGAATATCAAGTCTCTAAAGCAATCCGCCCAGTCTCTGATGCTCGTACTTCACTTGCTGACAGTTTAGGCACCAAGCTACAAACCCCACTTTATCCTTCTTCATCCTCCTCCACCAATAGTGCACCAAGTCCTGGTACATCTTTATGGCACCCGGATGAATGGAATACCGCAAACTGTGGGCCTCCTCAAGAATCAACTCACATAGCCCATCTATATTAGGAACACAAATCTGACCCAGGATCCTCGACACCACATAATCCTCAATAGTAACCTCCTTGGCATCGTTGTGCCGAACCGTGTCTTTAAGGACAAGCTAGAACCTGACTAGGCTCAAAAACATCTAATCTCACGAACTGATTGTCCAAGGCTTCAGTATTTGATGTCAACAATCTTTCGCCGACAGGAATGAATGCAAGGCTATCCATACTCCCTACTTTTCTACTCAAGGCATCGGTCACCATATTGGCCTTCCTGGGATGATACAAAATGGTGATATCATAGTCCTTTAGTAGCTCCAACCATCTTCGTTGCCTCAAATTTAAATCCTTCTATTTGAACAAGTGTTGGAGACTTTAATGATTCGTAAATACATCACAAGACACACCGTAGAGATAATACCTCTAAATCTTCAACGCATGAACGATGGCTGCCAACTCCAAATCATGAACATGGCAGTTCTTCTCATGGGGCTTCAATTGACGCAAGTCATAAGCAATCCCTCTGCCCTCTTGTATCAAGACACACCCAATACCAATCCGAGAAGCATTACAATACAATGTATGAGAGCTTGATGCTGAAGGCAAAACTAGAACTGGAGTTGTGGTCAAAACAGTCTTGAGCTTCTGAAAGCTCTCCTCACACTCATCCGACCACCTGAATGGAGCACCCTTCTAAGTCAATTTGGTCAAAGGCATTGTAATAAACAAGAAACCCTCCATGAAGCAACGATAATAACCGGCCAAGACGAGAAAATTCCGAATCTCAGTAGCTGAAGACGGTCTAGGACAACTATGAACCACCTCTATCATCTTTGGATCCACCTTAATCCCCTCATTAGATACCACGTTCACCAAGAACGCCACCGAACTGATCCAAAACTCACACCTGGACATTTGGCATTTAGCTTCTCCTCCCTCAACCTCTGTAGTACAATCCTCAAATATTATGCATGCTCCTCCTGGCAATGTGAGTAAACAAAGATATCATCAATGAATACTATGACAAACGAGTCAAGATAGGCTAAAATACATTGTTCATCATATGCATGAATGATGTTGGGGTGTTGGTTAGCCCAAAAGATATCACAAGTAACTTATAGTGAACATAGCGGGTCCTTAATGCCGTCTTCAGAATATTCGAGTCCCAAATCTTCAACTGGTCATACCCAGATGTTAAATCAATCTTAGAGAACACCCTCGCTCCGTGAAGCTAGTAAATATATCATCAATGCGTGGCAAAAGATACTTGTTCTTGATTGTAACTTTATTCAACTACCTATAGTCGATGCACATCCGAATAGTACCATCCTTCTTCTTCATAAACAGAACTGGTGCACCCTAAGGCGACACACCAGGCCTAATAAATCCCTTATCAAGTAGCTCCTAAAGCTACTCTTTCAATTTCTTCAACTCAGCTGGTGCCATAGATACGGAGGAATAGAAATGGGTTGAGTGCCTGACACCAAGTCAATACCAAAGTCAATATCCCTATCGGGTGACATGCACGACAGGTCTACAGGAAACACATCCGGTAAGTCTCGCACCACTGGAAAAGAATCAATAGTAGGTGTATCAGCATAAGCATCCCTCACAAAGGCCAAATATGACAGACACCCCTTCCCAACTATCTGTTGGCCTTCAGATATGAAATTACCTTTTTGGGAACATAGTCTATAGAACCTCTCCACTCGATCCTTGGCAACCCCGGCATTGCCAACGTCACGGTCTTAGCATGAAAATGCAAAATAGTATGACATGGAGACAACCAATCCATACCCAAAATCACGTCGAAATCGACCTTACTAAGCAATAAGATATCGACTCTAGTCTCCAATCCCCCAATAGTCACTACACACGATTGATATACACGGTCCACAATAATAGTACTGCCCACCTATATAGATATATAAAAAAGTGAAACTAAGGACTCATATGGAATATCTAGATAACAAGCAAAATATGATGATACATACGAATAAGTGGAACCAGGGTCAAATAATATAGAAGCATCTTTGTGGAATACTAAGACAATAACTGTGATCACTGTGTCTGAAGCAATGGCCTCTAGCCTGGTAGGAATAGCATAGAATTAAGCCTGACCACCATCGGATTGGCCTCCCCCTCTAGGGCATCCTCCAGTTTCCTGAGCCCCGCCCCGAGCTGGCTAAGCGGTTGGTGAAGTAACTGGTGCGGAAGTTGCAGCCTGACTCCTCTGCTGAACTGGACCTCCCAAAAGGCGGGGACAATGCCTCTTCACATGACCCAACTCTCCACACTCAAAACAAACCCCCTCGAAAAATGGCGGTAAGTACTGAAGCAGACCCCGAGAACTAGAATAACTACCAAAGGAACCTGATGCAGATGAACTCTAAACTAAAGGAGCACGAGATGAACTTCGATCTAGGAGTGCACTGAGAGGTGACTAACCCATTCGAGCACTATATGAACCATGGCTAGCTGATGCTCCACGATGAACTAGACGAGCCATTTGAGCAGACCTATAAGGACGACCCCTGTTGTGGTGGAACTAACCTCTACAGGGAACACTTCTGAAACCACCCAAACTATGAGGCCTCTTGTCCTCCCTCTCCTCACGCTCCTGACTACGGACCAACTCTAGCCGCCGAGCAATATCAACCACCTCGTCGAACCTAGCACCTGATACACACTCCTGAGTCATAACAAAACTCAACTGATAGTTGAGGCCATCAATGAACCTCCTAATCCTCTCCCTCTCAATGGGAACTAACCAAACTGTGTAATGAGCCAACTCTAAAAACCTCATCTCATACTGGGTTACAAACATGCCCTCTTGGCGTAGCTTCTCAAACTACCTACGCAACTCCTCCTTACGGGTCTGTGGCACAAACTTCTCCAAGAAGAGAACGGAGAACTCATGCCATGAAAGTGGTGCAGCACCGAATGGCTTGCTCCTCTCATAAGCCTCCCACCATCTGAAGGCAGCTCCTGATAGCTGAAAAGTAGTAAAGGAGACTCCACTAGTCTCCAGAATACTTGGCGTGCGGGAAAATATGCTAGCACATATCCAAGAAGTCCTGATCATCCTTGTGATGACCCAACCCATCGTCTCGTGAGTTACTGCCCCATTTTCCCCATTTCCTATTTCTTTTATGCTTTATTATCAGTGTTAGGTATGAACGAGTTGATTTGGATTGGTTTTAGTAGGAAATGAGACACTTAGTCTCTTTAAGGAAGGTTTGTTTTGGAAAAGTCAACCGGACGTTGACTTATGTATTAGAGGGCTCAGATTTAAATCCCGATGATTCGTTTAGCTTCGTAGGATGATTTTTGACTTAGGAGTGTTATCAGAAGTAATTTTGGAGGTCCGGTGTAGAATTAGGCTTGAATTGGCGAAGTTAGTATTTTGGTGAATTCCGGTTGATAGGTGAGATTTTGATCCGAGAGTTAGAATGGAATTTCGAGAGTTGTTGTAGCTTCGTTAGGTGATTTGGGATATGTGTGCAAAATTTCAGGTCATTCGGACGTGGTTTGGTCGGGTTTTTGATTGAAAGTGTATTTCGGAAGTTTTTAGAAAATTAGGCTTGAATTCGATGAGTTTTGGGTAATTTGATGTTGTTTGAGGTGTTTTGATGATTGGAAGAGGTTAGAATAATGTTCTGAATTATGTTGGCATGTTTGGTCGGGGTCCCATGAGGCTCGGATAAGTTTTGGAAGAGTTTTTGGAAGATTTTTGTCGTTTGAGCATAAGCATGTAATGATCTAAAGGTCCATTTTTAGTTCTAGAGATCGAAATTTTATTTCGAGATTACAAGAATTTAAATAATGAATTATAGGAGTGATCTGGAAAGTTTGGTTTAATTTCATCAAGTCGCGATTGGGTTTTTGACACGAAATATGAGTTAATTGTTTAACGAGCGAAATGGATATCGCACTGAGCAAACGAGCTCCGAATTGAGTTTCGATTGAAGGACTATGTTTGTATCATTATTTGTGGCTCAAAGGAACAAGAATCATCGAATTCCGAGTTCGTATGATGGATTTAGAGCCATTTTAGTAAAAAGAAAAGTGCTGCAATTTCTTTGGCTGCTGCTGTATTTTTTTAGCAGCGTGAACAGTAACAGCGCGTGAACGGTAACCGCGCGGGTGAACAGTAACCGCGTGTGCACAGTATCCGCGTGAGTGAATAGTGACCACGCGCGTGAACAGTAACAGCACGGGTGAACAGTACTTCCGAAAATTTGAGTTTACAAAACAAATCATCCGCGATTTTGGGTCATTTTTCCTCCATGGTTGATCGTTTTGAGAGCTTCTTGGTGAAGATTAAAGAGGGATTCAAAGGGGAACGACTTGAGGTAAGTTTCTTGGACTTAGAACTCGTTTTTATTGAGAATTCCACCTAGAGATTCATGAAATATAAGCCTACAAATCAAGAACTAGGGCTTGAATTTTGAAACCAAACAATTAGGATTTTATGGGTCATTTGAACTCGGATTTGGGAGTTCTTGGTATGTATAGACTCGTGGCGAGACAAGAAATCCAGTGATGTTAATTTTCTGATTTTTCGAGACGTGGGCCCGGGGCTCGGGTTTTGTCAAATTCGTGAATTTTGATATTTTCAATTGCTTTCGATTGGGTATTGTCTCTTTAGCATAATGCGACATATTCGTTGTGATTTTGGGCAGATTCGCCGCACGAGGAGGGTAATTTGAGAGGCAAGGGCATAGCGAGCTAGACTTTGACCGTCTTGAGGTGAGTAATTGATGTAAATGATATCCTGAGGGTTTGAAACCCCGGAATTTCACATCGTAACGCTATATTGAGGTGACTTGCATGCCGGATAACGGGCGTGGGGTAGAGCATCATTGGTGATTGTGACTTGGTCCATCCCGAGAGATGTTTTTACCGTGTTTTCTACTTGAACTAAATTGAGAATCATCCTTACTTGGATTTAATTGTTATATTTGGGCTTCTTGCCAATTATTTGAATCCTTCAGGGATTGATATCATTGCTTTCACATATTTTGCATATCATTTGACCTCAGTCCAAGGTTTTAAATACTGTTTTGCAAACTCAGCCATCTTTCTAAGATTTGAAAACTTAAATGATATTTCTAAATGATATTTCGAGCTGAGAACTACTGTTTTACAAATGCCCAAGGGGCTTATGACGATTTCTGGACTGAGCATGGATCGGGTTGCGCGCCGCAGCAGTGTTATATTGATATTGAGGCCGAGAGCCTGGTTGATTACATTGATATTGAGGCCGAGAGCCTGGTTGATTACATTGATATTGGGCCGAGAGCCTGGGTGATTATACTAAGATTGATATGAGGCCGAGGGCCTAGATTTGATGCAACGAGATGGCTTGATATTGTGCTTGGGCTGTAGGAGCCCCTCCGGAGTCTGCACACACCCCCAGTGAGCGCCGTCGACGATGAATAAATGGATAGCTCGGGCTGCACGCCGCAGTGGGTACTAGAGTGTACCATCATATGCATTGCATTGTACTCATGTATTTGTTTTTATCTGTTATACCTGTCTCAGTATTTGGTACTCTGACTTAATTGACTTGTTGCTTCACTATTTGTTGTTCTAAACTGCCAGTTATAGTTTACTTTGCATTTTCCATGATTTCTTATTCTCAGCCTTTATTTATGTTTATTACTCACTGGGTCGGAGTACTCACATTACTCCCTGCACCTTGCGTGCATATCCAGGTACACCACAGGCTAAGTGAGGAATTGTTTAGCTGAGCAGGCAGTATCCTGGAGTATTGAGGTAGCTGCATGGCGTTCGCAACCTTGATCTCTACCCTCTATCTCTATCTTTTATTCCGTATTTTTCCTAGACAGACTTGTAATGTTACACCCCAAGTTTTCATACGTGAGAGTACGTCGTAAGTCATTGATGTAAGCTCGGAAATGAGATTATATTTGGAAGCAAATAAAGTAAGTTAATCATGTTACCTTGTAGGTTACAAATATTTAAGATCATGAATAACTAGTACCAAGAGGGTTGGAAATCTTAGAAGCTAAACCAATTGAAGAAAATAAGTTTCGTCAAAAGTCGACAAGTTTGGAAAGTTATAACATGTACTTTGGGGGTGAGACTAGGGTTCTTAACATGATAAAGAGGTTATTCTATGAGTTATTTTAGTCGTATGATAATTATTTTCTACATTTTGAAGGCAAGCAAGTTGTGGAACAAGAGTTAGCAAAGGTCATCACAAGTTACATTCATAAATTTGCTGAAATTTAGGTCAAATGTATCTGAGCATTTCTCCAAATATACCTAGAATCGCGGGGTGTTCTACCTACCAAATTGAATATCTACGAGTCTAGTTTCTAACACATTAAACCGTTTGTCAATAAGACATCGTAGTAGAGAGATATTCGTGGTTTCGCAAGACCGCGCAAGCAGCTCCCAATGGGACCCACTTAGGCGGTGGTTGACCTACTTCAATTTATAAACGATTTGAACGCCTATTTTTGCTCATTTTTCAACTAAAATTCGTCTCCAAACTTCTCCTAACCCTCCTAAACATATACCACAAGGGTTTGAAGTGATTCCAAAGTGATTACACCATATTTCAACATCAAAACTTAGTTCTAGTGAAGAACAACACCTCTTTGAGGTTGTGTTGTCATTGAGGATTGTTGTGGGATGTATTTGGATGAAATTTCAAGTTGTTGTTGCTGTCTAAGGTGAGTATAACAGCCTACTAATTGTGCTTAATCTTGCTTGTATGTTGGTTAAGTTGTTAGGATGATAAACTACAAGATAATACTTGGGTTACCTTAAGTCACTTCTATGGTGTTTTATTGCTATTAGGGGTTGTTGTAAACTAAATATAACTTGGATTTTGACTTGAAGTTACTGTAGGAGGTATTTATATTGTGCTCTTACTTATGCCTAAGGTTATCTTGATATTGATTAAGTAAAATGGATGGGCTAGATATGAACTAGTGAATAAAGTTGCTAATTGAAGATAGTTGAAGTTGTGGATTATTTTCGTTGTTATAAATATATGGTTTAAGGATGGAATCATTGATTAATGACTTCATTATCATGTTAATGATACTTTTATGTTGAAGTAAGAAGTCTATAAGGATTGATAAGGGGTATACGGATTCCAATCTGAGCTTGCCGCTCGTCGTAATGTAGTTGTGACTTGTTGTTGTTATATGGTGTCTTGATATTGATAATTATGTATTGATGGATTGCTCTGGTCATTGTTGTTTGTATATGGTATTGGAGGAGGCCCTTGTTACAAGGGATATGTTGCCAAAATTTACGTAAACGAGCTACTAGCTTAAGTTATAGACTTAGCCTTTGCTCAGCACTGATTTTGAATCTCCTTATACTATGAGAGATTGAGTTGACTTGTTTGAAGAGTTGCTTGGAAGGGATTAAGGACTCAACGGGTTTAAGGTATGTTAAGGCACTTTCTTCTTTCTTTTTGGCATGATCTAAAGTGAAATGAATACGCTACTTCATAACGGATCTACTCCTAGCAACTAAGGTTGTCCATGTTGTTCTTTCCTTATAAAATTATTCTAAGCAAGTGTGTATGATCCTTGAATCCTACTAAGGTTCATATTGAGGGTATGAATGTCCATAGTGTTCTTAAGTCACTCCAAAAGGTTTAGAAGGTGATTCCATGAGTCTAGCATGCATTATATATAGCATCTATTTTACTCTACCGAGCCGCGCTATAGTCGGCCGGGTATGGCACTTATTGTGCAACCACTAATCAGTTGGGTTTACCGAGCTCCACGTGGCCGGGTACGATTCTACCGAACCTTATGATGGTCGGGTATGCTTTTACCGAGTCCTCTTTGATGCCGGGTACGATATAATGATGATGATGCCCACAGAGGCGAATGTTTTAAAAGGTTTATGTATATATATGCATTTCATATCATAGCCCTTAGAGGCACTCAGATGTTACAGGTTGTATCTCCTCTATCTCTCTCTTTACATTACTGTTCTTGTTTATGTTTTCCTGCCTAACATACTCGGTACTTTATTCGTACTGACGTCCCTTTTGCCTGGGGACGCTGCGTTTCATTCCTGCAGGTCCCGATTGATAGATTGACAGTCCTCCTAGTAGGTTATTAGCTCAGCAAAGGTGTTGGTGCACTCCACTTGCTCCGGAGTTGCCTATTTGGTCAGTATGCTTTGGATATGTATTGATTGGTATGGCGGGGCCCTGTCCCGACCTTTATGATTTTATGTACTCTTAGAGGCTTGTAGACAGATGTCAGGTGTATGGATAATTGTATGGCCTTGTCGGCCTATGTTTCGAGTTTACTAATGGTCATGTCGGCCTTATAGGCCCGTATGTCACATATATTAGTTTGTATATCATGTTGGGTCTTCATATGTTGAGTATTCCCTTATGTTTTATTCTTGTTATCTCATGACGGGTTTTCTGGCTCATTTACTCATGATAATATGATAAGAAAGATATGTTATGTTGGTACTCGGTTAAGTAAGGCACCGGGTGCCCGTCGCGACCCTTCGGTTTGGGTCGTGACAGAAGTG
The DNA here is from genome assembly GCF_000715075.1 of Nicotiana tabacum. Taxonomy (NCBI): domain Eukaryota; kingdom Viridiplantae; phylum Streptophyta; class Magnoliopsida; order Solanales; family Solanaceae; genus Nicotiana; species Nicotiana tabacum. Next base: position 76,539,678 of record NC_134095.1, on the reverse strand, counting down.
GTATTAGAGTTGTTCTGTCCTAGGGAGTCTACAAGCCATGTCTAGTAGAGTCTTGTTTATGGGTGTGTTGTGCACCACACTTATAAGCAGGAGGCTACAGGGCATTTAGGTCTGTCACTCTTTCTTCTTACTCTAGATCGTGCAGTAGAGCTCAGTTGTAAGAATTCAAACTCCTAAATTCGACTTTAGTCGTAATACAACGATACCTACATCCACAAAGACAGTTGGTAAGAGATTGCATGTGGATGTGGAAGAGTTGAGTCAGAGGAACTCGATTTCACATCATGCTTATGATGAGTAAATATGAGGTCTTCAACAGATCATGTGTGTACTAAGACGTGTATACTTCTTAATAAGGAGCCTTAAGGCACGGATATCTATTCACTAATATGGTGAAAATCTATGAGGAATTCAGAAGCTAGATACAAGTTTTAACAAGTAAAAGAAGCAAGGTAAAGAGGGGTACGAGGCACCCAGATAATGAAGATAATCAATATTTTCAAATCAGGCAGAGAAATATAAGCATTTTGGTACCTTCATCAATGACAGAGGTAAGTACAATTGGCCACACCCATCTCAGTTATGTTCTATGGGAGCTAACAGATATTATTTAAGAGAAAGATGGGATATCAGGATCCAGTTGGAGTTAGAGTAACCCAAAAATTGTGGATAGGTTGTTATCATTAACTAACGTTTCCGAAAGATGGTGCAAATGTGGTAATAGATCTCCTTCTAAGACACCCAGATGGTGAACTCTAGAGTAGTACAATCAGATACGAATACTGGAATATTCAGAAATTTCAGAAGATAGGCAGTGGGATCCTAGAAGGGACAAATATTTACCTTAGTATGACTCTAGCCCCGAGTAAAAAAAAGAATGTTAGGCATTCCCAAGAGCCAGTGAGATGAAGCTAGGGGAGCTTATAGGGAAAGAACTTTTTGTTGAAGTTTTCAGAATAAAGTGATAGACAAAAGAAATATTATCCGGAGAATAAGAAGAAAATAAATGAAGCATCATGAGTAAGATGTGATATATGGGTAATAACAGTAAATCAAAATATGATACGATGACAGAGTCTATAGTCAAGTGAAGGAAATACAAGAGGTGACAAGCCTTAAGGCAATAGAAGAGTATAAGCCATAAAGTCATATTCTTATTTTGAGAAATGAGATGGTGACTTCAACGTGATTACCAGAAGGAAAGGTTAGACCCCGGAGTAATAAAAATCAGTATGGGCCGGTGAACAAGATAAAATCGAACATGAATTAGGGACCAGAGGATTTGATAATGGTCGACATCGTGAGAATTTCAAAGATCGTGCTCCAACAATAATAGAATAGACAACAGACGAATAACCGTTAAAGGTTATTTAGGAAGTCGCTTACCTAAAGCAAGCACTTTGAGCAGAGTTAATCTTAAGGGACTAAGTGTGCCAGTTACCGTATGTGTCACCTTCGTGCGTAAGAAATTTAGTTATCCCTGGTACAGAAGGTTACCATAAGGTGATTAAGGTTCATTGATAATGTGAAAAGACGCTGAATATGAAAAGGTAAAACAACTATAGGTAGATCGTCATAGTACTAAATCTTATTACTCCCCTAAAGGGGGGAATATGGTGTGATATGATATTAAGTCGGAGTTAAGCGGTTCAGTTAACTATGGAATGGTAAAGAAAGAATGTGGTAAAAAAGAGAAAGGGATGATGTTGCATTTATTCAGTTCCTGCAGATATGTTGCGACTCCAGAACATTATACAAGCACGACACCGGAGAGAGGCAGTAAAAATTTTCGGCCAGGATGTTATTGATAAATAAGTGTGAATGGACACTTGATACATCAGGAGCTAGTGGCGAAAGATAAGTTAAGACAAAGGATATATCCCAAGAGGGATTATGCAGAATATATATATATATATATATATATATATATATATATATATATATATATATATATATATATATATATATATATATATATATATGAGAATGGACCAACGAGTAATTAGTAGTTGATTCAGGAAGAGCCCAGTTATGGCTAGACAAGAGGTCATAGATAAATCAATAGATCATGCAAGATAAATGTAGTGAATCGCAGCATAGTAAATTCAGTCTCGCAGATACGAGATCACAATCATTTGAAAAAATTTCAGATAGGAGTTGAGGCAGTTAAAGGTACCATTTTTAAGGTTTATGAAAATAAGAGAGAGTGCAACTAAGAAGACAATAAAAATTTGATCTTAGAAGTAACCCTACGAGCACAAAGGCATAAATTTATGTAACTAAGGATTATTATAGGCGAGTAAGAATAACGAAAATTATCTTCGGGTGTGCGATATATCAAGCTCGCAACTTTACAAGAGCCAGAAGGTCTCCCTAAGTACTACAATGAAAGACTAGCTGAGGAAATAAGGAAGAAGGTTTCCACCTAAGCATAGTGAGCTAAAGAATAAATGATCCTGTAACAACAGTCTCACTACAATATTGTATACACTCCATAAGAAAGTGACACCTATCATGGCTAATGAATGGTAAAAAAAAGCCATCAAAGGTGATGTTTGAGATCATATGAGGTACAGGAAATTATAGTATTCGTGGGCAAAAAGACAAGCCAAGTATTCATGCAACAAGTGATAGAACGACCAGCAAAAGTAATTGCTTACATTTAAGGACAACTGAGAAGGCACGAAAGGAAATTTATGGTGCTAGCAAGTTAAAGGAAGGTTGCGAGTAGTATAAATAGATCGGTGTAGGTCCTAAGGTAAAGTATTGTAGAGCAACAAGGTTTTAGGTAGATAGGAGTAAGGATATGAAAAGATGAGTGAGAAGGTGACGAGAATATGTATGTCCTCGGGATTAAACCCATCAAAACAAGGGAGCTGATGATTTCCATATGTAATTAAAAGCTCGGTACAGCCTGAATGAACACAGAGAAGTCTGAGACTAGGTGCATTTAGAAGAGATGGAATGCTGCCCTGGCAGTAGAATAAGGGTGTAATTGTGATAGATAAGAGGATGATGCTTAGGCCTTTGATTGAGTAATGATTTAACGAGAAAGAGATTTCATTAATTGCACGGGATTAGAATACCCCCATAAGATGAATCGCGTTGGGATGCAATGAAATACGGTTATTGAAGTATAGCATTATCCCTAGGTAGATCAGGAAAATCACTTCATATGTTCCCCGATAAGATGTGAGCCCTAGTGACAGTGTATTACGTAAGAGGTTGCAAGTTATCAGTGATAGATTATAGATCAACATTAAGGTGGATAAACAATAGATGGGTACAAGTTCCAAAGTTCGAGATGAGATTTGTTTGTTATTCTTAGATGAATAATAATGAGGAAGCACTAAAGGACTTAGATTTATACATATAGGATAAGCAGCGAGAGAGTAACCTGGAGTTGGATAGCAAACCTTGGTAATAATAAACCGAAGTAAGTTTTATGGTATAGTATAACCTACCTAGATGTAGTAAATCCATAAGGATAGATATACAAGGCTATGAAACAAGAGATAGAAATAGTCTTAAGTTCGATAAAGTACCAAGCGAAAGACATCAGTACACCTATAGATGCCTAGAGGGACAACTTGTCATAATTCTGTATATGTTCATAAAGTGAGGCTTAGAGATTGGATAAAAGATGGAGGAAAAAGAGAATACGAGTTGCTAGGCGCTCATACAAGGACACAGTCATACATACTACATGACATAAGGTAGCAAATGTTACGATGTTGGAAGAATTCCGACCACATGTCATGGCGTGACAAAGAGGCCTAAAAGGGGGGAATGCCCAAGCGTTCTGATTTATTCACAAAACAGTGGCTTAGATGGAAAGATGAGCATTAAAGTATTCGTAAGAGCTATAGTTTATGAAACTGATAAGCGCATCAATCAACATTCGAGGATGAATGTTCCAAAGGGGGGAAACTAGGGTTAATCATTCGAGGATGAATGTAAGCTCGGAAATGAGATTATATTTGAAAGCAAATAAAGTAAGTTATTCATGTTACCTTGGAGGTTACAAATATTTAATATCATGAATAACGAGTACCAAGAGGGTTGGAAATCTTAGAAGCTAAACCATTTGAAGAAAATAAGTTTCGTCAAAAGACGACAAGTTTGGAATGTTATAACATGTACTTTGGGGTGAGACTAGGGTTCTTAACATGGTAAGGAGGTTATTCTATGAGTTATTTTAGTCGTATGATAATCATTTTCTACATTTTGAAGGCAAGCAAGTTGTGGAACAAGAGTTGGCAAAGGTCATCACAAGTTACATTCATAAATTTGCTGAAATTTAGGTCAAATGTATCTGAGAATTTCTCCAAATGTACTTGGAATCACGGGATGTTCTACCTACAAAATTGAATATCTACAAGTCTAGTTTCTAACTCATTACACCGTTTGTCAATACAATATCTGAGTAGAGAGATATTCGTGTTTTCGCGAGACCGCGCAAGCAGCTCCCAATGGGACCCACTTAGGCGGTAGTTGACCTACTTCAATTTATAAACGATTTGAACGCCTATTTTTGCTCATTTTTCAAATAAAATTCTTCTCCAAACTTCTCCTAACCCTCTTAAACATATACCACAAGGGCTTGAAGTGATTCCAAAGTGATTACACCATATTTCAACATCAAAACTTAGTTTTAGTGAAGAACAACACCTCTTTGAGGTTGTATTGTCATTGAGGATTGTTGTGGGCTGTATTTGGATGAAATTCCAAGTTGTTGCTGCTGTCTAAGGTGAGTATAACAGCCTACTAATTGTGCTTAATCTTGCTTGTATGTTGGTTAAGTTGTTAGGATGATAAACTACGAGATAATACTTGGGTTAGCTTAAGTCACTTCTATGGTGTTTTATTGCTATTAGGGGTTGTTGTAAACTAAATATAACTTAGATTTTGACTTGAAGTTACTATAGGAGGTATTTATATTGTGCTCTTACTTGTGCCTAAGGTTATCTTGATATTGATTAAGTTAAATGGATGGGCTAGACATGAACTAGTGAATAAAGTTGCTAATTGAGGATAGTTGAAGTTGTGGATTATTTTCGTTGTTATAAATATATGGTTTAAGGCTGGAATCATTGATTAATGACTTCATTATCATGTTAATGATCTTTTATGTTGAAGTAATAAGTCTATAAGGATTGATATGGGGTGTACGGATTCCAATCGGAGCTTGCCGCTCGTCGTAATGTAGTTGTGACTTGTTGTTGTTATATGGTGTCTTGATATTGATAATTATGTATTGATGGATTGCTCTGGTCATTCTTGTTTGTATATGGTATTGGAGGAGGCCCTTGTTACAAGGGAGATGCTTCCAAAATTTACGTAAACGAGCTACTAGCTTAAGTTATAGACTTAGCTTTTGCTCAACACTGATTTTGAATCTCCTTATACTATGAGAGATTGAGTTGACTTGTTTGAAGAGTTGCTTGGAAGTGATTAAGAACTCGACGGGTTTAAGGTATGTTAAGGCACTTTCTTCTTTCTTTTGGCATGATCTAAAGTGAAATGAATACGCTACTTCATAACGGATCTACTCCTAGCAACTAAGGTTGTCCATGTTGTTCTTTCCTTATAAAATTATTCTAAGCAAGTGTGTATGATCCTTGAATCCTACTAAGGTTCATATTGAGGGTATGAATGTCCATAGTGTTCTTAAGTCACTCCAAAAGGTTTAGAAGGTGATTCCATGAGTCTAGCATGCATTATATATAACATCTATTTTACTCTACCAAGTCGTGCTATAGTCGGCCGGGTACGACAACTATTGTGCAACCACTGATCAGTTGGGTTTACCGAGCTCCACGTGGCCGGGTACAATTCTACCGAACCTTATGATGGTCGGGTATGCTTTTACTGAGTCCTCTTTGAGACCGGGTACGATATGATGATGATGATGCCCACAAAAGCGAATGTTTTAAAAAGTTTATGTATATATATGTATTATGCATTTCATATCATAGCCCTTAGAGGCACTCAGATGTTACAGGTTGTATATCCTCTATCTCTCTCTTTACATTACTGTTCTTGTTTATGTTTTCCTGCCTAACATACTCGGTACTTTATTCGTACTGACGTCCCTTTTGCCTGGGGATGCTGCGTTTCATTCCCGTAGGTCCCGATTGATAGATTGACAGTCCTCCTAGTAGGCTATCAGCTCAACGAAGGTGTTGGTGCACTCCACTTGCTCTGGAGTTGCCTATTTGGTCAGTATGCTTTGGATATGTATTGATTGGTATGGCGGGGCCCTGTCCCAACCTTTATGATTTTATGTACTCTTAGAGGCTTGTAGACAGATGTCAGGTGTATGGATAATTGTATGGCCTTGTCGGCCTATGTTTCGAGTTTACTAATGGTCATGTCGGCCTTATAGGCCCGTATGTCACATATATTAGTTTGTATATCATGTTGGGTCTTCATATGTTGAGTATTCCCTTATGTTTTATTCTTGTTATCTCATGACGGGTTTTCTGGCTCATTTACTCATGATAACATGATAAGAAAGATATGTTACGTTGGTACTCGGTTAAGTAAGGCACCGGGTGCCCGTCGTGGCCCTTCGGTTTGGGTCGTGACATGTAATAGGTGGATATTCTATATTAGAGGCTCATATTCATGACACCGGATTCTATTGGGCTATGGTGTGGTATTTTAATTAAACTTCCGCAGATTTTATTATTAATTATACACTTGAATGAAATGACTTAGTAAATTCTGTGATATTTATCTATAATCTGAATAAGAATTTGGGATAATGTTGTTGAATGGTCGGGCTTGCCTAGTAGTGTGTTGGGCACCATCATGACCGGGGTTGGGGTCGTGACAAGTTGGTATCAAAGCCTAGGTTAATTGGTCTCGCTAGTCATGAGCCGGTTTAGTAGAGTCTCGCAGATCGGTACGGAGACGTCTGTATTTATCCTCAAGAGGTTGCAGAACCTTTAGAAAAACTTCACATTCTTAAATTCTTATCGTGCGTCCTTGATTCATCTTGAAAAGAAACTTTTGAAATTCCTTCCACGCGTTCGTATGCGCGCATGGGCGCTCAGTAGCAGATGTACCTCGACGGCTTGTGATTCCCCGATCGAGGGGGAGGTGTTATCTCTGTGAGTTTATGGTGGGCCAGTCTGGAGGACTTGAGGTTGGACCTTTGCCTATGGCGGGAGCGCCGAGGTTCTGATTGTGTGAACAAGTGTTTTTGAACTTATATGTTCGGTAGTGTCCCTGTTAGTGGAAATGATGGTTGTGGCTATGTGATGAGTATGTTAGTACTGCGAGGCGTATCTATATGATTTGGAAGCGACGAGAAGGGTCTGCTGAATTATGGAAGAACTAATGATGCTTGAAGTCCATCATGATTCAAGTTATAGCCCAAGTTATGAGCGTGTGAAGAATCTTTTCATGTCTCCTAGTTGGGAGTGAAGTAAATTTCATGTTGCGGTATGAGTACAGACTCAAGAAGATTAGGTGACTACGTAATTCTTATGGTGGTGGAAGGTATGCAGAAATGTTAGTTGGGGGCAAAGCAGGTGGGTCATCTCCTGCGGGGTGTTCTAAAGTTGTGTTATCCTTATGTTATCTATTAGAAGACCTCAATTTCAAGTGAATAAAATGTGTTGAAATCTAAATTGGATCGCCAAGAGAGTGGGCTTAACTGTTGTATGAGTGAATGCGAGATTTTCAGAAGAGTTAAAAATTCTAAATGATTTGTGTTTCCACAAGCTTATGAAGGATCGAGTTTAATCTCACTATGGTATTGAGGCAACAATGGAGTATATGCATTATGAGTATAGTATGTTGTGATCTATGGCTTCGAGCCAAGTTGGGGCGCTTGCTATTGGTTAGCGGATTGTGCGGTTATGTACAATGTTAGTTCCGATTTGATGCAAGCTGGTGAATCAGTTCTGGTTGTGGAAATTGGGCCGAGAATGGCACGAGTGAAGGAAATTTTTTGACAAGATGTCATGAGCTCGGATGAGCAGGAGATAAGTTTCGATGTTTACGGTAAGTTGGTATTGTCTTTGGCGTCACCTAAGATCGGTGTTTTGTAAAAAGGGTTTTGCGTCCTGGTTAATAATTCTTGATCGCTATTTAGCGTTAGTGTGACCGGTGGTTTGGATGTACGCTCCAGATATTGTTGTGGTAGGTTGTGGGAGTGTGTCCCACGGGAAGATTATATAAGTGTGGCATGTGATCACTTGATTGATTAAAGATATAAACCAAGTATGAAGTTTGCAACAGTGTGATGTTGAGTATAGTTTTCTATATGCTATTTTGTATACCTTGCTTCCTGGTTTCTAAGGAAAGTCCGTATTAGTGCGTGAGATTGGTAATTCCTTCCAGATTTCATTTTCTTTTTTTGTATCGCGTTCGAATTGGTAGCCTGTTGGCATATTGGGGAATCATATGCGGCTTTTGATTATGTCTAGGGTGGCTTATTGCCTGAGCAGTTCGTAATGGGTGAGACAAGATCAGTGCAATCTAAGTATATGAAGTAAATTAAGGGGTTAAAACCATTGTTTGGTTCAGAATGAGGTGATAGTTCTTTCCAGAAGTATAGACCCAATGAATTGTTGATTCGGCGGTGTTATGAATTTATACAGATCTCATCCGTCATATTGGTATTGTAAGAATTTGAACAAGACCTATGTATGTCATGCAGAGCATGGGATGTGTAATGATTTTTCTTCTAGATGGGATCAATGGAAGTTCTTGACTAGTTGAGTACGTAAACGTTCATGGTTAGGAAAGGAGGTGAATTCCTCATGTTACCTTGGAATGGTAAGGTATATGCGATATGTTGTGAAGGGTTGAGATTTGCGTGTGTAAGGTTACAGTTCAGTTCTGAATGGAAATTCATAACATTCTTAGGCGGTACGGGCAGCTTTAGGTGATTAGAGAAATAAGCTTCAGATGATTAGGGTGAATGATCTTCAGATGATTAAGGAAATGGTATTGCTAATTGGAAGTGATTTGATGAGAGTATATGTCTCAGAAAAAGGTAATGTGGTTAAACTGATGATATTTCGGTAGTATTGCGGCATGTTCTTGGTGGGTCCATTGGTGGTATTCGAGTTTGCTTGGTAGCACAGGGAAATTTTGAGTATCTGCCGTGGAATGATTGGGTATCAAAGGTGTGCATGTATTCGCACGGTGGAAACTGGAATCAGGTATGATGATTTGTGTGCCATATGGAGTTGGAGACTGGGAGTTCTCATGTACAGGCTAGGTTGTGGTGGTGGATCGTGTGTATTCAGCACCGTTTAGCGGCAATCAGGATTTGGAGGCTCGAGTGGATCTTTGTTTGCTGGTATGTTAGATTTTGGATATGATGTCGAAATTTAGACTGGTTGTCTTAGTGTTGAGTGATTCTGAACTATTGCGCTACGGGCAATACCGAAAATGCCACGGGTTGAGTGATGAAGTGCATTGGATTATGTTCTAGCAGAGTGGTTTATATTTCAAAGGAACAACGGACGGTTGGGAAAGATTGCTTTCTTAATTGGGCATTCGTGATGGATGTCAGTGCAAAGGTTGCTATCATTAATTCAGTTCCGGTGTTAGGGGACTTTTTAGATGAGTTTCATATGGCTAGGCATGTTACCGGGCGAGGTTGTTGATTTCGGTATTAATTTGGTGCTGGGCACCTGATCGTCTGGCTCCGATAGGAGTTGTAGTAGTGGAAGTCAAGCGGGATGAGTAATTGGGTGTTGCTCGGTGAATAACGTACCGGTTATGTTCTATCAGGTTTGCATGATGTGTGTTATTTGTTTCACCATGGGTGTAATGATTTGCTTTGGCTCCAGACATCAATTGAGCATGGTTGTCGATTTCAAGCATAGTGACTTGAGGTGTTTCCTGTGGAGTAGTATTTGGATAGGAACGCGCGTTACAGCAAAGCTATGTGGAAACATGACATTGCGGGTCAAATTTGTGTGTCATGTTTCTATGATGTGAGACAGGGTCTTAGCCTTGTGTTGTGGCAGTACTGGTGAGCTTGAGGTACAGCTCTCTCAGCTGAGTCATTTTCATGAATTGAGTATGTTCGGACCGTTTCTTATTGGTGTACGTATTATGCAAGTTGTGGCTTAGGCATGTATTGATGTGTCATGTCACCTGAGTAGTGTGTTTGGTAAGAAGATATCGTTGAAATCATTAATGAATGCAAACGGATTCAATTTCAGTATGTGTGATGGGTAAATATTGAGGTTCGATTCAAAATTTGCTATGGTAATTACCAGGAGAGAAATGACTTCATGAATGGTTGACATAGGAAATGGTTATGATTTATTGTGTGTTTCTTTTATCATTGGCAGTATGTGAAAGTGTTGGAATGAGGCTTTAGTTGTTAAGAGGTTTCCTATCGATATTCGATTATTATGTGCATCTATTGTGAATAGAAATTATCATTTCGAGTGTTTGAGTTATGTGATATATTAGATAATTGCACCTGATGTTGCAGGTATGGGTTATTACAGCTGGTTCGGGCTTATTCTGAGTATGGATGTGAAGTTCTAATCTTGTGTATGATTTCGGAAGGTGCAGTGTGGTTCTATGGTTTATGGACTAGATGGATTGTGAAATTTCAGCTATGTTGTGTTATCGGACCTATGCGAGATAGGGTAGTGTGGGATCACCCACGGGTATATTCTTGGTAAAGTCGTTCAGCTATTGGTTGGCTTCTAGGACAACTCTGGGTACGCTCGAGGCAGCTCCTAATAGCTAAAAAGTAGTAAAGGAGACTCTACTAGTCTCCAGAATACTTGGCGTGCGGGAAAATATGCTAGCACATATCCAAGAAGTCCTGATCATCCTTGCGACGACCCAACCCGTCGTCTCGTGAGTTACTGCCCTATTTTCCCCATTTCCTATTTCTTTATGCTTTATTATCAGTGTTGGGTGTGAACGAGTTGATTTGGATTGGTTTTAGTAGGAAATGAGACACTTAGTCTCTTTAAGGAAGGTTTGTTTTGGAAAAGTCAACTGCACGTTGACTTATGTGTTAGAAGGCTCGGATTTGAATCCCGATGATTCGGTTAGCTTCGGGGGATGATTTGTGACTTAGGAGTGTTATCGGAAGTAATTTTGGAGGTCCGGTGTAGAATTAGACTTGAATTGGCGAAGTTAGTATTTTGGTGAATTCCGGTTGATAGGTGAGATTTTGATCCGAGAGTCGGAATGGAATTTCGAGAGTTGTTGTAGCTTCGTTAGGTGATTTGGGATATGTGTGCAAAATTTCAGGTCATTCGGACGTGGTTTGGTCGGGTTTTTGATCGAAAGTGTATTTCGGAAGTTTTTAGAAAATTAGGCTTGAATTCGATGAGTTTTGGGTAATTTGATGTTGTTTGAGGTGTTTTGATGATTGGATGAGGTTTGAATAATGTTATGAATTATGTTGGCATGTTTGGTCGGGGTCCCATGAGGCTCGGATAAGTTTTGGAAGAGTTTTTGGAAGATTTTTGCCGTTTGAGCATAAGCATGTAATGATCCAAATGTCCATTTTTAGTTCTAGAGATCGAAATTTAATTTCAAGATTTCCAGAATTTAAATAATGAATTATAGGAGTGATCTGGAAAGTTTGGTCTAATTTCATCAAGTCGCGATTGGGTTTTTGACATGAGACATGAGTTAATTGTTTAACGAGCGAAATGGATATCGCACTGAGCAAACGAGCTCCGAATTGAGTTTCGATTGAAGGACTATGTTTGTATCATTATTTGTGACTCATAGGAACAAGAATCATCGAATTCCGAGTTCGTATGATGGAGTTAGAGCCATTTTAGTAAAAAGAAAAGTGCTGCAATTTCTTTGGCTGCTGCTGTATTTTTTTAGCAGCGTGAACAGTAACCGCGCGTGAACAGTGACCACACGCATGAACAGTAATAGCGAGGGTGAACAGTACTTCCGAAAAATTTGAGTTTACAAAACAAATCATCCGCGATTTTGGGTCATTTTCCTCCATGGTTGATCGTTTTAAGAGCTTCTTGGTGGAGATTAAAGAGAGATTCAAGGGGGAACGACTTGAGGTAAGTTTCTTGGACTTAGAACTCGTTTTTATTGTGAATTCCACCTAGAGATTCATGAAATATAAGCCTACAAATCAAGAACTAGGGCTTGAATTTTGAAACCAAACAATTAGGATTTTATGGGACATTTGAACTCGGATTTGGGAGTTCTTGGTATGTATAGACTCGTGGCGAGACAAGGAATCCGGTGATGTTAATTTTCTGATTTTTCGAGACGTGGGCCCGGGGCTCGGGTTTTGTCAAATTCGTGAATTTTGATATTTTTTGATTGCTTTCGATTGGGTATTGTCTCTTTAGCATAATGCGACATATTCGTTGTGATTTTGGGCAGATTCGTCGCACGAGGAGGGTAATTTGAGAGGCAAGGGCATAGCGAGCTAGACTTTGACCGTCTTGAGGTGAGTAATTGATGTAAATGATGTCCTGAGGGTTTGAAACCCCGGAATTTCACATCGTAACGCTATATTGAGGTGACTTGCACGGCGGATAACGGGCGTGGGGTAGAGCACCGTTGGGGATTGTGACTTGGTCCATCCCGAGAGATGTTTTTACCGTGTTTTCTACTTGAACTAAATTGAGAATCATCCTTACTTGGATTTAATTGTTATATTTGGGCTTCTTGCAAATTATTTGAATCCTTCAGGGATTGATATCACTGCTTTCGCATATTTTGCATATCATTTGACCTCAGTCCAAGGTTTTAAATACTGTTTTGCAAACTCAGCCATCTTTCTAAGATTTGAAAACTTAAATGATATTTCTAAATGATATTTCGGGATGAGAACTACTGTTTTACAAATGCCAAAGGGGCTTATGATGATTTCTGGACTGAGCATGGATCGGGCTATGCGCCGCAGCAGTGTTATATTGATATTGAGGCCGAGAGCCTGGTTGATTACATTGATATTGAGGCCGAGAGCCTGGTTGATTACATTGATATTGGGCCGAGAGCCTGGGTGATTATACTGAGATTAATATGAGGCTAAGGGCCTAGATTTGATGCAACGAGATGGCTTGATATTGCGCTTGTGTTGTAGGAGCCCCTCCGGAGTCTGCACATACTCCCCAGTGAGCGCCATCGACGATAAATAAATGGATGGCTCGGGCTGCACGCCACAGTGGGTACTAGAGTGTACCATCATATGCAGTGCATTGCACTCATGCATTTGTTTTTATCTGTTATACATGTCTCAGTATTTGGTACTCTGACTTAATTGACTTGTTGCTTCACTATTTGTTGTTCTAAACTGCCAGTTATAGTTTACTTTGTATTTTTCCATGATTTCTTATTCTCAGGCTTTATTTATGTTTATTACTCACTGGGTCAGAGTACTCACATTACTCCCTGCACCTTGCATGCAGATCCAGGTACACCACAGGCTAAGTGAGGAATTGTTTAGCTGAGCAGGCAGTATCCGGGAGTATTAAGGTAGTTGCATGGCATTCGCAGCCTTGATCTCTACCCTCTATCTCTATCTTTTATTCCGTATTTTTCCTAGACAGACTTGTAATAGGTGGATATTCTGTATTAGAGGCTCATATTTGTGACACCGGATTCTATTGGGCTATGGTGTGGTATTTTAATTGAACTTCCGCAGATTTTATTATTAATTATACACTTGAATGAAATGACTTAGTAAATTCTCTATGATATTTATCTATAATCTGAATAAGAATTTGGGATAATATTGTTGAATGGTCGGGCTTGCCTAGCAGTGTATTGGGTGCCATCATGACCGGGGTTGGTATCGTGACAATCCTCTAACTCAGCCCCATTGAATGATGGAGGCTGGAGCCTCCCAAATCTCTCTAGTCTCTTTTACTCCTCATCACTCATAGTGTGACCCACCTGGGCCTGAGCAACTACAACCGGTTGGGCTGGTAGTACCTCCGGTGTCTGAAGTCCCTGCACTACTTGCTCTGGAGTACGGGCGGCGGGAGTCTGAGTACCTCAATCGGCCTGAGAAATGGATGGCGCAGCCTGAACAGATACCGGCTGAGCAAGGCTAGTGCAAATAATCAATATCTGGGCTAAAGCCTCGTGAAGACCTGGAATCACAATAGGCAGAACTGGTGCCTGACCTGGTCCCACTGGCTCAATTACATCTGGAACCTGTTTTTGAGTTGGAGCAACTGGTGGGTCTACATGTGCTGCTCTAGCTGTTGTACGAGCTGCACCTCGGCCTCTACCGCATCCCCGGCCTTTCGTGGCCCTAGCTGGTGGTACTGGTGGTCGTCCGCCTGATCCGGTATCATGTGTCCTCACCATATGTGAGAGAATAGAATAATAGAAGTTTAGTTCCTGGAATCAACAATTCGCACGACAAGAATATGAAGTTTTCCTAAGGGTTCGGCAGCCCCTCGAAGATAAGTACAGACGTCTATGTACCGTTTCGCAAGACTTTACTAAACTTGATCATGACTCGTAAGACCTATGTAACCTAGGCTCTGATACCAACTTGTCACGACCCAAACTCGACATATCATGATGACGTCTATCATGATACTAGGCAAGCCGACATACTCACACATACCAACATTTATAAATTCAAAATATACTGAAATATGTTTAAGTAAGTAAAATCTCATAAAAGCTGAACGAAAACGCCACAATCAATATAGAATTTCCAAAAATTCCGGAATCACTGAGTGCATGAGCATCTATACAATAACATAGTCTGATACAATGTCTAATAAAGTAGAACAAAATAAGTAAAATAGAGAGATAAGGGAGGAGAGTCAAGGTCTGCGGACGCCAAGGCAGCTACCTCGATAATCTCCGAACAACTGAACTTCGAGATCAGTAACCATCGTGCCCGAAAATACCTGGATCGACACACGAAGCGTAGGGTGTAGCGTGAGTACAACCAACTCAATAAGTAATAAGTCTAACCATTAGGCTGAAAGTAGTGACGAATCCGAACAATACGACCCAAGTACAGAATTAAACAGTACAGAATCGACTGAATCGCAATTACTACGGTACACGCCCGCACGCCTGTCACCTAGCATGCGCGTCATCTCAACACCAATCACATAGATTGGAATGCGAAGGTTCAAAGATGTGAATTGATTGTCTCATCAGGGAGAGTTAATACGCGTTGTACTCTTTTTTCCTTACAAGGTTTTGTCCTACTAGGTTTTCCTTGCAAAATTTTTAACGAGACAACCAAAAGGCGTATTGTTAAATATGTGTACTTTTTTTCCTTCACTAGAATTTTTTTCCAGTGAGTTTTATTGTAGCTAAGGTTTTAATGAGGCACATTATCTGGTGAATAAACATTCAAGGGGGAGTGTAATAAATAGTATTTTATTTATGGTGAATGTCTATATTTTATAGAGATTTTAGGATTTGTTACTTTGTGGTCAAGTCACTTTTTCTCTATAAATAATGGAGTTTTATTCCATTGTAAATCATCTCAAATCAATAAAAATTTTCTCTCTACTTTTCTCTGTTATACTTTTCTTTGTTATACTTTTCTTTCTTCTTTTATTGTTTCATCACTTAATTAGCTATTTATCCAAAAAAAAACTGTTTTAATTTTATCCCTTTGAATACAACGCTTATAAAACTTGCTTTAAAGGAGTATTAGGCACAATATTTTATAGCGATAAGAGAAGTATTCTTCTTCTTTCTATCCATAATCCATGCATTATTGCTTCTATTTCTTACTAGTTTGTAGTTCCCAAAATTCTAAGAACTTTTTAGATGGCAAACTACGTAAACCTATTTTATAGGGCCGGATTTGGATAAATTATTGTGAAAGTGCATCTAAAAGGATAAGATTTTATGCCATGACAATACCAGCTACGTTGACCCTTTCCTGATTTCTTTGGACAACTAGATATCAACGACATTGATGTTTATTACTGACTGGTTCAGTTTCTTTAAATAAATCGTTGATAAAATATTTTAATAACTGTTGTTTTCTGTGCTAATACGACATTACTTGTCAATTTTTCGTTTGTAAACTTGTGGATATAAAGCTATCCAAATCGAGACATGTATTTTATCTCCATACACAATTCCAACCTTGAAGGTGCAATATCTAAACCTTATTGTCTCTATTAATTTAAATTTTTAGAATTAGATTTTTCTCTTTTCCTCATATTTATTAGTTAGTATGTATAACAGATGTCCAAAATTTGAGGATGTATATGTACAAGTCTCGACCCAAAATATAATGAAAATAAAGAAGAATTTTCTAGCATATATAAGTTGGAATATTTTTTGTACTTCTTTTCACCCTGTTAAACAGCACCAATTAACAAATTACTATGACAAGAACGCTTAATTGAGAATAAATTTCACCCTGCACGTACCTTCAGATTAGCTTAATGAATCAACCCTTTCAATTAATAGTCACTAAGGTACCAAAAGCTACCACATAAAAGTCCTACTTGTCAACTAATTAACGGTTATTAATATTGGTGAAACTTTAATTGACATCATTAATCCAGGAATAATTTCTTATCTATTTGGTGATATATCATTGACATGAGTAATAAGAATTTCATGAGTAAAATACTTGATTACTCGAAGCAGTAAATAAAGCCATTTGCACTATATTTTACTATTATAGAAGGTAATGTCCATCTTTCAAATAGCTTGCTTAGCCGAGCTTCTTCCAAAGCCAAAAATAATTTTTTTCTTTCAAAAAGTAATTTTTCCCCCTTAACTTGAGGTATTTGACCAAGTTTCTTTGGGGGAAAAAGTGCTTTTAGGAAGAAGTAGAAGTAGTTTTGGGGTAGCAGAAAAAAGTAGATTCTCCCCAAAAGTAGAAGTTGAAGTAATTTTGACTTTTTTTCTAGCCAAAAACACCCTTAACAAATATAGTATACATCAGAATAACCTTACTTATTTTAAATTATCTTAAAGAATTAAAATTCTTTTCAATTTTATTTTCATATTTTACTAAAATAAAATGAAGAAACTTAGTTATTGTTTTTTAATAATAAATATTTGATATATTTATTATTAAAAAATATGTTAACTATTAAGTAAATCTCTTCATGTCCTTATTCATAATTTGATACTTAATTACTTTTTGAAAAGCTTGGCCAAACACAAATTATTGTTCAAAAGTGTTTTTTAGATTGATTAGCCAAACCCAAACTGTTTTTCTCAGAAGTACTATTTCAAAAAGTACTTATAGAAAAAATATTTTTCAAAATAAACTGATTTTTTCATCTTGGACAAACAAGTTATAGGGCCTAAAGCTTAGTCTAGAGTTTGAAGCGAAGAATTTACACTTTTTTTTTTGTGTAAATAAATCAATGTTAGAATACATCGAAAGCTAATTAACACATAGACATGCACTATGCCGTAAGTAAATTAAGAAGGTTAGATATTTTCGACAGCGTTATATTTTTTGTTGAAATATATATAGGTTGACTTCTTCAGCTTCACGTGTTGTGAAACTGAAATAATGCAAAAATTGACGTAAGAAACAAGAAACAAAGTAGAGGCATATTCTGTGGTTAGCTGGTTTTGCTTCGATATCTGGAAAATTAATCTTTGTTTAGAGACTCAGGAAATTTGGCCTCTGGAGCTATCAACTTTCTCAACTTCAACTTGACATCACTATATTGAATTTGTCTTTTAATTTTTGACCTTATCAATTTGGAATTTGGATGACGGCTTTTGTTCTTCACAAAAAGTAATGTCTTTAGTCCTAAAGTATTAATTGGCATATGAGACTCAGCATGAAAGCAAAATCTTATTGAAAATATTACTACATGTTGCAACTTTGATGTTGTTTAAGTTTCCATTATTCTCCCTTCCAATAAAGAACAATTATTTGACTATCTTAAGAATGTTTTGCAGCGATAATTTAGATAAATAGGCATTTTTATTTGGTGTTTAGTTCCGACTCTGGAGCCCGATTAATTTGGACTTGCACAGGAAAATCCGATTAACAAGTGCTCAATTCAATTTTCAGGGTGAGAATCCGAAACTCTGGTTAAAGACGGAAGAGTACTTATTGTTCTACCACAAACTTTCGGTGGTAGATAAATATAATGGATTTTCTACTTCCGTCCTCTCTAATGCTATATTTTTTCTTGAGGATGTTTTCAAATGTTGAGCATCCACAGCCCTTGTTACGATCCGGAATTCTCACCGTCGGGATCGTGATGGCGTCTAACATTTCACTTGCTAGGCAAGCTAATGTTAGAGATCATTAAACCAATTCTTAAACCTTTCAGTGACTAACAACAATTAACCCATAACAAGTTGAAAAGAGTGCGAAAATCCATAACAATCTTAGTATATAAAGCTACCCAGAATCTGGAGTCATAATCCACGAACTTCTAAGATTTAACTACAAGAACATGTCTGAAGGAAATAAAAATATTTTGGATACAAAAGAAACAGTAGAGAGAATATATGGAAGGGGACGTCAGGGCCTGCGGACACCAACAGGTCTACCTTGGGTCTCCGATCAGATTAAGCTAGCAGCTAAACTCAGGATCAACTCGGACCAGTACCGAAATTTGCACAGAAAGTGCAGAGTGCAGTATCAGTACAACCGACCACATGTACTGGTAAGTGTCGAGTCTAACCTCGACTTGAGGGATTAGGTCTTATTTGCCTATTTGCTACGTGTTTGAATGTTGAGTACAACGTATAGGTGAGGTGACGAGTACTTATGCGTTGTTGTCGAGTCATAGCATGCGAGTGAGTCTTATTCATGAAATTGTAGCTTTTCGTGATCATATTACACATGCTTAGACTAGCTTATCGTTATGTTGATCGTTCTTATTATATTTGACGGATTTTGGTATTGATTGAGTATTGATTCAAAGTTGAGGTTGGTATTGTGGAACCAAATGTTGAAGTAAGACTTGTTCTTGATATTTCTATCTCCCTGTTGTTATTGTTAATTATTTTGGTGAGGGAGAGTGTTAATGCACGAAGGGTGATGTCATGCCATGATTTGTGAGTGTTAGTGCACGAAGGGTGATGCCGTCCCATGATTTGTGAGTGTTAGTGCACGAAGGGTGATGCCGTGCCATATTGTGAGTGTTAATGCACGAAGGGTGATGTCGTGCCATGACTTTGTGAGTGTTAATGCACGAAGGGGTGATGCCATGTCGTTTGTTTTTGATTCATATGGTAGAGGTTGAGGGTAAAAGTAAGAAGGGTGATGTCGTGTACTTTCTTTTGCTGTGGTTACTTGTCCTTATCTGTTCTAATTATATCGGTTGATCAAAGTTCTTAATTCTATTGTGATCCTTTATCTTGTGATCCCCTCAGCATGTCCCCCTCCCAATATTACTTGTCTTGTTTCTTTTATCGACTGTTATTGGTATATATATTGTTATTCTGCACAGGTTTGTTTTATGGGTGTCTTTTCTTAGCTTCATCACTACTTCGCCGAAGTTAGACTCGACATTTACCAGTACATGGGGTCGCTTATACTGATACTGTACTCTGCACTTTCTATGCAGATTTTGGTACCTGTCCGAGTTGATCCTGAGTTTAGCTACTGGCTTCATCTGATCGGAGACCCAAGGTACACTTGTTGGCGTCTGCAGGGCCTGGCGTCCGCAGGGCCTCGCGTCCCCTTCCGTATATTATCTTTGTTATTTCTTTTGTATCGAAAATAGTTGTATTTCCTTCAGACATTTACTTGTAGTTAAATCTTATAAGCTCGTGGATTGTGACTCCAGATTTTGGGTAGCTTTATATATTAAGATTGTTATGGATTTTCGCGCTCTTTTCAACTTGTTATGGTTTAATTTTGTTCTTCACTGAAAGGTTTAAGAATTGGTTTAATGATCTCTAATGTTGACTTGCCTAGCAAGTGAAATTTTAGGCGTCATCACGCTCTCGACAATGGGAATTCCGGATCGTGACAATTTAGTATCAGAGCACTAGGTTGCCTAGGTCTCACAATTCACAAGCAGACTTAGTAGAGTCTGGGGGGTCGGTACGTGGATGTTTGTACTTATCTCTTAGAGGCTACATAGTTTATGAACAAGTTCACTTCTATTCTTCTCTGTCGTGCGATTTTTGTTCTCTCAATGCTAATCGAACTCTTCTACTCGTGTTCCTTCACAAGATGGCGAGAACACATACTGCATCTTCAGCTGAGCAGCAGCCAAAACCCCTAGTGGCAGCTCCTACGGGGGGCAAAGGTCGAGGTCGAGGCCATGCCAGAGGCCGAGGAAGGGGCAGGGCTCAACCTAGAGCTCGAGTAGTAGCACCAACGGCGGAGCCTCAGGTAGAGTTTGATGAGGAGGCTCCAGCCCAGACAGTTCCAGCAGGACCAGCTCAAGTCCTAGAAGGGTTCATCGCCACCCCAATACTTTAGGATGTTTTCGTCCATTTAGTGGGCCTCATGGAGAGGGTGGAACCAGCTGTCTCTCAGGTTGGGAGAGGAGCATAGACTCCCGCTACTCACACTCCAGAGCAGATGGCTCCCCAGTTTCTGACTCCAGCAACTCAGCCAGTTGGGGTAGTTCAGCCGGGTGTTGCGGCACATACCGGTGATAGATCAGCTATGTCATCTGAGGCTTTATGGAGATTGGATATGTTTACGAAGATATTCCCAGTTCACTTCAGCGGTGCATCTTCAGAGGAACCCGAGGACTATCTGGATATCTTTCATGAGGTGTTACGGAAGATGGGCATAGTGGAGACCCATGGGATTGATTTTGCTGCATTCAAGTTGCCGGGTTTCGCCAAGAAATGGTAGAGGGATTATATGTTAACCAGGCCAGCTGGGTCGCCGGCTCTCACTTGGGACCAGTTCTCTCAGTTATTTCTTGAGAAGTTTCTTCTTGTCACATTGAGAGAGGACTATCGGAGGCAGTTCGAGCATCTTCAGCAGGGCTCTATGTACGAGACCCGATTTGTGGATTTGTCCCGTCATGTTATTCTTCTACTTCCTACCGAGAGAGAAAGAGTGGAGAGGTTTATTAAGGGACTTGCTCAGCCTATCAGATTATAGATGGCTAAGGAGACTGGGAGTGGTCAGGGATCTGACAAGAGACCTCGTCATTCTGGTGGATTCAGTGGTGCCTCGTCTGGAGGCAGGGGTACTTTTGGTAGAGGCCATCCTCCCAGGCTATTTCATTCAACACTCCAGGCTTCTCACGGTGCTTCAGGTGGTCGTGGCCCTCATATACATTATTCCAATCAGCTAGCCTACAGTACACCACCAGCTCCTATTAGTGAACCTCCGCTCCAGAGTTTTCAAGGTGTTTACCCAGGTCGACAAGGTCAGTTTCAGGGTCAGCAGTCACAACAGCCGAGGTCTTGTTATACTTGTGGTGATCCGAGGCACATTGCTAGGTTTTTCCCTTGAGCATCGAGCAGTTCTCAGCATTAGGGTTCTCGTGCCATGGTCCCAGCCGGGTGTTTCACCTCCCGCTCAGCCATCTAGAGGTAGGGGTCAGGCAGCTAGAGGTGGAGGTCGGGGCATTAGAGGTGGAGGTCAGGCCACTAGAGGTGGAGGCCAACCAGACATGGCCCATCCTTGAGATGTAGTTCAAAGTAGTGGGGCCTAGCCCCGATGCTATGCTTTTCCAGCCAGGCCTAAGGCTGGGTCATCTGACGCGGTTATCATAGGTACGATATCAGTTTGCAGTAGAGATGCCTCAGTACTGTTTGATTCGGGTTCTACTTATTCCTACGTGTCATCCTATTTTGCTTCATATTTAGTTGTGCCTCGTGAGTGCTCCCGTGTATGTGTCCACCCCTGTGGGAGATGCTATTGTTGTATATCGCATTTATCGTTTGTGTGTGGTTACCATTGGGAGTCTTGAGACTCGTGTAGATCTCCTACTTCTCCATATGGTCAATTTTGATGTCATTTTAGGGATGGATTGGCTGTCAACTTATCATGCTATATTAGATTGTCATGCCAAGAAGGTGACCTTAGCCTTGCCAGGGTTTCCTCGACTAGAGTGGAGAGGGACTCCAGGCCATTCTACCAGTAGGTTTATCTCGTATATGAAGGCTCGGCATATGATCAAGAATGGGTGTCTAGCTTATTTGGCTTATGTCCGCGATTCTAGTATGGAGGTTCCTTCAATAGATTCAGTACCGGTCGTTCGTGAGTTTCCAGTGGTATTTCCTGTAGACCTGTTGGGGATGCCACCCGACAGGGATATTGACTTTTGTGTTGATTTGGCTCCGGGCACTCAGCCCATTTCTATTCCGCCATACTGTATGGCCCCTCTAGAGTTGAAAGAATTGAAGGAGCAGTTGTAAGATTTGCTTGTAAGGGCTTTATTAGATCTAGTGTCTCGCCCTAGGGTGCGCCCGTGTTGTTTGTGAAGAAGAAGGATGGATCAATGAGGATGTGCATAGATTATCAGCAGTTGAACAAAGTAACCATCAAACACAAGTATCCATTGCCAAGGATTGACAACTTATTTGATCAGCTTCAGGGTGCCAAAGTGTTTTCAAAGATTGATTTGAGGTCTGGCTATCATTATTTGAGGATTAGGGCATCCGATGTTCCTAAGACAGCTTTTTGGACTCGATATAGGCATTATGAGTTTCTAATGATGTCATTTGGGCTACCAAATGCCCCAGCAACATTTATGGATTTGATGGACCGAGTGTTCAAGCCCTATCTGGATTCCTTTGTGATTATGTTTATTGATGATATTTTTATCTACTCTGGCAGCCGAGAGGAGCATGAGAAGCACCTTCGGATCGTTCTTCAGACTCTGAGAGACAGCCAGTTATATGCTAAGTTTTCAAAATGTGACTTTTGTTTGAGTTCAGTCGCTTTCTTGGGGCACGTTATATCGGTAGAAAGTATTCAAATGATTCCTAAAAAGATTGAGGCAGTTCAACACTGGCCTAGACCTATATCAGCTACAGAGATCCGGAGTTTCTTGGGATTGACAGGTTATTACCGTCAGTTTGTGGAGGGGTTTTCATCTATAGCAGCCCCGTTGACTAGTTTGACCCAGAAGGGTGCCCCGTTAAGATGGTAAGACGAGTGTGAGGCAAGCTTTTAGAAGCTCAAGACTTCTTTGACTATGGTGCCGGTGTTGGTGTTGCCCACAGGTTCAGGGCCTTATACAGTATATTATGATGCATCTCGTATTGGACTTGGTGCGATATTGATGCAGGATGGCAGGTGATTGCATATGTGTTGTGGTAGCTGGAGGTTCACGAGAAGAATTACCATGTTCATGACTTGGAGCTGGAAGCCATTGTTCATGTGTTGAAGATTTGGAGGCACTATCCTTATGGCTTGTCGTGTGAGGTGTTCACAGATCATCGGAGTTTGTAGTATTTGTTCAAGCAAAAAGAGCTCAATTTGAGGCAGAGGAGGTGGTTAGAGCTATTGAAAGACTATGATATCACCATCTTGTATCATCCCAGGAAGGCCAACGTGATGGCCGATGCTTTGTGAAGAAAATCTGCGAGTACGGGAAGCCTTGCATACATTCTAGTCGGTGAGAGACCGCTTGCATTAGATGTTCATGCCTTGGCCAATCAGTTCGTGGGGTTGGATGTTTTTGAGCCCAATTGTGTTCTAGCTTGTACGGTCGCTCGGTCTTCATTATTTGAGCGCATCAGGGAGCGACAATATGATGACCATCATTTGCTTGTCCTTAGGGATACAGTGAGGCATGGTGATGCCAAGCAGGTTACGGTTGGAGACGTTCGAGTTTTGAGGATGCAGGGTCGTGTTTTTGTGCCTAATATGAATGGACTTCGTGAGTTAATTCTATAGGAGACCCACAGTTCCCGGTATTCTAGTCATTCGGGCGCCGCCAAGATGTATCAGGACTTGCGGCAACATTATTGGTGGAGGAGAATGAAGAAAGATATAGTGGCATATGTGGCTCGGTGTCTAAATTATCAGCAAGTAAAGTACGAGCATTAGAGACTTGGTGGTTTTCTTCAGAAGATAGAGATTCCTGAGTGGAAGTGGGAGCGTATCATTATGAATTTCATTGTTAGACTCCTACGGACTCAAATGAAGTTCGATGCAGTTTAGGTTATTGTGGATAGACTGACCAAGTCAGCAGATTTCATTCATGTGGTAGTTACTTATTCTTTAGAGCAGTTGTCAGTGATTTATATCCGCGAGATTGTTCGTCTTCACGGTGTGCCCATGTCTATCCTTTTTGATCAAGGTACGTAGTTTACCTCGCATTTGTGAAGGGCTGTGAAACGTGAGTTGGGCACGCAGATTGAGCTGAGCACAACATTTCATCCTCAGACGGACAAGCAGTTCGAGCGCACTATTCAGATATTGGAGGATATACTCCGCGCATGTGTTATTGACTTCGGAGGTTTATGGGATCAGTTCTTGCTGCTAGTGGAGCTTACCTACAAAAACGATTATCAGTCAAGCATCAAGATAGCTCCCTATGAGGCATTATATGGTAGACAGTGTCGATCGCCGGTTGGATGGTTCAAGTCAGGGGAGGCTCGGTTATTGGGTACAGATTTGGTACAGGATGCCTTGGATAAGTTTAAGATCATTCAGAATAGACTTCGCACAGCTCAGTCCAGGAAAAAGAGTTATACCGACCGTAAGTTCCGTGATGTTGCATTTATGGTCAAGGAGAGAGTGTTGCACCGTGTGTCACCCATGAAGGGTGTAATGAGGTTTGGAAAGAAGGGCAAGTTGAGTCCTAGGTATATCAGGCCTTTTGAGATTCTTGAGCGAGTGGGGGAGGTGGCCTACAGGCTTGCATTGCCACCTGGTTTATCAGTGGTACATCCACTGTTTCATGTGTCCATGCTTCGGAAGTATCACGGCGATCTATCCCATGTGTTAGATTTCAGCACTGTCCAGCTGGACAAGGATTTGACCTATAAGGAGGAGCTGGTGGCTATTCTATACCGGCAGGTTCGTCAGTTGAGATCGAAGAGTTATTCTTCCATTCGAGTGTAGTGGAGGTGTCAGCCCGTCGAGGCATCTACTTGGGATCTGATTCAGACATGCGGAGTAGATATCCCCACCTGTTCACCAGCCCAAGTACTTTTCTATGCCCGTTTGAGGACGAACGGTTGTTTTAGAGGTGAAGAATGTGATGAACCGAAAGGCCATCTTGTATTTTAGAACTCAATTCTACGCTTTTAAGCCTTGAAAATCTCATTTTTACCCTCTTTGATTTGCGTGCACATTCCGGGTGTGTTTCCGGAAAGCTTTTATGTTAACGGTTGATAAAAATAAGAAATTTTGCCTAAAACTTCATTTGAGTTGACTTCGGTCAATATTTTGGTAAATGAACCCGGATTCATGTTTTGACGGTCCCGGTGGGTCCTTAACGTAATTTGATACTTGGGCGTATGCCCGAAATTGAAATCGGAAGTCCCTAGCGCGAGATATCGGACTTTGTCGAAATTTAAAAGTTAAAGACTTAATGAAATGGAGATGTTTGACCAAGGTTTGACTTTTTTGATATCGAATCCATATTTTAGTTCCGGAATCTAGTATAGGTCTAATAACCTATTTATGACTTGTTTGTGAAATTTGGTGAGAAACGGAGTTGGTTTGACGTGATTCGGACGTCCGGTTGAGAAATTAGAAGTTTCAAAGTTTTCTTGAAAATTTCATTTGATTTGGTGCTAAATTTGTAGTTTTAGGTGTTATTTTGGCGATTTGATCACGTGAGCAAGTTCTTATGATGTTTTTAGACTTGTGTACACTTTTGGTTTTGAGCCCCAAGGGCTCGGGTGAGTTTCGGATAGGCTACAGAGTAAAGTTGGACTTAGAGAATATTGCTGGTGTATCTGATCTTGTTGCAGGCCTCTAATCTCGCATTTGCGAGATCAGGCATCACATATGCGACCTCTGAGGGGTTTGCACTTGCGAGCTTCTCATCGCAAATATGAAGTGAAGCTGGACCAACAGTTTTTGCATTTGCGAATTTTCTTTCGCATTTGCGAAGGGAGTCTGGGAAGGGCAGTGATCGCAAATGCGATTCTGAGTCGCATTTGCGAGTGATCGCATTTGCGGAGATTTAAGTTCACATTTGCGACCTTATCTTCGCATTTGCGAGGACAATAGAAATGTGGGAGGTTCGCATTTGCGAAAATTTTCTCGCATTTGCGAATCCCAGGTCGCGTTTGTAACATCTGCAGCTAGTAAAACTTGACCTAAACGGGATTTTTGCTCATTTTTCACAACAATAAACCCTCTAGGCGATTTTCCAAAGACCATTTCTTCTCCAAAATATTGGTAAGTGATTCTAAACTAGTTTCTTTCAATCTTTCACTTCATTTTGCAAGATTTCAACCGAAAATCTAAGGTTTTCATGATGGAATGGGGATTTTTGAGTAGAAACTAGGGATTTGATAAATTGGGTATTTAGACCTCAAATTGAGGTCGGATTTTAAAACTAATTATATATCCGGGCTCAGGGGTGAATGTGCAGTCGGGTTTTGATCCGAATTTCGGGTTTGGACCATGCAGGCCTCGGGTGTCGACTTTTTAAAAAATGGCCTAAATTAAATTCTTTGCCATCATGGGTAGTTCTTAAGGCTTAATTTGAATCGTTTGGTTGGTAAAATACTAGATTCTATCGGTTAGGAGGCTCGTTTGAGAGGAAAAGCCGTGGTTGAGCTTTGAGTTAGCCGTTGGAGTGAGGTAAGTGTCGTGGTTAAACTTTGCTTGAGGTATTAGGTCTTATTTGCCTATTTGCTACGTGTTTGAATGTTGATTACAACGTATAGGTAAGGTGACGAGTACCTATGCGTTGTTGTCGAGTCATAACATGCGAATGAGTCTTATTCATGAAATTGTAGTTTTCCGTGATCATATTACCCATGCTTAGACTAGTTTATTGTTATGTTGATCATTCTTATTATATTTGATGGATTTTGGTATTGATTGAGTATTGATTCAAAGTTGAGGTTGGTATTGTGGAACCAAATGTTGAAGTAAGACTTGTTCTTGATATTTCTATCTCCCTGTTGTTATTGTTACTTATTTTGGTGAGGGAAAGTGTTAATGCACGAAGGGTGATATCGTGCCATGATTTGTGTGTGTTAGTGCACGAAGGGTGATATCGTGCCATATTGTGAGTGTTAATTCACGAAGGGTGATGTCGTGCCATGACTTTGTGAGTGTTAATGCACGAAGGGTGATGCCGTACTATATTATGAGTATTAATTCATAAAGGGTGATGTTGTGCCATGACTTTGTGAGTGTTAGTGCACGAAGGGTGATGCTGTGCTGTTTTATTTTATTCATATGGTGAGGTTGAGAGTAAAAGCACGAAGGGTGATGCCGTGTACTTTCTCTTGATGTGGTTACTTGACCTTATCTGTTCTAATTATATCGGTTGATCAAAGTTCTTAATTCTGTTGTGATCCTTTATCTTGTGATCCCCTCAGCATTTCCCCCTCCCAATATTGCCCGTCTTATTTCTTTTATTATTGTTATTGGTATATATATTGTTATTCTGCACAGGTTTGTTTTGTGGGTGTCTTGTCTTAGCCTCGTCACTACTTCGCCGAAGTTAGACTCGACACTTACCAGTACATGGGGTCGCTTATACTGATACTGTACTCTGCACTTTCTATGCAGATTTTGGTACCTGTCCGAGTTGATCCTGAGTTTAGCTACTGGCTTCATCTGATCGGAGACCCAAGGTACACTTGTTGGCGTCCGCAGGGCCTGACGTCTCCTTCCATATATTATCTTTGTTGTTTCTTTTGTAGCGAAAACAGTTGTATTTCCTTCAGACATTTACTTAGAAGTTCGTGGATTGTGACTCCAGATTCTGGATAGCTTTATATATTAAGATTGTTATAGATTTCCTTACTCTTTTCAATTTGTTATGGTTTATTTGTTGTTAATCACTGAAAGGTTTAAGAATTGGTTTAATGATCTCTAACATTGGCTTGCCTAGCAAGTGAAATGTTAGGCGTCATCACGGTCCTCACCGTGAGAATTCCGGGTCGTGATAGCCCTTTGGTTTATAGATAGTCAGCAGAAAAATCATATTCTCGTACTTTCTATTGTTTTCTTCTAGGATATTACTTCTTATATTTATTTTATCTTATTTCATTGTCAAATTAAAATACTGCACTAGATAAATGTGGAATTTAATATATGCACATGAACGAATTCTTAACATATGATATGGTATTGAATTTTTATATCTCCAACAAGAAGTTCCCCTTTTGCTTTTGGTCTATTCTTCTGCTTCAAAATAGTGGTCAATGTTTGAAAAATAAACTGTTGGAATAGCTTAATTTATGGTGAAATATAGTTACCAAAATTGAAGAGGCTTGACTTGGGAAAGCGTTTAATTAAGCAGGGACTGAAACAGCTACAAAGAGTAGAACTGAAGGACCAAAAGTTAATACAATAAGATTGGCAGCTCATACCTTAATCTTGTGATTATACAAACATAGACTCGTCCAATATTTGCTAGGTACTTCAATAATTACGATAAAGAATGCCATTTCTTTTGGCTGAAGAACATTTCGCAACAAAAAGAATAAATAACTCATTCTACATGGACACCGCAAGGCACAGGGATCTTTTGTTTTTCCTCTTATTTTCCCCCTAAATTAAATAATATATTATCAAATGTACAGACATTTCTAAAATAGAAGGTTCTTCTTAATTAGGGCGATTTATCTTCTACACAATATAGGAGTCTTTTCAGTGTGACAAGTCTTTAAAGAGTGGGAATATTTCCATTTAAATTCCCAGAGAAAAAGCTTTGTCTACGCCAAACCACCAGTTTCAGGTACCTTAGCACATGTTGTTACCTTTTTCGTAGAAGAACATTCATGGCTTGTCACCATAGGCGGATCCAGTGAAGTTTATGAGTTTCTAAAACGATATTAAGTAAATATACAATAAATGACTGGATTTACAATTAAATATTTATGGATATTTAATAAAAAAATTTAATACATATACAAAGTATGTGCAAAAGTTATTGAATTTACGGGAACCTACACCTACTAAGCTGGATCCGCCCCTCTGCTTGTCACCCTTTGGTTTAAGATCTAGTACTGCTAGGATGATATTACAAGGATGGTTTATGCAATGAATACATGGATTGCCTAATCTAAAGGCATTTTTATCTCAAATACTTTTTATCACATATTTCTAATATATGTGTATTCTTATCACATATTTATCCCCGGTAAAATAATAGGAGTACATATAATCTCATATAAATTACTGCATCCAGAATTAGTAATGGAACATTTGATTTTCAGTATAAAACTCCGGATAACTTATGCGGAATTCAATGCCAGAAGCCCAGAAGCCAAACGATGTACTACTCATATATGGAGAATACATAAGTTATCTGAGATTTTGCATTGGAACCAAACATTATGCTATAAGTAAAACGAAATTTAATAAGGAGATTACTTCAGACCAAGTGATCACTCGTAGCAATTATGACTCAACTAAGTAATCCATGGCTTATGAAAGCTAATTTAACCTTTTGGGTTTGGCCTTCAGGCCACCCAACCCTTTTGCATGAAAGATGTTGGGAACACCATATATATAGGCAAATAAAACACGCAAAAAAGTTAATAAAATATTTCGAGTGGTTACATTCTGAATCGAATAAGCTAGGCAGTTCATGAGCAGCCAAATTCATCAGAATGAATCTCAAATATTTTGGATGATTACACAAGGGACTCTGTCCCTCAATTGTGAATTTCTAGGATCTCTTCACAAAAGGTGCTAACTAGTGAAAAGATAATTCTCCAATATTTCCTGTATTATAAGTATGATACCAAACCAAACTAACAGAGGTGGAGCCAGGATTTCAGCTTTATGATTCTGAATTTTAGAACGATGACTTCTAGTGTATATATTTTAACGAATATCTTAATATAAATACATTATTTGAGCAAAAGCTACTGAGTTCGGATTCGTATTCAAGCTTGTAGCTCCGCCCCTGCAAACTAACATCTTCAATATACGAGAGTATACAAGATAAACCCGAGTTTGTACTAGATGAACTGTTAAAAAGTATTGCATGTGTTATTATTAGCTCTTTTTCCTACCCCGTGCACAGAAATGTAAAACATTCCAAGACAGTGTAGCGACAAATTAAACATAACATGGCTGATCACATTTCTATTTACTAATAAAATGTGGAATGAACTGCTCCACGATCTGGTGGAGATGCTCCAACTCCCCTTGAAGAAGACGCAAGACCTGCATTCGTGTTTGCAACCAGCCACTTCATCAGTTAAAGAGTAAAATCACAAAACAAGATATTCCATCCATATTCAGCAAGCAAGATCTGTGTCGAATACATTATGTTACTGCATTACCAAAATTAAGTTATTATGGTTACAGAAGAGTAAAGTTCAGGTATAATCAATTAGTTCTTTCCCTTCTATAAAGTAGTTTACAACACTAACGCCCCCCTCCCCAAGAAAAACATGCTTTCCTTTCACTTCTCCAGCCTTAATTAGATTCATAATCAAGATTTTTTTTTTCACAGGTTTTTTGGCTATGACAAATGGCCTGAAAGTTAGTTCTTGGTCAGTTTATCACCAAATCAATATGATAGTGTGAAACAGTGGCGGAACCTCCGTTATCCAGGGTGACAACCCTTTGTTGGAAATTACACTGTGTAGATAGGTAAAAATAATAATGTGCACATTACTATATTGTTAGATCCCCTTGGCTTCTTCATGTGTTTACTTTTTTATATTTTGACTCCCCTTAATGAAAATCCTAGTTCCGCCACTGACATGAAACTATATGCATTTTGGCGTCTTATGAGCAATAGGATGTTAGGTTGCACACTATCAAAAATCAGAGTACGGAATGCAAATTGCTAGACAACAATAAAGATGAAAATTCCAGCTCCCAATCTTCCAAAGTGCAATCAGTGAACTTATACCTATCATTAACTGGGTGCACCAAATTCTCCAAAGAGAGGTGGTCCCTTACGTCAAACTAGAATAACATGGCAATTCATCCTTCTTTTCGGAAACTGGGGTAAAATAGACTGGTGAAAGCAATCTCTCTATAGTTTGTACATCATCAAATCACGGAAGCCGATACTCAAAATGGACTAACAAAAAAGACTATCAAGTAGAGTTGAAGAAAATACAATATGACACTTAACAGGCACAACCTTGTCCTAGAGAGCAATCATAAAACAACAACAAAGTTTTTTAAGTCCAAATTAAGACAATAGATTGACTTCTGATTTCTGATGTTCAAAAATATCACTACTGTGTTGCATACTACTGCTTCACAGTTATAATAGTGGCCGTATTTCAACTGAAGAATCCTGAATGTTTTTGTTTATGCTTCTTGAATGTTGCATAGGGAATATTATGAAGAGAATAAATATGAACCAATATATGAAACTTAAAAACGAAAAGAATAATATCTTTGACATGGATTGATAGGCTGATGATATGTTCAGTGTTCTATTACTAAGCAGTTCATCAACAAATTGACTTCATAAATTAACAAGATTTACCTCTCCCATTGATGGGCGCAGTTCAGGGTCGTTCTGCACACACATGAATGCTGTTCTAGCCATGTGGTACACTTCATATGTGTCATAAGAGTCACCTATGCGAGGATCGATGAGCTCATGCAATGCAAGCCTTTTAATGAGTGGAATTGCCTGAAAATGCGAAAGATCAACTTCCCGTTAAATTGCACTCAAATTTTGAAATGAAAGTTCCCTAATCTAGCTAGATCTTTGAAGGAACCGAATCTGACTGTGATCCCAAGTAACGAAAGCCCAGAGAACATACCCATTGTCTAAGGGAGTGATGGCCCTCTCTCACTGAATCTACGGCTTTGCGTCCTGAAATTAATTGTATAAGAACAATGCCAAATGAATAGACATCAGTTCTTACAGACACAACGCCATTTTCAGCATATTCAGGAGCCAGATATCTGCATGAAGCAAGAAAAGCTTTTGGTGAATATCTGATTCAAAGTTGTCATCTATGTATGCAATGAAGTATAGGAATTGCTCACACCCCAACGAGCCAAGTATCCTCGTGTAAATCTTATCCTCGTCTGTCTTCCACTTAGCCAGGCCAAAGTCACCTATCTATGACAAATGAAAACAAATAGAATTATCCATATGAACAATGGAATGAGTATTAGCTTCTCAAGTGTTTTTATTCAGGTCTCAGTCCAGCTTGGAGGAACAGAAGCAGAGGGGCGGGGGGGACGAATGTGGTAACTACAAATTATCTGTTCATTCTATTTAGTCTAACAATACTAATAATGTTTCTGTGTGAGAATCAAAATGTGTAGATTTACCATGGGAACAAAGTCATGAGTGAGCAGTATATTGCTAGGCCTCAGGTCACGATGAATAATTGGACCTCCACGACATTCTTCATGCAGAAAACGCAAGCCCTTTGCAGTGCCGATGGCAATAGCATATCTGCAGTGCCACTCAAGGACATTTTCTGTATTCTCTGCCAAGATATTACCCGAAATAACTATTTATCTTGCGCTTTATGTTGCTGCACCAATATTTGACTTATCATAATTATACGTACCAAATAAGTGCCACTCAAGAGAATTATTGCAGATGTATTCATAGACCAAGATGTTAACATTTTCCTTGCAGCAATAACCCAAAAGCATAACAATGTTTCTGTGACGTGCAAAGCTCAAAACATAAACTTCAGAATGAAACTCGGAAAAGCCTTGTGTACTTGCTTCCTTCCGCACCTTTGCAGCAATGACCTGACCGTCTTTTAACCGACCTTTATATACACGACCATATCCACCTTCTCCAAGCAAATTATCCTTCGAAAAATAATCTGTTGCCAGCTGTATCTCTGAGAAACTGAATCTCATTGAATCCTTGATATATAGTTCTGTCTTTGCTCCACAAGCAATACAAAGAAATGGAGTATTAGAGGATTTCCTTGATGTAGGTGGTTTTCGTTCTTTCTGAATAACAGGAGGAATTGAATGCTTCAAGTCCTCTCTGGCAGACCTACCTGTTAAAATTTTTAAACAATTAAAGCACGAAGAACAGAAGATGATTCTCTACTCTGTCAAATGCCTTACAGTGTTACACTAGAGATTGTTACATCTTTCATCAACATCAAGGAGGCCAATACTATAACAGATTTGTATAATTCAACTAGTTTAAAAAACACCGAAAATAGAAAAAGCCTGTTTTAAACTCATGAGAACTGTAAGGAAAGATATTTCTTAGTATTCCTCTTCTTACCTCTTCCCTACAATGTTGAGTAGGAATCCAAACTACAATAGGACTACAAACATTTCAGGAAACAGAAGGTCTTTTAAAACCATGAAAACTGAAAGGGAAGATATCGTTGAGAATTCCTCTTCTGATGTCACTGCACTTCCGCAACTTAAAGTTATCAGCACAAGAACCACTACCAAAAGCCGATGATTTACCAAATTCTTAATGAGTAGTTCATATGCAAGAACAATAATCCATTTTCCCAAAAAATGAAGAACCAGCTAATTTTACAACTAGAATTAGTATAATGAACAATAATATAGAATCAAACAAGGCTTGGAGATACCTTTCAACCCACACAACAAGGAATAACTTCACTATGGTAATATTTGTTTCGTGTGAGCATGAGTATCATAATGAAGTTTTGTAACAACAACAGCAAGATTTTATGCTAGAATTTTAAAAATATCATGCTTTTTTGTTCATTCAGGGGTACAGCGTATAGGCCTACTTGTTAACATTAGAATAAATGAGTTGTTTTACATGTCCCTTAAAAGGTATCGGAGAAAAAGAAGGAAAAATCTAACTAAACAAGGTTAATGATATACGCATGCCACTGATATCAAGAGACATGGGTAATAGTACCCAAATGGCTGCATTTCTTTTAAAATTATTGTTAGAATAGCTATGTGAATATATATGTAATTAGTCCTAGTCCCATATGTAATAAGAGTATGTTATATATTATGTTTACTTATAAATAGGGTTCATTATATTACAATTAAGATCAATAATAGATTTTTCTCCCGTACATTCTCACATGGTATCAGAGCATCAGTAAGAAAAGATCATTGTACGTCATTTCAACGACATCCGGGAAGAAAGAACTCAGTCACAATTTTCCGGTGACCTAAGTGCCTGTTTGCATGAAATTCACTATTTATCAGTGTTGTACACAAACCAACACCACCACAAGGTCGTCATAGTCCCGCGGCGCGACCAAACCCTAGAAAACCCCACCAGAAAATTCCTACCCATGCGCCCTCACACGTCGGGCGCGTGAGACCCCTTCCAGCCAGATTCTGACAAACTTCCTTAAGGACAACTTACTAGCACGGCAATTCCGAGTTCACCAGTGCTATTTTCGACAGATTCCAACAACTTTGGAATTTCCGGCGAGCTACAGTGTTTTCCGGTGTAAAATAGTGTCCTTTTTCTCTGTTCAAAGTTTTCCCAGATATTTCTTCAGTTTTCCCAGAAGTTACTGATTTCCACTATTTCAAGTTAACCCTACAATGTTTAGTCAAGAATTTGAGAAATTAATAGTAGCGAAATGGGATCCAATACTATGAATAGTTGGATTGTTTCTCTACCAGATTATATTGAGTTCCTTCAATACAAAGCATGTAAACAGACATCTTCAGAGACAGCTTCTGTTGCTCAAACATGTAATAGCGTAACTTGTGTCTCCTAATCTTCATCCTCCGATTCTTTGGTCATTGATTCAAGTGCATATGATCATATTTCTGGTAATAAATCTCTTTTCACTAGTATTTTATATTCTCAATCTCTTCCAACAGTCACAATGGCCAACGGGTCTCAAACCATAGCAACTGAAATTGGTCAAGCAAGTCCACCTCCTTACCTTTAGATTAAGTTCTTTATGTTTCCGGTAGTCTTTTTAATCTCATAGACGTTAGTCATTTAACCAAATCACTTAAATGCTTTGTTTTATTTCTTGATGACCTTGTTTTTATACAGAAATGCAGTACGAGGCGAATCATTGGTACCGGGCATGAATCAAATGGACTTTATTAACTTATCCTTGCTAAATCACATGAACCCATATCAACAGCTTGTTTTGTTAATGATTGGGACATCTCAGTTTGTCAAAACTTCAGAAAATGGTACCTGGTTTGTCGTATTTATCTACTCTAGAGTGTGAGTCATGTTAGCTCGGTAAGCATACTCGCTCCCATTTCCCTCGGCGTCCTGATAATCGAGCAGAGTCACCTTTCACTTTAGTCCACTCAGATGCTTGGGGTCCTAGTTAGGTCAGTTCTACCTTGGGATTCTGCTGCTTTATTAGTTTCATTGATATTATTCCAGGTGCACTTGGATATTCTTAATGAAAAATCGATCTGAGCTGTTTTCTATTTTTCATACCTTCCACACTAAAATCAAAAATCAATTTGGGATTTTTATCCGTATATTTCGTAGTGATAATGTCCTAGAGTATTTGTCTTTTCAATTTTAGCAGTTTATGAACTCTCATTGTATCATTCATCAAATATATTATCCACACACATCTCAACAAAATAGGGTAGAGGAAAGAAAAAATAAGCATCTCATTGTGACTGCTTGTACCTTACTCATACAGTCTCATGTTCCATTGCGTTTTTGGGGAATGCAGTTCTCACATCTTGTTATCTTGTTAATCGTATGTCATCCTCAACTATCCAAAATTAAATTCTATTCTTTGTGTTGTTTCCTCACTCACCCTTGTTCTCTCTTCCACCTCTTGTCTTTGGGAGCGCATGTTTTGTTCATAACCTTACTCCAGGAAAAGATAAGTTAGTTTCTCGTGCTCTTAAATGTGTATTTCTAGGTTACTCGAGAATGCAAAAGGGATATCGATGCTACTCACCTGACCTCCAGCGGTGTCTTATGTCTGCTGATGTTACTTTCTTTGAAACTCAACCATACTTCACAGGCCTAACTGATCACTTAGACATTTCTGAGGTGCTACCAGTTCCATCTTTTAGAGATTCAGTCACTATTTCCCCTTCACCTTTCTCCACGACTCCATCACCTACAACCTCAACTCTAGCTCCAGCCCCACCACCTATAGCTTTTCCTGCATTCTCAACCATAGAAGTCTTACAGTTACCAAACGTTGAGGAATCTAGTGTACTCCTCCTAGAACCCCAGCTACAGGAACACCACTCTTGATTTATCATCGTCGTCCGCGCCCAACATCAGGCCCAGCTAATTCACGTCACACACCTGACCCTACTCCTACTGCAAACTTGTCTCTTTCTAATCAGTCTATTGTACTTCGGAAAGGTGATGGACCACACTTAATCCTAATCCCCATTATGTCGGCTTAAGTTATCATCGTCTGTCATCATCCCATAATGTTTTTGTATCTTCTTTTTTCTTTGTTTTCATCCCTAAGTCTATAGGTGAAGCATTGTCTCATGCAGGATGGCGACAGGCTATGGTTGACGAGATGTCTGCTTTACATACAAGTGGTACGTGGGAGCTTGTTCCTCTACCTTCAGGTAAATCTACTGTTAGTTGTCATTGGGTGTATGCAGTCAAAGTTGGTCCAGATGGATGGGTTGATCGACTTTAGGCTCGTTTTGTTGCCAAAAGGTATACTCAGATATTTGAGCTCGATTACCGTGATACTATCTCTCCTATGGCTAAAATAGCATCAGTCCGCCTTTTTCTATCCATGGTTGTTGTTCGCCATTGGCCTCTCTATTAGTTGGACATTAAGAATGTTTTTCTTCATGGTGACCTTGAGGATGAAGTTTATATGGAGCAACCACCTGGTTTTGTTGCTCACGGGGAGTCTAGTGGCTTTGTATGTCGGTTACGCCGGTCACTCTATGGTCTAAAGCAGTCTCCCCAAGCCTGGTTTGGTAAGTTCATCACAGTTTTTCAATAGTTTGGCATGATGCGTAGTAAAGCTAATCACTCTGTATTTTATCGGCATTCTGCTTCAAATCTCTGTATTTATCTGGTGGTTTATGTTGACGATAATGTTATTACCAGCAATGATCAAAATGGTATTACTAAGTTGAAGCAACATCTCTTTCAGCACTTTTAGACTAAGGATCTAGGCAGATTAAAGTATTTTCTAGGTATTGAGGTCGCTTAGTCTAACTCAGATATTGTGATCACACAACAGAGGTACGCCTTAGATATTCTTGAGAAGACATGATAGACTGTAGACCTGTTGACACTCCTATGAATCCAAATTCTAAACTTCTACCAGGATAGGGGGAGCCACTTAGCGATTCTGCAAGATATAGGTGGCTGGTTGGTATATTAAATTATCTTCCAGTGACTAAACCTGACATTTCCTTTCCTGTGAGTGTTGTGAGTCAGTTTATGGATTCTCCCTGTGATAGTCATTGGGATACAATTGTCCGCATTCTTCGGTATATAAAATCAGCTCCAGGCAAATGGCTATTGTTTGAGGATCGAGGCCATGAGCAGATTGTTGGATACTCAGATGCTAATTGGGCAGGATCACCTTCTGATAGACGTTTTACGTCTGGATATTGTGTTTTAGTAAGTGGTAACTTGGTGACGTGGAAGAGCAAGAAACAGAATATTGTTGCTCGGCTAAGTTGCTCGGACACGGGTGCGGGTGTCCGACACAGGTGCAGATCTAGAGGTCGGATCCTTCGAGATGTAAATTCTAAGATTCGGGGATACAGATCCTAGTATGGATACAGGTGCAGGGATCCGGCTAAAATTAATTCAAAAAAAATAAAAATATATCTAAATTTGTAAGAAATCTAGTGGAATACTTATGTATAGCTTGTAAAGTGTGGATTTCTTTTTTATTCTTAAGTTGTAAATAAGTAAAGGATTGATGACGTAGATAAGGTATGTTATTTTCTTCAAATTTATCCTAGTTTTGGTTTTGATTTCGGGAATCAAATTGTATCTTGTATCGAATTTTTCCATCGGTTGTGGTTAAACTGTTAAAGTACCCAAAGGTGTTTGACCAAATCCGGTATGGATCCCATACCCACACCCATACTAGTGTCGTGTCGACACAGGTGCGGCACCTAAACTGAAGTGTCGGAGCAACTTAGTTGCTCGGTCTAGTGCAGAAGCAGAATATCGAGCAATGGCTATGGCAACATGTGAGCTAGTTTAGATCAAATAGCTGCTCAAGGAGTTTGAAATTCAGTGAAAACTTGTGTGTGATAATCAAGTCGTCGTTCATATTGCATCGAATCTAGTATTCCATGAGAGAACTAAACACATTGAGATTGACTATCACTTCGTAAGAGAAAAGATACTCACAGGAGATATTACCACAAAATCTGTGAAGTCGAATGATCAGCTTGTAGATATTTTCACCAAGCCCCTTACTGGTCCTCATATTAGCGAGCTAAGTAAAACAACCCAATTATTAATTTTCACAATTTAAAAATAAAAAGAAATAAACAAGTAAATTTCATAACTCAGTAAATAACACAAAGAGAGGTTGCTCTGATGGTAAGCAACCCCCACTTCCAACCGAGAGTTTGTGAGTTCGAGTTTCCCCAAGAGCAAGGTGGGAAGTTCTTGGAGGGAAGGATGCCGGGGGTCTATTTGGAAACAGCCTCTCTACCCCAGGGTAGGGGTAAGGTCTACATACACACTACCCTTCCCAGACCTCACTAAGTGGGATTATACTAGGTTGTTGTTGTTGTTGTATTACAATTAACATCAATAATAGATTTTTCTCCCGTGCATTCTCACAATTATCATCATGCTAGCTCACCTGATCTTTCTTGCATAGGATTGGCACTAAAATCTTCGAGTGAAGTGCTATTCTCCGGTTGTTTGTATGTCACCATTTCATTGTTTGCAATTTCGGAGCTTTCCACAGAACCTGAGTAGTTCATCGAAATAACAGATTGCTCTGTGTTTTCTTCAGTCGGAGGAGGTGCCAAGGGTACTTGCTTGGACAAAGAAAAGTATAACTTATTCTCAATGCTGTCCGCATCAATTATGGAATAAGGTCTCATAACCTTCACAAACAAGTTATCACTAATTAATGCAACTTTGCAAGGGATGTGTTTAAGGTAATACGTCAAATCCCGCCTGAGGTACCTGTAAGGGTTTAACCTTGTCATAATTAGAGAATAGAAAACAATATCATAGAGTCAAACAAACATGAGATTCTATCAGCAATATAGAGGCAATAAACATATAAACCATAGATCCAAAGTAGGAAGCAGAAGATGACATAAAAATTAATCCAAGAGGCTTACTTTTGAAAGATAAGTACTGACTTCCTTGTAAGAACTACAAAAATGCGGACATGGTGTTTCATAGATCCAAAGTTGGAAGCACATCAGTATAGATTTAACCAGGGAGGCTGAATTCTCAAGGATAAGTGCTGACTTTCTGGTAACAAATAGAAAATGCATGGTTTTTCTCGAATCAAATGAGAGAAGAGTCTTGCAAGACATTGTTCCACCTTTGATAAAATCATTGAGCTTTAGATTTATGCGCTTCTGTTTGTATCAGACAGTAGTTACGAAGCTCAGAAATCAACATCAGAAGCACCAGATATGGAATAAACAAAGACCTACTTTGGACTGAGGGAACGTGCATCGACCCAGCTCTACTTAATAGCGGCAAGACCTTTTCATACGTGCATGCATATTGTGGATGTCATGTAGTTTTTTAGTTCAATAACTTAAATTTGCTCTTATCTTCATGAAACCAAATATTCATGATCCCATCAGCGAGTCGAGGGACTAGTTTCATGGACTTTAAAAGTTACATTTCCTCTTCATGTTCTTTTAGCGAGTACCACCAAGCATCATGCTTAGTGGCTAATTTTATCTCTTCATGTTGAGAAAGTCTGTCATGTTTCTTTCCTTTCAATAAAACCAAGCTTTAAGAAAGTTTTTGAATTATCAACTTCCCTTTTCTCTTCTTCTAACTAAGGAGCAAAATCTTTGCAAACAGAAGCCTGATTTTCCAACCACAATAAGCAACAAAATATATTGCAATCACACGATATTAATAATCTATGCGCAAACATAGATGATATTAATTCATACGATATTAATAATCACTGGCTAGAGGGTTTCAAGGTGGGAAGTGCAGATGGTAACTCTGTTACAGTCTCCCATCTGCTCTATGCAGATGATACTTTGATTTTTTGTGGAGCTGAAAAATCACAGGTCTTATACCTCAATCTTACACTTATGATCTTTGAAGCTATCTCAGGCCTACACATGAACATGTTGAAGAGCATCATCTACCCAGTCAATTCAGTTCCAAACTTGGAAGAGCTTGCGGAAGTAATGTGTTGTAAGGTGGACTCTTTCCCTACAACGTATCTGGGTCTTCCTCTGGGAGCTAGATACAAAGCTCTAGCCTCTAGGTATCTAGAACGGAGTAATTGAAAAATTTGAAAAAAAGTTGGCTTCCTGAAAAATGCAGTATCTTTCTCTGGGTGGTAGAATTACACTCATCAATAGTGTGTTGTTTCCAATCCCAGCTAAGGTCCAGAGGAGACTTGATCAATTAAGGAGAGATTTTCTATGGGAAGGTAATAGTCAAACTCACAAACTCCATTTGGTTAAATGGCCAAGAGTTGTTCTCCCCAAAGTGCATGGAGGGCTAGGAATAAAAGATCTCACTTTACACAACAAGAGTTTGTTAATGAAATAGCACTGGCGGTACAACATGGAGAACCCTGGGCTGTGGAAAGTTGTAATACAAGCAAAATATGGGGTGGCAAAGAACTGGTGTACTAGACAGAGTAGACTGCCACATGGTTTTGGGCCATGGAAACACATTTCAAAGTTATGGGGTGACTTTCAACTCAAGTCATCACTCAAGCTTGGGAATGGAACTCATATTTCTTTCTGGAAAGATAGATGGTTAGGGTTAGAGATCCTGAAAGACGAACACCCAAGTCTATTTCTATTGGCCAGCAACAAGGATTCCACTATTGAGCACTATTGGCAAGATAACTCATGGGCACTGCAGTTCAGAAGAGATATCCAAGACTGGAAACTAAATGACATTTTGTTATTCAGTAAGTTTTTGTATATGAGCAGCCACACTTTTGTTGTATATTTTTTCTATGCATCTTCTTGATGCCATTTAATGAAATTATCTTACTTCATCAAAAAATTAATCTATGTGCAAACATTAAACATAATAATCTATACAGAGTAAAATCCCAATTCTACAAATCAGCCTTATGACTAACAGGTATAGACTTATCTGTGCATTTTTAATCAGAAAAAAAAGTAGAGAGACAGGGTAAACAAAGGCGGAACATCTTGTGACAAAAGCATTGCAGAAGAATAGAAAAACTCCAAACAAGGGTCCATGCCAATTCCCTGAAGATCCATTTGTATCCCTTAAATACTGGTGGACCAAAATCAAAGCTACTCAACGAACAATAGAACAAAATGCCATTCAAATAGTTCCTTAAATGAGAATTATCAATAAGTCCTTAAAGGAAGAGTTAAAAACCTAAGCTGAGCAAAGATGCCCAGTTTTGCAATAGTTAAGGTTCCAACTGATCGTAACGGTTTGGAAGATGGGAAGAGATATATTTATTTACTCATTCAGATTACGAAACGGTCTCATGATGCCGGGATGGATTCCTTTTCTATGGAACAACCACATTGCAATGTTGTCATAAGAGATGGTAGCAACACTGAGACCAGAAACTCTTTGCTCTTTGCCATGTTAATTTTTCCATCTTATTTTTAAAAGATACTTGCTCCCAATGAAAGAGACGGCATGCAAACTACAGGAACTGGAATTACCATGGTAACATCAGAGAACATACCTATCTAGTACAACACATGCCGCATCGATAGTTATAACCTCTTGTACAACCACCTTCCTTACTGGAGTCCCAGCCGTAATTTTGACTTCAATGTCAACCTAAGCAAAATTTATAGTAATTTGTAGTAAGAACATATTACTACGCATAGCGGGAGCTTAGTATACCAGACTGCCCTTTTTTTGTAGTAAGAACAAAACTAAAAGGGATATAAATATATATAAAAAATAAAATGCATTGCAGTGGACAGAAATATAATGAGATGAGATAGCTAGAAAGACAAGTATAAGAATAGCTTGGGCGTTCAATTAAAATTCTACTCCATCCAGCTGCTTACAGCTGCATGCTAATAAGACCATTCCAAGAAGATCATGGAATTCAAAGATATTCCGTCTGGCTGGATAAAGGAAGAACCCATGGATATCCTAAGAATATTTTTTTGGAGAAACCTCAAAATATATAGAATGCGGGCAGCTCATATCATCTGCCTTGTAAGATAATAGCTCTCAAATTATAAACGAATTAAGCAAGGGATGATACAAACTATATAAACTGCTTTTTTGATATTGTCTTATCAAATCTGGAAGGGACGATCATCTTTCTATTTCTGCTACTATGCCACTCTTTATTTCAGTTACTTTACTTCAAGATTCATAAATCCTACAGGCTGAATCAGTGTTAGAGTGTGATTTCTATTAAGGTGGACGCCAGTTTATATGTTGATGAACCGGTGATTAA
Organism: Nicotiana tabacum; assembly: GCF_000715075.1. Taxonomy (NCBI): domain Eukaryota; kingdom Viridiplantae; phylum Streptophyta; class Magnoliopsida; order Solanales; family Solanaceae; genus Nicotiana; species Nicotiana tabacum. The sequence continues at coordinate 76,497,210 of NC_134095.1, read as the reverse complement.
CATTCTTTTGCACTTTCATTTAATTGCCGTTTTCCTTATGTAACTGGGCTCTATGTGGGTGTTGTTCCCCCTATATAATTGAGGTTAAGACAATATAAAAGTGGCAGTTTCTAAACCAAGTTCAAATACTTTGGGAGCTGTAATGTCTACTCCTATTGTGAACATCCGAAAATTAATTTTTTCAAAAGCTAATCTGTACTGCATCAGTTTATTTTTGAGATTTCATTGATATGCTAACACACGGATATGAACAAACTCCAAAAGACTGTAATGTAGTAGGTCAGACTCAACCACATGCCTCCAGAGTGAAGCAAACTTGCTAGGCCAGTGTGAAGTAAACATTTCCAGGATTTTCAAAAGGGTGGCTTCTATGGATACTTCTAGCCGCGTTCTATGATATATCAATTAGCAGTTGCTTGCAGTACAGAGCTATTATTAGGATTAAGCTGTATATATTACCCCTTCACCTTCACAGTCTTGGGCACTTTGCATGAGCATGTTCACATATGTATCAACCTTCTTTGTTACCTCTTTTTCAATTTCACGTTTGTGAGTTCCAAAAATGGACAGTGGCTCGGCTTCCATTTGATAACCCACTGCGCACAAAAATGAGGGAGCAACCCATACTGTAAGGATGTATAACATACAAGATAAGAAGTCAGCTAAAGACATGAGCAATGATACAGTGGTCAATCGCACACAAGGGCCTATGTATTGTGCTAATACCGGGTTCAACTAAACCCATACGCAGAGTAAAAATTTATATATAAAAATTTATTAAAATTGCAAATATAGTAGATATAAACCCATAACTTCAAAAATAAAATGTGTTGAATGCTAAAACCATTAAATGTTGAACCCATAGAATTTAAATACTAGATCTTATTGAGGAAGCGTGTCAAGATAATAGAAGGAAAAGGATATTTAGGAGAGAAACAATAAATTGCACAAGACAAGACAAGACAAGATTTACGTGGTTCTGCAATTTTTGCCTACTCCACGGCCACACAAAGAATAGCTCTTTATTAATTGAAGAGAGAAAGAAGAAGTTTTGCGATGCTCTACAAATGAAAATGTAGACCCATATTTATAAGCATTTGAATGCCCTGCCGAGGTAAGCGCTTACATCATAAGAATGTCGATGTAAGCGCTTACATCATAAGAATGCTGAGGCAAGCGCTTACATCACAAGAATGTCGATGTAAGCGCTTACATCATATTTTCATCTCTTTTTGATTTTTCTTTCTTTTGTTTTGTCTACTTTCACATACAACAATAGGTTTGGTCCTATCAATCTCCCCCTCAAACCTATGTTACATCAAGAAAGAAAATAAAGAAAGATTTGCTATTCTCTGGTGGCGCCTTCACTCTATCAGTCTTGAAGGCTAACTGAGGCAGTGCACAGCCTCAGTTTGTCAACACCGACAACTTTGGTCAACATGTCTGATGGGTTCTTTGATCCTGGTATCTTCTGTAGGGAAAGAGTTCCTTCATTTATCAACTCTCGGATATGATGATACCTCAACTGGATATGCTTCGATCTTGCATGAAACACTGGATTCTTGGCAAGATGAATTGCACTCTAGCTATCGCTGAAAAGCTCACAATTGTCCTGCTCTTTACTAGCTCTTTAAGAAAATTCTTGAGCCAAATCATCTCTTTTCCAGCTTCTGAGATTGCCATGTATGCTGCTTCAGTGGTAGATAGAGCAACACTTTTCTGAAGTCTGGACATCCAACTAATAGCAGTACCACCCAAGGTGAACACGTAGCCAGTGGTACTTTTTCGACTATCCAGATCGCCACCTAAATTTGCATCAGCAAAACCTTGTAAGATAATATTGCTCTTTTTAAAACAAAGTGTCATACCTGAAGTGCCTTTGAGATATCGCAATATCCATTTTACACCTTTCCAATGCTCCTTTCCTGGATCTGACATGTATCTACTGACAACTCCAACTGCATAGGCTATGTCAGGTCTAGTGCAAACCATAGCATACATCAAACTTTCTACTGCTGAAGCATACAGAACTTTGGACATGTACTTCCTTTCTTCATCTCTCTTAGGTGATTGGTCCTTTGACAGATTTAGATGGCTTCCAAGTGGAGTGCTTCTGGTCTTTGCATCATGAAGACTGAACCTGCTTAGTACCTTCTGTATGTACTTTTCTTGAGACAACTTTAAGGTTCATTCCGACCTGTTTCTGCTAATCCTCATCCCAAGCATTTGCTTAGCTGGTCCTAAGTCTTTCATTTCAAACTCCTCCGCCAGTTGTTGCTTAACCAAGTTGATCTCATTTATGCTAGATCCTGCAATTAGCATATCATCAACGTACAACAATAAAATGATATAGGATTCATCAAGATTTTTGATATAACAGCAATGGTCCATCTCACATCGTGTGAAACCATTTTTATGCATGAATCCATCAAATTTCTTGTACCATTGTCGGGGAGCTTGTTTCAAACCATACAAACTCTTCTTCAACCTACACACAAGGTTTTCTTTACCAGAAACTTGAAAACCTTCAGGTTGCTTCATGTAGATGTCTTCTTCAAGGTCACCATGCAAGAAAGCAGTTTTAACATCTAGCTGCTCCAAATGCAAATTTTCTACAGCTACGATACTTAGCACCAACCTGATAGTAGTTAATTTGACTACAGGAGAGAAGATCTCGGTGTAATCAATTCCTTCCTTCTGCTGAAAGCCTTTTACAACTAATCGTGCTTTGTATCTCTTCTTACCATCATGCTCTTCCTTGACTCTGTACACTCACTTGTTCTTCAATGCCTTCTTTCCTTTTGGTAACTCCGTAAGTATCCATGTTTTATTCTTTTGAAGAGAATCCATCTCTTCTTTCATGGCTAGCTTCCACTTATCAGAGTCTATCACCTACATTACTTCAACAAAATGTTCTGGTTCTCCAGCATCAGTAAGAAGTAAATAGTGAAGAGAGAGTTAACCTATCTGTAGCATTCGTGACTCTTTTAGATCTCCTCAATGTAGGTTCATGAGTAACAGAATCCGAATTTGATTCAGGTCCTGATTCCAGATTTGGTTCTGGATTTGATTCTATCTCTGGTTCCGCTTCAGGTTCGGCTTCTAGTTCTTCTTCAAATTCGGCTTCTGGTTCTTCATCTTTAATTTCAGAATCAGTTGTAATCCCTCTAGCTACTTCATTTTCTGAGATTTCTTCTAACTCAACTGTTTCAGACATTGTCTATTTGCTGGTGTTGGTTGGTTCTACTTCAAGCTTGTCCTTGTACATCACATTTTCATTAAATGTGACATTCCTGTGTCTTAGGATCTTTCTATTCTGATCATCCCAAAACCGATAACCAAAATTATCATCACCATAGCCAATAAAGAAACATTTCTTTTCTTTAGGATCAAGCTTATCTCTATCATTAGAGTTTACATGCACATAAGCAACACAACCAAAAAATTTCAGATGTGAGAGAGTTACCTCCTTTCCTGTCCATACCTCCTCAGGAATTTCAAAATTCAGCGGTACAGAGGGTCCCCTGTTTATGAGGTAAGCTGTCATGTTAACAGCCTCCGCCCAAAAATACTTCGGCAATCCAGAATGTATTCTCATACTTTTGGCTCGTTCATTCAGGGTTCTGTTCATCCTCTCAGCAACACCATTTTGTTCCGGTGTTCCAGGAACTGTCTTGATCATTCTGATCCCATTCTCCGAGCAAAATGCTTTGAACTCTTGGCTATCATACTCTCTTCCATTGTCAAACTTCAGATATTTTAACTTTAGACTTGTCTAATTTTCAACTTCATTTTTCCATCTTTTAAAGGTAACAAATACATCAGATTTATTTTTCAGAAAATAAACTCATACCTTTCTTGTGGAATCATCAATGAAGGTGACATAATAGCGTGAGCCTCCTAGAGAAGTTACAGGAGCTGGTCCCCACACATCTGTATGCACTAGTTCCAACTTCTCTTTATTTGGCGTCCTTCCCACCTTTGAGAAACTAACTCTCTTTTGTTTCCCGTAAATGCAATCTTCGCACAAACCTAATTCAACATGTTTTAGGTTTGACAACCTCTTTTTGGATGCCAAAAGCTTCATTCCCTTCTCACTCATATGCCCGAGCCTCCGGTGCCACAATGTTGTATCACGACCATGATCAATTATTGTTATAGTATCTCTTTCTATTGCAGTTGCATACAGTGTTCCCCTTTTGAAGCCTCGTGCCACAACCAAATTTCCTTTGGTTATCTTCCACGATCCGTTGCCGAATGTTGTTGTATATCCTTCATCATCAATATGACCCATAAATATCAGATTTTTCTTGAGGCCGGGAACATGTCGTACATTTTGCAATTTCCATAGCGTGCCTTGTGAAGTCTTTATATGAACTTCACCTTTTCCGGCAATGCCGAGAGGTTCGCCGTCTGCTAGATAAACTTTCCCAAATTTTCCAGCAATATAATTATGCAATAATTCTTTGCATGATGTAGAGTGAAAGGATGCACCTGAGTCCAGAATCCAAGATTCGACTGGACTGTCTGCACAACAAATTAGTGCATCACCGACTTGTTCACCAATTACATTTGCTGAATTTTCTTCCTTCTTCTTCTTTGGTTCTCTACATTGACTACTGTAGTGACCCTTTTATCGCAATTCCAACAAGTAATGTCCTTGCGATTTTTGGATTGTCCTCTTCTCCTTGACTTTGATCTGTCACGACCATAAATCTGTCCTCTTTGGTTGATTCTCCCCCTGCTTTCGGTACTAAAAGCAGATCCTGGGGAATCACTTGATTCTCTTCGGCGAATATCTTCGCTTAGAACCAAGTCTCTAATATCATTCAATTTGAGTTTGGTACTTCCTGATGAACTGCTAACTGCAGTTACTGTTGCAGACCAACTCTCCGGTAGAGATGATAGTAGAATCAACGCCCTGATTTCGTCATCAATTGTTATATTAACAGAACTCAACTGAGTTAATATTGTATTAAACTCATTGATATGTTCTGTGACTGATCCACCTTCTGTCATTTTTAAGTTGAACAATCGGCGCATCAAATAGACTTTATTTGAAGCAGATGGCTTCTCATACATATTTGATAACGCCTTCATCAGGCCTGAAGTGGTCTTCTCATTAATGATGTTAAACGTCATATTTTGTGTTAGCGTCAAACGAATCACACCAAGAGCTTGGCGATCTAATAGATCCCAATCCGCTTTGGACATAGTCTCCGGTTTCACCTCGGTCAGAGGTAAGTGTAATTTTTTCTGGTACAAATAGTCCTCTATTTGCATTTTCCAGAATCCAAAATCTTTGCCATTGAACTTGTCAATCTTAACCTTCCCTTCTTACGATGTCATTTTTCACAACAACAATTTATGTGAATAGTGCTTGTGAATAGTAACGATGATCAATAGTGTCGCACTATTCTTGTGAATAGTACCTGCACCAATACTGTACTTTTCTACCAGAATTACACTGTCTGTGCTATGATACCAGTTGTTGAGGAAGCATGTCAAGATAATAGAAGGAAAAGGATATTTAGGAGAGAAACAATAAATTGCACAAGACAAGACAAGACAAGACAAGAAAAGACAAGATTTACGTGGTTTGGCAATTTTTGCCTACTCCACGGCCACACAAAGAATAGTTCTTTATTAATTGAAGAGAGAAAGAAGAATTTTTGGGATGCTCTACAAATGAAAATGTAGACCCCTATTTATAAGCATTTGAATGCCCTGCCGAGGTAAGCGCTTACATCATAAGAATGCCGATGTAAGCGCTTACATCATAAGAATGCTGAGGCAAGCGCTTACATCACAAGAATGTCGATGTAAGCGCTTACATCATATTTTCATCTCTTTTTGATTTTTCTTTCTTTTGTTTTGTCTACATTCACATACAACAACATGTTTGGTCCTATCAGATCCGCCTCTGATCGCATGTAATTATTCAGCTAATACTGGTCTACCACAGTTCCCCCTTGACCATAAAAATGGCATAATATGTAGAAACTATGTATTCCCTATATGCACTTCAACTGTCACAGGAAAGAGGAATCATGCATAATACAACTGGAGTTGTAAGCTTTCGTGAACCAAAAAATATGGCTCCCCGCTAAAGTGACTTTGGTCATAACTTAGCAGCGATAAACAAGAACCAATTCTCGATGACAAAAACCATTCTAGTTGAACCCATTAGCTATCAAATCGGAAAGTTCATTTTGGCGAACGGGAAATGGTGAAAATTGAAAGCTTCTATAAGGCATTAGCAAGCAATAAAAAGAGGAAAATGCTAGAAGATATATCCTTGCTTACTTGTCAATGTGATGGAACTAATGGACAAGTGAAAAAAGTAGAAATTTATTGTTCATTCTTAAGAAACTAGTTTATAAGGTGTACAACACAGAAAATGCAAGATTAAACATAATAAGAAGAAATTACACTTTATGTCACTTGGCCCACTATCCTAACAAAATACCGCGCATATTTTTCCTTCTTACCCGGTATGACCCAGTTTTATATTGTTGATTTTTTTTTTCAATGATTAGCCATCGCCTCCCCCACTCTTTTTCTTTATGCAGAGAAAATTTTTCGATTCCCAAATTCTCTTTCAGACTTTCTCCCCATCCCACTTTCTCTTTCATTTTCAATCTCTTGCTCTTTCATTTTCAATCTCTTGCTCCCCACCCCACTGTCTTTGTCGTCGACTAAATTTTCTAGGTGCAAAGGAAAGAGATTGAGCTGTTGAGAATTCTGATGATCATGAGTGCTAGCGGTGGACGTTACCGGCATATGATCTGACGGTTGAGATTTTTTAGGAGAAAACTTGGGTTTTCTCCGCTTGCTTTTGGTTTTGGATTTACGATTTTTCTTGCCCATGGACATACTCAGATCCCTTCACTTGTTCTTCTTGGTTTTTACACAGCGACTCAATAGAATAAGTTCTTGTTCTTCTAAGTTATGAAATCTCCTTTTTTTTTTTGGTAATTTTGCTTGTTCTTCTCCTTCTTCTTCTTCTCACTTTAAATAACTTCTGAAGGGAGGAAGAATGATGTATATGTTGTATATACATATATATATACGTTGTATAATCATGTATATTTGTGGGTATTCTCATAGTTATACAGAATTATACATTATTATACACAAGTATACAAGATTATACATAATTATAACCATGTATATTTGTGTGTATAACAATGTATATAAGGTGTTTAATAATGTAAATTTTTATTTTTTCCAGTGAAATAAGAATTTCTCTTACAAACTTTAAATTTTGCAAGAAAATATAAAAATAAAATTATAGACTCTAAGAATGAATATATTTTTATTTTTTACTTTAACTTCCTGATATTGTGAAGTTTAGGAAGTACTATACAGCGGGAAGTAAAAAATAAATAAGAATGAAAATGGAAAAAGGGTAAAGATAAAAATGAAAGAAAAAAGTGAAATTTGATTTAGGCGTTTTGGGTGTAGTTGATGAAGTTGTGGGTTAGGCGGCTGAAAATTATTTGTGGGCTACCGCATGAAAACTGTATTTGTGGGTTAGGCAGCTGAAAAGTGCTTTCCCCAAGAAGTGTACTTATGTGAAATTATCCCACATAATAATTACACCAACATCATACTCCATCAAGTTCATGAACAATCTCTACATGTACAATTGCAGAATTTTATGTTTTACGTACCATCTTTTAAGGCCCTACAGATCTTTTCTCCAGACACTTTTAGAGGAGAGAAATTTTAAGAACCACAGTACAAAGTGTTATACATATCCTAAAGGGAGAAAATAGCATCTCATAGGTCAAATTGCAACTTCACAGAAATAAGAATGCATCTCCTTATAAAATTTTAGGCCGACATAATGACTTCAAAAGTTTGAGTTGAGCCTAAAATTAGATCATATTGTTCAGAGGACTCATCATCATCTGTAGAGTTATGAAAATCCATGGGAATAGAAAACTACTAATGACCTTATTATTTGAGTAAAATTTGTCAAGCACAACCCTCAAAATGTGGACGCCATGTTGATTCAAAGGAAGCTACAATTTGTAATATTTTCCTCCTCTCATTCATGCCCTCTTCCAAATGAAACAAATGGCAATTAATGATGTCAATATTAGAAGTTTTACTGTCGCAAAATCTAGTCAAAGATAAAATGTGCGATCACCCTCCAACTCAAGCACTAAAAAGTAGCAATCTTCCAATAGAAAATGAGATAGTAATTGCAAAAGGTGAGGCAGGTACTCACTAGGATGTAGATATTTATGCAAAATGCCAAGCACAATAATGGTATCGCCCGCGTGAAGAATGTTACCCTGTGCTCTGATCTCATTGATAGTTTGCTTGATTTCCTGCTCAAAGTGATCCTTTGTAGCATCTAAAGCTATAACAATACGACCCGTTATTAGACTCTCACCATCTGTGTGGCTATAATTGTTACTCATAGATGATGCCATTTGTTGCAATTCAAGTTTCCAACACACACAAAAATATATAGCAGTTTTAATTTATTCTCTCTTTTGTTATTCAAAACAACTGAAAAGTAATAGAGTTAGTGAGAAATCTCAAGCACATATAAAGGTGTTAAAAAGAAACAGCGAATGAAACAATCAAACAAACGTGAGAATGAGAGATGGACAAATCAAATTTGGGGCCAAGAAAATTGTGTCTCAAAAAAATTTCTGGGGGGTAGAGGGGAATATTTAGAGTATATTTGGGATATTCTGAATGGATATACTGAATAATTTTCTGGCGGGAACTGGGAGCCGGCCATGAAGGAGCAAAGAAGAAATGGTGCCAAAGTGCAACAAGACAACAATATTCAATTTCGCCAGTTCACCAACATTTCTCCTCTGAAACTCCGACAAAATGCTACTGGTTACAAGTAGAAATGACAATGGCCGTGACCATATGTTAATTCCTACCTGCTTGTTCATTTATGGGACGCTCTTGCAAAAAATTTCTGGAATTCGACAAGTTTAGAAAGGAATGTCTAAAATTTCAAATTTGATGAGTAAAAGGGTAATACAGCTTAATTAAAGTAGTAGTTTATATTTATTGGTAGAATTGCTACATTGAATCCTTGCTATAGCTGCAAGCTTCCTCTATTGTTAGAAACCCCTCCCCACTCGTTATTGGATCATATAGGTAATTAACCATTTTTTACCGTTGCTATTAGCATTTAGCCATGATTAAAAAAAAAAACTATTAGACTTTAGCCCCTCCATTTAAATGCTGGTATATTTTGGAAAAAAGTACCCTAACACACAGAACAACTCCATCAATAGCTATTGAATTTCAAATTTTTTACAAGTGAAACTCCAGCATAATATAATGGAGTTCAAAAAACTATCTACAGATGAACACCATACTTGACTTTAAATCTCTTAAAAGTAAAATTTTAGCATACTATACTAGAATTCAAACATTTATAGGTTTAAACCTCAGTAATGGTACCTTATTTTGAACTCCATGACACAATCATAGAGTTTTAATTTCTACAAGTTGAAACTCTATATATATTATCCTTGAGTTCAAAAGAGGTACCATGGGTAAAATATTTCTTTTAGGTTCATACCCCAGCAATAATTACTCGGGTTCAACCCTCTATAGGTTCAACCTTCAACAACGATTACTAGGGTTTGTTCAACCTTTATATGTTCAAATACTAATAATGATTACTAGGATTCAAACCTTTTTACGTTCAAACCCCAGTAATGATTAGTAGGATTTGAATTCTTTCACATTATTTCAAATATTTTATTTTAAACTCTAAGAATCGTTCATGAATTTTACGCTAGCAAAAGCTTAAAAATCAGGAATCATTTCTGGGGCTTCGAACTCCAGTATGGATTGTTAGAGTTGTTTTCCATGATAATTGTCAAGTTTGTTGGACCAGTGGTTATTTTATCAATGCACTTGAAAAGGCGATCAAACTTTGGCTACACCAACTAATTTTTACCTCGTTTTTATAACATAGACTCTTGACTAACTTGTCACACCTCGGTTATTATATCATGTATATTATCTCCTATTACTCATTAGTGTAAGAATTGGATAACTTTACCTAATAAAGTTTAGACAGATATTAAAAAATTGCATAATCTATCTGTTGTAATTTGTGTGAATTTTACTATTTTGTGAGTTAAACAAGTTTTCTTTGATCATATTTTTTGCAAATACATTTTAAATATTTTGAATTGTTAACTATTGTAATTTAAAGTACTTTTTATTTAGTTTCTAAATATGTATAAATTTTACGTCAACAAATCTAAAAATATTATGTACGAATTCATTTCGATAATTAACCAGTTTGACATTCGTACTTCAAAAAAGGTTCACATAGACTGAAAAAGAGAGAGTAACTCTATCGTTAAATTTTCAAATTTTTTCCCCTTGTCATAACTTATTTATTTTAAAAGGTTTAAAATGTTATACAAAGTCTTAAATCGCGACCTCTGTCACATCTCTCCATAAAATCATCTCTATATAACAATCATTCACTATAAAAGCCAAGTTCTTTGAATCATTCACTTTAATTTCTTTGTAAAATTACCTCTTCATAACAGCTATATAGAATCCTTAAAATTATTAATAATAATTCTAATAATCTGCACGCAATCTTTTCTATTGAACAAAGTTTTCATCTTGCATAATACATATGATTTGAAGATTTGCATACGATATCTTATCCATTCGACAAATGCGAAAAAAAATATTTAGATAGAAAATTCAATTGATAAGCTCTTAGATTATCTTCAAGGAATTAAAACTATGGGATTGCTGAAAGTTTTGACACAAAATCTTTGCAAATTCAAGCGTTAAGCGCTAATAATAAGATAATGGAATCTACGAAAGATGCTACAATAATAAAGTTGTTCCATCAATCTTGAAAAAATATATTTTTCTAGTAGCTTTAATTTAAAATGTGTGCCTCAGAGTTTAGATCTTTGTACGTTTAGTTATGAATTTATTTATAACATATTAAATTTTGTAATATTTAAATAGTAAAATATGCATATCTTTTGAGATTTTAAATTTGAATTATTTTTCTTATCTTTTATATGTAATATTAAAAAAAATTATTAATTTTTGGATAATTTTGTGTACGACAGCCAAAAGGATATTTAAACGTCTGATGCTATTATAGGTATATAATAGTCATTTAATACAAAAATAAAAAAAAATATTAGAATAAACGGTATTTGTTATAGAAAAGTGTGATCGTACTTAAAAAAATTCATGTAAAACTAATTATTTAATCACTATTTTATCCACTACTACTGTACACATTTACCCCCGGTCTTTATACACTTTCCGCAATGACCACCTCCACCACTAGCCACTTTTGCCACCACTCACCTACATAATCAATTTTTACCATATAATTACCACTATCAACCACCTTCACTATCGGCTATCACCACCAACCATCTCCACCTTCAGCTTTCACCGCACAACCATTATTGTGTCAATCGCAAAAGCATCATATGATTGTATGTAATATTGTAAATTATTGCATCCAGTCTCTAGATATGTCCGTTTGGACTAAAATATTAAGTTTCTATTGTTATGTTTAGCCTAAAAGATTGGCCAGGATGAGAAACTGAATACTGCATGTCTCTTTCATTTTTGTTCACAATGTTTCTCAGAAATGCGTCTTCCATTCTTGATGTATTTGTCTCCATTGACTCATTTCATATTGCGAATGAACTATTATATGCTCTCATTTGACTTATACGTTACGTTTGCCAGGAATTGCGATCATGTGTTTAAGGCTTTTGTGGAGGAGTTAATCTCTCGGTTGCGGTTGCGCAGGCAATATAATGTGGATGGTGAGTCCATAATATATATTACTCAATCACCTTTTGGAGTTATCTTTCAGAACTCAGAAAATAATAAGTGATATGACAGTTGTCCATGGTCAATAGTGCTTGTTAATTACGTACATCTTTATTGCACATGATGACACAGTGATGTTGGTTGAAGTAGATTTGTCTCCAAACTCTTTTTTCAGGTAGGAAATTGTATGCGGTCAAAATCGTATGCCTCTGATCTATAGGCTTGAGGGATCATCTTGAGCCCGAATTAAGGCAAAGTTGAGTTCGAGCTCGAAGGACCAATCCCGAAGTTCGAAGACAGAGCACGATACATATCGAGGTCGAGTATGCTCTGTCACACCTCCTTTTTCCGCCCCAGCGGGGGCATAGGAGTTTTTTCCAATTAAAGGACAATCGAACCGGAATTTGTTTGTTTATTTCAGAGTCGCCACTTGAGAGATTTAGGGTGTCCCAAGTCACCAATTTTAATCCCGAATCGAGAAAAAGAATGACTCCATATTACAGTCTGCGCACCAGAAATCCGGATAAGGAATTCTGTTAACCCGGGAGAAGGTGTTAGGCATTCCCGAGTTCCGTGGTTCTAGCACGGTCGCTCAACTGTCATATTCGGCTTATTTATCTGATTTTAATACAATTATGAACCGATGTGCCAATTTTAACTTTTTACCACTTTATTATTATTATTTTTTAAAAGAATGTGAACATCGCTTAAAACACGTCTTTGGACTGCGTCACATGAAATGCACCCACAATCCGGAACACATTTTATTTGATGTTTTTGGGATTTGGATTTGGGTCGCATGAAATGCACACCCAAGCTTAAGAAAGTAAACTATTAAACACCCGCTTAAAGCGACTATCGCGTTATTATTTTGGGAAGGCCGTGAAATTTGCTAAACGGCCCTCCTGAATTCTAAGTAATATACACATATATTTTTGTGAGGGCCCCGCAATCTATGTGTTTTATTTGGCGAGGCTCGTCTCATTTTATTTAAAAGGATAAACCTATAGTGACTACATTTTTTCTATTAAGTTCGTCTCTAAAAATAAAAGGAAATCCCTCAATTAATTACATGCTGAAAAAGTCGAACTTATTAGTTATTAGTTTACGGTTAACGCAAACGGAAAATTGCAATCGAGTTTGTACCAGGAAGGATTGCTTTTATTCAATATTTTATCATTTACTAAAACTAGAACATGAGGTAGATACTCAATAATATTGAAACAAATTAATTATTCTTTAATTAATTTAAACTAACATTATTAGATGAAGAAGTTATACATATGCAACCTCATTACTCATTAATCAATCAACTACATTTTTATACAAAGAAAGGAAAATTATATTCAAACACAAATCTAAACAGGAGGAATTCAATCAGGAACAGAGCCGAATTAATATTTCATTTCGCTTCAAGCCGAGAGTGTACAAATGTGTACCTGGAAATGGAAGTATAAAAACAAAAGAAGGAGGGATCAACAGCAGTAATAACACAGCAACAGCAGATTCAGCAACACCGCAAAACCAGTAACAACCAGTAGAATAACCCAGTAACAGATTGAAAACTCAGCAATACCAAAGTGCAATCGCAGTCAAAGCAGAAGAGTAAAAGTATGTGTGTAAAAATCTGTCCTCCTTTTATTCTGTTAAAATCTTTTTTCTGTCCTCTTTCCGTTTTTTTAGTCCCCAGCTCTCAAAATGTCAAAGTCTGTCTAAAAAAACTCTCCCCTAAAATCTGATCAAGTTCTCTTTTTTTATCCCCAACCCTTTAATCAATTAAAATCAATCACTTTCTCCTACCAAACTCATTATCTTCTCACTCATCCCCCACTACATTAAACTAATATATCAAACCAACCCATTACATTTTGTCCCTCATGCCTACCATAAACAATTACCATATTCCCCTCCACTACATTTTGTCTTGTCCCCCATTTATATTAAACAACTATATCAAACATCACCCCATTATATTTTGTCCCTCATGCCTACATAAACAATTATAATAATGTTCAATTACCAAACTACCCCTCCGACCTTATTGCAATTTACCATTCTACCCCTGAATGTACTGCAATTTACCAAACTACCTTCATCAGCTCTAAACAATCGATTAATCAAACTTAACCAAAATATAGCCAAGATGACCAATTTCTCAACAATCTTCAACAACAAATCCCATGAACACGATAAACAACACAACTCAAAATTAATGGAATGAATTAACCATATTGGGAACCAATCCTGGTTAATTTAGACCATCAATGGATGAGCAAGGATACAACAATACAAACAACAAAATACATGATTCAAACTAAATCAACAAATCAAAAGCAAACATAAACACACATTAAATCACTGGATTAAACATGAACTTCAAACAAAGATGAACATGAACTAAATCTATTTTTTAAACAACAAACATGACGGATTAAATGACTCAAACAACATTAATAATTTCTGGAAAATACATAACAACATGAAACAAATTGAAGAAATAATCAATTAAATTTCAATTTGAATCTGACAAACATCAAACTAATAATTCCTTTTTTATAAAATAAATAAAATTAACATGACATAAACATGAAAAACAACTAATTAAATTTCCATTTGAAAATTAAATCAATAAAACACATGAACAAACTAAAAAATTAATTCAAACGATAGACATGAACAAAACAAACATTTGCCGATTTTAGATTCGAGAATATCAAAATAAAATACGGACAACATAAAACTCAAAATCTACTAATCAGATCGACACGAAATATGTACGGACTGTTTCGACAAACCTCGACCAAAGCTCAACCAAACGACGAAGAACACGAACCTAAGAAGCAACTGAAGGGACGATGAAACGCTAGCAGCGGTGAGGCGATGCAATGGCAGCCATGGCTGCCTGTGTTGATGAGGCAGAAGCTGGAGCAGCTGGGGACGCAGCAGGGGCGATGGCATCCACTTGGTCGCCGCTGGTTCTCGCGACTGTGGTCGGAGCTTGCGACTATGGTCGCGCTGGCTGGGGTTTGACAACGAAGAAGTAGCAGCCATTTTATTTTCCGTTTGGACGTAGCAGAAGCCGCATAAATGAGCTGGAAGCGAGTGGTCACAAGAAGGCAGTGGTCGTTCATGGCGGCGTCAAACACAGAGCTCGACGAAGAAGGTCGCCATGGAAGCTCAAGCTCGAGCTCGAGCTCGACGACGAAGAAGAAACAGTCGCGTGGTCGCAGCAGGAAGCCGAATCATGAGCAGCTCTAAGTCTACCAACTAGTGCATCAAGTGAACCCCAAGCTTGACGTAAAGGACAAGATGCTGGTGGATTTGGGTGTCCGTAAAAGGGACAGAGTTGAGTATGAACCTTAGTTTTTCCGAACTGATCGAGGTATGAACCTTAGTGGTCTATGGTTTCTTAAGTACTGACCGAAAGTGTTCCAATCTCTGCGTCTTTGGTTTTCATATTTGGCTTAGGGTTGCTGGAGAAGAAGAAGAGAGGGTGGGGGCGGGCGGATAGTTTTTCTTTTTTAGGGTTTTGGTTTTCTCTCTTTATTTTTTTGTGTCGGACCAAAAATGAAAAAATGAAGATAGGGGTGTTGGGTATTTGGGTTAATGGGGCGAACCGGGTCATGGGGAAGGTTGGGTAATTATTTGGGCCTGGGGTTGAAATTTGAAGAAGTGACCCAATCCGATTTTTTTTTGTATTTTCGTTCTCTTTTCTTCTTTTATTTTTCTAAAACTAAATTATAAAAATACTTAAATTATTATTAAGAACTAAATTAAGTTATAAAAGCGCAAATTAACTCCCAATAACAATTAACGCACAATTAAGTAATAATTAAGCATAAAATTGTATATTTGGACATTAAATGCTAAAAATGCAAACGATGCCTATTTTTGTAATTTTTATTTTTTGTAAAACAAACTTAATTACTAACAATTGTAGAATTAAATCCTACATGAAAAATGCGACATATTTTTGTATTTTTATTAATTTAACAAATAAACATGCACAGACAAATACAAATAATTATTCAAAAATATCACAAAATATCACAAAATTGCACACCAAAGAAGAATCATTTTATTTTTGAAATTTTTTGGGAGTAATTCTCATATTGGGCAAAAATCACGTGCTTACAGCTGCCCCTCTTTTCCCGAAGACACGAAGGGTTTTCGTGCAAAGATAAAGCGAGCGATTTTTGCTCATCCGAGTACTCCGTGTGAAGCATTTTTTTGAAAAAGACTTAACCGAACCTTTGTTTCAAAGGTTTCCTACATATCCTGGGCTAAACAGGAATCAGGTCAATGTAGTTCGGGAAGTTTTGGTAGCTGGGACTACCGTGGGACTGCAATGTTACTGTTGTTGCATGCTATTACCACTACTTACCGATCTCCTTGTTACACCGTGCTTAAAAGAAAACAAGAAGCTAGGCTAGACTGCAGTTTGTTCTTGTTGCTTTGCTTTCTTGTCTGCTTGCATTTCTTCCGGTGCTTTTCTTCCGATGCTTTCCTTCCTTTTGACACATGCACTTAAGTTTGTGCTAGGACCTCTTGTTGCAACCTTCTGCTTCCCGGTGCTGGGGATTTTTATTGTTTCCTGCTGGGGATTCCTGTTGTAACCCTCTGTTTTATTGTCTTCTGACTTGATCTTGAAATGTATTCCTCTGTTCTATGGGCGGGCTCCCAACTTCAACACTTGAAATGAAAAGTCTGAAATGTATTCCTCTGTTCTATGGGCGGGCTTCCAACTTCAACATTTGAAATGAAAAGACTGAAATGTATGCCTCTGTTCTATGGGCGGGCTCCCAACTTCAACACTTGAAATATAATACTGAAATGTATTCCTCTGTTATGTAGGTGGGCGCCTGACATGAAATGTAAAGACTGAAAAGTATTCCTCTCGTTATGTAGGTGGGCGCCAGATTTTAACAACAACTTAGGAGGAAATGCCTCTCCTATAGGTAAAACTAAACTTAGGAGGAAATGCCTCTCCTATGGGTAAAACTAAACTTAGGAGGAAATGCCTCTCCTATGGGTAAAACAAACTTAGGAGGAAATGCATCTCCTATGGGTGAAACTAAACTTAGGAGGAAATGCATCTCCTATGAATGAAACTAAACTTAGGAGGAAATGCCTCTCCTATGAGTAAAAACAAACTTAGGAGGAAATGCATCTCCTATGGGTAAAAACAAACTTAGGAGGAAATGCATCTCCTATGGGTGAAACTATACTTCGGAGGAAATGTCTCTTCTATGGGTAAAACAAACTTAGGAGGAAATGCATCTCCTATGGGTGAAACTAAACTTAGGAGGAAATGCATCTCCTATGGGTGAAACTAAACTTAGGAGGAAATGCATCTCCTATGGGTGGAACTAAACTTAGGAGGAAATGTCTCTCCTATGGGTAAAAACAAACTTAGGAGGAAATGCATCTCCTATGGGTAAAACAAAACTTAGGAGGAAATGTCTCTCCTATGGGTAAAACTAAACTTAGGAGGAAATGCCTCTCCTATGGGTAAAACTAAACTTAGGAGGAAATGCATCTCCTATGGGTAAAAAAACAAACTTAGGAGGAAATGCATCTCCTATGGGTAAAACAAACTTAGGAGGAAATCTCCTATGGGTAAAAACAAACTTAGGAGGAAATGCATCTCCTATGGGTAAAAAAAACTTAGGAGGAAATGCCTCTCCTATGGGTAAACTAAACTTAGGAGGAAATGCATCTCCTATGCGTGAACCATTTCCTTCTTCCTGAATTATTTACTTACTTGTGTTGTCTTCCCTCGAAACTGCTGGGGATTATTTTGTTGGGGATGAATTTTCCTTTTCTTCCTTACCCATTCTGGGTTGTCCGACCCTCTTGAAACTTGGTCGAAACTCTGTCGAGAATGCTTCTACATCTCGATGATCAGCTGGGGATAACACTGCGTACTGCTGAGTAACCCTGCTGGGGATAACACTGCTGAGAATAACTCTGCTGAGTAAATATGTTATCTTACTCCTTCCAAAATTACCTCCTTTTAAGTATGATGTTTCATTCCTCTGCAAACTACTTCCCCATTTTTTTGCTTTTTCTTTTTTTTTTCTTTTTTTTTTCTTTTTTTTTCTTTTTTTTATAGCATTTTTCTCCATTTTTTTTGTATAGCTTCTTCCTTCGAAGACTACCTCCCTTAAGACTCATTTTGCCTTTCCCCGAAAGGAACCGCTGAGGACACCGATTTTCACCAAACTTGTGTTGGACTCCTCGAAACTGCTGGGGATAATACTGTTGGGGAATTATTTACTTACCTGTTGGGGGATAGAAGGTTATCAGCTGGGGATAACGCTGTCGAGGATAACACTACTGGAGGATTCTGATTCCTTCAAAACTAGTGCTTCACTCTTCGGAAGGCTGTTGGGAATGATACTGGCCTTTTGCTTTTCTGAGCACAAGTGTCATCCCTATGTTCTGTCTGCTGGGGAACAACTTCCTCCATTGAAACTTATTATGTTGGGGGCAACACTGGTTCAAAGACCACTTCCCTTGAGACTGGTGTTATTTTTATTCTTCCTCGAATGGGTACCTGACTTCCAGAAAATTTTCTAAATGAAAGGAAAATTTTCTGCCCCAGTTTGACAGTCTCCCTTATGGCATGTTTTTTTGTCATCAATGCCATTTCCTTTACCTGTTTCAAATCAAACAAAATTTGTTAGTTTAAAACGTGGTGGTTGGTTGTGATACTCCTACTGGGATGGTTTTCCCTTTCTCCTTCCTTGCTCTGTGTTCCACAACTTGTTGGGGATGATATTATTTGCTGGGGATAATCCCTTTCTGTTGGGGATATCCCTCTTCTTTTGTAGCATAGCTCGGAAACTGGCATTTCCCCGACCTTTTAGTCTCGCATGAATTTCCCAAATCATGCTCATTGCTCTCCTTGATTTGTCCACGGGCCTTGGCATTGAGGTTTATAACCTTTGATTTCGGCAAGGGTATCCCTCTTGACACTCGTCAATCCTTTTGTCAATTCCCTTTTGCTGGGGATATCTTTTTTTGACACTGGCCTCGCGCTTGTTCCTTGTTGACTATACCATTTGGATGTACTAGTCAGATTTCATCTTGCATGATTGGAAAGCTGATGGCCTATTTTGAAGTCAATTCCCACTAGTTCTGACCAAACAGACTCTACTGGGGAATTTTTCTATGAAAGGAGAAAGATAAACAAAAGGGGAACCGAATAAAAGACAAAGGGAAAAAGACGACTCTTTAACAAAAGAAACTATAAATAAAAGCCTATCAAACGCTGATATCGACTCTAATGGTCATGACATGCACATGTGACCTATCCTCCGCCGTCAATCGTCTTTCAAGACCTTCAATTGGCAATTCCCCATCTGATTCTCAATCTTATTCGACTTGTAGTGCCCGAAGGGTTTTTCACTATCAAGCCTCTCTCATTTTGGTTTTTCTCTCAACTTTCATCGCCTTATGGTGTCCGTGAAGATTTTCACTGATAAGACTCTCTCATTTGTATCACTTTCCAGCTGGGGATTTGGAGTGTTGCCGGTATGACTCTCTCTGCTGGAGATTAGAGTCCTTTCTGTTGTGGAACAGAATGTTATGTTCGCCGGTAAGACTCTCATTTGTCTGACTTGGCATCTTTTGCAGACTGATCAGAAGGTCTTTCTTTGAACCGTAATGTGGGTTTTTGGATAGGCTAGAAAGAAAGGGTATTAAAGGCTCAAAAACAAAATAAATTTGGGGTTTAAAAATTACAACCTTCGGAACCAATTTTTGATTACCACAAATGCAACCCTTGCCCCAGTTTATTGCTCGGGGATTATTTATTTTTGTTATACTATGTTACACTATGCATATTACGCATATTATGCGCCCTATGCACCCTATGACCGAGCCGTGAAGCGCCTACGTATCCTTTTTGAGGAATCAGGTCAAACGTAGTTCCCAATTCCTCTGTTTTCATTTGACTTTCCTTTGTTTTTTTTGTTATCATTTTTCTTTTCTTTTTTTTTCGTTTTTTTTCTTTACCTTCCAGGTTCGTATTTCCTAGTCGTTGCTATTGATTCCGAACGAGGGGTATGAAAGAAAATAAATAAGGCTCAAAAGGGGTAACGAAGGATAAAGTGTTTAGGTAGCAGAACAAAATGCCTTCGTCATTCCAGTCTTCAAAACATGCCAAGTGCAAACAACACAATTGAATATAGATTTATAGTCTCTTCCGATGGTGCTGGACTTGACAATTATATTCACACGTTTGCTTTTTCATTTGTCATTTCTAAAGCACCGTTGGGCGACACTCTCACTTCTCATTATCATGAAGACCCTTATGTCAATTTGGCGAATCTTGCCTTTAACTGTTTTCTTTATGTTTTACTTGCCCCAGTTCCACATTACTCGAGCTCCAAATAATCTCAAACCGTTCTTATTTCCTTTAAATGCTTTGATCACCTTCCCAGGATTTTATGATTAACTTTTAAGATTAGGCCCAAACTGTGTGCGCATGTCATGTCCCTACAATCGGCATTGAACAAAAATGATAAAAGGACTAAACAAAAAGATGACTGGAAATAATAAAAGACCGGATTTTGCATTAGACTACCGGTGAAATGGTTTGAATAACAAAACAAAACAAACCAGAATAAAATCCTAAAACAAGCTGGACAAACTTAAACAAACCGCTATGACAAAGCGGAAAGATATTGACAGTTTGACGCAAGACAATATCCGGATTACAACCCTAAGAATAATCCGGACAACAGAAATGACAACAAAATAAGCCACCACAAGCTTCTCTCTTGCTAACCAAGGAACGGAGCGTCCTCCCACTTTATCAAAAATTGGCATCTTAGCCACTGAGCTTCGCATCAGTATTGCCTAGACCATTACCAACTTCAATATCATCAACCTTAGTCAACGAGTCCCCAATAGGATTTGAGTGCTTCTGCTATCAGGCCTGATCCCCGCAAAGTGTGATTCTGGGTCTTGTATTTCCGGCTTACCACAAACCAACCACCTTCCTGCTTTGCGATTCAAAACAAAACAGGTTAGAATGGACTCAGTCGGTCCCCATTATTAATAACATCTTTTTTTCTTTTTTTCTTTTTTCTTTTTTTTTCGATTTTTTTTTTCATTCATTTTTTTCATTTTTTTTTCTTTCTTTTTTTTTCTTCATTCTTTTTCATCATTTTTTTTTTGTCGTGGTCGAATCTTATGGAGATTGCCTACGTATCATGACCCCGCATGAATTAGACCTTGCGTAGTTCGGACCAATAAAAGATAAACAATAATAAACATTTTTTTTCAATTTTCATATTAAACAAAAGTGGGTTTCAAAGGTTTGAAGATGACCTACAAACTCGAAAATCAAACAACCCACATATTCTAATTAAAAGATTTACAAACTCCAGAAACAAATGACCAACTTCTTTTCCCGTTTGACAAAGGCAACCAAACGGTTATTTTTCAAATGTGGCCCCTTCCCAATTTCATATGAATTTTGAGGCCGGAGAGGATTATTTTATGACACTTTACAAACTTCCCATTCTTTTACGAAAATAGCCTTTCGACGACTGAAAGATACTCTAAGGCTATTTCAGCAAGAACGGTTTAAGACGCGGCCGAAGCTGGCTTGGCTTATTTTTGACTAAAAATCGAAACGGTATTCACCTGACCGCTGACTCTTTATTTTTTTGTTTTGTTTTTTTTTCTTCAAATTACAATAAAAACCTGGTGTTGCAAACACGGCCCTTCAGCGCCTCGGGGACGAAGATTTTTTAAGGCTGTGTGGGTCAACTGGACCAAAATCCTAAACATGACCCAAAAGGTGGCTGTTTATGCAAAGTCAGCCTTCCGGCATCCCTTTCGGGAATATTCGGCTATTTATGACAAGACAGCATCACCTGACTTATTTATGACTCTTTTTATCGTTTTTCAAATTAGAAAACTCAATATTGCAAACACGGCCTTTCGACGTCTCGGGGACGAAGATTTTTAAGGCTGTATGGGTCAACTGGACCAAATCTTAAAAAAATGACCCAAAGGTGGTTGTTTATGCAAAGTCAGTCTTCCGGCGTCCCTTTCGGAAACATTCGGCTATGTCTTGATAAAACAGCGTCACCCGACTTATTTATGACAAAATTAAAATTTTGACACGTTTTTTTTTTAATTTATATTTATTTGTTTTTGGCTATTTTAGCAAAAAGGGGGTTGGACCCGAGGAGGGTTGCCTACGTATCTCACATCCGGTGAGAATCAAACCCGCGTAGTTCGGGCAATTAACCGAACTATTTTTTGCACGACAAACTATTTTTCCTTTTCTATTTTGAAAACAAGACAAAACAACGACTCTTTTTTTTCTTTTTCATTTTCAACAAACAATAAACCTATTTTTCCAAACTAAAAATAAAAGTCACCTTTTTTCTTTTTTCAACAAACAACTTTCCTAAAATAAAAGACTCTTGTTCCTATTTTTTTCATTTTCTCAAAATTTCTGCAGAGTTTCGACAGTACTTGGTTATTGGGTTTTTTTAAAAAAAAATAATCAATTAACTCCCTAACCGCTATATATATTTTTTTTCTTCTCAATTTCACAATATTCAAAACCGGTCAGCATGCGTGTTCGGAACAAATAAATGCACAGCACAAGTAGGATGCACCAGGATGATCTTTTCTGTTTCAGGTTGCTATTCCTAGACGGACCCAACCCCTTTGTTGAGTCCCCTAAGTCAAATGCAACATGATGCAAATAATCGTTCCTACTAGGGATCCGGCATGAAGTCATGTTATTTTATGTTCAAAACCTGAGTCGGTGTTCTAGACTGTGTACCCGAGCGAACAACTCAAGTCGAGGAGGGGGCAACTTACTGGGAACCAAAAGGCCATCCGACTTCGTAACTTGTCTGAGCCTCTTTTTTATTTCAGGCTATGACAATAACAGAATAGGGAGTCTCAACCAGTAAGCACATCCCCGGAGGTGAAGAGAGAAGGGTTCGGCACAGTTTATATATACAGTAAAATAATATCAAAGCGGTAAAAGCAGCATTTAACACATTAGGCTCAAACATGTAAAAATCAGATAAAGCCAAATATAACAATTTATCTGAGCTCGAATTTCTAACCCTGAACCAGTGGTTCTGGGTTCGTACATAAAAATCCCCAGCAGAGTCGCCAGAGCTGTCACACCTCCTTTTTCCGCTCCCGCGGGGGGCGTAGAAGTTTTTTCCAATTAAAGGACAATCGAACCGGGATTTGTTTGTTTATTTCAGAGTCGCCACTTGAGAGATTTAGGGTGTCCCAAGTCACCAATTTTAATCCCGAATCGAGAAAAAGAATGACTCCATATTACAGTATGCGCACCAGAAATCCGGATAAGGAATTCTGTTAACCCGGGAGAAGGTGTTAGGCATTCCCGAGTTCCGTGGTTCTAGCACGGTCGCTCAACTGTCATATTCGGCTTATTTATCTGATTTTAATACAATTATGAACCGATGTGCCAATTTTAACTTTTTACCACTTTATTATTATTATTTTTTAAAAGAATGTGAACATCGCTTAAAACACGTCTTTGGACTGCGTCACATGAAATGCACCCATAATCCGGAACACATTTTATTTGATGTTTTTGGGATTTGGATTTGGGTCGCATGAAATGCACACCCAAGCTTAAGAAAGTAAACTATTAAACACGCGCTTAAAGCGACTATCGCGTTATTATTTTGGGAAGGCCGTGAAATTTGCTAAACGGCCCTCCTGAATTCTAAGTAATATACACATATATTTTTGTGAGGGCCCCGCAATCTATGTGTTTTATTTGGCGAGGCTCGTCTCATTTTATTTAAAAGGATAAACCTATAGTGACTACATTTTTTCTATTAAGTTCGTCTCTAAAAATAAAAGGAAATCCCTCAATTAATTACATGCTGAAAAAGTCGAACTTATTAGTTATTAGTTTACGGTTAACGCAAACGGAAAATTGCAATCGAGTTTGTACCAGGAAGGATTGCTTTTATTCAATATTTTATCATTTACTAAAACTAGAACATGAGGTAGATACTCAATAATATTGAAACAAATTAATTATTCTTTAATTAATTTAAACTAACATTATTAGATGAAGAAGTTATACATATGCAACCTCATTACTCATTAATCAATCAACTACATTTTTATACAAAGAAAGGAAAATTATATTCAAACACAAATCTAAACAGGAGGAATTCAATCAGGAACAGAGCCGAATTAATATTTCATTTCACTTCAAGCCGAGAGTGTACAAATGTGTACCTGGAAATGGCAGTACAAAAACAAAAGAAGGAGGGATCAGCAGCAGTAATAACACAGCAACAGCAGATTCAGCAACACCGCAAAACCAGTAACAACCAGTAGAATAACCCAGTAACAGATTGAAAACTCAGCAATACCAAAGTGCAATCGCAGTCAAAGCAGAAGAGTAAAAGTATGTGTGTAAAAATCTGTCCTCCTTTTATTCTGTTAAAATCTTTTTTCTATCCTCTTTCCGCTTTTTTTTTAGTCCCCAGCTCTCAAAATGTCAAAGTCTGTCTAAAAAAACTCTCCCCTAAAATCTGATCAAGTTCTCTTTTTTATCCCCAACCCTTTAATCAATTAAAATCAATCACTTTCTCCTACCAAACCCATTATCTTTTCACTCATCCCCCACTACATTAAAGTAATATATCAAACCAACCCATTACATTTTGTCCCCCATGCCTACCATAAACAATTACCATATTCCCCTCCACTACATTTTGTCTTGTCCCCCATTTATATTAAACAACTATATCGAACACCACCCCATTATATTTTGTCCCTCATGCCTACATAAACAATTATAATAATGTTCAATTACCAAACTACCCCTCCGACCTTATTACAATTTACCATTCTACCCCTGAATGTACTGCAATTTACCAAACTACCTTCATCATCTCTAAACAATCGATTAATCAAACTTAACCAAAATATAGCCAAGATGACCAATTTCTCAACAATCTTCAACAACAAATCCCATGAACACGATAAACAACACAACTCAAAATTAATGGAATGAATTAACCATATTGGGAACCAATCCTGGTTAATTTAGACCATCAATGGATGAGCAAGGATACAACAATACAAACAACAAAATACATGATTCAAACTAAATCAACAAATCAAAAGCAAACATAAACTCACATTAAATCACTGGATTAAATATAAACTTCAAACAAAGATGAACATGAACTAAATCTATTTTTTAAACAACAAACATGACGGATTAAATGACTCAAACAACATTAATAATTTCTGGAAAATACATAACAACATGAAACAAATTGAAGAAATAATCAATTAAATTTCAATTTGAATCTGACAAACATCAAACTAACAATTCCTTTTTTACAAAATAAATAAAATTAACATGACATAAACATGAAAAACAACTAATTAAATTTCCATTTGAAAATTAAATCAACAAAACACATGAACAAACTAAAAAATTAATTCAAACGATAGACATGAACAAAACAAACATTTGCCGATTTTAGATTCGAGAATATCAAAACAAAATACGGACAACATAAAACTCAAAATCTACTAACTGGATCGACACGAAATATGTACGGACTGTTTCGACAAACCTCGACCAAAGCTCGACCAAACGACGAAGAACACGAACCTAAGAAGCAACTGAAGGGACGATGAAACGCTAGCAGCAGTGAGGCGATGCAATGGCAGCCATGGTTGCCTGTGTTGATGAGGCAGAAGCTGGAGCAGCTGGGGACGCAGCAGGGGCAATGGCATCCGCTTGGTCGCCGCTGGTTCTCGCGACTGTGGTCGGAGCTTGCAACTATGGTTGCGCTGGCTGGGGTTTGACGACGAAGAAGTAGCAGCCATTTTATTTTCCGTTTGGACGTAGCAGAAGTTGCATAAATGAGCTGGAAGCGAGTGGTCGCAAGAAGGCAGTGGTCGTTCATGGCGGCGTCAAACACGGAGCTCGACGAAGAAGGTCGCCATGGAAGCTCAAGCTCGAGCTCGACGACGAAGAAGAAACAGTCGCGTGGTCGCAGCAGGAAGCCGAAGCATGAGCAGCTCTAAGTCTACCAACTAGTGCATCAAGTGAACCCCAAGCTTGTCGTAAAGGACAAGGACAAGATGCTGGCGGATTTGGGTGTCCGTAAAAGGGACAGAGTTGAGTATGAACCTTAGTTTTTCCGAACTGATCGAGGTATGAACCTTAGTGGTCTATGGTTTCTTAAGTACTGACCGAAAGTGTTCCAATCTCTGCGTCTTTGGTTTTCATATTTGGCTTAGGGTTGCTGGAGAAGAAGAAGAGAGGGTGGGGGCGGGCGGATAGTTTTTCTTTTTTAGGGTTTTGGTTTTCTCTCTTTTTTTTTTTGTTTTTGTTTTTGTGTTGGACCAAAAATGAAAAAATGAAGATAGGGGTGTTGGGTATTTGGGTTAATGGGGAGGACCGAGTCATGGGGAAGGTTGGGCAATTATTTGGGCCTGGGGTTGAAATTTGAAGAAGTGACCCAATCCGATTTTTTTTGTATTTTCGTTCTCTTTTCTTCTTTTATTTTTCTAAAACTAAATTATAAAAATACTTAAATTATTATTAAGAACTAAATTAAGTTATAAAAGCTCAAATTAACTCCCAATAACAATTAACGCACAATTAAGTAATAATTAAGCATAAAATTGTATATTTGGACATTAAATGCTAAAAATGCAAACGATGCCTATTTTTGTAATTTTTATTTTTTGTAAAACAAACTTAATTACTAACAATTGTAGAATTAAATCCTACATGCAAAATGCGACATATTTTTGTATTTTTATTAATTTAACAAATAAACATGCACAGACAAATACAAATAATTATTCAAAAATATCACAAAATATCACAAAATTGCACACCAAAGAAGAATCATTTTATTTTTGAAATTTTTTGGGAGTAATTCTCATATTAGGCAAAAATCACGTGCTTACATGCTCGACTCCGGAATAGTACAGTTATGGACTTGTAACAGAATGAGCTAGATTCCTGCCACGTCCCCAAGATTACGGCGCAAATCCCAGAATAGGATTGTACTATTCCGTACTAGGCGGTTAGACAGATGTACCAAGAATATTCCTTACTGTAAATAGAGATATACCTTATTTGGGGTTCCCCTATTATATAAAGGGGACCCCAATCATTTGTAACATTATCTAATTAGAAAAGAATGTACTCTCTACTTTTTCGCCTACTGTTCATCAGAATTATCCTTAGCTCTACTGCTCTTACTTTACTTTTCTTGCCTAATTGTTCTTATTATTCTAGACTCACCTCGTGGTCACTAAGCTCGAGGTCATTACTGCTGAGTAACATTTGTTTGATTCACTTCTTTCTTTCATTTCTACTTCATATTTCTTGATTATTAATTGGGATTGAACTAAATCACATATCTTTAAAACCACTAATCAAATTTAATTGTTACTCGTATTTACGAGGTAAACAGTTTAGCGCCCACAGTGGGGCCAAAGATAATAGTGATTATTTCTTTATTGATTCTCATTACACACGTTGTTTTTACACTTTTTCTTATCAAGATTTTTTGATTCTCAGGTCGAAACATGTCTAGCACACAAAACGCACATGTTCATGACAACGAAGGTCTTGGAGAAAACAGCAATACCGGGGTCGGTGTACCACCGATAAAACTAGGGGAAGTGCCAAATGTGGAACCAGTTGATGTTAGTTCACACATTGCTTTAAACGCAGATTTAGGCACAGACCCCGAAGAGAATGTACGCAGGGAAGCCCGGTCTGGTGGACAAAGAATGCAAGGAATGGGAGATGAGAGAATCAGCCTCCAAGTGATATTTGAGATGATGCAAGCTTAGCAAGTCTCCATCGCTCAACTTCAGAGTCAGAATAAGACTCTGAACATAGCTGAACCAGTAAACTCTCGACGTGTTGAACCGGCGTTAGAAAGGCCAGGTGAAAGAGGCTCGGGGACTGACCCCACAATTATAAGAATGCTCGAAGAGCTCACTAACAGGATCGAGTCCGGAGAAAAGAAAATTGAAGACAATGACAAAAAGGTGGAAACTTATAACTACCGTGTTGACCAAATACCGGGGGCACCTCCAGTTTTGAAAGGTTTAGACACCAAAAAGTTCATACAAAAACCATTCCCTCAGAGCGCGGCTCCGATGCCTATTCCCAAAAACGTTTTGCATGCCCGATATACCAAAATATAATGGAACAACTGACCCCAAGGAGCATATTACTTCATACACTTGCGGAATCAAAGGAAATGATTTGAATGACGATGAGATTGAATTAGTCTTGTTGAAAAAATTTGGAGAAACATTCTCGAAAGGAGCTATGATTTGGTATCACAACTTAGCTCCAAACTCTATTGACTCGTTTGCTATATTAGCAGATGCCTTCGTGAAAGCACATGTCGGGGCCATAAAGGTGGCCACGAGAAAATCGGATGTCTTCAAAAAAAAAACAAAGGAACGACGAGATGCTAAGGGAGTTCGTGTCAAGGTTTCAGATGGAAAGAATAGAATTATCACTGGTCTCCGATGACTGGGCAGTACAGGCCTTTATGCAGGGTTTGAATGAAAGGAGCTCGATTGCGTCTCGACGGTTAAATTAGAACTTGATCGAATATCCAGCTGTGACATGGTCAGATGTGCACAATCGTTACCAGTAAAAAAATCAAGGTCGAGGATGACTAGTTGGGAGCCCTATCGGGTTCAATTCATCCTAATAGATTTGCAACCAAAACCCCGAGGGACACAAACCAGGAATCGAGATTCAACAAAGAACAGTATTAGCCATACGTCGGTCGGAGAAACAACGATCCAGGTTGTAACGCTCCTCGGAACGATCGGAGGAACGATCGAGGCCAAAGTTTTCGGGGATTCATGAGTAAGAGCGAGTTCGATAAGCATACCTCCCCCCCCCCCCCCCGTCGGGGGCTCCTCGATTATCAAAGTACAACTTTAGCATAGATGTGTCAGGGATTGTCTCAGCTATCAAGAGAATCAAAGACACCAAGTAGCCCAGGCCTATACAGACCAATCCTTCTCAAAGAAACCTGAACTTAATGTACAAGTATCATGGCACACATGGTCATAGAACAAAAGACTGCAGACAGCTAAGGGAAGAAGTGGCTCGGTTGTTCCACGAGGGCCACCTTCGAGAATTCCTAAGTGATCGGGTTAAGAACCACTTCACGGAGAGAGATGCAAGGAAAAATGAGCAAGAAGAACCACAACATGTAATCCATATGATCATTGGTGGTGCTAACATCCCATGAAGACCTGTGTTCAAGTGCACCAAGGTGTCGATCACAAGAGAAAAATGGACTCAAAGCTATATGCCTGAAGACGCCTTATCGTTCTGTGACGAGGAAGCAAAAGGAATATCTCAGCCTCACAACGACGCCTTGGTAATCTCTATCCTTTTAAATAAAATTCAAGTTAAACGTGTTTTAGTGGATCCAGGTAGCTCAGCGAACATAATCAGATCAAGGGTCGTGGAACAACTCGACCTGCAAGATCAAATTGTACCTACATCCTGGGTCCTAAATGGCTTCAACATGGCAAGTGAAACAATAAAGGGAGAGATTATCCTGCCAGTAAACATAGTCAGGACCATACAAGATACAAAGTTCCATGTCATCGAAGGTGACATGAGGTACAATGCGCTCCTCGGGAGACCATGGATACATAACATGAGGGTAGTGCCTTCAACTCTTCACCAGATGATGAAGTTCCCAATAAAGGAAGGAGTGAAAACAATCTATAGAGAGAAACATGCTACAAAGGAGATGTTTGCGATTGAGGAAATGGTACCGATACCAGAGCCTTCGACCTCAGAGAAATCGAGCATCAGAGGTAAACAGGCGACCAAATAGCTATCACCGTCTCCAGCCTCAATGGAATCGGAGCAACAGGTAATCGAAGATGACGATGAGGATTTCCTTACTCCTCGAACCTTCGTCGTTCTCGAAGAGTTCGATGCAACTAAGTCAATGATCGAGGAACTGGAACAGGTCATACTGATCGAATACATGCCCGAGAAAAAGGTATACCTGGGAACGGGATTAACTCCCCGAACTCAGGAAAAAACTCATTCAATTTTTCATTGATAATATGGATTGCTTTGCTTGGTCCCATTTAGATATGACAGAGATTCCATCGGAAATCACCACGCATCGGCTAAGAACTGATCCCAGGTTCAAACCGGTGAGCAAAAAAGGAGGCCTCAGTTCGAGGTAAAACATGCTTTCATAAAGGGCGAGGTAACCAAACTTCTTAAAATAGGGTCTATTTGGGAGGTAAAATACCCTGAATGGTTAGCAACGTAGCTGTAATTCCTAAAAAAGGAAACAAGCTTAGAATGTGCATAGATTATTGATAAGTAGGGATTTTAACGAGTTTCATGCTCCTTCTTGCTTATGCTTTGATTATAAATTATTACAAAATAGTACCAAAAGGATCATAAGTTGTGCTTGATTGCAGGTTTGATCGACAAAGTGACAAAATGTCAAAGATGGGCTTAAAAAGGAGTAAAACCTGCTCAAGTATCAAAGACACAGTAAACTGAGGGCAAACAAGCCTAGTGCAGACCGCACAAAGTCGAATGCGACCGCACTAGGTGATTCAGAGAGAAGGAAAAAATAGGCTTCAGGCAACGCGGCCGCGATACACATTTTGCAGTCCGCGGTGAAGGCTCCGCGGGCGCGCTACCTTTTTGTGCGGTCCGCGGAAGGAGGTTCAGAGAGATGGCAAAAATGGGCTTCAGGTAATGCTGCCACGGTACACATTTCGCGATCCGCGGTGCTCTACCTTTTTGTGCAATCTGCGGAAGAGATATTCAGAGAGATGGGAAATACCAATGCGGTCTGCGGTCATGGATGTGCGGACCGCGACAGCTGCCTCCGCGGTCACGGTCCATTCTACGCGGTCTGCAGAGCCCAAGTTCAGAGAGCCCAAAATTGAAGTCCAAGAGCCTAGTGCGGCCACGGTCCATTTTATGCGGCCCGCACTGACCCCGAGAGGTAGTTTTGTCCAGTTTTTCCAGCCTAGTATAAATAGAACATTTTACCATTTTTTAGGTCATTAGATATATCAGAGTTGAGCTGCTCTCGTGGGAACCTCATTTGTAGCCATTTTTGCCATCTTAGATTCAAATTAACGATAGATTCTCTGTATTTACATTAGCATTTAATTAATATGCCTTGTTCTTCATCTATTTCTTTATTTTCTTCTTCAAGCATGAGTAGCTAAACCCATTAGCTAGGGTTGTGGCTCAACCCTAGTATGGGTAATTGATGGGTGTTACCATCTATTGTTAGATTGACTGTGGGTGTTTGTTATTTGGGTCAATTTTATGGTTTAATCTATGAATTGGTGGTTGCAAACACTGGTTTTTACTAAGTTGACTTGGCTCTTCTTGAGAAAGATAGCCTAAGTCTCCAAAATTGACCCAACAAGGAATTGGGATGGACTCAAGAGAATTGATAGTCCTAGTTAACGGGTTAAACCTCGAGAGAGTAATCACCCTACCTGAACCCTAGTTGCTTGATCTAATTTTCCTACCTATTTGGTCTCGAGAGAGTCAATTGGGCAAAATCACTCTCTCTACCGAGAGGTGTGAGAGTGGGTAAAATTGTGCAACGGTTATAGCATAAACCCCAATTATGTCAATCAAATTTTAATAACTTCTACCCATCAATTAGCCACCTAGGTAATGTCACGACCCTAGTGCCCTTCTTCCCATTAGATACAACTTAACAATTATCTTGTAGCATAATCTAGTTTCAATTAATATCTTGGTAATAGTAGTTTATAATCTAAAAACCGAAAAATGTTTGGAAGTGACATTTGGAACAAATACACACTTCTAGTCTAGATAGATACTCAACTCCATTCCTAGCTCCCTGTGGAAATCGATCACGATCCTCATATCGAGTAAAAGCTATTGTGACCCTCTCTTCCTACTTTTTAGTAGTGTGGAGTTTGAAGCGATCACTTTTTGGCGTCGTTGCCGGGGAACTAACGGTTTTGGCTATCTATTTAGTTAGTTTTGTGTATTGTTCTTCTTTCCTTCCTTGTTACTTACTTGTTTGTGTCATTACTCAGGTACCAACATGGCTTTAAACAACGCTAATGATCCTCTTGGAAACGTGATAGCGGGGAAGGAGGTAGATGATCTTGAACAAGATGAGGTGCCTCTTGCGCCTCAAGGTCAACGGAGAGGCCGGAATGAAAATGCTATTCCAAATGACAATATTCCAGACTCTCCCTCGGTTCCCCCAAGAGTGGCTCCCAGAGTATTACCGAACCAGGGCTACGCAAGTGCTATTGTCCCACCCAAAAATCGGGCAGGCAACTTTCAGATAACCAATGTGATGTTGACCTTACTTGAGCAGCGTGGGTACTTCATGGGCGCTGCAAATCAAAATTCCTACAAACATCTCAAGGGGTTCGTCGATATATGCTGGGGGAGCAAACAGACGAATGTGTCCGAGGATGTGTTGAGATTGAGACTTTTCCCATTCTCACTTCGGGGAAAGGCATTGGATTGGCTCGAGAGACTCCCCAACCATTCTATCACAACTTGGGATGAGTTGGCGGATAAGTTTATTGCCAAATTCTTCTCTCCTAGTCATATGGCGGCACTTCGAGATGAAATATTAGCCTTCAAGCAAGAACCAACAGAACCTTTGCATGAGATTTGGGAGCGATATAGAACGATGGTGAAAGAGTGTCCAAATAATGATATGACTGAGGCCATGATCCAACAAACCTTCTACCGAGGCATAAATACTACAAATCAATGCATTGTTAACCAATTGGCCGGGGGCAATTTTATGAAACTTTCTTATGAGGAGGCATGTGATGTACTTGATGAAATGGCGGACACATCTTCAGCATGGTAGAGTAGAGCAAACGTGCCTCAAGGTGACCCTACGGTTATCCATTTGCACAAGGAATTACATGATCACGGGCAAGCGATAGCTGAGCTTACCACCACGATGAATCAATTGGCTAAGACACAGTTACAACAAGTTCAGAATCCTCGCCAAGTGAATGTCATGGTGGGTGTTATAATGCTTGTCAACAAGAGAAGGCAAATGAGGCAACAAAATCAAGGAAATTTTGAGCAATTTGTTGATGAATATGATGGGTGTCAAAATGATGGTTATGATGACCAAAGTGAAGAGGTACAATATGCCAACACCTATCAAGGCAATAGAGGCAACTATTCAAATCAACAATGGCGACCCCAAGGAAATTGGGGCAGTCAACAACAAAGTGGTGGCAATTGGAATAACAACCAAAATAACAATTGGAATCAGAACAACAACCAAGGCAATTGGAATGGAAATAACAACAACTGGGGCATCAACAACAATCAAGGCGGGTGGAACAACAATGGAAACCAAGGCAACGGGGGACAAGGCTTTCAAAGGCCCCCAATGTACCAACAACCGAACAATCCACCCCCTTTCTCTTCTTAGGGTCCTAGTTCTTCTGGTAATGATATGGGTAGAATTGAAATGATGTTCGAGCAGATGATGAAGAGGAATGCGGATTCCGATGCGCAGTTGGCTTCTTACAACACCTCTATCCGAAACTTGGAGGTGTAATTAGGCCAAATCTCTCAGTCATTGAATACTCGACCGAAGGGTGCTCTACCAAGTGATACGGTAGTGAACCCGAAGGGTGGAAATAATAATCATGTGATGGCGGTTACAACAAGAAGTGGGAGAGGCGGTGATGTGAATGCCTCAAAGCAAAAGCAAGTTGTGGATGAAGATGTTGAATTGCGGGATGTTGATGTACCTTTGACTGTTGAAGATGTGGTTGAAGAGAATGTGAACAATGATGTAAGGATTGATATTGGTGAGGCCAAGGTAGAAACCCATGATGCCGTGAACCCGTCTAGGGAACACGTGATTGACATGCCCGAGCCGGTGGTGCCAAAAGCAAAGGTTCCTCTGCCAAGGCCACCTCCACCTTATCCTCAAAGGCTCGCAAAGCAGAAGATTGATAACCAGTTGAAAAAGTTCATTGACATGATGAAGAGCTTATCTATTAATGTGCCTCTCGTGGAGGCACTTGAACAAATGTCGGGCTATGCAGAATTCATGAAAGAATTGGTTACAAAGAAGCGTTCTATGGATTGTGAAACTATAAAGATGACTCACAAGTTAGTGCTATAGTGCATTCAATGGCCCCAAAACTTGAAGATCCCGATGCTTTCACCATTCCTTGCACTATTGGGAGTGCGGAGTTTGCTAAAGCTCTTTGTGTCTTGGGAGCTAGTATTAATTTGATGCCCTACTCGGTTTTCAAAACTTTGGGTATTGGGCAACCTAGGCCAACTTCAATGAGACTTCAAATGGCAGATCGATCGATGAAGCGACCTTCGGGCATTATTGACGATGTGCTTGTCCGGGTAGACAAATTCATATTGTCGACTGACTTTGTGATTTTGGATTGTGAGGTGGACTATGAGGTTCCTATTATCTTGGGCAGACCTTTCCTTGCAACAGGGAAGGCATTGGTTGATGTTGAAGCGGGTGAGCTCACTTTCCGAGTGGGAGACGAAAAAGTCGTTTTCCACTTTTGCAAATCTATGAAGCAGCCCAACAGCACCGAGGTGTGCTCATTTGTAGACCTTGTCACAATAGTGATTGTGGATGATACCAGTGTTATGATCAACGTGGAAGATCCTCTTGAAGCAGTGCTCTTTAACATGGATGTCAATGATGATGCTAGTAGAGTGGAAAGTGTCAATTCCCTACATGGGATGGGCTCTTATTCTTATGAGCCAAGGAAGCTATCTTTAGATCTTGCAAAACCAGAAAACTCCACCAATAAAGCCATCCATTGAGGAGCCACCGGTGTTGGAGTTGAAGCCACTTCCTCCACACCTCAGGTATGAATTCTTGGGTTCAAATTCTACTTTACCAGTTATTCTTTCTTCTTGCCTTACTAACATGCAGGTTGAGGCCACTTTGGCGGTGCTTCAAAAGCGAAAAAGGGCAATTAGATGGACTTTAGCTGACATTTGGGGAATAAGCCCCGCATTTTGCATGCACAAAATCATCTTGGAGAAGGATGCAAAGACTTTCTTGGAGCATCAAAGAAGATTAACTGAGGCGATGCAAGAAGTGGTGAAGAAAGAGGTTATCAAGTGGTTGGACGTCGGTGTGGTTTATCATATTTCTGACAGTTCTTGGACTTCTCCGATGCAATGTGTGCCGAAGAAGGGTGGTATGACTGTGGTGGCCAATGACAACAATAAACTCATTCCTACTCGCACGGTCACCGGGTGGAGAGTATGTATAGACTACCGGAAGCTAAACAAGGTGACCCGAAAAGATCATTTCCCATTGTCATTCCTTGACCAAATGCTAGATCATCTTGCAGGGCATGCTTTCTATTACTTCTTGGATGGTTACTCGGAGTACAATCAAATTTTAATTGCCCAGGAGGACCAAGAGAAGACAACTTTTACATGTCCCTATGGCACATTCGCCTTCTCTCGAATGCCATTCGGATTGTGTAATGCTCTAGTAACCTTCAAATGTTGCATGATGGCTATTTTCACCGACATGGTGGAGGATATCTTGGAGGTTTTCATGGATTATTTCATTGTGGTTGGAGATTCTTTTGATGAGTGTTTGAAAAATTTGGATAGAGTATTGGCCCGGTGTGAAGACACAAACCCCGTACTCAATTGGGAAAAATATCATTTCATGGTTGAAGAGGGTATAGTGTTGGGTCACATAATCTCAAAGCGAGGAATTGAGGTTGACAAAGAAAAGATAGAGGTGATTTCAAGGTTTCCTCCCCCTATTTCTGTAAAAGGGGTGAGGAGTTTTCTAGGGCACGCGGGTTTTTACCGGAGGTTCATAAAGGATTTTTCTAAAGTGGTACACCCTTTGTGCAAGTTGCTAGAGAAAGATGCAAAGTTCTTGTTCGACGAGAGTTGTAAGCAAGCATTTGAGCTTCTCAAGCTGACTTCTACCCCCATCATTACCGCACCAAATTTGAGCTTGCCTTTCGAGCTAATGTATGATGCTAGTGGCGTTGCGGTTGGGGCTGTTTTGGACCAAAGAATCAACAAGATATTTCATCCGGTGTACTAAACAAGCAAGACCATGAATGAGGCTCAAAGGAACTATACAGTCACCGAGAAAGAGTTGTTGGCTATTGTGTTTGCTATGAAAAATTTCGACCTTATCTTATGGGGGCCGAAGTTATAGTGCACACCGACCATGCCACCCTTAGGTATTTGATGACCAAGAAAGACTCCAAGGCCAAATTGATGATATGGGTGTTACTTCTTCAAGAGCTTGATCTAGAAATTATTGGCCGGAAGGGTAGTGAGAATCAAGTGGCGGACCACTTGTCCCATTTGGAGGAGGAGGAGAGGCCTTGTGATGGCCTTGAGATCAATGATTCATTTCCCTACGAACAACTCATTGCGGTGTCAATGAAGGATATGCCATAGTTTTCCGATGTTGTCAATTACCTTGTGACTAGAATAATCCCGTGTGAGCTCTCTTCTAACCAAAGGAAGAAGCTCAAGCGGGATAGTTTGAATTTATATTGGGATGAGCCATACTTGTTCAAGATTTGCACGTATGGTGTGATTCGTAGATGTGTCCCGGAGGAAGAACAATTGAGTATCTTAGAGGCTTGCCATTCTTCATCCTATGGTGGCCATCATGGGGGGTGAGGACCGCCTCAAAAGTTCTTAGTTGTGGATTCTATTGGCCCACCTTGTTCAATGATGCAGGCGATTTGGTGAAGAGATGTGATGATTGCCAAAGAGCGGGCGGAATTTCAAAAAGGGATGAGATGCCTCTCAATACGATTCTTGAAGTGGATTTCTTTGATGTTTGGGGCATCGATTTCATGGGTCCATTTGTTAGCTCTTGTGGGAATACTTACATTCTCGTGGTGGTTGATTATGTCTCAAAATGGGTTGAAGCCATGGCTTTGCCTTATAATGAAGCCCGGAGTGTTGTTGTGTTTCTTAGAAAGAGCATCTTCACAAGGTTTGGCACTCCTCGTGCGACTATTAGTGATAAGGGGTCTCACTTTTGCAACAAGGCTTTCGACACGTTGCTTTACAAGTACGGTGTCAATCATAAGGTTTCTAACCCCGATCATCCTCAAGCTAGTGGTCAAGTGGAGGTATCCAACAGAGAAATTAAGAGCATCTTGTCAAAAATTGTCAATGCTAATAGGACCGATTGGTCGAAAAAGTTGGATGACGCTCTATGGGCTTATTGGACGGCTTACAAAACTCCGATTGGTATGTCTCCATATCGGTTGGTATTTGGAAAAGCTTGTCATCTTCCAGTTGAGTTAGAGCACAAGGCCATGTGGGCTTTGAGGAAGTTGAATTTGGAATGGGATGTTGCAGCAAATCTTCGTGTTAAACAACTCAATAAGCTCGATGAGTTTAGATTCCATGCCTACTCAAGTTCATCCTTGTATAAGGACAAAATGAAGTACCTTCACGACAAATATGCTCGGGGTAATGAGTTCAATATTGGAGATATGGTTCTCCTGTTCAATTCCCGGTTACGTCTGTTTCCGGGTAAGCTCAAGTCAAAGTGGAGTGGGCCATTTGAAGTTGTGTTTGTGACCCCATTTGGTGCTCTTGATCTAAGGAACAAAAATGGTGAAGTTTTCAGAGTTAATAGGCACCGGGTCAAGCATTATCTTGGAAAATTTGATGACAGCCACGTGGTGGCACTTCTTCATCTAAAGTGATGTGATGGTAACATGTGTCGTGCGACGACGTTAAATCAGGCGCTTCTTGGGGGCAACCCATGTCTTTTTCTTCTTGTTTTCTCTAATTTTCTTTGTAGTTTAGGATTGATTTTTGAGCTAATTGTTTGTGAGATGTTTCAGGGATTGTGTTGATATAGTGCAAAACATTTTGGAAAAATTGAACAGTCTCTGAAGTTTGCCAGTGCAGCCGCATTGCACTTTGTGTGGTCCGCACTGATGAAGGCCAAGTGAGGTACTCTCTGAAGTTTGCCACCGCGGCCGCATTCCATTTAGTGCGGTCCGCGGTGCATCTCCGCGGCCGCGGTCTGGTTTTGTGCGAACCGCGGAGGTTGCCTTCGCAAGCTTCTTCTGAATAAACCCAGCGTAGTCCGCAGTCTATTTTGTGTGGCCGCGCTGGTAGGTAAGACTGGGTCCCACATCTTTTTCTATAAATAGAGCTCAGGGGTCACCATTTACACTTTTCGAAATTTTAACACTCGGAGACCTAAAAGCTATTGTTCATACTCTCTTGTGACCGTAATTCTTGCTTAGACTGACTAATTGCATTTCATCTTCACATCTGGTAATATTTCACTCATTCCTTGTTCGTTTAATTGATTAATTTTGTTTTTATTTTATTACTATTAGCCTGTAACTTCTTTTTCGTCCTGTTTTCTCTATTTTTGTTAGCTTAGGTTGGTTTAAGTGTTAGTTCTGGGGTGCTTAATGTGCATAATGACTGCGTAAATTGAGTAGGGACAAAGTAGGTGAAAACTTGAACAAAATGCAAAAATTGGAAACCCTAACTCAGTGCCTGAACTAAGCACCCTCCGCGGACCGCGGTAGCTTTTGTGCGGTCCGCGGTGCCCTGAGTACGGCCGCACTCCTTTTTGTAAGGGCCGCAGTACTCATGTGTCTGAAAGTTGACTTGTGCCCAGGGCGGCCGCATCTTAGTGCAGTCCGCGCAGGCCTACCGCGGCCACGATACCAC
This sequence comes from Nicotiana tabacum, assembly GCF_000715075.1. NCBI lineage: Eukaryota > Viridiplantae > Streptophyta > Magnoliopsida > Solanales > Solanaceae > Nicotiana > Nicotiana tabacum. The sequence goes on along the minus strand of NC_134095.1, from coordinate 76,458,581 downwards.
TTTGTGCGGGCCGCGATGGTAGGATTCAAAGAGGTGGTGTTATAGACCTTGCCTCAGTGTGGACTGCGGTCGCATTTATGCGGTCCGCGGTGCCCCCAGTACGGTTGCACTCCTTTTTGTGCGGGCCACGGTGCACTGTTTCTGCAACATGTTCTGTAGCTTGTGGCTTCTATTAGGCAATTCATTTTCCACATCTCTTCCACTGTCTGTGTTGATACTAACAAAGCTAGATGTTTATGCTTACAGGCAATGGTCAAACAAAGAGGCAAAGGCTTGAAACAACCCGGCCGAGGTAATTTCTCTCGGGGAGGGAAGCAAAGGATGGTAAAACTCACTCCCCAGGCTAGACAAAACATAAAGGACATGAAGAAAGCAATCAAAGCGGCCAACAGAGCCATTGACAACTCGGGGAGTGAGTACGAGCCCTCCCGGGAGATCTCTTCAGATTCAGTCCCACTATACATCCCGTATCCAGAGAACGCCATACATAGAGACACTCCTCCCTCTTCCCCCGATGCTCAAGCTTCAATCAACATATCTTCTAGGTCATCTGAGGGCTCAGCGGCAGGTAGTAGGGATGAATACTCTACCTCTCCCACAGCGTCAATATCTGGAGAGGGTGCTAGAGGTGATGAGGGAGATGGGGAGTTACCTGGGGGTGGTGTGCCTCAAATTGGGGGTGTTGACCGGACTAGAAATCCCGCTATCTGGGAAGATAGATTCGTCAGCCAGGTGGCGTTCCACAAGTTTAGGGAATGGTGGCCGGCACGAAAGTTGATTCTTGAGAGGAGCTTCATTGATAGAGACCTTCTACCCCTACACCCCAATGTACAAAGACAGTTTCAAGCTCGAGTAGGTTGGGAGCACTTCAAAGATAATTGTGTGAAAGCGAATGAGCACATGGTCAAGGAGTTTTATAGCAATGTGGCCCACATCTTTAAGGGCACTAAAGTGACCAAAGTGAGAAACAAAAATGTGGTATTTACCGGAAGGCACTAAATGAATACCTGGGGTTCAACGAAGAAGATGAGTACCTTTACAATGAAAAGTTGGCAATGGCGAGGAGGTTTGTCCGTGGTTAGCCTCATACCTGGCAGTCTCGGGTACGGTTCCAGAGCGGTTGCAAGCAGGGGTCAAAATATTTCGGAGGACTTTTAACTTTGAGTCTAGGGGGTGGTTGACTTTTGTGTGCAGTCGGCTCGACCCCACTACCTATGATTAGACTATTCCGCTTGCCTAGGATATTCTTGTTGCATCTATTATGGCGGGATACCCTATCAACATGGGCAATGTGATGTCCCGCGTCATTTCTGTAGTGAGGGTTGAGCATGACTGAAACTACCCTTTTCCCAGCACCCTCACTATGTATTTCAGGGACCTGGAGGTGGAGAAGAGACCTTTTGACATCAAGGTCAAACTTGTGGCTCCGTTTTCATGGTATAGTCTGAACGGGTCAGACAACCCCAAGGACAAAAATTACAAGCCGCCTGCTTCTACCCCAACCGGCCAGTCTAAAGAGCCGGTTGCGGTAGAGCCCTCCACTGATCCTGCTTCCATAGTTGCTGACATGCCTCTCGGACCTTCCACTACTGTTGGTCCCTCTACTTCAGCTGGCCCGGGGATTCCATCTTCTCGGGCCCATCCTATCACTGCCCACCAGTTAAGCCAGACACTTCATAGCTTGAACAACTGGATATCAGCTGCGTCATCCAAGTTGTCCACCTTGACTTCTACCATTGCGGCTCAGTCGGCACCGCAGCCAGCATAGCTTCCATAGGCCATTGAGGATACATTGAAGAAGATCTTGGAGAACCAGGAAATGATCATCAGTACTCAGGGTGCCTTGGCCAAGGCAGTAGATTCACATGGTAAGGCCCTGAAGGAGCTTGCCAAGGAGCACAAGAAGCTGCACAAAACACGGGCTTCCAAGGAGTCTATGAAGGAGCTTAGAGCGGATGTGGACAAACTGAAGGCAGACCAGCTGCCTTTAGACTTGCTATTTGAGAATCCAGCTCCAGCAGCAGTATCAGCAGTAGAGCCACAGCAGGAGCAGACACAGAGGCTTCCAAAGAAGAAGAGGAAGCTTCCTAGTGCAGATGAGGCGATCATCCAGTTGGCGGACCCACCGGAGGATCCCTCCAGTCAGCCATAGGATGTTCCTGATATTCAGCCCGTCCAGGTCCAGGCCCCAGTCCTAGCAGTTGAACAGTACGAGACTGGGAACCAGTCTGAGGTTTCCACGCATACAGAGGACCTAGGGACCACTGATGATCCCATGCAGACAGACGCAGCTTAGGGAGTTCCCACATCCTTTCCTTATACGTTTTGGTGCTTATTTGTTTAGTTGGCATTGGGGACAATGCCAGCTTTTATTTGAGGGGGTGCGCCCTACATTTTTGGACAACTGTATATATTGTTACATTTTATATCTTTTTGATTTTCATCTTTGGTCTGTATATAATTTTACGTTTAGTTACCTTTATCGCACTTTTTATCTTTTATTTGGTCTGTATATAAAGTTACATTATTGTATATATTCATCCCCGTTGTATATTCAAATCCCCTATTGTACACATTCATGCTATTTTCTATTTTTGTAAAAAAAATTCATTTTTAGTTCCTTAGATAGGCTCGTAGCTTTTTGTTTTGTTTTTGGCGCTTTCAATAAGCCTTTGGTTTTCTTAATGCCACGGTTCTTTCCAAAGGTGGAGTATTGTGTAAACCGGGTGGCTCTTCCCGATGATGGATGGCGTGACAACGTTCTTAAGGGTTTGAGTCCATTTTTGTTTCTATTTTTGGTAGCTTGTTGTTAAGGTTTCCTCAAGCAAAGCTTCACTTGGGCCTAACACAGTTGCCTTTGATCCCATGGTCAAAGATAAGTCATTGTGTTTAGGATGGTGAAATTCGTGACCTTGAGACTTTTGTGTTGACCAAACAATCATCATGTGGTATTTCGGGACCATTGTGTGCTCAAATCGTGTCTAAGGTTGTTGTGGGTCCCCGACTCTATGTCTTTAACAATCCTTGAGCTTGTGTGGTGAGAAATTGAATTGTGAGTTCAAGTTCCGAGCCAATAGTCTAGAACTTGCCCTGAATGTCTGTTGGGGCGAAATCTTAAGTGAAATTTGGCTTGAGAAGTGATTATAGGCTCTCTTTGATCCAAATGATAGTTGAACAATTCCATAGCCCACCAATGATATACTCCCTAGTTAACCCTTTTGAGCCTGAAACCTTTTTCTTTCAAGAACCAATACTATCAGCCTATATCCATTCTAAAATATACCCTCTTTCGGCACCCGATTTTCCCTTGAGCAATGACAAAAGTTTAAGTTTGGGGGGAGAGACGAGAGAAGGAACAAGTGGTAAAAGGTACTAAAGCAAAGAAAAGGAAGGCAATGAAAAATAAAAGAAAAAGACAAATAGAAAGCCCAATGTGAAAAAGAATAAAAAGGGATTCAAGAAAAAAAAAGAGAAAAAGGTGTGGAAAAAAAGGAGAAATGCTTTGAAGTGCAATAAAAAGAGTGACATTACGTCTCTCTAACCCCTTAAAAAGAAGTGAGATACTCAAAGAGTCAAGAGAATTGTTCCAAATGAATCAAAAGAAGTGCTTAAGGGAAGATGGAACCCATTTAGACCAAACCTTTCCTACCCTGAACCAAAAGCTTTCACATTGATTCCTCAAAATCCCTATATGATCTTGAGTTGAAGGATGCTTACATTAGTGGATACTTACATGAGGGGCAAGCATATGGTACTTAGAGCCGGACTTGTGACCTTTCCTTGAGAAGAGATGAGTGAATTCCCATTAACCTCGGTTTGTGTGTTAATACTCTAAAAGGTGAGGTTTGCTTAAGGAGAGTTGAGGATGTGTGAGTTTGGGTTCCACAATGGCAAAAGTAAATTGAGAGAGTTCTTTGATGTAATAAGTCAACTCTTGATGCTCTTGTGTCACACTTGATCCATAGTTTTTCAAAGTTTAAATGTTGTTAATGATTCATTCGTATTGAGGGCAGTTGTTAGTCCCAATTGATGCTTATTGAGGTTATTTTAGGATAGTTGGAAATACTTGGATTTTCCCCTTAGGGGTGGGTCTTATTTTGTTTGCTTGAGGACAAGCAAAGGCTTAAGTTTGGGAGAGTTGATAAGTAGATATTTTAATGAGTTTCATGCTCCTTCTTGCCTATGCTTTGATTATAAATTGTTACAAAAAAGTCCCAAAAGGCTCATAAGTTGTGCTTGATTGCAGGTTTGATCGATAAAGTGACGAAATGTCAAAGATGGGCTCAAAAAGGAGTAAAACCTGCTCAAGTATCAAAGACACAGTAAACTGAGGGCAAACAAGCCTAGTGCGGACCGCACAAAGTCAAATGCGACTGCATTAGGTGATTCAGAGAGAAGGAAAAAACAGGTTTCAGGCAACGCAGCCGCGGTACACATTTCGCGATCCGCGGTGAAGGCTCCGCGACCGCGCTACCTTTTTGTGCGGTCCGCGGAAGGAGGTTCAGAGAGTTGGCAAAAATGGGCTTCAGGTAACGCGGCCGCGGTACACATTTCGCGGTCCGCGGTGAAGGCTCCGCAGCGCGCTACCTTTTTGTGTGGTCCGCGGAAGAGATATTCAAAGAGATGGGAAATACCAATGCGGTCCGCGGTCATGGATGTGCAGACCGCGACAGCTGCCTCCGCGGCCGTGGTCCATTCTACGTGGTCCGCGGAGCCCAAGTTCAGAGAGCCCAGATTGAAGTCCAAGAGCCTAGTGCGGCCACGGTCCATTTTATGCGGCCCGCACTGACCCCAAGAGGTAGTTTTGTCCAGTTTTTCCAGCCTAGTATAAATAGAACATTTTACCATTTTTTAGGTCATCAGATATATCAGAGCTGAGTTGCGCTCATGGGAACCTCATTTGTAGCCATTTTTGGCATCTTAGCTTCAAATTAACGATAGATTCTCTGTATTTACATTAGTATTTAATTAATATGTCTTGTTCTTCATCTATTTCTTTATTTTCTTCTTCAAGCATGAGTAGCTAAACCCATTAGCTAGGGTTGTGGCTCAACCCTAATGTGGGTAGTTTATGGGTGTTGCCATCTATTGTTAGATTGACTGTGGGTGTTTGTTATATGGGTCAATTTTATGGTTTAATCTATGAATTGGTGGTTGCAAACACTGTTTGTACTAAGTTGACTTGGCTTTTCTTGAGAAAGAGAGCTTAAGTCTCCAAAATTGACCCAACAGGAATTGGGATGGACTTAAGAGAATTGATAGTCCCAGTTAATGGATTAAACCTTGAGAGAGTAATCACCCTACTTGAACCCTAGTTGCTTGATCTAATTTGCCTACCCATTTGGTCTCGAGAGAGTCAATTGGACAAAATCACTCTCTCTACCGAGAGGTGTGAGAGCTGGTAAAATTGTGCAACGGTTATAGCATAAGCCCCAATTATGTCAATCGAACTTTAATAACTTCTACCCGTCAATTATCCATCTAGGTAATGTCACGACCCTAGTGTCCTTCTTCCCATTAGATACAACTTAAAAATTATCTCGTAGCATAATCTAGTTTCAATTAATAGCTTGGTAATAGTAGTTTATAATCTAAAAACCCAGAAATGTATGGAAGTGACATTTGGAATAAATACATACTTCTAGTCTAGATAGATACTTAACTCCATTCCTAGCTCCCTGTGGAAATCGATTCCGACCCTCATATCGGGTAAAAGCTATTGTGACCCTCTCTTCCTACTTTTTTGTAGTGTGGAGTTTGAAGCGATCAATTATAAGGACTTGAACAAAGCATGTCCAAAAGATTCTTTTCCCTTGCCAAACATCGATCGTATGATCGATGCCACGGCTGGCCACGGGACCCTAACTTTTCTTGATGCCTACTTCGGGTACAATCAGATTCAGACGAACCTGGAGGACCAGGAAAAGACTTCGTTTACTACTAAATTTGGAACTTATTGTTACAACGTAATGCCCTTCGGGCTAAAAAATACAGGAGCTACATACCAACGCCTAGTTAACAGAATGTTCAAAGAACCAATAGTTAAAACAATGGAAGTTTACATTGATGATATGTTGGTTAAGTCCCGACACACAGAGGACCATTTAGCTTATTTGTAGGAAACATTCAAGATCTTGAGAAAATACAACATGAAGCTTAACCTAGAGAAATGTGCCTCCAGAGTTGGCTCGAGTAAGTTTCTCGGCTTCATGGTGTCGAACCAGGGCATCAAAATTAACCCTGATAAGATCAAGGCCATCGAGGATATCACGATCATGGATAGTGTGAAGGCCGTGCAAAGGTTAACAGGTTGAATAGCTGCTTTGGGTCGATTCATTTTGAGGTCATCAGATCGGAGTCACCGATTCTTTTCCTTGCTCAAAAAGAAAAAGGACTTCTCATGGACCCCGGAATTTTAGCAGGCCTTAGAAGAATTAAAACGATGATTATCGAGCCCGCCTTTGCTTCACACCCCAAAGGTAGAAGAAAAACTTTACCTATACTTGGTAGTGTCCGAGATAGCGGTAAGTGGGGTACTAGTTCGAAAAGAGCAAGGTATGCAATTTCCTGTTTATCACATAAGCCGAACTTTAGGGGATGCTGAAACTAGGTACCCTTACTTAGAAAAATTAGCACTTGCATTTATAAGTGCATCTCGAAAGTTAAAACCATATTTTCAATGTCATCTTATATGTGTATTAACCACTTACCCCTTCGAAATGTTTTGCATAAGCCCGAGCTATCGGGCCGACTGGTCAAATGGGTCGTCGAACTTAGCGGGTACGATATCGAATATCAACCTCAAATGGCCATCAGTCTCAAATCCTAGATGACTTCGCCGCCGATTTTACGCAGACCCTCGTACCCGAAGTGGAGAAAGAACTCCTGCTAAGCTCGGGTACAACATCGGGGGAATGGACCCTTTTCACAGATGGTGCCTCGAATGTGAAGGGGTTCGAGCTTGGCATTGTCTTGAAGCCACCCACGGGTTATACCATTAGGCAATCTATCAAAACTCCAAGATTAACTAACAATGAGGTCGAGTATAAGGCCATGATTGCAGGTCTCGAGCTAGCTAAAAGCTTAGGAGCAGAAGTCATTGAGGCCAAGTGCGATTCCCTATTGGTGGTAAACCAAGTAAACAAAGTTTCGAGGTTCGAGAGGATAGAATGCAACGGTACTTGGACAAGCTACAGGTAACTTTGCACCGCTTCAAGGAGTGGACTCTGGATCATGTGCCTCGAGAACAAAACAGCGAGGTCGATGCACTTGCTAATCTGGGATCCTTGGTCGAAGAAGATGACATCGTCTCAGGGACTGTCATTCAATTATCGAGGTTTGTGGTTGAAGAGGGTCATGCCGAGATAAATTCAACAAGTTTAACATGGGACTGGAGGAATAAGTATATCGACTATTTAAAGAGTGGAAAACTCCCATCGGACCACAAAGAATCGAGCGTCTTACGAGCCAAGGCTGCTAGGTTTGCATTAGATGAAGATGGAACATTGTACCGAAGAACATTTAATGGATCATTGGCGGTATGCTTGGGGCCAGGGGACACCGATTATGTTCTACAAGAAATCCATGAAGGCACTTGTGGAAACTACTCCGGCGCCGAGTCTTTGGTTCGTAAAATTATTATAGCAGGATATTATTGGGATAGCATGGAAAAAGATACTAAGGAATTTGTCAAGAAATGTGATAAGTGCCAATGGTTTACACCGATGACCCATCAGCCTAGAGAACAACTCTATTTAGTCATATCCCCGTGGCCTTTCATGAAATGGGGAATGGATATAGTCGGCCCTCTACCAACGGCCCCAAGTAAAGCTAAATTTATTTTGTTTATGACTGATTATTTTTCTAAGTGGGTGGAAGCAGAGACCTTCAAGAAGGTCCGAGAAAAAGAAGTTATTGACTTTATCTGGGACCACATCATATACCTATTCGGGATACCTGCCGAGATTGTATGTGACAATGGAAAGCAATTCATCGGCAGCAAGGTAACGGAGTTCCTCGAGGCATACAAAATAAAGAGGATTTTATCGACACCATACCATCCAACTATAAATGGACAGGCCAAATCCACAAACAAAACTATAATTCAAAACTTGAAGAAAAGGTTAGATAATACAAAAGGAAAATGGAGAGAAGTTTCACCCGAGGTCCTTTGGGCATATCGGACAACATCGAAGTCTAGCACGGGGGCCAACCCCATTTTCTCTAGTATATGTCTTCGAGGCCCTCATCCCCGTTGAGGTCGGAGAACCCAACTCCAGGTTTGACATGCATCGGAGGAGACAAATCACGAGGCCATGAATGCTAGCCTCGAGTTATTAGATGAAAAGTGAGAAGCAGCACTTGTTCGGATGGCCGCACAGAAGAAAAGGATAGAAAGATACTACAATAGAAGGACCAACCTTCGACACTTTGGAATCGGGGACTTAGTTCTACGAAAGGTCACCCTCAATAATCGAGACCCGAATGAAGGGAAACTGGGCCTGAATTGGGAAGGACTGCACCGAGTCCTCGGAGTTGTTGGTAAGGGATCTTACAGACTTATTACAATGGAAGGAGAACAACTGCCAAACAATTGGAACATATCATTAGTCAAACGATACTACTGCTAAGGTATGACTTTATCCTTTTGTCCGTTTGAATTTAAAACTAACTTATTACAGATTTTCGATCGAAGCTATTGAAGGCATGCGATATCGAAGATACCCTTTTTACATGAAGGCCCTAGGTTTTAAAGCATGCGATGTACTCTTTTTTCCTTAGAACGAATTTTGTCCCAAATGGGTTTTATCAGCGAGGTTTTTAACAAGGCAACAACTATGTGCTACCTAAGGAGAACTCAACAGTATCCAAGGCTTCTTTTCAATCAACCTCAAATACTGGGGGGCATCACCCTCAGAGGTTATATTTTCAGGAAAATACTTTACATCATGCCAAAGAGGGCCTCGATAGGCGAACTTTGTAATGGGCCAAGCGGTCAGATGAACCATATCCATATAGAATTATCGAGCCCCGATGGAAAAACATGTACACATGTATCAATTGTTGGAAGAAGCAGTCTGTTTATATCAAAAACACTTTGTGTTTCAAAAGAAGTCTACTATTATGTGAAGCTCTCCACTTATAATCCTATGGTAAACGGCTCGAGCAGGAACGCAAATACACCCCCGAATACTCGGGGACTGTCATCGACAGTCAGCACATCTGAGTCATCGAAAACTTGGACTCATAAGACCTCAAAGAGGCATCCCCTCGAAACAAAAGCCAAGGACAATATACTCGAGGACTAACTTTTCAGACAAGTTCGAAAAGTTATCGGGAAACAAGTCCAAGTGACATACCTGAAGGCTACGGCCATATTAAAGACTCCGGTCATATAAAAAGGCTACGGCCCAAATGATGCGGCTCGAAGACGTTTGATTTTCGCCATAAATTAAAGGCCTTCAAACACTTTTAAAAAAACTATTAAATCAGGCTACCTCGGCAAAAGCAAAATATAAAGGGCTTCGATAAATTCAGCCCTCGAATAATTTAAAGGCTTCGATAACATCAGCCTTCGAAAAAACTTCAAGAGGTATTCCATTATGTTTACACAAACTAATTAATAATAAGGTTTTGATACGTCGAATCTTCAAAAAACCCAAACGGGTACAAAAAATACATGCTAAGGCATACAAAATTTTCACTAAGTCTTTTAGCCAAAAAAGAGGAAAAAATTATAGCCACTTTAGAGGCCGAATTGGCCCAACTTAAAGAGCCTAAGGGCCAACATAAAGAGCCTAAGGGCCGATGTATAAAAGCCTAAAGGCCAACTTAAAGATCCTAAGGGCCGATGTATAAGAGCCTAAGGGCCAACTTAAAGAGCCTAAGGGCCAACTTAAAAAGCCTAATGGCCAACTTAAAAAGGCTTAAGGGCCAAAACATATAGAGGTCGAGACCTCGTTCTCACTCAACTCGGACACAAGAGTTCCATTGTTACGAGCTTGCATCCAGTTTATTTAAGCTCGAGAATTACCTAAGACCTTAAGAGGCATTATATTGGTCAGTAAAAAACCTAATGGTCCATTATGTTCCGAGTTCAAACCAATACTCGGACTAATCATTTGTGTTGTACAAATTGAATTTTCCATAAATAAAGAAAAATTGGGATTCATCACAAGCCAAGGTTGAAACAAAGAGTTCCTTTGTATTTCCAAAAGATATTTACAAATACCCGCGAGAGGTCCTTACACAAAAACACAAAGGCAAAATAAATAAACCTAAAACTACTCCGCGGCCACATATTCGGCAGTTGCATCTCCTTCGGGAGCTGCGTCTTCGAGAGCCTCATCCTCAGGGTCTTCATCTTCGCCTCCCCCACTATTGGAGCCACTAGCTGAATCCTCGTCATTAGAAAGCAAAGCGGCGGCCTCTTTTTTCGAAGTCTTAGCCTTTTCAATATCGGCCGAGAGATTGAAGCCACGAGCATGCACCTCCTCGAGGGTTTCTCTCCGGGACTGTCGCCTGGCATGGTCAAGTGTACATGATAACCTGACTTCGACCGCAACGGAGATCTCCTTTGCATAGGTATTGGCCACTTCAGCGTCAGCTTGGTACGAAGATATAAATGCCTTAGCATCAAATTTGACCTTGGCAAGCTCAGCAACTGATTTAGCTTCAAGCTCTTCGATTTTACGGCCTCGAGCTAGGCTCTCCTCCTTCACGCTTTGAAGCTGGCGTTCGATTGAAGCCAGTTTCTCCCGAAGAGTATCTTTCTCCGAGGCAAGACTGTCCATGCCTTGCCTCCACCCCAAGGTCTCGACCTCTTTCATCTTGAGCTCCTCCCGAAGCTGCTCCACCAACTCGCCATTCTGCTGAAACTACGAAATTGAAGTATTAGTCATCAAAACAAACAAGTACGTAGGAGACCCTCAAAGGCTATATTACCTTTTCAACGAGCTCGGTCCGTTCTTGAAAATCCTTCATCAATTCAACTCGGAGATCTAATCTCCCCCTCTTTTTTGACATAAAGGATCTTAAGGTTGTCCCTCTCTTCCACGAGCTTCTTAAGTTCGACTTCACATCGGGCAAGCTTAGTCCGAGATTTAGCAAATGCTTGTTGGTGAAGCGACACGGCTTACTCACAATAAAAGGAGGTCAGACTCAAAAAGATGAAGATTAAACTCGAAATAATGAAAGACAAAACTTACTTGTTTGAGAAGTTTTTCGGCCTCCTCAAGAATAAACGAGGCATCGGGATTGGGACCTTCTTCGATTCCTGCAAGACACTTCTAAAAACAATCGCTCCCTTTATGAGTCGTTGCCACATCGGGAGTCCCCATGTCTTGGGCATCTCGGAATTGCCTTTTAGAGAACACTGGGCCCTGCGGCGAGTCATCTATGTTGATTACCCCAAGTGATTCACTTAGGGTGTTATCCTGTCTTTGAAGAGCCTCGGAGTTAGGATCTTTGAGCTCATCCACCGGGCATCCTCCGTGACAAGGTGCACTTTTTCTGCTTGATGGCTCGGGGACTTTGCTCGAGCTCCCCTCTGAAATTTCTTCGGTTCGAGAATGAACCGCCTCCGTCATCGTCGGTTTAGCGGTCTTCGGAGCGTCAGAGCTTCCTCTTTCCCAAGCTACCAGCAGGCAGTCATCATCCTCTTCCTCTTCCTCCTGATCATGAAGGCGTTGGGCCATTTCTGGAGATAGGGCCATGGTGTCAGCCTTGGTCTTCCGAGCTTTGCTTTTATTTGGCCTCGGGGAATTTCCAGGCGACCTCCTTTTTCTTTTCTTTTCCTTGAAAGGCTTTGGCGTCTCTTCTTTGCCAGGTGAGGGTGGCCACATAGCAATGGCGTCTCCGAGGCCTGCATATAAAACAAAGTACTTCTCTGATAAACACAAGTAAATAAACAAAGGGACTCACCATGGTTTTTAGCCTCCCATCGACCCTTGGCCAGATCACGCGAGCAGCGCTCCGCGTAAGAGGAAGTAGAGGCCAGTTTTCGCACCCAACCCTCGAGGTCTGGGATCACGCCAGGAAACCAAGCAACGGCTACACTATCGGAAATGAGTTAGATCGAGAAAAAATGAAGTTGAGAAAGAGAAGAGGAAACAGGATAGTAAGTTATTATCAAAAATCATGTACTTACGTTTCATGTTCCATTCCTCGGGGAATGGCATCCTCTCAGCAAGAATCAGGTCGGAGGTCCTGACTTAGACAAACCGGCTCATCCACTTTCGGTCTTTGTCCTCATCGATGCTGGAGAAGAGAGATTTCGAAGATCGACGTTGCAACTTTATCAAGCCACCTCGATAAAAGTGAGGGCTATACAGCCTAATCAAATGGTCGAGGGTAAAAGGCATCCCCTCTACTTGGATCAAGAAGTATATAATCAAATTGACAATTCGCCAGAATGAAGGGTAGACCTGGCCGAGATTCACTTGGTATCGTTGGAAGAAATAAAGGATAACTGGGTCTATGGGACCCAAGGCTGGAACTACGGAACCCAGCGTGAATGGGTAGGTGTACGCGCTTAAGTACCCCGCTTTATGGGTAGTAATATCCTCTTCTGGGGAAGGAAACACCACATCTTTGTCATCCTAGTTGCAATCCTTCTTTACCTGCTCAAGCTCATCCTTGGTTATCAAACAGATGTATCGAGACATGGGCTCACATCATCTTGGTATTGATATAGGTTTTTCAATTTTGAAATTGGATGTTATTTTACACGGCGGGGGAATGCACTCCTCGATGCGAGATGGAACCACAGGTTTACTTCTGGATGAACGTGATGACGAAGAGGTTTTTTCTTGTTGGGCAACGGCTTTGGATGTTTTAGCCATTGTGGTTCAAGTGAAGAAGAAAATGTTGATGATAGAGTAAAGAACAAATTGAGAGAAGTGTGGTTTCAGGGAAGTTGAAGGAGCTAACAAGATTTGGGAACGAATTGAAAAGTAAAGTTTGCAAAATTGTGAAGTTGGCCTATTTATAGAAGTCACTTAAGCGTATTGGGGAAGCCAAAAGGCCGACCGTCAGCCGCCTCTAATTAATGACCTTGGAAACTGTACAGACGCGACCTTTCAATCACTTCAGACGCTGATATCAACAGATCGGCATCATGATCGAGACATCGAGGAGATCGAGGTTCAAGTCGTTTCTATCATCCTATTCTAAGAAATGCGGGGACTATCTGTATATGGCCAAAATCATATGCCTCCAATCTATAGGCTCGAGGGATCATCTTGAGCCCGAGTTCAGGCAAGGTCGAGTTCGAGCTCGAAGGACCGATCTCGAAGTTCGAAGACAGAGCACGATACAACCGAGGTCGAGTATGCTCGACCCCGGAATAGTACCGTTATGGTCTTGTAACAGAATGTGCTAGATTCCTGTGACATCCCCAAAATTATGGCGCAAATCCCGGAATAAGATTGTACTATTTCGTACTAGGCGGTTAAACAGTTGTACCAAGAATATTCCTTACTGTAAACAAAAATATACCTTTTTAGGGTTCCCATATTATATAAAGGGGACCCTAATCATTTGTTACATCATCTAATCATTGAGAAAAGAATATACTCTCTACTTTTTCGCATACTGTTCATTAGAATTGTCCTTAGCTCTACTGCTCTTACTTTACTTTTCTTGCCTAATTGTTCTTATTGTTCTAAACCCACCTCGAGGTCACTACTGTTGAGTAACATTGGTTTGATTCACTTCTTTCTTTCATTTCTACTTCATATTTCTTGATTATTAATTGGTATTGAACTAAATCACAACAACAACAACAACAACAACAACAACAACCCAGTGTAATCCCACAAGTGGGGTCTGGGGAGGGTAATATGTACGCAGACCTTACCTCTACCCCGAGGGGCAGAGAATTGAACTAAATCACATATCTTTAAAATCACTAATCAAATTTAATTGTTAATCGTATTTTCGAGGTAAACAAAAATATTAATTTCTTTGTTCATGTGTATTAATTCTTAGGTTGTAAAATCTTATTGTAATTTGACTAATTGTATTTCTTGTTTCATGGGGTATTCAGTTGCACATGTAGGAATGAATCTGGTCTCTTGCTTATTTTGATGAGACCCTACAGTACTGCTACTGTCATAGTGTTTTATAACCTAGAATTGGCACATCTTTCTGCTTTTAATTACCAATATATATTAATTATCTCAATTCTGGATGATGATCGGTTGCTTGGCGACGATGCATGGGACTGTTTTAGGTTTTCAGAAGTCTGATCTGTCATCATCTTCGTCTCGGATCTAGGAAAATTTTACCTCCTATAGCAAACTATTATACCCTATTTATTATAAACCAAAACAATTTCAAAATATTATTACTTATAGCTACCTTTTCTATTTTATAGCAAAATAGATATTTATTTTATACCTACTATTGAGGCATAAAATACACCAATTATGTTCTTTAATTTCTCTCTCTATCATCAGCAAGATTCTCGATCCTCTCTCTTCTCCCTCAAATCAACAGAATCATCAGCGTCATCATCGTGGACGTCATCAGAATCGTCAGCGTCCTCATACACTATTGGCTCATCCTCTTAGGCGAACATATCTGGCCATGGCTACGCCGGAGAAGATTTGAGGGCCGGATTTTGTTCGTCTCCTTTTTCTTAGTTTTAATACAATGTATACAGTATTTTCCTTGGCCAAAAATCGCCATCTCTGGCGAACGTTCTTATCTTCTTTGCTATTTAGTCACATACAATGATACAAATACATTGTATTTTGTACAAATACACTCAAATATATTGTATTTTTGTATAAATACATTATTTTTTGCTTGTATTTATGTATTCTGACGATCTATATTTTTTAAATACAGTCGAATATCACTGTATTTTGATTTTTTGTGTTTGAATACAATAAAATTGAATACGGTGAATTGCATACAATGTATAATAGTGAATAACGAATATCTGTGAATTGAATACAATGTATACAATCGAATTGAATAGAACGACATACATCTTATTTCTTGATTTTTTGTTGTTTGAGTACAACTGAATTCAATATAGTGAAATTGAATACAATTTAATATTGCGCTTTCCCTTATTAAATATCCATAATCACTATTTTAGGCGGATTAACTCACTGTATTTGTAAATGCATTCGCGCGAATACATGGAATACAGAATTAAACACTTGTAATTCCTATTTTTTAGGCAGATTACCTCACTGTATTTATAAATACAGTTGCGTGAATACATGGAATACAGCACAGTAGCAGCGAAATGGACTCTCCTATTTTTTAGGCGGATTTCGATTAATGTATTCATGAATACAGTAGCGTGAATACATCGAATATAGCTGTGTAACAATAAAATAGTAGTTATAGGAAGTAATTACATAAATGGTAGCTATAGGAAGTTAATTGTCACTAAACAATAATGGTTTCTGAAAACTGGAGCATTTGCATCTATACTCGCTTTTTGGGTCACGTTTTAAATTGTGCCCGCTTTGCAAAAAAAATTACAAATGTACCCACTTTTTCGCGTAACGTCAGCATACGGGGCTGAAGTAGCAAAGGCAATCACGCAAAACTTCAGCATTCTAGTAGACGGGCCTGAAATAGCAAGTGTGTTGAACCAAGTGTGCTGAAGTTTTTGTTTGTAATTGCTGAACTTAAGCATAGTAGCTGAAGTTTTGTTCTCTATTTGCTGAAATTTTTGTTTGTAATTGTACTAAATAAGCTGAAGTTTTTTTGTCCTGGATTCATTAGTTTTGTCATTAAGCTTTTTCAAAAACTTCAGCAGAAGATGCTGAAGTTATTTAGTTTATTTATAAAAATTTCAGCACTAAATAAGCTGAAGTTTTTTTGTCCTGCATAAGCTTTTTCAAAACCTTCAGCAAAAGATGCTGAAGTTATTTAGTTCATTTGTAAAAACGTCAGCACTAAAAGCTGAATATTTTTGTCCTGGATTCATTAGTTTATCATAAAAGCTTTTTCAAAAACTTCAGTAGAAGATGCTGAAGTTATTTAATTCATTTATAAAAATTTCAGCACTATATAAGCTGAAGTTTTTGAAAAAGCTTTCTAACATACTAGATAAATAATCAGATTGCCAACAATATCTAAATCATAAATTTTGGAAATAATAAACGTGAAAAGAACAGAATTATCATTGTCTACTAACTTACGTACGTGGAAATATTCACAAATTATTGTCTACTAAGTTATGTAATTATTTATAATTTATTTTTAAATAATCTGATAAACATATTTATGGCAATCATCCCATGAACTGAAGTTTCATAGCAGCACCAACAGCAGCAGAAGAAAGAAGAAGAAGAAAAAGAAGAAAACGAAGGAGGAGAAGGAGGAGAAGGAGGAGGAGAAATGGGGTTGAAGTTGTTTAAAAAGTGAGTACAAGTTAAAACTTTAAAAAAAAATGAATATAGGTTAAATGGGGGTGAGCAAATAAGGCGGCCCGTGCAATTGTTACCTGAAAACTTGTTGGTGGAGGTCCAAATGGATCTACTAATTGGGATGAAAACGTTGACAAGGTATATATGTATAAATAGGGAAATGAAATCTACAGCCGCTCATCAAAACAATAGCCGGTAAATATATATTTTTGTATATTAATGTATAATATAGATATAAAGTACAAACTTTATACATAAATAGTGTATATTTTCGTATATTTGGCTAGTGGATGTAATTATTTTTTGCCGATTTGCAAAATGTATTCAGCGCCCGCATAAAAATGACTGACATTGCTTGATCAAGAGTAGAGCATGCTGATCTTTTAAAAAACGAAAAAAAGTTCAGTGGGAGTTATATATGCGTACGTTATAATTAGAATATAATTTCAATGTGGAGGTACTGAAGTTTTGATCTTTGCATTTACAGTATTCCAAAGGGTTAAGATTTGAGATTACTTAACCGGGTGGATGAGATTTTGTTTTTTAATCCATTTGCTTCAGAAATCAGAACAGCTACTCCACACGGTGCTTGAGTATGTCTAGGACTAAAAAAGGCAGCCCGGTGTACAGAGTCCGGGGAAGGGCCGGACCACAAGGGTCTATTGTACGCAGCCTTAGCCTGAGTATGTCTAGGACTCTGTTTTAAAATGGCATTGGCTTAGCATGATTAGAAAAAGAGGCCAACTTCGGAGAAAAAAGCTCAAGAATATAATCAAGATAGCTGAGGGGGAAAGCAATGAATTTGACTTCAGAATACAGCAAAACTAACACTGCACTAACTGATCTAAAATTAATTATGACAATGGTATCACCACTATAACCTCTGCAACACTATTTTGAAGCAGAGGAAGTTGAATCTCCAGTTATTACAAAATTTTCGATGGGACTTTTAAGGGACAGGGAAGGGGGTTGGAGTTGGTGTAGGAATAATTTACAAAATTTAACTAAAAGGCACCTTCCCAACCAGTTTGGGACCAAGCTGAGTTGATCGACTGATTGGACTAAAAGGGCCACCTTGTATCCCATCATCTGGAGTAATTTTCTTCGCCCCTCTTGAGTTTCTTTTCTTGTGCTACTGGGGATGTTTATTTTCAGCTTGGCATTCCTCCAAAACACTCCACAAGCGGCTAGCTGCTGGCCTCGTCGGAACAATTTATTATCTCACATGAAGATATGCATAGCATACCCCCGGACTATATCTAATCTTAAAAAACATGAATATGCTACAGATGTCAAGACACTTCTTCGAACAGTGCGAGTGGTTGGCCCCTTATATCTAAAACAAACAACAATTGAAGAGTACAGCAGCCTGCCTGCAACCAACTACGCAAATCAAGAGGAACATTGATTAATACCCCCTCCGTCCAGTTTGCTTGCCACACTTTGACTTTGCATAATAATTAAGAGAAGCTGAATATTTTAAGTTATCTGTTGAGAGACATGTTGTATCATATTGCAGAATGATATAATAAGGATAAATTTGTATTGACAATAATATAAGTAGGACCCACAAAACATTTTGCAGTATTTTAAGATGTACTAAAATTTCCACTTAAGGAAAGGGAACAACATTGTAGGACAACTCAAAAAGGAACGTAGTATGAGCATTTCTGGACAGAGGCAGGTAAAATATTCCTCAAAACTAATTTGTTTGTGCTATAATAATGACGAGTATGTTTCTAGCTTGCATCTCCAGGCACTAAGCCATTACTCCTGCTTAAAGTGAAGGTTGAGCGGTCACATGCTTCAACTCAGTTTAGCAAAAGTTCACAAGCTTTATGTTGATTATTAAGCTCACTGGGTTACTGAATCAAAGAAGGTTTTTATTTCCCCATGGTTTCAATTTGGGCTGCAGACTGCGAACTCTGGAAGGGAACTAAATTGACACTTTCTTGGAAGCATGCAAGACAGAACCGAGTCGATCGAGAAAAACTTAATTCTGTAGAATGTTACACTACATTTGTGAACTATATAGGGCTTCATGATGAAAATGGGGGCAAGTCCTCTGAGGCCATTCAAGTTCAATATTAGGCGTGCACTTAATATGCTTTGCTCAATTTTACGAACTGTAAAGGAGTGGGGATATCCTATATGCTTAGCTCAAATTTACGAACTGTAAAGGAGTGGGGATGTCCTTTCTTCGTTTATGAGAAGGTAAGGCGACAAACTCAACTTTGCTTTTACAGAACACGTCAGTGGTCTACACTACCCCCCCCCCCCCCAAAACCCAAAACAAAAACTTTTCCTGGTCCAATAATATGCATTTAATTTTTTTTTTTAAAAAGGGCCAAGCAATAATCTAACTCAGGAAATAATGTCAAATCTCACGGAATTAAAGCAAACAAAATAAAGTCATAGCTGCAAAACATATGCCACCCAGAACTAGTGTCAAAACCTGTATTTGGTATTTGGATGCTATAGGAAATGACTGGGCATCAGAAGCTGTGGTTTCTCCTTGTTTTCTTCAATTTCAACTGATGCTGCAGCTTTTATTTCCTCGACCCTTTTATCCCATATACCATCTATTAGCTTCCACGTTTCATCACTAATTATCTGGGTCTGCGTAAAAAAAAGAAATGCCATCAATACATAGAGTATTCATCATAAAGATCACTAAATACAGCATCCATTGTGCTTACCTCCATAGGTCGTGGTGCACCAAAAGTTGAAAATCCAACATTTCCAGGTGCAAATGTCACCCTCCCTGGAAGTGAAACCCCATGGACTCCCCACCTTCCAGCATATATAAGGGCTCCATATTCATCAATAGGACTCACAGTAGGCTGAAAAATGAAAGAAACTTTAGAACTACAAAAGATATTTTGCTACAATTCAAGTAGAAGAGTAATATTAAGCAAGCAGAGTGGCCAAGCACGAGAGGGGAAAAAAGCAAGGGGCAGTTGCTCGTATGCCACCGACAGCAAGCACAATGGCATTTTCCTAGTGAATAGGTGTTGTCGATCTCTAAATTATGCAACATGTAACCCAAGAGCTTGGACACAAGCCCAGTTTGCCTGTATGCCAAATCTACTCCAAAGAACACCGAACCAGTACAACCTCCTCGAAAATGTTTTATCAATGACATAAGTGTACTCTGGAAGGCTCCTTCTTAGTTGTTTTTATTTCTTTTTTCTTTTTTTGGGAGGAAAGAAAAGGAATAGAAAAGAAGAAAATTGCATAAGTCTTCCTCAATCATATCAGTAAAACTGCTGGCAAGAGAAGTAACGAATCACCTGAGGACTTTTAGGCGAGCTTTTGTATATGCTCCAAATTTCATCAGCTTTGATCTCTCCTTCCTCAAGCAACACATCTGATCAACAGTCAACACACAAGCATGAGCCAATCAACAGTAAGTATCCAAAGCCAGTTGCACAATTTTACAAATCTTAGATGGAGACAATCCTTAAAGTGGCTAGATAATCAAGGTTAAATAACTTTACCTGTAATTGTCTCTACAGCAGCGTGGTTTTCCTTTAGAATAGACAAACATTTCTCCACGGCATATCTCATGTACTCATCTCTAAGTGCTTCAATTTTAGAAGGGAGCTGCAAAACACAATAACAAGAATGGAAATTAGACATCTAACAAACCTATAGCTTATATAAAATCCAGTATATACTCACGTTTGGTACGAGATCTCTCTGGTATCTGTAATAAGCTTTTCCCAAGGCAGTCAACCCTGTCTGCAGTATCAAAAATTCTGCAAGCCTGGAAGCTTCTAAAGTTGCTTTTGCAGAGATCCAGCATAGATTGTCAACTCCAAACATTTCTTCCTCAATTACTCTGGCTACAGAGTCAATCTATCAGTGGTCCACATGAAGGAATCAAACCAAGCAAACAGAAAATAACAAAGAAACAAAAAATAGGCCTTTTAAGCAGGTTGATACTGTAACACGTGAGGTCTATTTATCTTTGATATTAGGGGTATTTCCATGGGTTTGCCATGTTATTGTGTTCATACAGTTGTATTGAATCTATCATGTTCTAAATTGTGCAACCTCTGTCAAACCAATGCCTTACAAACTTTGAAACTTTGAAAAAGATGTAATAGAGCACAAACTTAGAGACATTACGAGACCAACAGATTACCAGTTTGAATTATGATAGATCTACAAGACTACGATAAAGACTATACTTTTGCTAAGAATATTGATGGAAATTTATAAAAGAGGAAGAAGAATTTTGCAAATGACATTCATTGACCGAGAAAAAGCAGAGTGTAAAAGATTTGCTGATACAAAAGGAGTTTATATCAAGTATATAACGCTAAAAAAGATATATAGATGACAGTCATAAGTATGAAAAATAGCGGAAGAAGATACGCAGAAGTGTCCCGTAATCGTGAGTTTATACCAAGGATTTGCCTTGAGTCCTTGTTTGCCCCTGTTATGGATAATCTAACCAATAGTATTGAGAATAGCGTTCCATGGTGCATGTCATTTTTAGATGATATTATGTTAATCGACAAAACTAAGCAACGAATTAACCAAAAGCTCGAACTATGAAAAAGCACTATAGAGCATTCTTTTAGGGTAACTAAAATTAAGACAGAGTACATGCATGATAGATGGTCATGATGATGATGTAACACACAGTACAAAAAATTGGATTGTTGAGAGTGCTATGGGACAGGAATCTAACCAACAAAATGGAAAGCAAGCTTTATCAAAATGGTCGTGAGAATGAAGGGCCTTAGATAAGGGAGCGCTATGCGACAAGAAGACCAAAATCATTGAAGAAAGAATGTTGGGTATTAGATGAGTACCGTTGAAACGCAGATGTGCAGTCATATAATGTTACATACATTCGAAATAATCACGTTCTAGTAGCAAAATATCCACATAGACAATAACAATTAGTTGGGATTAAGGCTTTATTAGTGTGGTCGCACATAAATTAAGCTGGTGTTTGCCATGAACCCCTTTTTTGGTCTTTTTTAGCTTGGTCAGACACTTGTATGCCAATGCAGGAAGTAATGTTGAATTTTAGAGGACCCTTAGTCCAAAAAACTGTAATTAGACTTAAAACAAATTAATAACCTGTATTAAAGTGATTTACGCTCTAATTAAGCGAAACACACATAGAGAATTCATATATCTAACCCTAACTAGTCAGAAATAGAAGCGCAGAATATTGATTGATTGATTAATATGAGTAAGTATAGGCTTAAATTCCCAATATTTCTACCTAATGATTGTATCAACTTTTAATATATCTGAAATTATCTCATTTTTGGTTTAATTTTAATTCCTTTTTTGATAGAAATGCAAGGTAAGGCTGCATACAATAGACCCTTGTGGTCCGGCCCTTCCCCGGACCCCGCGCATAGCGGGAGCTTAGTGCACCGGGCTGCCCTTTATAATTGATAGTAAGGTTTAATTTGAATTCTTACAGCAGCAGTGACATAACCAAAAGGTTATGAAAAGCTTCCAATTTTAAAACTTTCCATATGAAATTACAGTCAAATATTTCAGTCACTGAGCTCCTGGAGTCGACATAGAAGGTTAAGGTCCTATCTAGCATACTCCTTGGCTTTGATGGGTAGCTTGTTCCGCAACTTAACTCTTGACAACCTCACAGCTGATATGCTTGAAACTCACTGGTGGGGGGAGATCACCATTTGGAGGGTTTATCAGGGATAGACATTATTCTTACGCTGTAAACTGAACAGGAGTTGAAACATAGATTCAGGAAAGCATCACCCAAGTAGAGATATACAGAAAGGTTCCTGAACTTTTTTTTAATTTTTTTTGGGTAAGGTAGAAAGGATCCTGCACATCAAGTTTACTTCCAACAATAGCTCTAATATTTTCCCCTAACTTTACTTAAGCTACTACATCAATTTAAGTATATCTCATACTCATTATATGGATCCAGCATTGTTTTACTTTAACGAACTTTCCCATTCTCAAGGACTTGCTTAGCAAATTCCTCTGTTATATTCTCCTTATCTAAATAATAAAGTAGCAGGAAGCTGCAGAGAACCTAAGAAAGTCACATAACGTGTTATAGCACAATACCATTGTTGGAGATGGGGACAGTGAGAAACCGATTTCAAACAAAAGATCCATAAAGAAGATTCACACAAGTGTTTATAGAACGACAATATTGAACACAGAAATATTATTTCATTTTCCAACTTACGAGCACATGCACGGACTATTGAGTTCACATAATCTGCTTTCCTTTTAAACACTCTGCCTCCAATTTCCATGAATTGCATATTGGGCTGACTACGGATGGATTTGATATCCGTCTGACATTATACCAAAGACCAAATATACAGGAATATGAGCACATTGCAAATTTAAGAAATACTAAGAATGAGTAGCATGATATCTGTATGAGTTAAACCTCAGTGAATGGTCGGTAGGGATCTGGAAGGTAACATGCAAGAACTGCAACAGCAGCTTCTCTGTAAGCTAGTCTTAGCGTTAGCTCCTCAGGGACCTCAGTACTATCCTCTTGACCCGTTTCAAATGTGCCCTTTTGCTGTAATATTAAATGATATAACATGAACATAATGAACTGATTCAAACATATAAAAGATGCTGCATATCTCAATTTTTAGCACCTACCCTCTTCAAGGCCTCAAGAAGTTCATCTCGTCCAATATAATCTAAGTCTTTCCTCGCAGTCAATATTCCAGCTTCATTCCTGCCCAGAAGAAGGTGTGAGCTAGTCCCTCCAAGTGCTGAATTAAAAGGAATTACAGTTGAGGATTATGTACAATATATTTTGAAGTTCAGCTCCAGTAAAATCTTCTGTGAGCTCTGCAATTTCCTGTAACAAAGTGTCCTTTTCCTCTTCTGACCGGAAAAATTTATTTCGAGCATGTACCTGAGATGTTTGAAATGAGGATCAAACATACTGACACAAGAAATCCAGACAATCTTCTAAAGATTAATAGATGTCAATCATTAGTGAGCAAGCAGCGACATACCATCAATATGGCCAGTCTACCATCTTTTGAGGGCAAACCGACCCTAATAATCTTGTCAAAACGGCCCTTTCTTAACAGCGCAGGATCAAGAATGTCCAATCTATTGGTTGCACCAATAACTAATACCTGACAAACCAGCATTTAACAGCAAACCTTAGAAGCTCTTATTACTTCTTTATGAGAAACCATCATCTTAACCATACTGTACCTGTGATGTTGACACTCTAAATCCATCCATTTCCGTCAATATCTGAAGAAGCCCCTGTTCCCTCTCTGCACCACCCTAAGAAAGCAAACACATGTCGTTTACTACATAAAATTATTTCAACGCAGTGCAGATGAATGTTAATTAACGAAATTAATGAGCGAACCAACTGAACGTAATAAGGAGAAGCAAGACGTTTAGTATTAGAAGTAATACAGAATATATGTATTGTAGATTTAGCTCCCCATAACAAGAATGAAGTTGAAGTGATATTAGACGGGACTGCAGCTCCTAGGGTAGACAACCCAGATATTTAAACTCAGGGTTCTAGACGAATGGTATGACAGATCAAGAGATAACAGATAAATTAGAATAGCTTAAATAGAAGGGTGCAGCAGGACAGCTCTGCAGTAGGAAGATATTTACCCCCCTGAAAGGCAAATTCTATAGGAGAATTGTGAGACCAAAAATATTATACAGGGTGATGTTGAGCCTATAAGGCCTAAGATATTCACAAGATGAGTGTCATAGAAATGTAGATGTTAGAATAGATATACGATTATACAAGATTAGACATGATCATAAAATGATTACAGTCACTAAAAGGTGCAAGTAGCACATATAGAGGCTAAAACAAGAGAAGGTAGTCCGGGATGGTTCGGCTATGTTATCTGTGGACTTCCAACTGCACCGGTCCATAACTTTGACACTACGATAATCAAAAGTATTAAGATCGAGAGGAGGCAGAACTAAAATCACGTGAAAAGAAGTTGTTTGCCAACAGTCTCTCGATATCTGTGAAAACTTAGAAAAACATAACATAATATAAGTCAAAAGATCCTTATAGGCAACACCAACTAGTTTGAATTAAGGCTTAGTCATGTTGATACACTTACATACCTTTGGTGTTCGCCAGGAGTCTTTTTAGATTGTTCAGAGTATTGTATGTCGGTAATGCAGAGAACCTCTAGTGTTAGAGAACTCCTAATTTATTTGTAAAGACAAATTATTGAAAGGAAACGGTCCACTGGAGCTGACCTATTTCCTATCCCATCTAGTTCAGGATTGAGGCGCAGTTATTGTGTTTCTGGTATTATTATTTAATACAAGTCTTCAATATATTATTTAATATTGCACTTGTGGATACCAAAAGGCTAAGCAATAGTCAAAGTAAAGATGACCACCAAATTGACAAAGGAGCACCTGAAAACAAACTATCCACTAGATGCGCTTTAGTTAATCTAAGTCCCTCTACTTAACCCCCTTCCGAAAAGAAAACCCACCCTTTATTGCTTTTTTTTTTTAGCAAGCACCTTTTTCTTGCTTTTTTGTACATTTGTTGTAAGTTTAGAAGTGAAAGACACAATAGCGTGTAGGCACAGCTCTTAGAGAACAAGGATATGGAAATATCTGCAGATGGGTTAAGAAGACATGCATCTAAGTTTCATATGAACTTAAACGTCATTTCATAATTACCAGCAAAGAGTGATATCTCAAAACCAAAAATTACTAACGGGAGATTATAAGTTATTTATTATGCAAAGAAAAAAATATTGTATCATACCCCACCAATATCTGGTCCACCACGTTTGCTGCCAATTGCATCTATCTCGTCAATGAAAATAATAGAAGGAGCAAATGATCTGGCACTGGAAAAAAGGTCCTTCACACGTGAAGCAGCCACACCAGCAAACATCTGCATAGATGTGAAAGGTTAGACGCTACGAGTTCTGCCAAAACAAAAGGAGAAATTTCTGAATCAAATATTGGAGTGCTAGTATAGATAGTACACACATATGGAAGCAAAGAAGCTTAGGCTAAGGGCCTTAGGGCACATGCTTCTAGTTTTGTCTACTTCCTCCTACTTATTTTTCCATATCTTGGGTTACATTCTGCTGAAGGTTTAAAGAATATTGCTGAAGTCACCAACTCGTTTGATAGGCAGGAAAAAAGATATCTGTTTTTTGGGATAATGGGTACATATTCGTAGGACATGCTGTCCCTCTATTACAGCAAGACAAAGAAGGAATGCTGACTAATAGAGCTAACCCAAACTCCATAGCATGAAGGAGAAACAACAAGGTATACATAGTGGCAAGGGATAAAAGGAACGTAGAAAATTTTATCACCATTTTCCGACCCACATGCACTTTGAAATAGGCAATTTAGAGCTCTGAAATAATTTTACCCTTTTCCTTGGACTCGATTTGTATGGGATAAAACCGTTCCTACAATAATTAGCATTTTTTTTTTTTGGAAACTCTTATTTGACTTTGTATGCGGGGATTTCAGAATCATTTAAGGAAATAAATTCAGCGGTTGTAGTTTCAGATGAAAAAGAAATTTGAACGGTCTATTTCCATTAACCATTATAGTAGTGAGAGCTTTTACTTCTCAGATCGGCAAGTACTTCCTCCGGACGGTGATGAAGCAGCATAAAATGTAACATCAAAGCCTGACTTCCACATGAATGAGCCAAAGTGCATTACAAAATAGAACGCAACACTCTCCTGGAGATAGAAAGGAACTTGTAACACAATATTCTAGTAAATAAGTTCTTCATAAATGGAAGACGATGCATCCACTTTTGGATGGATTAACTGTAGGTGCACTCAATCCCTCCACTTTAACTACCTTTGCTCTTCTTTATACCAAATAAGTGAAATGATCCTTCCCCTTCCACAATTACTTCCACTCTTCCAACCTTACTATTTACACCCAACGAAGTAATGAATTGTGAGACCATCTCATCTTAAGACTTAAGCTATCAGAGAGAGCACAAATTTAAATACTTAAGTATATTACGTGCCAACACAATTCCTTACTGGATTTTTTTTTTGAGTCGCAGTGATGTTTGCATCAGGGTAGGCTGCCTACATCACACCCCTTGGGGTGCGGCTTTCCCAGACACGCGTGAACGCGGGATGCTTCGTGCACCGGGCTGCCCTTTAAGTGAGATTTGA
This sequence comes from Nicotiana tabacum, assembly GCF_000715075.1. Taxonomy (NCBI): domain Eukaryota; kingdom Viridiplantae; phylum Streptophyta; class Magnoliopsida; order Solanales; family Solanaceae; genus Nicotiana; species Nicotiana tabacum. Next base: position 76,432,012 of record NC_134095.1, on the reverse strand, counting down.
ACCTAGGACTACTTGTCAGCTCTGATACCATGTTGAATTCTATGATCATCTTATCTAAAAGCTTAAACTATTAGAATAAGCACACGTTTAAGCAGTCTACTTATATTATGTAATTAAAAGAAAATGAATAACTTAAATTTTATAAAAGAACTCAGAAAGTAATTTAGAGTAACTTTTTTCATCCAAATCACTTGCAAAGTTTTAAGTCTTATTCACGGTGTCAGATCGAGGATTAAAACGGGTTCAAAGTGGGTTTAATTCTAACTATTGCAGCCAATTTAACAATAATGAAGTTTTTTTCAGAGAAATTTGTTCAGAGTGCTACCCCTACCCCTGGCGAAGGCAGAGACTTGCCGGGCGTGATTTGGATGTTCAACCCTTTGCGGTTATTGTGAAGGAAGATTCAACTTGTTGAAGATTATATTAAGAAGATTGGGCAAATTTATTTTGTCAAAAAATCAGGTCAAAGAGGAGATTTGTTAGTCGTTTGCCCTCATTTTCTTATGATGTTTGGGTTTAGGCAACACATTTACTCTAATTGGTTTTTTCATATATTTGTCACAAATGGCTTTTCCTTTCTTTTTTTTTTCTTTTCTTTTTTTTAGAAGGTAAGTTCCTAACTATAAGTTGTGTATAGAGTTCCCATTTTATTTGTATATATTTATTTTGTACCTTTTTCTTTTTATTATTTTTATTCTTTGAATAGGAGAGCTCAACCTAATTAGCTTATTTTACCGCTCGGGCTTTTCTCTCGACACTCGGCCCATGGAGCTACTTTTGGCTTCTTTATCTATCTCTGAATTCAGGCCATCGAGCCAACCGCTTTCTCTCTTCATATTGCTCGGGGCTTCTCTCTCTCAATTCAACCCATTGGCTACTCTGGGCTTCTACATACCTCTCTCTAATTCATCCTATCGCGCTCGTGACATAGATCTAACTCCACTCATTAGCTTGTTGAATCTAATTTGTCCCCCTCTACTTCATGCTCACTCTTGTCAAGCCTCTTCTCTTCTTAAAAAAAAAATAGTATCTGAAAAAAATTCTTTACCGTAAACCCTAGAACTGGGTTACACGTGCCGGAGGAAGTTAGGGAATACACTTGTCCCTTATTGGTTGTGTAGGCTTTCCAAAAGAGTCAATAATGCCCTGGGTCACTCCACCCATTATCTTAAGGTTTTGGGTTGGAGGCACAAATTCTTTCGCACCAAACATAGTCAGCTGTTAGATAAATTTTCCAAGACACTGATGTAAAAAGTTAGATAGTGCTCAGACATGAGATATCTTGCTTTTGCTAACCGATCATACCCAGGGATGATGTACTTCGGGCTATTAGTTTCTGAGGAGTTTCTGGACATTAACAATTGAAACATGCCCGTGGAGACCAAAACATAGGACAGGCCATCAAAGAATCATCTATAAGCTTTACCAGCATCCAAATTAAAGTTTATCCTGCTTCTGCGGGGAACTAAGACTGACAGTTGATGGTCCACGATCCAGCTTTGTAGCATAGCAAATATAGCACAAAAAGCAGGTAAGTGATTACAAAAGGTTTACTAGAAGGAAGGAATGACTGAAGACGTTCAGTTCAGTCGTGCTAATTTATAGCACCCAATAAGATATCCCGCAATGTTTTTGTTCAGATATAAAGAACTGAAAATAAGCTAAAGCAAAATTGGAAAGAGAAACAAGATTTATATGTTAAAAAACAAAAAGAAAGAAACGAATGAACAAACATGCAAGTGTTTACCAGAAATAAACAAAACAGGTTCAAGAAAGAGAAGCTAATGAAAATTTTGTTATCTTTAACAAGCAATTGTTAGAATACGGCAGGAAAATCAGGAATATACTTCATCGATAAGTTTGCGACTTAAAAGTATGGATTTGCCAACATAATTGGAATGCAGCTTTTATTTTTGGGTCCATTATAGATGATTGTCATAGATGCCGTGTTTAACCCTGTAAGTGCATGTTGTTACCCAAAACAAAAATCAATTAAAAAAACTTTCACAATCTTGCAACTGTCAGAATTTACTCATCCATTTTAGTGTATCTGAAAGTTGCAATCGTGAGCACTTCTCACCTCAACAAAATCAGTACCATTAGCAGCAAAAAAAGGTAATCCTGCTTCTCCAGCTATAGCTTTTGCCAGAAGTGTTTTACCAGTTCCAGGAGGACCATGGAGAAGCACACCTTTTGGACAATAAATCCCTTTGTTTTGAAACTCTTCTTCATTCTTCAGTATTCGAACAATCTCTTGAAGCTCTCTCTTAATATATTCTTGCCCAGCGAAATCATCAAAAGTTATACCAGTTTTTTCTTCTGCTGATATGAATTTCGCTCTGATAGCAGATGGTAAAAAGAAAATTACAATCTAATGTTGCATTAAGGGGCTGAACTTTAGTCCAGTTAAGAATACAGATATGTTTTGTTTTTTCTTTCTTAGGGGTCAAACTGTAGTCCAGTTAAGAATACAGATATGTTAATAACAGAAAAGGTTATTCTGCAGTGAGGTTGCTTTCCCCATTTTCCAATAGTCGATAAAACAGTAGCAGAAAAGATAAAAATACAGAAACAAGTTTTTTGCATCCCTATTTGCATTTATCACTTTTTTTTTAATTTGTAATTAGCATTTATCATTGTTACTCAAGAAACTCAAAATGTTCATCTCTTTTTTATTCCCTTCACCCCTTGCACATTTCACGTATATGCAAGTTGACAAGTGTGCATAAACATAACAAATACAGCAAGCCAATGACCAATATAACACTTGTATTGGCTGAAACGCAAATAGTAAAAAGAAACAAAAAGAACAAAACAACAATAACAACAAATAAGAAGGAATTCTTAGGAAATAAGCAAACATATTCATTGTGACCACTGGCGAAACCAAGAATTTCCCAAGGGTGTTCAAACTTGAAAGAAGTCAAAAAAATTCTCGATAAAAACTGTTCAATATATGTTATATACCTCTAAAACCTAATATTTTACCTATATACATAATGTAATTTTTTGACAAAGGGTGGTATTGACCACCCTTAGTACTGTGTAGCTTGGCCCATGATTGTGACAGCTATTTTCCAAGTAAAGCAAGAAGAATTTAGACCACAGGGTTCTAGAATAAAGTCCACAAAAAGGAAGGAAAAAAAGAAGTCGGAAAGATTTTGATGCTTAATCGCAAGACTAACATTTTCAACAGTTACTCAGAAAAGCACAATTCACAAACCAAGTGAAGACCTATTGGAGTTCTAAGACTTTAAGCTTTGCTCCAATGACTACATTTCCAGGCACTAGGCGTACATGTGAGCTTTGAAATTATGCAGCATTTTGGGCTTTTTCACTTCCATAGTCAAGTCAAAAGTTTAGAGAAATTGGTCCTAAAGGAGAGCTATTACCTATCAACAGCTCACAGTAAAACCATTCTAATTCACAACATATACAATTTCAAGCCTGGTTACAAAAGAAAGGCAATACTTTGACAAAGTGAGCAGAAAGATATAAAGTTAACTTCTCTACAGCATATATAATTGAAAAGGAAGTTCACAGCTAATAACCAGATAAACAAACAGCTAAAGTTTTCAATTACCGGCTTTTTCCTAATGAACCAAGGACACGCTGCTTTTGTGGCTCGCTTATCTTTTTGGGGGCGCTTCCCAAATCGCAAGGTATTAGTTTTGAATAAATTGGTCTCATCTTATTATCAATCCAAATGTATAAGACAACTGAAAAGGCCAGTCGCATAGACCACACAACTGCTGTTGCAACAGTAGAGTAGACTTCAGCAGGGATGTTATTCACATTATACACATCCACATTCACAAGCTGTTGATGCAACTTCCTCCAAACATCATTCCAGCAATCTATCGGCATCCGGTCAACAACATGACGCTTGAAAACAATATCCTTTCTATTTTCCCCTCCTGAGCCTTTTGTTTTTCCATCCTTGTAATATGGCAGAATCACTACAAAGAAACCAGAAATACCAAATAAACAAACTACGGAATAAACAAAGACAATTTAGACATCTAGACAGGAAGGATAGTGAAGATTAACTGCCCCAGTCATATTTCAGGCATTGCCCATTTATCTGAAATAGAACCAATAGAAAGCTGAAATGCTGTAAGATATTAGCTAGAATTAGATGTTGCATAAATGATTCAAAGTGGAAAACCATCTTGATAACTGATAACTAACTTATAAGGTTAGATGCTGACAGAAATCAACAATATAATAGTTAAAAATGACTCTGGACCTTTTAATACCTAGAATTATATTCTTTCAATTTGTGCACCTGCTGCCCAAACGCACGCATAATAGCTAAGCTGGGGAACTTGACGTGTGCGCCTGCTACCTTGAATCATATTCTTTTAATTTGTTATGATGCTCGATCGCAAAAAGGCCTTCTATTGCTTAGCGAGGTGTATGTGCAAAGAATTATCATAACAAAATAAAAAAGTAACCACGTAGATAATAATAATAATTAACCTGAAACAGTCTGGCCGTAGTTGGAATACTCCATAAACTGCACATTATTTGCATTGAGAAGGTTCTGGAATTGACTGTAATCTATCTTATGAGAATTTTCGGGGTCCCACTCAGTACCCTTCAACTTTCCCTGCATAGCCAGCAATTTCCTACTCCATTCTGAAGCCAGCAGAAGCTGCCTCTCTAATTGAACATTTGCCTTTCTTTCAAATTCCTCTAACTTATTTATCCGTTCACGCTCCGCCTCCTTCAGTTTCTGATATCCCACATTTAACAAAATCACATAGCATTAAGAATAATTTTACTACTGAAATAACTATTCATAATTAACAACTTTTTATCAGATTGTTTATAAAATTTACCTCAAACAGCTGCTGAGCTGACTCGGTTTTGTCAGTAACTGGGTTGGAATTGGAAGTAGAAGTGGAGGCGGAGTTACAGGCCTGGATATTGAGGGATTTGGAGCGAATACAGAGGCAATTTCTACTGCGACGTCGGAGCTGTAAATTGAAAGGGGTGAATGCAGATGGAGGGAATCTGGGTAGGGTTTTAGGAGGGAAGGAGGGTTTTAGTAAATGGGTGCAACTGGATGTCATTCTTAGTTTTTCTGTTGGATTAGCTCAGACGCACTCTTTTGCTGTACTCTTATCCATGAGTGACAAAACCTCGTTTTCTACAAGGCAGCGTTGAGTTGTGAGTCTAGTTTTCCATGTTGTTCCTATTTTTTTATTTTTACAACAAGGAGAGACATGTGTCCGAATGAGAAGAGACAATATTATCATTGTTCGAGTTTCCCAAGAGCAAGGTGGGTAAGTTCGTCTATTTGAAAGCAGTCTCTCTATCTCGGGGTAGGGATAAGGTCTGCGTACACACTATTCTCCCCAAACCCCACTAAATGGGATTAATCCTACTAAGTGAGATTATATTGGATTGTTGTTGTCGTATACCAATATTTATTTTGGCCTGAGTTATTATAAGTTACCATTTGAATGAAGTAAATGATAGTAAAAATCTTACTATGTATTTTATTTATGTTATATTTTTCTCATTTCTTGTTAAAATGATCTCTAACGATCCATAAAATTTATCCCAATATGGAATAAGAAAAAAAGACTTCATTCCATAGTACTTTTTATTCTTTCAAAATTTGTAATTTTTACTTAGTGTCACAACTATTGAGCCACACTATAAAAGTTTGGGACATGGTGGGTGGAAGCGAGGGTGGGAAAGTGTGTGTCTATTTCTGAAAATTAGTTCGGATTCATGTCTGGACGTTCGTCTACTAAAGCCATTTACCTTATAAGGAGGTTGGTGGAGTAGCATAGAAAAGGAAGAGGGACTTGCATATGGTGTTCATTGACCTAGAGAAAGCATACAACAAAGTCCTAAGGGAGGTTTTATAGAGATGCTTAAAGGCTAGAGGTGTTATTGTTGCTTACACTACGGTGATTAAGGACATATATGATGGAGCTAAAATCTAGGTGAGAACATAGGGGGAGGGGTGACTCGGACCATTTTCCAGTTATGATAAGGTTGCACTAAGGGCCAGTTCTTAACCCGCTTTTATTTTCCTTGGTGATGGATACACTCACGCGGCACATTCAAGGGGAGGTGCCTTGGTGTATGTTATTTGTAGATGGTATTGTATTGATTGCAAGACACGAGGCAGTGTAAATGCCAAATTGGAGGTTTGGAAACAAACTCTGGAGTCTAAAGGTTTCAAGTTGAGTAGGACCAAGACAGAATACTTGGAGTACAAGTTCAGTGACGGGACCAATGAAGAGGACGTGGACGTGAGGCTTGATACAGAAGTCATCCCGAAGAGAGATAGTTTCAAGTACCTTGGGTCTGTTATCCAAGGTGATTGGGAAATTGATGGGGATATTACACATCGTATCGGAGCAGGGTAGGTGAAATGGAGACTCGCATCTGATGTGTTATGTGATAAGAACGTGCCATATAAACTTAAAGGTGAGTTCTACAGAGTGGTTGTTAGAACGACTATGTTGTATAGAGCAGAGTATTAGCCAGTTAAGAACTCCCATGTCCAGAAGATGAGAGTAGCATAAATGAGGATGTTGAGATAAATGTACGGGCATACCATGATGAATAAGATTAAGAAGGAAGATATTCGGGCCTAAGTAGGAGTGTCTTCTGTGGAGGACAAGATGCGAGAAGCGAGACTTAGATTGTTTGGGCATGTGAAAAGATGGAGTGCAGATGCCCCAGCGAGGAGGTGCGAGAGGTTGGACCTGGTGGATTTGAGGAGAGGCAAAGTTAGGCTAAAGAAGTATCGCTAAGAGGTGATTAGGCAAGATATGGCGTTGCTTCAACTTACCGATGACATGACCCTTAATAGGAAGGTGTGGAGGTCGAGAATTAAGGTAGAAGGCTAGTATGCAGTCGAGAGTGTTTCTTTTACATACTAGTAGTATTAGTGTTAGTCTAATGATATATTATTGTTAAATTTATAGTTTTACGTGATGTCCGTTTGCTTTATTTTCCTGTTATCTTATTGTCATATTGCTTTATTTTCATCTTGCCTTGAGCCGAGGGTCTATTGGAAATAACCTTTCTAGATAGGGGTAAGGTCTACGGATACACTACTCTTCCCAAACCCCACTTGTGAAATTATACTAAGTGTATTGTTATTGTTGTATTTAATGTTACGGCTCAAAATTGAAAAAAATGGAATATTGTAAGTGGCATCAAACGAGTACAATGCCTCAAACCTGTTAGTTTAGTACTTCATTTATATACTAGAGGGGGGAGGGGGTGAATAGTATATCAAACAATTAAAATTTTCCAACATAAAGTTTATGTTATACCCCAAACAATGTTGTTGAAATGGCTCTTTTAACTCTTGTAACTAAAAATGCAAAAAATAACGAAAACATAAATTTTTACTTGGAAAACCTCCTTGCTCAAGGGAGTAAAAATTACAATCCAACTCTGGAATCTTTCTCATAACTTCACTAAAAATAACGAGCAGTTTTAGATTAAAAATACTTTTATAACCTAATAGACTAAATATAGTCACTCAATAAGCCTGCAACACAAATGATTATATTTACAGACTAAACTAATATCTTAGTCTACTATAGAAAATTTGTCACAAAATAATCCTTACAGAATGCTTCTAGAATAAGAAGCTTAAGATTACAAATCAAAACACTTATTAAAACATCAAGACAAACTAAACTGGACTTGATTCAAGTGCTGGGACTTGGTTCTTCAATTTTTCTTTCCCTTGTTCTTTCCATTTTGCTGCTCACACGAATGTTTTCTCAATATTACTAGTGTAGGTGTTCAAAAACCTCTGCAAAACAAACTCATTGTCACGACTCAAAATGCCATCCAAAGGGTTGTGACGGCGCTTAATGCACTTGCTAGGCAAGTCAACAATTTACAACAATAAAAGAATCAAAACTAAGTATTTACCAATATAATATAATAAATAAAAGGGTAAAGCTCCGAAATTGCATAACAAGTCTAAAATCAAGATAATCGTCTAAGCAACTCCTCAAGACTGGTATCACGGGTGGGCATAAAAATTGAAAAATCAAATTTCGAACCGGTCCAAATTAATTCGGTTTATTCGATATTTCGGTATAAATTTTTTGATTATTCGATATTTCGATATGGTCTTCGGTATTGAGGTTTCAATATTTCGGTATATACCGAAATATTGGGCCTACTAGTTAATCCTAATTCCCAAATAGACCAAGCCAGCTCAACACAAAGCTGATTCTGGTGAGCCCAATTATTTTCCTTCTAATTTCTCATTTCGTAGCCCAAATCTAACTGTTACCCTTAGGCCCAAGTCCAACCCCACTAACTCTCTTTCCCTTGTTTCTAACGATTGGAAATTAGGAATTAAGAGACCTAGGGCTGGATTGAATTTATCAATTTCTCACATTTCTCAAAAGCCAGCCGTTGTGAGTCTGTGACTTCGAGTTCGAGCCTTCGACCACCCGCCGATTGTGCGACAGAGACCTCGGAGATAACAACTTCTCTCCTCGGCGACTGACCTTCATTGTTCAATCTTCAATCTCCAAGTCTTCAATAGCCTTACAACTTCTGCCTTCTTCATTCTTCAACTTCTTTATTTTTTCTTGAAATTTATTAGCGATTTTACTGCCCTTGTAAAGAATACTGCAAAATTATATGTCTTGCAAGTAAATAATCATTTCTTAGTTTTATGTTAGCATTCTTAAGTAAAAAAGAAATTATAGGTTCGATTATTATGATATTATTGTTTAAATTCTTCGTAAGCAGTACTATAAGGCTACTTTCTCTTTAATGGACCAGACATTTTTGTTGCTACTTGATGCTTGTTGCAATGTCTTCTATCACCAGTTCCCAATTTCTCATACAATTTAAATAATTCTTGCTTTGGCTTAGCTGCAAGACTATCTTGCAAGCATGGAATTTCAGAACTAAAAATTGAGCTCTTGTTGTTGTTTTTTAATCAGAATAAGATAATAATCGTACAAATCTTCCTAAATTTTGCTGATCAATGTCATATGTTCAGCAGAGTCTATTTTGCCTAATTCTAATTTACCCACACATAAGAATTGCAAGATGGTCAGTTATCCCCAAAGAGAAAGCTAATTTAACAGAATCTATTTTTGCCCATGTGTTGATGTTTTGTTTTTTTGAACTATTTGCCCTTTTGTTGTTTCACAATTTTTTTCTTTTTGTGTATAGGATTAGGATCAATCCGCTAAAAGTTTATATTTGACTACTACTCTAGTATCAATTTGTGTTTGTATTTGTCTTAATTTTAAGATGGCGTATGAAAATAGAGTAAGTGATGCCGGTTCAACTAAAAGCTTGCCTAAGACTTAAGATAGCAACGCCAACACAATTGATACTCAAGATTCCAAGAAAAGAAAAGTCATAGAACCTAGATTTACTATTTGAAATCATTTTGATAAATTTGAGGTAAATGGGGTCGGAAGCGTGCTGCTAATTCATTTAGGAATGGAACAACAGGATTGAGAAATCATTTGACTATATGTAAAAATACTTACCTAACATTGATAAAGATAATACTCAAATAAAGATAAACTTTCAATCTTGCCAAAAGGATGGAGGATCGCTCTGAAAATTCAATCAAGAAGTGACTAGGAGGGCTTTAATTGAGATGATAGTTATTGATGAACTACCATTTAGCTTTATAGAAAAGGAAGGCTTTATGAAGTTTAAAAAATCGACGCGGGCTCTGCTCGTTGCTGCGATGATTCATGATAACTCGCCGGATTGCACGACCATCGTGCCGGCGATGCATCATTCAAATTTCTGCCCTATCAACTTTCGATGAGAATAGCTCAACCACTATTTCGTCTTTCTTCTTGCGGAACAATAACAAGGGATTGTTATTAAGTTTACGGTGAATTGAAGCAAAATCTAAGAACGTCTTTTAAAGAAGCACAACCAAAAATTTATCTCACAACAAACACATGAACTTTATTGCAAAGAATAAATTATATATTTGACAGCCCACTTTATTGATAGGGATTGGAAGTTGCAAAAAAGAATACTAAATTTTTTGCCATATCACTAGTTATAAGGGTGAAGACATGGCTAAAACAATTTGTATTGTTTGCTCGAATGGAAATTAGACAAGGTGTTCACCGTTAACGTGGACAATGCTTCTTCAAATGATGTCATAGTCAAAGAATTATCTAAAAAGTTAGATATGTAAGAAACCTAATATGATGAGTGGTAAGCATCTTCACATGAGATGCATAACTCATATACTTAATCTAATTGTGTAAGATGGTTTGAAAAAAATTGATGCTTTCGTCACACGTGTTAAAAATACTGTGAGGTATGTGAGATCATCGCCTGCAAGGACCTTAAAGTTTAAACAGTATTTTGCACATGTAAAGGTAGAATGTACCAAAACATTGTGTTTGGATATTCATACTAGGTGAAACTTCACCTATTTGATGTTGGATACGACGCAAAACTTTGAGAAGTCCTTTGACAAGTTTCATCTTTTTGATGATAGATTTTTTGCTTATCTTTGTTCTCATCTTTGTGAAATCGGTAGTAGTGCAGGTATTCTTGAATCTGATGATTGGGTGAATGCGAGGAACGTGATAAAGTTTATTGCAAGATGTTACGAGCTCACCAAAAAACTTTCACGTTCACATTATGTCACTTGTAATGCTCATTTTGAGGATGTATCTGAACTTTATTGTCATTTAAAAATGTGTTTAATTAATGAGGATGAGAATATAAGAAAAATGGCTCACGGATGCAAGAAAAGTTCAAGAAGTATTGGGGTGAGCCTGAAAAGATGAATAAAATAATTTTTATTGCTTCCGTATTGGATCTACATAACAAGTTTGAATATGTTATCCTTGCACTTGATGAACTTTTTTAACAATGGTATTTGTTGTGTTGTTGATTGCCTTGTTGGCTTGTTGATTGTCACCATTAAATTTATTTATTGTGCTGCTCTTTATTTGTTGGCAGTGGTATTTGCTAACTGGCAGTGGTATTAAGTTTTTATTTGGCATGTGATTGGTTGGACTGCTGTAGTTTACTATTTTTTGATGTTTGGTATTAAGTAGCCTCTGTTTGATAGGTTTTTGGTTGGACTGTTGTAGTTTACTAGTTGGTAAACTGATCTGATGTCACATTTCGTTTGGCCAGCTGGTTGGACTGTTTGTGTTGTACCATTTCAACCTTTACTCCTATCTTGATATATGTAGTGAGTGCTATTCTGATAGTAAGTCAACATATCTCAATGAACATCTCGTCATGATTGAATTTGTGAGTAGGGACTCAAGTTTGTAACAAGCCTCACTTATTTCTCTATGTGAGCCAAATGATTTCATAAATGGCATCTGATGTTCCTCGTTCATATTATCTATTTCATAAATTTCATCATCTCAAAAGTTTAGTCCAGTAAGTCCTAAGACAACATTCAATTTATCTTGGTTACTGGCCTTAGGTGAGACTTTGTTGCTCTTTATGGTGAAACACTGAAACTGCTCCTATTTGTGCCCTTCTTAGAGGCACCTGAGTTTACTATTTTGTGTTCCTTGTATTTTGTTTTCTCTGGCGATGGATTCTTTGACGCGTCACATCCAAGGGGAGGTTCCTTGATGCTTGTTATTTGCGGATGACATAGTCCTGATTGATGAGACGCGAGGTGGCATTAACGAAAGGCTGGAGGTCTGGAGACATACTCTAGAGTCTAAGGGTTTCAAGTTGAGCAGGACCAAGATAGAATACTTGGAGTGCAAGTTCAGTGGTGTTACCCAGGAGGCGGGCGGGGATGTGAGACTCGATACGCAAGTCATTCCCAAGAGAGAGAGTTTCAAATATTTGGGATCTATAATTCAAATGAATGGGGAGATAGATGAGGATGTTGCTCACCGTATCAGAGTAGGATGGACGAAGTGGAGGCTTGCTTCCGGTGTCTTGTGTGATAAGAATGTGCCGTTGAAACTTAAGGGTAAGCTCTACAAGGTAGTGGTCAGACCGACTATGTTGTATGGGGCAGAGTGTTGGCCAGTCAAAAAGTCACATGTCCAACATATGAAAGTAGCGGATATGAGGATGTTTAGATGGATGTGTGGGCATACTAGATTAAATAGAATTAGGAATGAAGTTATTTGGGACAAGGTGGGAGTGGCCCCTGTGGAGACAAAGATGCGTGGGGCAAAGTTGAGATGGTTTGGGCATGTTAAAAGGAGAAACACAAATGCCCCAGTCAGAAGATGTGAGAGGTTGGCCTTTGGAGGTGAGAGGAGGGGTAGAGGTAGACCTAAGAAGTCTTGGGGTGAAGTGATCAGGCAGGACATGGCGCAACTTGGGCTAACCGAGGACATGACCTTAGATAGAAGGGTGTAGAAGTGGAAGATTAGGGTGGAAGGTTAGTAGGTAGTTAGGCGTTTCCCTTTGTCTTCCCTATTTCGATAGTATTACTGCTAGTATGGTACCCCTTCTTCCTTAGTTTGCTATAGCCGCGTGTCTTGTTCTGTTAATACTTTCCTCTGGTAATTCCGTAGTTTGCTAGCAGGACTTCATCATATTCTTGTGTGCTACCTTGGACTTATCTATCTAAATATACTATCTTGATATTAGTACTTGTTATCGGTACTATCTTGCTATTCTTTGTTGTTATCTCCGATTTAGTTTTCTAACTATTTGTCATGCTATCACTTGCTATCAAGGCTTCCTTCACCTTCTTTAGCCGAGAGTCATTTGGAAACAGTCTCCCTACCCTTCCAAGGTAGGGGTATGACTGCGTACATCCTACCCTCCCCAGACCCCACTTGGTGGGATTATACTAGATTGTTGCTGTTGTATTTTATATGTGGATTGATTCCTTATTATTCAAATACTTACAAGCTAACAGATTGATTGCATAGTTTGCACAGTGTACTATGAATGGCTAATAGACTATTTTATTCCAAATTTAGAATTCTGCCTTTGGAGACAAAGTATTAACCTGTTACATCGAATAACCTTAGCTCCTGCTCTCATTCTCTTGGCTGGAACGATGGACTCAGCATAAGAGACATTAGGCATAATCTTGGTAGATTTGAAAGACTTGGTATGATACTGAAATTATACCGAACCAAATAAGAAAATACCGAACCGTACATCACTACTTTGGCACGGTATTTGATATGAAAAATTGATATACTGAATATCAAAGTACCGAACCATAGTTATTAAATACCGTACCAAAGTACCGAATGCCCATCCCTATCACTGAGTACATAAGCTCTAAAGAGTAATAAATACAAAGTCTGAAATAAAATATAATACTGTGTGATACAAATAAACAATAGCAAAGATAATAAAGGTGACTCCACAGTCTGAGATTGGATATGCAATACTACTTCATATATCCAAGTTAATCATCCCTCGGGGACTCCGCTAAGACCAACGTCTGAATCTGCACAATACGTGCTTAAGTGTTGTATGAGTACAACTAGCCGAATGTACTCAGTAAATGTCAAGTCTAACCCCGACAAGATAGTGCCGAGACTAAGAAAAGACACTTACTTTAAACCTATGTACTTAGTAAGCAAGAGAAGTAACACGAATACATAAGGGATAGTAAAATGATCAATTAAAAGAAATAACCAACATACTTTCTCAAATGTCACAACTAAACCTTTCTCAACAACTCAAATCTAAAAGAATAAAATGTTAACCACAAAATAATATAACCAAGTACGTAAATCTACAAGTTAAAAGGAATGAGTAAAAGATATCATATCAAATAACACGGAAACACCCTTCGTACATTTACCTCTCGTCCTCACCAGTACGGTAACACCCTTCATGCACTATATACATATCACTTTTCCTCACAAGCACGAAAATACTCTTCATCTGATAATAATATCAAGAAACACAGAAACACCTTTAGTGCATAATCACTCTTCTTTACAAGCACGGAATCACCCTCCGTGCAATTCACTCTTTCTCACTAAGCATATATAAAATATTACCAAGCAAGGTAGGAAGCATAAATAATATCAAGAAGGGTGAATAAGCATAATACAACACGTGAGAGATAATCATAACCTTTGCACCAATAGGTGAGCCAACATTTCAAGAACCAAAAACAACAACAACGACCCAGTAAAATCCTACTAGTGGGGACTGGGGAGGGTAGTGTGTACGCAGACCTTACCCCTACCACGGGGAGTAGAGAGGTTGTTTCTAAAAGACATTCGGCTCAAGAAGACAAAAAGAGTTAATATCAGTACCACCAACAGATACCAAAGGAATAATAATAACATCATAAAGATCATAAAATGGATGAAAACCAAAAACGATAGTTGGTAGATAGATCCGACACTATGAAAAATGAAAGATTAGTGAAAACACAATATTAACTACTAGCGGTCTAAGATACAAATTCTATTAGGCTAGCCTCACATAGGTACGAAGTACTAATAGACTCAACTACCTCCTAACCTACAACCCTAATACTCGACCTCTACAGCTTCCTATCAAGGGCCATGTCCTCGGAAATTTGAAGCCACACCATTTCATGCTTGATAACCGCTCCCCAATATTTCTTAGGCCGCCTCTACCTCTTCTCGTGCCTTCCAAAGCTAGCCACTCGTACCTCCTTACCGGAGCATCTAAGCTTCTCCTCTATACATGCCCAAACCATCTAAGTCTCGCTTCCCGTATCTTATCATCAATGGGAGCCACGCCCACCTTCTCCTGAATATCATAATTCCTAATCTTATCCATCCTAGTGTGCTCGCATATCCACCTCAACATCCTCATTTTTGCTACTTTAATCTTCTGGATATATGAGTTCTTAATTGGCCAACATTCAGTCCTATATATCATGGTCGGTCTAACCACCACTCTATAAAACTTACCTTTGAGTATTGGTGGAACTTTCTTGTCATACAGGACTCCATATGCTAACCTCCACTTCATCTACCCCACTCCAATACGGTGTGTAACATCCTCGTCGATCTCCCTACCCCCTTGGATAACTGACCCAAGGTACATGAAACTACCTTTACTTGGGATGACCTGTGATTCAAGACTCACGTCCATGCCCGCTTTCCTCGACTTGACTTGGTACTCTACTTGAACTCCAGGTATTATATCTTAGTCCTGCTCAGCTTAAAACCGTTAGACTCAAAGGCTTGTCTCCAAACCTCTAGCCTCTCATTAACACTGGCTCGCGTCTCATCAATCAGAACTATGCCGTCAGTGAATAACATACACCATGACACCTCTCGTTGAATATGGTGTGTTAGTGTGTCCATCATCAAAGAAAATAAGAATGGATTGAGCACAGATCCTTGGTGTAACCCCATAACCACCGGAAAATGCTCTGAGCATTTCAAGGACCATAATATCCAAATATCTCAATTAAGCTCAAATATAGATATTAACATATATTTTAATAATCAAGAAGTTTCACGAACTATTTAATGCATAGAAAAAAATACATAAAGCAAATAAGACATGATAAAAGGCAAATTCTACTGGCATGCTTAAACGGCGGCAAATGCATATGCACTCGTTATCATGCATATACGGCGCCACCAACATATTTAGCACATAGCAAATAGACCCAAGCACAACCTTATTCCCTCAAATCAAGGTTAACCAATTAAAACACTTACCTCTTTATCAGAACAAATCAACTCTCTACTATCTCTTCGTTTAGAACAAGCCTCCAAACAACTGAAATCTAGGAAAATAACACTTAAATAAGTCAAACAAGTTTTAGAAACCCTCCTAGTATCAAAAGGTTTGATCTTAACCTAATTTTGAAAGTCAACAAAAAGTCAACTTGGGCCCACATGGTGAAATTATGAAATTAAGACAAAATCCCAATTACCCATTCTTCCCCAAGTTCAAATATGTAATTTGTATTAAAATTGGACCTCAAATGGAGGTCCAAATTCCCAAAATTAGCTCTCTTAAGTTTTACCCAAAAATTCAAATTTTTACACTTTAAAACTCTATACTTAAGGGTGAAAATCTATGAAAAATTATAAAAATAAATCACAACTAAGTTAATATTACTAACCTTTGAAGTTGGGGTGAAAATCCTTTAAAATATCGCCTCAATTCGTGGTTTAGGTCTCAAAAATATTGAAATGTGGTTGAATCTCGATTTCTGCCCTATTTTAAATCACTGGACAAAAACATTCATTGCGTTCGCGGAAGGCCCCTAGCGTTCGAGAAGGTCAATGGTCATCAAACCATTGCGCTCGTGAAGGCAGTATCGCATTTGCGGAAGGCCAACACCTCCCCCCTCCCAAACCTTCACGTTCGCAGCCGCAATAGTTGCGTTTGTGATGTACAAACGTCCCATGGCCCCAACCTTCTTCTATGCGATTGCAACACCCACCATGCGATCATGAAGAGCAATTTTCACAGTGCCATAATACACTACACGATCACAAGACAAGCTCCGTGATAGCGAAGAATAATGTGCCCAATCCTCAAACCTCTTACTCGATCGTGAGTCAAGCTCCGCGATCGAAGCATTGGAAAACACCAGAACATTAGCTATTCCAACAATGTTCACCTCAACATCCTCATTTCTACTACTTTCATCTTTTGGATATGTGAGTCCTTAAATGGCCAACACTCAGTCCCATATATCTTGGTCGGTCTAACCACCACTCTATAAAACATATCCTTAAGTATCGGTGGCACTCTCTTGTCATACAGGACTCCGGATGCTAACCTCCACATAATCTACCTCACCCCAATACAGTGTGTGACATCCTCGTCAATCTCCCCACCCCCTTGGATAACCGACACAAGTTACTTGAAACTAGCTCTACTTGGGATGACCTGTGATTCAAGACTCACGTCCACTCCCGCTTCCCTCGGCTCAGTGCTGAACTTGCATTCCAGGTATTCTGTCTTAGTCCTGTTGTCACGACCCGAATTTTCCACCATCGGGAGTTGTGATGACGCCTACTAATGTGAGCTAGACAAGCCAAACCTTTAATCTAATTACTTCATTAACCAATTATTTCTTTTTAACAAATATAAGACGATAAAGTGGTAACAGCGGAAATTCAAATTTAAGCGGAAGACAAAAATAAAATTTATGAAAACTGCATCTATTACAAATACTTAAGCCTTAACCACCCCAAAACCTGGTATCACAGTGTCACAGACGGTCTAAGATTGCTACATACAAAGTCTGAAGAAATTACAGTACATTTTTTCTGAATAAAAGGAAAATGAAACAGGAAACAGGGATAGAGGGAGATGCCAGGGCCTGCAGATGCCTGCAGGTCTACCTTGGATCTCCACGTGGACTGAAGGTAGCCTCCAACTATGGTCTAAGAGCTGCTCCAGGATCTGCACATAGTGCAGAGTGTAGTATCAGCACAACCGACCCCATGTGCTGGTAAGTGTCCAGCCTAACCCCGACGAAGTAGTGACGAGGGCTAGGACTAGACTACTAAATAAACCTGTGCAGTTCAAATATATATACAGCGGAAAAGAAATACATAAATAAACAAATAAAGATAGGAGGGGGAAACATGCTTCGGGGTATAACAGGTAAAATAGAATATCAAGAGAATTATAAAGGAATCAAAATCAACCACTAACAAGAGTAAAGAAACAAAGGCAGATTTCACTTTCTTTTCACATCTGGTTGCAGGCGTGCAACCCGATCCCATTTCCTGTATATCGTGGCAGGCATGCCACCCGCTCCATTTCATTTACCTCATGGTAGGCGTACCACCCGCTCCCATTTCATTTATCTCGTAGCAGGCGTGCCACCCTTTCCTATTTCATTTATCTCGTGGTAGGCGTACCACCCGCTCCCATTTCATTTATCTTGTGGTAGGCGTACCACCCACTCCCATTTCATTATATCTTATGGTAGGCGTACCACCCACTCCCATTTCATTATATCTTGTGGTAGGTGTACCATCCGCTCCCAGTTACAAGCCAACAATAATCACAAGGAATCCCAACAAGGGAACAAGAGTAATATAACAACTTCCCGGCAAGGGAACAATGATATTTCAACAACATCCCGGCAAAGGAACAATAATATCAAAATAAATATCCCGACAAGGGATCATTAATACCAAACAAACATCCTGGCAAGGGAACAATGGTGATAATAACATATGAAGCGCAATAAACCACAATAGAGTCATAACAATTATAATACAAAACTCACGGGCATGCTTGACACCAGCGTATAAATACTCGTCACCATGCCTATACATCGTACTCCACATTTAGCATGTAGAAAATAAGACACAACTCCTAATCCCTCAAGCTAAGGTTAGACCAAACAATTACCTCGATGCCACGAATACAATTCACGATTCAACTATAGCCTTACCCCTTGATTCTACCACCAATTCACTCGAATCTAGCCATAAGTTGCTTATTTACATCAATAAACGCTAAATGAATCAACCCCAATGAATGAAAATGAATTTTCTAAAGTTTTACCCAAAAGTCAAAAATCGCCCCCGGGACCACATGGTCAAAACCCAAGGTTCAAACCAAAACCTGATTACCCATTTCCCCACAAACTCAAATATATAATTTGTTTTGAAATCAGACCTCAAATCAAGGTCCAAATCCCCAATTTTTGAAAAACCTAGGTTCTACCCAAAACACCCAATTCCCCCATGAAAATCATTGATTTTGAGTTGAAATCATGTGAAAAGATGTTAATGATTGAAGAAAACGAGTTAGAAATCACTTACCAATGTTTTGGAGAAGAAAGGTTATTTGAAAAATTGCCTCTTATGTTTTTGGGGTTTTGAAAAATAAAAAATAACTGAAAATCCCGTCTTAATATACCCCTCTCAGACCCCCTATGCGGACAGCACAAAATGAACTGCGGCCGCACAGTCCTTCCTAAGGATACTGCAGTCCAGTGCCCCTGTGCGGACCGCACAAAGTCGACTACAACCACACAACCCTCCACCGCACACCGCACAAGGTCGACCATGGACCGCACTGGCCCCTTCCGCGGTCGCACACATTTTCTTGCAGACCGCACTGGCGGGTTCAGAGACCTGCAATTTCTCTAAACCTGCAACATCTGGTTTTAAGCCTAAGACATCCCGGAACCTACCCGAAACTCACCCGAGCCCTCGGAACTCCAAACCAAGTATACACACAACCTCAAAAATATCCCACAGACTTATCCGTACGATCACATCATCAAACTAACATGTAACATCATGAATTAAACCTCAAACCTCAACATTTTCATCAAGAACTCTCAAAGTTCATAACTCTTCAATCGGAAGTGCAACTCACGTCAAATAAACTCCGTTTTTCACCAAACTTCACAGTTATCTTTCAAATACTATAACAAGTTTGTACCGGGCTCCAAAACCAAATATGGGCCCGATAACAATGGTTTCAAACATTAATCTTTTCATTACTTCTTAGATAATTCAGTAAAATAATTTCTTTCAAAAATTGATTTTTAAGTCTTGGGACCTTGGAATTCATTTTCGGGCATACGCCCAAGTCCCATATTTTACTGTGGACCTCTCGGGATCGTCGGAACACGGATCCGGATCTGTTTTCTCAAAATGTTGATCAAAGTCTACCATAATCAAATTTTAGCTCTAGAATTTCTATTTCTCTTATTTTCACATAGAAGGCTTTTTTGGATATAGGTTCGGACCATGCACGCAAATCAAGGTGGGGTAAAAGGGAGGTTTTTAGGCCTCGGAACACTGAATGCACTTGCAACACAAGTGATGACCTTTTGGGTCATCACATTTTCCACCTCTAAAACAACCGTTCGTCCTCGAACGGACATAAGAAGGAAGTACCTGAGTCGGGAAAAAGATGGGGATAACGGCTCCGCATATCGGACTCGGACTCCCAGGTCGATGCCTCAGCGGGATGACCTCTCCACTAAACATGAACAGAAGGAAAACTCTTTGATCTCAATTGACGAACCTGCCGGTCTAGAATAGCTACCGGCTCCTCCTCATAAGACAAGTCCTTGTCCAACTGGACAGTGCTGAAATCTAACACGTGGGATGGATCACCGTGATACTTCCGAAGCATGGACACATGAAACACTAGATGCACGGATGATAAGCTCGGTGGCAACACAAGTCTATAAGCCACTTCTCCCACTCAGTCAAGAATCTCAAACGGGCCAATGAACCTAGGGCTAAGCTTGTCTTTCTTCCCAAATCTCATCACGCCCTTCATAGGGGACACTCAAAGCAATACTCACTCACCGACCATGAATTCCAAATCTCGAACCTTGTGGTCGACATAACTCTTTTGCCTGGACTGAGCTGTACGAAAGCCTATCCTAAATAATCCTGACCTTGTCCAAGGCATCCTGAACCAGATCCGTACCCAACAACCGAGCCTCTCCCGGCTCAAATCATCCAACCGGAGATCGACACCGCCTACCATATAAAGCTTCATAGGGAGCCATCTAGATACTCGACTGGTAGCTGTTATTGTAGGCAAACTCTGCTAAGGGCAAAAAATGGTCCCACGAGCCTCCAAAGTCAATGACAAAAGCTCGGAGCATATCCTCCAAAATTTGAATAGCCTGCTCGGACTGCCCGTCCGTTTGAGCATGAAACGTTGTGCTTAACTCAACCCGCGTGCCCAACTCTCGCTGAATTGCTCTCTAGAAACGTGAGGTAAACTGCGTACCTCAATTCTAAATTATAGACTCAGGCACACCATGAAGACGAACAATCTCCCGAATATAGATCTCAGCTAACCTCTCGGAAGAATAGGAGACTGCCACAGGAATGAAATGCGCTGACTTGGTCAGCCTATTAACAATAACCCACACTGCATCGAACTTCCTCTGAGTCCATGGGAGTCCAACAACGAAGTCCATAGTGACCCTTTCCCACTTCCACTCAGTAATCTCAATCTTCTAGAACAAACCACCAGGCCTCTGATGCTCATACTTGACCTGCTGACAATTCAAACACCGAGCCACATATGCAATGATGTCCTTCTTCATTCTTCTCCACCAATAATGCTGCCACAAATCCTGATACATCTTAGCGGCGCCCGAATGAATAGAGTACCGGGAGTTATGGGCCTCCTCTAAAATCAACTCTCGGAGCCTATCCACATTAGGCACACAAACTCGACCCTGCAATCTCAAAACTCCATCATCACCTAAGGTAACCTTCTTGGCACCTCCGTGCTGCACCGTGTCTCTAAGGACACCTAAATAGGGATCATCATACTGCCGATCACGAATACGCTCCAATAAAGAAGAACGAGCGACCTTGCAAGCTAACACCCGACTGGGCTCAGAAACATCCAACCTCATGAACTGACTGGCCAAAGCTCGAACATCCAAAGCAAGCGGTCTCTCACCGACCGGAATATAAGCAAGACTGCCCATACTGGTTGACTTCCTACTCAAAGCATCGACCACCACATTGGCCTTTCCCGGATGATATAAGATGGTGATATCATAATCTTTTAACAACTCCAACCACCTCCTCTGCCTCAAATTCAACTCCTTTTGTTTGAACAAATACTGAAGACTCTTGTGATCCGTGAACACCTCACATGCCATGCCATACAAATAATGCCTCCAAATCTTCAATGCGTGAACAATGGCTGCCAACTCCAAATCATGAACCAGATAGTTCTTCTCATGAATCTTCAACTGCCGCGAAGCATAGGCAATGACCTTGCCATCCTGCATCAACACTGCACCGAGTCCAATACGAGATGCATCACAATAAATTGTGTAAGGCCCTGAACCTGTGGGCAAAACCAACACAAGTGCCGTAGTCAAAGTTGTCTTGAGCTTCTGAAAGCTCGTCGCACACTCATCGGACCATCTGAACTGGGTACCCTTCTGGGTTAACCTGGTCATCGGGGTTGCAATATATGAAAACCCCTCCACGAACCGATGATAGTAACCTGCCAATCCCAAGAAACTTCGAATCTCTGTAGCTGATGCTGGTCTAGGCGAGTTCTTGACTGCCTCAATCTTCTTCGGATCAACTTGAATACCATCCGCTGATACCACATGACCCAAGAATGCAACTGAACTCAACCAGAACTCACACTTCGAGAACTTAGCATATAATTGACTATCCCTCAAGGTCTGAAGAACCACTCTAAGATGTTGCTCGTGCCCCTCCCGGCTATGGGAATATATCAAAATATCATCAATGAAGATTATCACGAATGAATCCAAATAAGGCCTGAACACTCGATTCATCAAATCCATAAAAGCTGCTGGGGCATTTGTCAACCCGAATGACATAACCAAGAACTTATAATGCCTGTACCGAGTACGGAAAGCTGTCTTAGGGATATCAGATGCCCTAATCCTCAACTGATGGTAGCCAGATCTTAAATCAATCTTTGAAAATACCTTGGCACCCTGAAGTTGATCAAACGAATCATCAATCCTTGGCAATGGATACTTGTTCTTGATTGTAACCTTGTTCAACTATCGGTAATCAATATACATTCTCATCGATCCGTCCTTCTTCTTAACAAACAACACCGGCACATCCAAGGAGAAACACTCGGCCTAATAAAACCTTTCTCAAACAAGTCTTACAACTGCTCCTTCAACTCTTTCAACTCAGGCGGGGCCATACGATACGGCGGGATAGAAATGGGCTGAGTGCCCGGAGCCAAATCAATACAAAAGTCAATATCCTTGTCGGGTGGCATACCCGGCAGGTCTGAAGGGAAAACCTTAGGAAACTCACGAATAACGGGCATAGAATCAATAGAAGGAACCTCCGTACTAGAATTACGAACATATGCCAAATAGGCAAAACACCCCTTCTCGACCATACGTCGAGCCTTCACATAAGAGATAACACTACGGGTAGAATGACTAGGAGTCCCTCTCCACTCTAAATGAGGTCAACCCGGCAAGGCTAAGGTCACAGTCTTGGCATGACAGTCCAAGATAGCATGGTAAGGTGATAACCAGTCCATCCCTAATATGACATCAAAATCGACCATGTCCAAAAGAAGCAAATCTACACGAGTCTCAAGACTTTCAATCACAACTATACATGAACGATGGACTTGATCTACCACAATAGAATCACCCACCGGTGTAGACATATAAACAGGATCACTCATAGAATCACTAGGCATGAGCAGATACGGGGCAAAATAAGAGGAGACATATGAGTACGTAAACCCTGGATCAAATAACACTGAAACATCTCTATCACAAACCAGAACTATACCTATGATAACTACATCGGAAGCCTCATCCTCGGGTCTGGTTGGAAGAGCATAACATCGGGGCTGGCCTCCACCTCTAGCGGCCTGAGCTCCACCTCTGGTACCTCTACCTCCACCTCTAGCTCCTCTACCCCTACCTCTAGCACCTCTACCCCCACCTCTAGCTGGCTGGGAAGGCTGTGGAACAACTTGTGCATGAACAATGGCACGGGAACCCTGCTGCTAAGAATTGTGTGATGCTCGAGGGCAATACCTAGTAATGTGCCTCGTGTCGCCACAAGTAAAACAAGCCCTTGGCTGCTGAGGCTGACGACCCTGGAAACTCTGAAGCGATGGTGCACCGATAGGAGCTGGTGGTGCACTACTGCTGATCAGAATACTGCATCTGAGAACCACGGCCACTTGAAGCACCGTGAGAAACCTGAAGTTCTGACTGAAAAGGCCTAAGAGGATGACCTCTAGCATACGAATCTCTACCTCCAGATGAGGTACCACTAAATCTACCTGAATGATGAGGCCTCTTGTCCGACCCATGACCACCTCCCTGTGACAAAACCATCTCAACTCTCTAGGCCGCATTGGCCGCCTCCTGGAAAGATATCTCACTCCTAGTCTCCCTAGCCATCTGAAGACGAATCGGCTGAATAAGACCATCAATAAACCTCCTCACCCTCTCTCTCTCTTGGTGGGATGTATGACAAGAGCATAACGAGCTAAGTCGATGAATCTGGTCTCATACTGGGTAACAGTCATAGAACCCTGTTAGAGACGCTCAAATTGCCTCCGATAGGCCTCTCTCTGAGTGATGGGGAGAATTCTCCAGAAATAGCTGAGTAAACTACTCCCAAGTCAAAGATGGCGATCCGGCTGGTTTAGCCAAACATAAATCCCTCCACTAAGTCTTGGCGGATCCAGACAAGCAAAAAGTGGCAAAATAGACCCCATTGGTCTCAACTGTCCCCATGTTCTTGAGAACCTCATGGCTGCTGTCTAGATAGTCCTGGGGATCCTTGGTAGATGCACCACTGAAAGTGGTAGTGAAGAGCTTGGTGAACCTATCCAGCCTCCACAAAGCATCGACAGATATAGCTGCTCCATCACCGGTATGAGCTACCACACCCGGCTGAACTGCTCCAATAGGCTGAACCGCTGGAGTCTGTATTTGGGGAGCTACTTGCTCCGGAGTGCGAGTAGCAGGAGTCTGGGATCCTCCTCCAGCCTGAGAGATGGCTGGTGCTACAGGAAGCAAGCCTGCTCGGGTGACACTCTCCATGAGGCCCACTAAATGGACCAGAGCATCCTGAAGAACTGGGGTAGAAATAAACCCCTCTGGGACTGAGCGGGGCCTACCGAAACTGCTGGGGCCAGAACCTCATCATCAAAGTCAGCCTAAGGCTCCGCCGTTGGTGCTGCTGCTCGGGGCTGAGCTCTACCCCTACCTCGGCCTCTAGTACGGCCTCGCCCTCGCCCTCTGCCCCTTGTGGAAGCTGCTGTTGGGGGCTCGGGCTGCTGGTTAGTGGATGAGGAAGCGCGTGTTCTCGCCATCTGTGAAAGAACATAGTAGAAGTTCAATTAGCATTGAGAAACCAAACCGCACGATAGGAGAGAATAAATGTGAAGTTGTTCCTAACTCTATAGCCTCTGGGAGATAAATACAAACGTCCCCGTACCGATCCTTCAGACTCTACTAAGCTTGTCTGTGAAGTGTGAGATCCATGTAACCTAGAGCTCTGATACCAACTTGTCACGACCCAGATTTTCCACCCTCCATCGGGAGTCGTGATGGCGCCTACTAATATGAGCTAGGCAAGCCAAACCTTTAATCTAATTAATTCATTAACCAATTATTTCTTTTTAACAAATATAAGACAATAACGTGGTAACAGTAGAAATTCAAATTTAAGCGGAAGACAACAATAAGATTTATGAAAACTGCATCTATTACAAATACTTAAGCCTTAACCACCCCAAAACCTGGTGTCACAGTGTCACAGACGGTCTAAGATTGCTACATACAAAGTCTGAAGAAATAACAATATATTGTTTCTGAATAAAAGGAAAATGAAATAGGAAACAGGGATAGAGGGAGATGCCAGGGCCTGCGGACGCCTGCATGTCTACCTTGGATCTCCACGTGGACTGAAAGTAGCCTCCAACTACGGTCCAAGAGCTGCTCCGGGATTTGTACATAGTGCAGAGTGTAGTATCAGCACAACCGACCCCATTTGCTGGTAAGTGTCCAGCCTAACCTCGGTAAAGTTGTGACGAGGCTAGGACCAGACTACCAAATAAACTTGTGTAGTTTAAATATATATATATATATATATAAAGACAGGAGGGGGAAACATGCTTCGGGGAATAACAGGTAAAATAGAATATCAAGAGAATTATAAAGGAATCAAAATCAACCACTAACAAGAGTAAGGAAACAAAGGCAAATTTCACTTTCTTTTCACATCTTGTTACACGCATGCAACCCGATCCCATTTCCTGTATCTCGTGGTAGGCGTGCCACCCGCTTCCATTTCATTTACCTCATGATAGGTGTACCACCCGCTCCCATTTTATTTATCTCGTGGCAGGCATGCCACCCTCTCCCATTTCATTTATCTCGTGGTAGGCGTACCACCCGCTCCCATTTCATTTATCTCGTGGCAGGCGTGCCACCCTCTCCCATTTCATTTATCTCGTGGTAGGCGTACCACTTGCTCCCATTTCATTTATCTTGTCCGCTCCCATTTCATTATATCTTGTGGTGGGCGTACCACCTGCTCCCATTTCATTATATCTTGTGGTAGGCGTACCACCCGCTCCCATTTCATTATATCTTGTGGTAAGCGTACCACCCGCTCCCAGTTAGAAGCCAACAATAATCACAAGGAATCTCGGCAAGGGAACAAGAGTAATATAACAACTTTCCGGCAAGGGAATAATGATATTTCAACAACATCCCGACAAGGGAACAATACTATCAAAACAAACATCCCGGCTAGGGATCATTAATATCAAACAAACATCCCGGCAAGGGAACAATGATGATAATAACATATGAAGCGCAATAAACCACAACAGAGTCATAACAATTATAATACAAGATTCACGGGCATGCTTGACACCAACATATAGATACTCGTCACCATGCCTATACGTCGTACTCCACATTTAACATGTAGCAAATAAGACACAACTCCTAATCTCTCAAGCTAAGGTTAGACCAAACACTTACCTCGATGCCACAAACACAATTCACGATTCAACTATAGCTTTACCCTTTGATACCACTACCAATTCGGTCGAATCTAGCCACAAGTTACTTATTTACATCAATAAACGCTAAATGAATCAACCCCAATGCATGAAAATGAATTTTCTAAAGTTTTACCCAAAAGTCAAAAATTGCTCCCAGGCTCACATAGTCAAAACCCGATTACCCATTCCCCCATGAACTCAAATATATAATTTGTTTTGAAATCGGACCTCAAATCGAGGTCCAAATCCCCAATTTTTGAAAAACCTAGATTCTACCCAAAACACCCAATTCCCCCATGAAAATCATTGATTTTGAGTTGAAATCATGTGAAAAGATATTAATGATTGAAGAAACGAGTTAGAAATCACTTATCAATGTTTTGGATAAGAAAGGTTATTTGAAAAATCACCTCTTATGTTTTTGGGGTTTTGAAAAATGAAAAATAACTGAAAATCCCATCTTAATATACCCCTCTCAGACCCCCTGTGCGGACCGCACAAAATGGACTGCGGCTGCATAGTCCTTCCTGAGGATACTGCAGTCCAGTGCCCCTGTGCGAACCACACAAAGTTGACTGCGGCCGCACAGCCCTCCACCGCGCACCGCACAAGGTCGACCGCAGACCGCACTGGCCCCTTCCATGGTCGCACACGGTGTCTTGCGGACTGCACTGGCGGGTTCAGAGACCTGCAATGTCTCTGAACCTGCAACATCTGATTTTAAGCCTAAGACATCCCGGAACCTACCCGAAACTCACCCGAGCCCTCGGAACTCCAAATCAAGTATACACACAACCTCAAAAATATCCCACAGACTTATTCGTTCGATCACATCATCAAACTAACATGTAACATCATGAATTAAACCTCAAAACTCATCATTTTCATCAAGAACTCTCAAAGTTCATAACTCTTCAATCGGAAGTCCAACTCACGTCAAATAAACTCCGTTTTTCACCAAACTTTGCAGTTATCTTTCAAATACTATAATAAGTTTGTACCGGGCTCCGGAACCAAATACGGTCCCAATAACAATAGTTTCAAACATTAATTCTTTTCTTTATTTCTTAGATAATTCAGTAAAATAATTTCTTTCAAAAATTGATTTCTAAGGCTTGGGACCTCGGAATTCATTTCCGGGCATACGCCCAAGTCCCATATTTTACTTCGGACCTCCCGGGATCGTCAGAACATGGATCCGGGTCTGTTTGCTCAAAATATTGACCAAAGTCAACCATAATCAAATTTTAACTCTAGAATTTCTATTTCTCTTATTTTCACATAGAAGGCTTTTTTCAGATATAGGTCCAGACCATGCACGCAAATCAAGGTGGGGTAAAAGGGAGGTTTTTAGGGCTCGGAACACTGAATGTACTTGCAACACAAGTGATGACCTTTTGGGTCATCACACCTGCTCAGCTTGAAACCATTAGACTCAATGGCCTGTCTCCAAACCTACAACCTCTCATTAACATCGGCTCGCGTCTCATCAATCAGAACTATGTTGTCAGTGAATAACATATACCATGGCACCTCCCCTTAAATATGGCGTAGTAGTGTGTCCATCACCAGGAAAAATAAAAATGGGTTGAGCACAGATCCTTGGTGTAACTCCATAACAACCGGAAAATGCTCTGAGCATTTCAAGAACCATAATATCCAAATATCTTAATTAAGTTCAAATATAGATATTAACATGTATGTTAATAATCAAGAAGTTTCAAGAACTATTTAATGCATAGAAAAAAATACATAAAACAAATAAGACATGATAAAAGGCGAATTCTACCCGCATGCTTAAA
Source organism: Nicotiana tabacum (assembly GCF_000715075.1). Lineage (NCBI taxonomy): Eukaryota > Viridiplantae > Streptophyta > Magnoliopsida > Solanales > Solanaceae > Nicotiana > Nicotiana tabacum. The sequence goes on along the minus strand of NC_134095.1, from coordinate 76,403,765 downwards.
CCGTGGAAAATGCATATACACTCGCCATCATGCATATACGATGCTTCCAACATATTTATCACATAGCAAATAGACCCAAGCACAACCTAATTCCCTCAAATCAAGGTTAACCAATTAAGACACTTACCTCTTTATCGGAACAAATCAACTCTCTACTATCTCTTTCGTTTAGAACAAGACTCCAAACACCTCGAATCTAAAAAAATAATACTTAAATAAGTCAAACAAGTTTTAGAAACTCTCCTAGTATCAAAAGGTTTTATCTTTACCTAATTCAGAAAGTCAACAAGAAGTCAACTTGGTCCCACATGGTGAAAATATGAAATTAAGACTAAATACCAATTACCCATTCTTCCCTGAGTTCAAATATGTAATTTTTATTAAAATCGGACCTCAAATAGAGGTCCAAATTCTCAAAATTAGCTCTCTTAAGTTTTACCCCAAAATTCAAACTTTTACACTTTAAAACTCTATATTTAAGGGTGAAAATCTATGAAAAATTATGAAAATAAATCACAACTAAGTTAATATTACTAACCTTTGAAGTTATGGTGAAAATCTCTAAAACATTGCCTCAATTTGTGGTTTAGGTCTCAAAAATAGTGAAATGTGACTGAATCTCGATTTCTACCCTATGTTAAATCACTTGACAAAAACCTTCACCGCATTCGCGAAAGGCCCCTATCATTCGAGAAGGTCAATGGTCAACAGACCATTGCGCTCATGAAGGCAGTATCTCATTTGCGAAAGGCCAGCAACTCCCCCCCAAAGCCTTCGCATTCGCAACCCCAACAGTTGTGTTTGTGATGTACAAACGTCCCATGGCCCCTAACTTCTTCTATGCAATTGCAATACCCACCATGCGATCGCGAAGAGCAATTTTCATAGTGCCAGAAGACACTATACGATCGCAAGACAAGCTCCATAATCGCAAAGAATAACATGCCTAGTCCCCAAACCTCTTACACGATCGCGAGACAAGCTCCGCAGTCGAAGCACTGGAAAACACCAGAACATCAACTATTCCAACAAGGTTCAAAATGGTTCGAAGCCATCTTGAAACTCACCCGAGCCCCCAGGTCCTAGTTCAAACATCCTTAAAAGTCTATAAACCTAACATGAACTTACTCATAAGCTCAAAACATCAAAAATAATATCAAATCTAAGAATCAAGCATCACTTAAAGATTTCAAATGTTCATAAACTAAAATTTCCAACTTTCAACTATTAGTGCTGAAATAGCCTCGGGTCACCAGGATCCAAACCAAATATATTTTTTCAAGTCCAAAATCATCATACGAACCTATCAGAATCGGCAAAACACCGGTCCGATGTTATTTACCAAGAATATTGACCGTGGTCAACTCCAACCTTGTTATGGCTCTATTATTAGAATTTTTCTTCCAAAGCACATCTGAACTTTTCGAAGATCGAAACGAACCATGCCCACAAGTCATAAACATCAAATGAAACTGTTTAAGGTCACAAATAATGAAACAAAAAGCTATAACTCAAAATGACCTATCAGATCATTATAATCTCCACCTCTAAAAGAAGCATTCGTCCTCGAACGGACATAAAAATATACCTGAACTGGAAAAGAGATGAGGATATCTACTTCTCATATCGGAATCAGGCTCCCAAGTAGACTCCTCATTCAGATGCCCTTTCCAAAGCACTTTCATGGAAGAAATATCCTTATATCTCAACTTTCGATCTTGCCTATTTACAATAGCCACCGACTCTTCTTCATAAGTCAAATTCTCATCAAGTTGCACCGTGCTAAAGTTTAGAACATGCGACTTATCTTCATGATACTTCCTACACATTGAAACATGAAATACTGAATGTACCCCTGCTAGGCTAGAAGGCAACACAAGCCTATAAGCAACCTCTTAACTCTCTCTAGCAGCTTAAATGGACTAGTGAACCTCGGGCTCAACTTGCACTTCTTCCAAAAATCATCACACCCTTTATAGGCGAAACTTTCAAAATTCCCTTCTCACCCTCCATGAAAGCCACATAAAGGACTTTTTTGTCCGTATAACTCTTCTGCCTACTCTGTGCTTTCCAAAGACGATCATGAATCAACTTCACCTTATCTAAGGCATCACGAACCAAATTTGTGCCTAACATCCTAGCCTTATCCGGCTCGAACCTCAAGGATCTGAATAATACCAATGGCCTCCAAAAATCAATAACACTGGCCCTTAACATATCCTCGGGAATATGAATAGTCCACTCGGACGAGCATCTGTTTGCGGGTGAAATGTCGTGCTAAGATCCACTTATGTGCCCAACTCTTGCTGAACAGCTCTCCAAAAGTTCAATGTGAACTGAGTGCCATGATCTAAAATGATTAGAAATGGGCACACCGTGGAAAAGAACAATCTCTCAGAGTTGATTTGAGCCAACGTCTTTGATGTGTAAGAAGCCATCACTAAAATGAAATACGCAGATTTGGTTAATCTATCCATATGATGTCACGCTCCAAACTCGGGGAGCGTGACCGGTGCTCAACCAAGTGAACCCAACCAAGCAAGCCTATTGAATACTTTCTACCCAAACTCACTCATGATTAAAAAGAATACATTTTTTCGTAAATTAAACAATAGGGAGATCATATAGACAATACCAATTTTTTACCATTAGTCACTCCGTTTAATAAACCTCAAAATACACGTTTTTTCATGGCTTGAAGTGGAACACTTGATCAAAGCACAATATAACTTGTTTTACTTTTCCAGCACCCATATACAACGCACACTATGTCTACAGAGCCTCTAATAGATACAAGAGATTACAATGATAGTGCCAGAAACAAGGCCCCGGCTATACCTTAAATACAATACACGAGGAACAAAAGATACATGACCCCGAAAGGAAGTAGGGCTCACTAAGTCTGCTGGGAAGAGAGTGTACCACTACTGCTGATCAATGCCACCTGCTATGGAACCACCTACATCCATGTAAAGATGCAGCGCCCCCGGCAAAAGGGACATTAGTACTGTTGAATAGTACTAGTATATATGACTAAACACTCTCTCAAAGAAACGAGCAATAATGCAAGTAAGGACAATTATAATATCAGTTAAAGCCTCAAACAATTACCAAATATCAAATTAGAGATAAGATAAGTTTAAAATAAATTTCCAAATTTTAAGTTAGGAAATCTTTGGTACCGGTATACCACTATTCACAATTTCGATTATGATTTCCAACACAGTCACCACCATGTGTGCAGCATGGCATCCGATCATGATCCGATCGGCTAGGCCATCTCATGTGAGAAATCAACCGCTATCACAATTCAATTACAATTTCCAATACCGTCACCACCATGTGTGTGGCATGGTGTCTGATCACGACCCGATTGGCTACGCCGTCTCATGTGAGAAATAAATTACAATCACAATCACTATTTCGATTTAAATTATAATTTTCAGCACAATCACCACCATGTGTGTGGCATGACGTCCGATCATGACCCGATTGGCTAGGTCGTCTCATGTAAGACATCATCCTTTTTCTATCAATCATTCTATTTCATACTTCTTGCACATCTCTTAATTTTATTGGCACTAGTGGTCACAATTATATTATTTCACTTGGCACGTTGACCGTGTTTTATATTTCACATTTCATGTTTCATATTTCGTATTTCGTATTTCATATTTCATGTTTTGTATTTCATGCACACCCTTGTTTCTTACTTTGAACTATCATCATGGACTTTCCAACAACAAGGCATTTCTATTCAAGACATTTAAGCACACGTATGAACAAATAAGAGTCTTAGGCGCATTAAGATTTCTTATAACAATTGTCATTATCTTTCATTTGAAACACAACCTGAAGTCAAGACATTTAGATATACAATCCATACTTTGAACACATTCTCAAAAAATAGTACAACATAACAAGAACATTTAAATTACATATTGAACATGGATGTCTTTTGATACAAGTTTATTCGGAATAATCAATTCACAATGAGCAACTCGGGACTTACATAGATATTGTGGGGTTCAATTCTAAGAGAAGAGTTTAGCCAACATAACTCACTTGAGCTTCCTTAAACTCTAAAATGTTTCAGAATTCTTAGCAACTTTGATCTATTTTAGAAATGTAACAAATGAACCAAAATTAGGAAGATGACCATGGTTCTAGCTCATTTGAGCATTTTATCAATCACTAGGTGTGCATTAAGGTTCCAAGGTCCTTTTATGGAGGATTCCATCATCCCACAACTCATTCTTTACCATTTTTAGCTCAATAATCTACCTACACCCCTTGATAACACATGCATACAAAATAAGCAACTCTCGTACCCAAGAATTATCTTACTACTTACCTATTTCTAGTTAAATTTTGAAATTGAGGGTAGGGTATAGAATCTTACCTCTAGGATGAAGACATAGTGAGTTTTCCTTGTTAATCTTCCAATATTTAAGCAAGAACTGAAGAACAACTTGTTGAAGGACACTCTCCCACTCTAGGGCACTCTCTCACTCTCAAAATTTCAGATTTTAGCTCAAAAATGATCCATTGCATCTATTTAACGAAATAGGGTCGGGTTATAAAAACAAAAAAATGAAGATCCGATATTATGTGACCGCATAATTCTTCTGTGGACCGCAAAATGGGTGGCGAAATGGTCCTCCGAAATGGGGCAGCTCTGCCTGGATATGCGGCCGTTCTGCTGTCCGCATATCAATTCTGCGGTCGCACAATGGACCGCAAAATCTTCTTCCGGAATTCCTCATGTCGATCCTGCGATTGAATCTACGGTTCGCAAAACAATTCTGCGGCCTCGAAATGGACCGCATAATGGCCCACAATTTTTGCTCAAGTTTCTACTTCACTCTGTGGCCATTCTGCGGCCCGTAGAGTGATTCTGCGGCCGCATAGTGGGCCGTAAAATGTCTTTTTCTACCACTATTTATCCTTTAACTCCCTAGCCCATTGTTCAACCCAAAAAGTCCGTACCGCAGCGAGCAAGCTCGCCACAAAGAATATCTACAATCATGAACACGTAAGTCTACCTCAACACCACGAAATTCTTGGTTTTAGGTGAAACACATGTCCCAAATAATAACAAACTTCCTCAAAGTCCGTAGTAATCCTACCACAAAGCATATAGTAATAAGCTCCCAATTCCACTCCAGTATAACTAACCTCTGAGTTAAACTACATGGTTCTGATGTTCATACTTCACCTGCTAGTAATTCAAACACCATGAAATATGCCTAACAATATCCTTTTTCATCTTCTGCCATGAGTAATGTTGCTTCGAATCACGATGTATCTTCATGATACTTTGATGAATAGAATACCTCGATCTGTGAGCCTCATCAAGAATCAACTCTCTCAAACCATCAATATTAGGAACACAAATCCGACCATAAAGTCGCAATACACCATCATCTCTAATACCATCTTTTTGGCACCACCATGTTGCACCATGTCCTGAAGAACCAACAAATGTGGATTATCATATTGGAGAGTCTTAATATGCCCAAACAAAAATGCTCCGAGATATCCAATCTCACAAATCTGTTGGACAAGGCTTGAATATCCATAACCAAAGGCCTCTCCTCAACTAGAATAAATGCTAAACTACCCATAAGCTCTACCTTTCTACACAAGGCATCGACTACTATATTTGCTTTCTTAGGATGGTACAAGATAGTCATATCATAGTATTTCAAAAACTCCAACAACCTTCGCTATTTCAAATTCAAATCCTTTTACTTGAACAAGTGTTGGAGACTCCGATGATAAGTGTAAACCTCATATGACATGTCGTACAAGTAGTGCCTCTTGATCTTAAGTGCGTGCACAATAGCTACCAACTCCAAATCATGAACTGGATAATTCTTCTCATGGGTATTCAGCTGACGAGATGCAAAGGCAATCACTCTACCATCCTGCATTAAAATCACATAAAGCCCAATACACGAAGCATTACAATACATGATATAAGGCCCTGAACTTGTGGGCAAAGGCAACACCAAGACTCAGGTTGTAGTCGGAGAAACCTTGAGCTTCCGATAGCTCCCCTCACACTCATCAGACTACCTAAAAGGAATACCTTTTTGTGTCAACTTGGTCAACAGAGCTGCAATAGATAAGAACCCCTTAACAAAGCGACAATAATAGATTGCCAAACCCAAGAAACTCCGAATCTATGTAGCTAAAGCAGGTCTAGGAAAATTATAAACCACCTCAATCTTCTTAGGAGCAACCTTGATACCATCTCTAGACACAATATGACCCCAGAAACACACTTCAAAAACTTGGCATAAAGCTGACTATCCTTCAAAATTTGAAGTGCAATCTGCAGGTGGTTCTTATGCTCCTCTCTAATACGAGAGTAAACCAAAATATCATCAATGGATATAATCACAAAGGAATCAAAATATAGCTTGAACACTTGTGTATGCGGCAAAATCAAAGGGTCCAATTTCTTGCTACTAATTTGTTTCAGAAGAACACCTCGAGACCTCGAGGACGTGAAGCTATGACCGAGTTCCCTCCCTTGAAGCTCGCCAGGGACCGACCTAAAGGAAATGTTGCTCGAAGCTAGAGCAAAAATGGGGAGTTCCTAGGGCACGCGACTGAGTCTGATAAAGCCGGCCTGCCTAGTATCTGTATCAGGGTGTCGCGTCTAGCCATCCCATATCCATATCTTTGTAATTAATGCCTTTTGTACTGTCTTGGAACTCCCCTCCTATATAAAGGGGATCCTTACCATTTTGTAGCAGGCGACGGTTGCTCCAACTATTCTACACGAAATATACAAGAACTCTTTCTTTTCTCTCTAACATATTCTCTCGTTATTATTATTCATAGTTATTGCCTGCATACTTGTTCTTCATCTATTGCTTGTCATTTCCATAAAGAGCCTCCCTCAATTATATCCTAACTGTTAGCCCTTCCCCGAATACCCCCGATATCTCGAACCCGAGCCCAGGCATCGACGTCGAGGCCCCTCATCGGTCAGTTAGAGGTCAGAATAGCTAAACCCCTCGGTTCGATTATAATTCCATTTTAGCTCGCATTTCATCTTTTATCTTCAGATACCTAGCATCAATTGCTTAACAACTAGCATAAAAATAGATCACGTATTTTTAGAGCCCCATCAACAAATTTAATTGTTATTACCATTTTCACGGTAAACAACTTGGTTCATCAAATCCATAAAAGTCGTTGGAACATTAGTCAAACAAAATAACATCACCAAAAAGATATGCACGAGCGTCGTAACCCAACTACAACTTAACATATAGAGGAGATATGCATTTGAATATCAAAAAAGCTATCACCAATTGCATATGCATGAATGTTAAGTCAAGTTACACGGATTAACACATAGAGATGATATGTACCATGATTCATTTCATCAAGTAAAGCAACATATAGAGAAGATATGTATAAAAGGCATGTACACATTCTGGAGCAAGTATATAGAGAAGATATGCAGAAAAAATAATATATACACACAAAAAGTTTTGAAATTGAGAAGAGATGCAGAGTCCAACCACTGATCAGTTTTCCATAATCCACGTCAACCAAAAACTCATCGGTTTCTCATAACCCATGTGTACGCCATCAAGAGAGAAACATAAGGGGTGACCCTAGGGGGATGGATTCTTATCCACATGCTACACGGACAACTCACGTGATAATAATCATAACAACTACACAGACAACTTACGTGATGCACGGACAACTTCCATGCGAATAATAATAATAAATACACGGACAACTTACGTGCTGCACAGATAACTCATATGCCAACAATAATAACAACTACACAGACAACTCCCGTGCTGCACATATAACTCATGCCATAATAATAACAATCGCATAGAAAACTCACGTATTGTCAAACCAGTTCATATCACATAAAGACATATATGAATAACGGATATCAAATCACATACTTATGGAGGATGGCTAATAGCATGCAAAAGTGTATGCATGTGCGAAGTGTACAACTACAACTCTGATTAGCAGGTACGCCATAAAATAACAAGTCTCATGCTCAACCAAGATATCAACCCTATACATGGTCTCTAATATGATTCAAGGAATTCAGACAGTCACACAAATGAATGAAACAGGAATCAAAGGAAGCACGTGTCATGACCCTAAACCCAGACCCGGTCGTGATGGCGCCTCTCGTGAAGACAAGGCCAGCCGACACAACACCCAATTAAATTAACAGATAATAATTCATATTAAGTCATCAATAATGATAAATCCCATAATAGTGCGAAATACATCAACTGCGGAAAACCAAACACAACCGACATCGGGGTGTCACCAGTCATGAGCATCTAACATAAGTCTAGGAATACGGAAAATGGACTACACAATCTATTACAAAATCCAGTACAAGGGAAAGAAATAATGATAAGAGGGAGAAACACTGGGCTACAAAGGCCGAGCAACTACCTAGTGGACTCCGAAAATCTGCTGGAAGCTATCAACCTTCGCTAGCAGGACCTGAAGCTCCTGAATCTGCACACAGGGTGCAGGGAGTAAAGTGAGTACTCTAACTCACTGAGTAATAACAATAAATGAAGTTTGAGCGATAAGAAATCGCGTAAAAACACAATAACATGCTATAAAAAAGCAGTGTAAAACCAAAAAAGGCAATGAAGCAGTGAAATCTTATAAAAACACCTTAGTTCAGAATAAGCTTCTTTAAAACACCTTTTTAATAGTTAAACAAGTAAATAAAAAGCAAATAGAAAAAATAAACACATAAAATCCGCCCCTCGGGCACAATGTCAATAGAATCAGCCCCTCGGGCAATAACATGGAACAACACCAACCCCTCGGGCTATATCTCATATCACAATGGGTACCCGTACTCACAGGGGGTGTACAGACTCCGGGAGGGGCCCTTACGGCCCAAGCGCAATATCAAGCCATCTCGTGGCATAATCAATATGCTCTCGGCCTCATATCAAGCCCCCTTGTGGCGTACAACTCAGACTCTCGGCCTCATAATCATAATTAGTACAACACTGCTACGGCGTGCAGCCCGATCCCATAATACTCCTCACAACACAGGCCCTCAACCCTATTTAGTCAGAAATATCTAAAAGCCACTCGTCACAGTAAAACATGATGCTTAGCCTAAAATATCATTTAAAGTGTGAAGACAGAGTAAACATGGCTGGGTATGAAAACAGTAGAATATAGCATGACTAAGTAAATATAGCATGACTAAGTACATATATAAAATCAAAATATTGAGGAAATAGTAGTAAAAATTCCCTAAGGGTCCAAAACAGTTGGCATGAGGCCCAAATATGGAATTCAGCCCAAAAACATGATGATAGCAAATAGTGTTCAATCCAATACGCGGTAAAACTGTTATTCGGAATGGACTAAGTCATAATCTCCAACGGTGCACGACCCTATGCTCGTCATCTAGCGTGTGCGTCACCTCAATATAGCATAACAATGTGAAATTCGAGGTTTCATACCCTCAGGACAATATTTACAATCATTACTCACCTCAATCCGGTCTAAACTCTAGCCCGTGATGCCCTTGCCTCTCGAATCGGCCTCCGAATGCTCCAAATCAAACCAAAATCAGTGCAAAACCATCAAAATATGCTAAGGGAATAAAGCCCACTCGAAAGAAATCAAATTACAACACAAATCCCAAAATTGGCCAAACCCGACCCCCAAGCCCACGTCTCGAATTCCGATAAAAATTACATCAATGGACTCCTTATCACTCCCCAAGTTCATTCATATCAAAATCACCAATATCCAACCACAAACGACCCCTCAAATCCCAAATTCTAGGTCTCTAATTACAAGCCCTAGTTCTTCAATATTAGGCTTAAATTCCATGATTAATTAGGTAGAAAACACATTAGGATTGAGTATTTAGTCCATAAATCTTACCTCCAATTGTTCCCCATTGATTCCCTCTTCAATTCCCTTTAAAAAGCTTCAAAATCGCCCAATAATGGAGGAACTTAGGTTCAAAATTGCGGAAATGGCCTTTTTAAACATTCTGCCCAGCTATTAAATTTCCTTCACGGCGATCGCGGAAATAGCCTCACGATCGCGAAGCACAAGTGCTGACTGACACCACTTAACCCTTACGTGATCGCACCAAGCTCCACGCGATCGCGAAGCAACACCTCACAGACTCACGCGATCGCAACCAACACTACGCGATCGCGAAGCTACACCATACAGACTCACGCGATCGCAGCACGCCTCATGCGATCGCGTAGGGCAACTCTGCCTCAGCCCCTAACTAAGCCTACGTGATCGCAACCCCTTATATGCGATCGCGAAGAACAAAAGGTCTACAACAGACATGAAGCAAAATTTACAACTTCTCAACATGAAATTTCATTTGTTTAACCACCCGAAACTCACCCGAGACCCTCGGGACCTCAACCAAACATGCCAACATATCCCATAACGTCATTCAAACTTGTTCCAACATTTGGAACACTCAAAACAACATCAAAACACCAAATTTGCATCGGATTCAAGCCTAAGAAATCCAAAATCTTCTAAATTCCGTTTTTGATCAAAAAGTCTATCAAACCACGTCCGAATGACCTGAAATTTTGCACACACATCCCAAATGACACAGCGGACCTACTACAACTTTCGGAATGCCATTCCGACCCCTGTATCCAAATCTCACCGATCAACCGGAAAATGTCAAAATTTTAATTTCGCCAATTCAAGCCTAAATCTACTCCGAACCTCAAAAACACATTCCGATCACACTCCTAAGTCCCAAATCACCTCCCAAAGCTATCCAAACCATCAGAACTCACATCCGAGCGCTTTAACGCATAAGTTAACATCTGGTTGACTTTTCCAACTTAAGCTTACTCAAAAGAGACTAAGTGTCTCAAACCTTACCAAAACCTTTCCGAACCCGAGCCAACCAACCCGATCACACATAGTACCAATAAACAAAGCAATTAGAAGCACAATTGAGGGAAACATAGCGGTAAATCATGAAACGACCGGCCGGGTCGTTACATCCCCCCTCTTAAACAAACATTCGTCCTCGAACGAGTCAAGAAACATACCTGAAGCCTCAAACAGGTGAGGATATCTGTTCCGCATCTCCCGCTCGGTCTCTTGGGTAGCCTCCTCCATGGGATGACCTCTCCACTGTACTTTTACTGAAGCTATATTCTTTGATCTCAACTTTCGAACCTGACGCTCCAAAATAGCTGCTGGCTCCACATCATAAGTTAAATCACAGTCTAACTGAACCGTGCTGAAATCCAGAACATGAGATGGATCCCCAATACACTTTCGGAGCATAGAAACATGAAATACCGGATTCACACTCGACAAACTGGGTGGCAAAGCAAGCTTATAAGCCACCTCCCCAATCCTCTGAAGCACCTCAAAAGGACCAATGAACCAAGGACTCAATTTACCTTTCTTCCCAAATCTCATAACACCCTTTATGGGTGAAACCTTTAACAGAACCTTCTCACCAACCATGTAGGACACATCCCTAACCTTCCTGTCAGCATAACTCTTTTGTCTCGACTGCGCTGTATGAAGCCTCTCCTGAATTACCTTCTCCTTTTCTAAATCATCTTGCACCAAGTCTGTCCCTAATAGCCTAGCCTTACCCGGCTCAAACTAACCAACTAGAAATCTACACCGCCTCCCATACAAAGCCTCATATGGAGCCATCTGAATACTCGACTGGTAGCTGTTGTTATAGGCAAACTCTGCGAGCGGTAGAAACTGATCCCATGACCCTCTAAAATCAATGACACAAGCACGCAACATGTCCTCCAATATATGAATAGTGCACTCGGACTGCCCGTCCGTCTAAGGGTGAAAAGTTATGCTCAACTCCACCTGAGTACCCAACTCTCGCTGCACAGACCTCCAAAATTGCGAAGTAAACTATGTGCCCCTATCTGAAATGATGGAAACCGGGACACCATGCAAATGAACAATCTTTCAGATATAGATCTCTTCCAACCGCTCTAAAGAATAGGTAGTACACACAGGAATGAAGTGCGCGGACTTGGTCAGCCGATCCACAATCGCCCAAATAACATCGAACTTCTTCAAAGTCTGTGGGAGCCCAACTACAAAGTCCATGGTAATCCACTCCCACTTCCACTCTGGAATATCCATCTACTGAAGCAAGCCACCCGGTCTCTGATGCTCATATTTAACCTGCTGACAATTGAAACACCGAGCTACAAATCCCACATTGTCCTTATTCATTCTCCTCCACCAATAATGTTGTCTCAGATCCTAATACATCTTTGCGGCACCCGGATGAATGGAATACCGCGAGCTATGGGTCTCCTCCAGAATCAACTCCCGAAGCCCATCTACATTGGGCACATATATCCGGCCCTGCATCCTCAACACCCCATCATTACCAATAGTCACATCTCTGGCATCATCGTGCTGAACTCTGTCCTTAAGGATAAGCAAATGAGGATCATCATACTAGCGCTCCCTGATGCGATCATATAAAGAAGACCGAGAAATCATACAAGCCAATAACTAACTGGGCTCCAAAATATCCAACCTCACGAACCGATTGGCCAAGGCCTGAACATCAACTGCAAGAGGTCTCTCCCCAACTGGAATATATGCCAAACGTCCCATACTCACCGTCTTCCAGCTCAAAGCATCGGCCACCACATTATCCTTCCCCGGATGGTACAAAATAGTAATATTATAATCCTTTAGCAACTACAACCATCTCCACTGCCTCAAATTGAGATCCTTCTGCTTGAACAAGTGCTGGAGGCTACGATGATCAGTAAACACCTCACAAGACACACCATACAAGTAATGCCTCCAAATTTTCAACGCGTGAACAATGGCAACCAACTCCAAATCATGAACAGGGTAGTTCTTCTCATGGGGCTTCAACTGACGAGATGCATAAGCAACGACTCTATCCTCCTGTATCAAAACACACCCAATACCAACTCTCGAAGCATCATAATACACGATATATAAACCTGAAGCTGATGGCAAAACTAACACTGGAGCTGTGGTCAAGGCTGTTTTGAGCTTCTGAAAGCTCTCCTCACACTCATCCGACCACATGAATGGAGCACCCTTCTGAGTCAACTTGGTTAAGGACGATGCGATAGATGAGAATCCCTAAACAAACCGACGGTAATAACCCGCCAAACCAAGAAAGATGTAAATCTTTGTGGCTGAGGACGGTCTGGGCCAACTCCGAACTGCCTCTATCTTCTTCAGATCAACCTGAATACCCTCACCGGAAACCACGTGCCACAAGAAAGCCACTAAACTGAGACAAAACTCACACTTGGAGAACTTTGCATAAAGCTTCTCCTTCCTCAATCTCTGCAACACAACTCTTAAATGCTCTGCGTGCTCCTTCTGACTAGGCGAGTATACCAGAATATCATCAATGAAGACTATGACAAATGAGTCAAGATAAGGCTGGAACACACTGTTCATCAAATGCATGAATGTTGTTGGGGCATTGGTTAGTCCAAAAGACATCACCAAGAACTCATAATGGCCATATCGGGTCCTGAAAGCCGTCTTAAGAATATCGGAGTCCCTAATCTTCAATTGGTGATAACCTGAACGGAGATCAATCTTGGAGAACACTCTCGCTCCATGAAGCTGGTCAAACAAATCATCAATGCGAGGCAGATGATACTTGTTCTTAATTGTTACTTTGTTCAACTACATATAATCAATGCACATCCTCATCGTGTCATCCTTCTTCTTTACAAATAGAATCGGCGCACCCCAAGGTGACACACTAGGCCAAATGAACCCCTTATCAAGGAGTTCCTGAAGCTGCTCATTTAACTCCTTCAACTTTGTTGGTGCCATACGATACGGTGGAATAGAAATGGGCTAAGTTCCCGGCACCAGGTAAATACCAAAATCAATATCACTGTCCGGTGGCATGCCCCACAGGTCTGCAGAAAACACATAGGGAATATCCCTCACAATTGGAACAGAATCAATACTAGGAGTCTCTGCACTAACATCCCTCACAAAGGCTAGATACAAAATACAACCCTTCCCAACCATACACTGGGCCTTCAAAAATGAAATTACCCTACTGGGAACATAATCAGTCGAACCTCGCCACTCAATCTATGGTACACCCGGTATAACCAATGTAACTGTATTAGTGTGACAGTCCAAAATAGCATGACAGATAGCCAATCCATTCCCAATATAACATCGAAGTCTACCATACATAACAACAAAAGATCCACTCTGGTCTCCAGACCCCCAATAGTCACCACACACAACTGGTACACATGGTCTACAACAACAGTATCGCCCACCGGAGTAGATACATGAATAGGTGAAATAAGAGACTTACGAGGCGTATCCAAATAATGAGCAAAGTATGATGACACATAAGAATAAGTGGAACCGGGATCAAATAATACAGAGGCATCTCTATGGCAGACTGAGAAATTAATGATCACAGCATCTGAAGCAATAGCATCGGGTCTAGCTGGAAGTGCATAGAAACGGGCCTGACCACCACCTGATCGACCTCCCCCTCTAGGGCGACCCCTAGCTGACTGACCTCTACCCCTAGCTGGGTGGGTGGGTGGTGGTGAAGTAACTGGCGCTAAAGCCAATAGATGACTCCTCTGCTGAGATGAACCCGCAAGACGACGAGGACACTGCCTTCACATATGACCTATCTCTCCACACTCATAGCAAATCCTGAATGCTGGAGACGGGGACTAAAGGGAACCCCTAGTACCGGAATGACTAGCAGATACACCTGGCATAGAAGAGCCCTGAACTGATGGAGTACGGGATGAACTCTGAGCTGAAAGGGAACTAAGTGATGACTGGCCCTGACGAGAACTATGAGAACCATGACCCGATGGTGCCCCACGATAACCTGGGCGAGCTGGCTGAGCATGCCTGAATGGACGGCCTCTGCCGTGCTGAAACTAAGGCCTCTTGCCCTCCCTCTCATCTCGCTCTTGGCGACGAACTAACTCAATCTCACGAGCAATGTCAACAACCTCCTCAAAAGTTGCACCAGACACCCTCTCCCTGGTCATGAGGATATGAAGCTAATATGTGAGTCCATCAACAAACCTCCTAATCCTGTCTCTATCTGTCAGAACCAACCAAATAGCATGACGAGCTAACTCGGAGAACCTCATATCATACTGCGTCACAGTCATCTCTCCCTAATGCAACTACTCGAACTGCCTGCGCAGCTCCTCTCTGCGAGACTGCAACACATATTCTCCAAAAAGAGAACGATGAACTATTTCCAAGTAAGGGGTGCTGCACCAACATGCCTACGCCTCTCATAAGCCTCCCACTAAGTGAAGGAAGCTCCAGAAAACTGAAAAGTAGTGAAGGCGACCCCGCTGGTCTCCAAAATACTCGCTGTGCAAAGAATCCTCTGACACTTGTCCAAGAAACCTTGGGCATCCTCGCCCTCTACACCACTGAAAGTTGAAGGCTGAAGTCTACCAAACCTCTCCAACCTGCGCTGCTCGTCCTCTGTCATGACAAGAGCTACTAGTCCTGAGCAACTGCAACCGACTGGGCTGGATGTGACCCCGGTGTCTGAAGTCCCTGCACAACCTGCTCAGGTGTGCGAGCGGCAGGAGTCTGATTGCCTCCCCGGCCTGAGAAGTAGCTATGACTGTAGTAACTGAGACCGCCTGATCTAGGCCAGTGCATACTGATAGAATCTGAGCCAAGGCCTCCTGAAGACCCGAAATCACAATGGGCACATCTGGTGCCTGAGCTGGTACTGCTAGAGCGTCCACAACTAGGCCCTGATCCTGAACTGAGGTGGCTGGTGGATCTGCAGGTGCTGCCCTAGCTGTTGTGCGAGCCACACCTCTGCCCCTACCACGTTCTTGGCCTCTAGTGGCCACAGCGGGTGGTACTAGTGGTTGTCCATCTTGATCGGTAGTACGTGTCCTCACCGTCTGTGAGAGAATAGAATAACAGAAGTTTTGTACTCGGATCAACAAATTCGCACGATAAGAATTTCAAGAATATGAAGTTTTCCCTAAAGGTTCTGCAGCCTCTCGAGGATAAATACAGACGTCTCCGTACCGATCCGTGAGACTCTACTAAACCTACTCATGACTCGTGAGGCCTATGTAGCCTAGGCTCTGATACCAAATTATCACGACCCTAAACCTAGACTTAGTTGTGATGGCGCCTCTCGTGAAGACAAGGCCAGCCGACACAACACCCAATTAAATTAACAAATAATAATTCATAATTAAGTCATCAATAATGATAAATCCCATAATAGAGCGAAATACATCAACTGCAAAACACCAAACACAGCCCGACATCGGGGTGTCACTAGTCATGAGCATCTAACATAAGCCTAGGAATACAAAAAAGGGACTACACAGTCTATTACAAAATCTAGTACAAGGGAAAGAAATAATGATAAGAAGGAGAAACACCGGGCTGCGAACGCCGAGCAGCTACCTAATGGACTCCGAAAATCTACTAGAATCTATCAACCCTCACTAGCAGGACCTGAAGCTCCTGAATCTGCACACAAGGTGCAGGGAGTAAAGTAAGTACTCCAACTCAGTGAGTAATAACAATAAATGAAGACTGAGCGATAAGAAATCATGTAAAAACACAACAACATGCTATAAAGAAGCAGTGTAAAACCAAAAAAAGGCAATGAAGCAGTGAAATCTTATAAAAACACCTTAGTTTAGAATAAGATTCTTTAAAACCCCTTTTTAACAGTTAAACAAGTAAATGAAAAGCAGCTAGAAAATATAAACAAATAAAATCCGCCCCTCAGGCACAATGTCAACAGAATCAGCCCCTTAGGGCTATATCTTATATCACAATGGGTACCCGCGCTCACTGGGGGTGTACAGACTCCGGGAAGGGCCCCTTATGGCCCAAGCGCAATATCAATCCATCTCGTGACATAGTCAATAGGCTCTCGACCTCATATCAAGCCACCTTGTGGCGTACAACTTAGGCCCTTGGCCCTACATACAACACTGCTGCGGCGTGCAGCCTGATCCCATAATAATCCTCACAACACAGGCCCTTGGCCCTACTCATTCAGAAATATCTCAAAGCCACTTGGCATAGTAAAACATGATTCTCAGCCCAAAATATCATTTAAAGTGAGAAAATAGAGTAAACATGGCTGAGTTATGAAAATAGTAGAATATAGCATGATTGTGTACAAATATAAAATCAAAACAGTGAGGAAATATCAGTAAAAATCCCCTAAGGGTCCAAAACAGTTGGCACGAGGCCTAAATATGGCATTCAGCCCAAAAACATGATGATAGCAAATAGTTCTCAATCCAATACCAGGTAAAACAGTTATTCGGGATGGACTAAGTCATAATCCCCAACGGTGCACGACCCCACGCTACTCATCTAGCATGTGCGTCACCCTAATATAGCACAACAATGTGAAATCCGGGGTTTCATACCCTCGAGACAACATTCACAATCATTGCTCACCTCAATTCAGTCCAAACTCTAGCCCGCGATGCCCTTGCCTCTCGAATCGGCCTCCGGATGCTCCAAATCTAACTAAAATCAGTGCAAAACCATCAAAATATGCTAAGGGAATAAAGTCCACTCGAAATAAATCAAATTATAACACAAATCCTGAAATTGGCCAAACCCGACCCCTGGGCCCACGTCTAGGATTCCAATAAAAATTACATCAATAGACTCCTTATCACTCCTCAAGTTCATTCATATTAAAAGCACCAAAATTCAACCACAAACGACCCCTCAAATCCCAAATTCTAGGTCTCCAATTACAAGCCCTAGTTCTTCAATGTTATGCTTAAATTCCATGATTAATTAGGTAGAAAACACATTAGGATTGAGTATTTGGTCCATAAATCTTACCTACAATTGTTCCCCCTTGATTCCCTCTTCAATTCCCTTCAAAAAGCTTCAAAATCGCCCACAAATGGAGGAACTTAGGTTCAAAATCGCGGAAATGGCCTTTTTAAACATTCTGCCCAGCTATTAAATTTCCTTCACTGCGATCGCAGAAATAGCCTCGCGATCGCGAAGTAGAAATGCTGACTGCCCCACTTAACCCTTACACGGTTGCACCAAGCTCCACGCGATCGTGAAGCAACACCTCACAGACTCACGCGATCGCAACCAACACCACGCGATCCGCGAAGCTACACCATACCGACTCACGCGATCGCAGCACGCCACACGCGATTGCATAGGGAAACTATGCCTCAGCCCCCAACTAAACCTACACTCCACTACAACAAAAAGTACTTTTTGCGACAATTATTTTACGGCAATAAATTAATTGCTGCTAATTCATTTCTTACGCCAAATTATTAACGGCAAATGAGTATTAGCCACAAAAATGCAACCTCTCCACCGGCAATTGAATATGATGGATAGTAAAAGTTAAAAGCAAACTTTATCCCCATTTTTTCATTGAATAAAAAACAAAAAGTTTGTTCTCTCATAAACAGATCTAACTTATGAAATTCCATCACCGGCAACCAACTCATCTCTCTCCATCGTTGGCACCTTATCGCTTGCTTAAGTAATTTTTGACTCATCTCTCTCTACTCTCTATCTCTTTTCTGCAATTCTAGGTTGTTGAAATTCTAATGGAGTATGCTAAAAATAATGGAGAAGGAAACTAGAATAAGTTCAGAGAGGTTGACAGAATGTGGGAAAAGTTATTTGTAGATTAATCCTTTGAGACCTAATCTTAGTATAGTGGAAGTACTAATATTTTGGTATATAATGATATTCTAGGGTTCATGAATCGGGATTCATAGATAAAATGGAATGTAAACTAAAATTTTCAAAATTGATTGATGGATTACGTATCTTTTTTCGATAAATAGATCGGTAATTTACTCGCCGCTCATCATTTCACTGAATTTTGAATCATATGCGCTATTGATAGAATCAGATTCTTAAGTGTTTAATCTGGTAATAATTTCACTATTATTATAAAGAATACTTGGAATTAGAGTTATCTCTGGAAAATCCTAACGATCTTTTCAAGTGAATGTATTGATCCATTTTGTTACTAGCAAGCAGTGAAAGACTTGTTCTAATGCAGTTAATTCTAGAAACTTAGGAAATTGCAGTAATTAAAAGAGAAGTAGCTAAGAAGAAGCAAAAAATTATTAGGTTTTAGTCGATGAAGAAGCAAAACGGGAGTTCGACTCCTTACAAATACTGAGATTCTTAAGGAACCGGACCAAGACCACGACGCAAAGTGTAACGACCCGACCGGCCGTTTTGAGCTTTTGCACTTGATCGCTAGTTCTTGGGCATGACTTGCCCCGTGTAATGTATTATGACTTATGTAAATTGTTGGTTTTGGTTTTCAGGGGAATCAGAACGAATTTAGAAGAACAGTTCTCAGTTTGTAGCTTGAAATTTGATAGGTTTGACCAAGGTTTGACTTGTTTGTATATGATCTTGGATCGGGATTTTTATGATTTGGTTAGCTCCGTTAGGTGATTTGGGACTTAGGAGAATGATCGGAATGCATTTTGGAAGTCCGTGGAAGGTTTAAACTTGAATTGGCAAAATTGAGATTTCGGCGTTTTCCGGTTGATAGGTGAGATTTTGATATAGAGTTCGGAATGAAATTCCGAGAGTTGCCATAGTTTCGTTGTGTTATTTGGGATGTTTATGCAAAATTTCAAGTCATTCGGACGTGGTTTGGTTGGGTTTTTGATCGAAAGCGTATTTCGGAAGATTTTAAAAACTTAGGCTTGAATCTGATGTGATTTGGTAGATTTGAGGTGTTTTGATGATTGGAACAAGTTTAAATAAGGTATTGAGTTATGTTTGTGCTTTTGGTTGAGGTCCGGGGGGCCTCGGGGTAATTTTGGATGGTTAACGGAGAAATTGGAATAGTGTTGCAACAACTGATATTGATGCTCCTGGTATTTTCGCACCTACGGTTTGAGGACCACAGGTGCGGCACCGCATAAGCGGATAATTGGTCGCAGAAGCGAAGCTGATCAGGTGTGCAGATACCACAGAAGTGGTCAAGTGGCCGCATCTGCGAAACCGTAGATGCAGAAGTCTTATCGCAGATGCGATTATGTTTTTTAAGTGAAGGACCGCAGAAGCAGTGGTTGGGCCGCATATGCGGTACCACAGATGCAATTAAAGTAACGCATATGCGGAAAGGCCTGGGCAGAACATATAAGTTATTTCATTTCGCGAGTTTGGGTTATTCCACCATTTTTGACTTCGACCTTGGAGCTTTTGGGGTGATTCTAAAGAGAGAGATCAAGAGACTTCGTCAAGGTAAGAATTTTGGACCTAAAAAAACATTTCTATGGTTGTATTTCATGAATTTAGACTAAAATTAAAGGAATTTAAGGGCTTAAAATGGAGGATTAGGGCTTGAGTTTAAGAGGCCTTAGATCAAGGATTTGAGGGATCATTTGAACTCCGATTTTGGTATTCTTGATATGCATAGACTCGTGGGGAGATAAGGAATCTAATGATGTAAAAATTTCTGAGTTTTGAGAAGTGGGTCCGGGGCTCAGGTTTTGCTAATTTCGGAATTTTTGATATTTTCGATTGTTTTCGCTTGGGCGTTGCTCCCTTAGCATATTGTAATGTATTCGTTCTGATTTTGGATAGATTCGACGCGCGTGGAGGCCGATTCGAGGGGCAAAGGCATCACGAGCTAGAGTTGTAGCCGGTTCAATGTGAGTAATGATTGTAAATGATGTCCTGAGAGTATGAAACCCCGGATTGCACATCATAGTGCTATATTGAGGTGAGACACGCACTGATGATGAGCGTGGAGTCATTTACTATTGGGGATTGTGACTTGGTCCGTCCCGATTGATGATTTTACCGCGTATTTGACTGAAACTTATTTGTTATCATCATGATTTTGGCTGATTGC
This sequence comes from Nicotiana tabacum, assembly GCF_000715075.1. Lineage (NCBI taxonomy): Eukaryota > Viridiplantae > Streptophyta > Magnoliopsida > Solanales > Solanaceae > Nicotiana > Nicotiana tabacum. Next base: position 76,382,818 of record NC_134095.1, on the reverse strand, counting down.
CATATTTGGGCTTCGTGCCAATTATTTGAACCCTCTGGGATTTTTATCACTAATTCCTCACTGTTTGACTTATTACTTGAACTCAGTCCTATTGATATTTACTGTTTTACAAGCTCAGCCACTTTTATTCATATTTGAAACTTAAATGATATTTCTAAATGATGTTTTGGGCTGAGAACTACTGTTTTACTAATGCCCAAGAGGCTTGTGATGATTTTCGGACTGAGTGAGGCCGAGGGCCATATATGAGGATATGCTGAGTGATATGAGGCTGAGGTCCTGAGATACTTTTATACGCCACGAGGTGACTTGATATAGTGCTTGGGCTATAAGGGGCCCCTCCGGAGTCTGCACCCCCACAGTGAGCGCGGGTACCCATCATGATTTGAGAGTGAGCCCGAGAGGCTGATATTGTACTGAGAGTGAGCCCGAGAGGCTGATATTGTACTGAGAGTGAGCCCGAGGGGATGATATTGTTCTGAGTGATTGTTACTGTGCCCAAGGGGCGGATTTCTACTTGTTATTTACCTGCTAAATTACCTGTTTTTACTTGGTTTAAATGAATTTCATTTGACTTCTTCATGGATTTACTATTTTAAGTGATTTTACTGCTTGATATAGAATTGCTTTGTGCCTTACGTGTTTTCTTGCTTTCAGCCATTATTTATATTTATTACTCACTGAGTCGGAGTACTCACATTACTCCCTGCACCGTGTATGCAGATTCAGGCATCGTAGAGTCCACTCCTAAGTGTTGATCTTCCTAGTCCAGACAGTGTTTTTTGGAGACTACGAGGTAGCTGTTGGCGTCTGCAGCCCCCGTGCCTCCCTTATCTTACTATTTTTATGTTCTTGAACTCCTGTATTGGATTTTGTATCTAGTATACTAGTATCCGGATTTATTAGTTGCTCATGACTTGTGGCACCCCGGTTTGGGCTGTGTCGGGATGGTTTCTATTATCATTATCTATACTTCCACGAATTATTGTTATTGAATCATGCTTTAAAACTGCTTTATAGTAATTAACTATTTAAAAGAGGTGTTCTATATTGGTCTGGCTGGCCTTTTCTTCACGAGAGGCACCATCACGACCGGGTTTGGGGTTTGGGTCGTGACAAGTTGGTATCAGAGCCTAGGTTACATAGGTCTCACAGGTCATAAGCAGGTTTAGTAGAGTCTCGCGGATCGGTACAGAGACGTCTGTATTTATCCTCAAGAGGCTGCAGAACCTTTAGGAAAAACTTCACATTCTTGAATTCTTATCGTGCATCCTTGATTCAGCTTGAAAAGTAACTCTTGAAATTCCTTCCACATGTTCGTATGCGCGTGTAAGCGCTTAGTATTAGATGTGCATCGATGGCTTGTGATTCCCTGATCGAGGGGCGAGATGTGATCTCTGTGAGTTGATGTTGGGTCAGTCTAGAGAACTTGAGGCCGGATTTTTGCCTATGGCTTGATCACCGAGGTGCTGATTGTGTGAGCAAGTGTTTTTGAACTTATATGTTTGGTATTGTCCCTACGAGTGGAGTGACGGTTGGATAACTATGTGACGAGTATGTTAGTACTGTGAGATGTATCCATTTGATTTGGAGGCGACGAGAAGGGTCTGCTAGAGGATATAAGAACTATTAGGTGCTTGAATTCCATCTTGATTCGAGGTATAGCCCCGAATTATAGGCGTATGAAGAATCTTTTCATGTTTTCCAGTTGTGAGTGAAGTAAATTTCATGTTGCGGTGTGAGTTCAGACTCAGGAAGACTAAGTAACTGCGTATAGTTTATGATGGGGAAAGGTGTACATAAATGTTAGTTGGAGGCAAAGCAGGTGGGTTATCTCCTGTGAAGTGTTCTGAGGTTGTGCGATTCTTATGTGTTTGCGAGAAGATCTCATTCGCAAGTGAAAGATATGTGTTGTAATGTAAATTGGGTCGCTTAGAGAGTGGGTGTAACTGTTGCGAGAGTGATTGTGAGATTTACAGGAGATTTAAAGTACTAGGTGATCTGTGTTTTCACAAGCTTACAAAGGATTTGAGTTTAATCTCACTATGTTATTATGGTAACAATAGAGTATGTGCGATGTGGGCCATTGAGCGTGTTTTTATCTATGGCTTCGGGCCAAGTGGGGGAGTCTGATATTGACTAGTGATTGTACGGTTATGTGCTATGTTGTATCCAGTTTGAGGTGTCAGGTGAATTAGTTATGGCCTACAGAGATTGAGACCGAGAATGGCCGAGTACATGAAAATTCTTCATAAAGGTTATAGAATGCTTCGCAGGTGGGGAGAATCACGGGATGTCTTGAGTTGTTGTTGGTAAAGGATGCTCGGTGCATAGAGTAGGAAGTTGCTTGGTTGTAATGGAATGATATCACATTCTGCGGTGTCGGAGTGCTAATGAGGCATAGGTTGATCGGTTCGTTTGATCAGACTAATTGCAGTGTGAGTAGAGTGAATAACTCCTGGGAGTGGTTCTAATGTGTTCGAGATTATACATGTAACAATAGGGTAAGTTAAAGTTGTATGTATGGTTAGAGACTGAGTTTTCATTGGAAGATGTCAAGACTCGTGGTATTTTCTATATTAATTATGGGATTCTATGTATCAGTATCAGGAATGTAAAGGTAACAGATTTAGATTTGCAGGAAGTTTCCTCAGAGTAAAGTATTTTGAATGTGGTGCTTTTAGGAATACTTAAGAGAGTATTCAGCGGCTTATGGGTCTTAGACGGTGTGGTTTTATTCTTGAGTATCGTGTGGTAAGTCTGGGTTGAGGAATTGTGGTGCTACAGTAAGAGGGAATATCAAGTTGAAGATAAATCAGAAGGAAATTCGGACAGATGGGATAGCTTGGTAGTAAACCGGATCGGTATGGAAAGGATATGATTAGTTCCTTCGGTGTGTATGGGGTAATGAGTTCCTATAGGTATTTCGCGGTAATGCTCTTAGGTTTTGATGGCTTGCATAGCTTGGTCGAGTTAGAAGGATTCAGTCCAGGCAGGTCTGGTTTGTGCAAGGGGAACTCGGAGAGTTCTTGATAGTTTCTACCTTAGTTGGAGATGTATATTTTCTATAGGCATGGGGAGCATGGGATGTATCATGACTTTCTTCTAGATGGGATCACTAGAAAGTTCTTGACTAGTTGAGTACGTAGATGTTTGTGGATCGGAAGGGAGATGAAGTTCTCATGTTATCCTACGATGGTATGGCATATGCGGTATGTGGTGGAGTATTGAGATTTGCATGTGTAAGGTTTTGGTTCAGTTCTGAATGGAAAGTTAAAAAAAATTCTTAGGCAGCACAGGCAGTTTCAAATGATTACGGAAATGGTATTGCCAATTGGAGTAATTTGACGAGGGTATATGTTTCAGGAAAGGCAATGTGATTAAGTTGATGGTACTTCGGTAGTATTGCGGCGCTTTCTTGTTAATATTCAAGATCGCTTGATGGCACAGTGGAACTTTAGAGTATCTTTCGTGGGATGATTGGGTATTTGAGGTGTAAAATGCATTCGGACGGCGAAATTGGGATCAGGTGCATTGATTCATGTTCCATATGAATTTGGAGACGGGGAGTTCTCATATTCAGGCTATGTGTGGTTGTGGGTCGTGTGTATCGGCACGGTATGGTGACTATCGGGGTTTGGAGATCCAAGCAGATCTTTTGTTTCTTGGGAGGTTAGATTCTGGATGTGATATTGGGTTCAAACTGGTTGTCTCCGTGTTGTATTATTCTAGTCTATTGCGCTAAGGCGGCGCTGTTGGTCATGCCGGAAATGCCACAGATTAGGTGGCGAGGTTCGACAGATTATGTCCCAGTGGAGTGGTTTTATATTTCGAAGACCCAGCGGACGGCTGATAAGGATTGTCTTTCTTATTTGGGATCTTGTGACGGATGTCAATGCAGAGGCTCCTCATATTGATTCAGTTTCGATGGTGAAGGACTTTTCGGATGTGTTTTGTTTTATGGCCGGGCATGCCACCGGGCAAAGTTATTAATTTCGGTATTGATTTGATGTTGGACACTGTATTGTATGGCACCGGCAGATTTAGAGGAGTTGAAGGAACAACCTCAGGATTTCTTTGATAAGGAGTTCGTTGGCAGGCCAATGTGGATGCGTGTTCTAACTTGAGTCAACTTGGTTGGCTCCGAGTTGTATTGTTGAGGGATGTGTTGATCCGATTGTTATTGGGCTTATTAGTAATCCGGGGAGGTCTATAAGTTACATTTTTGTGTTGCGAGGTGTTGTGATTTGTCGGTTATAGTCACCTATGGTGCGGTTCTATTGAGGTTTCATAGTGAAAGTCGAGCGGAAAGAGAAATTGGGTGTTGATCGGTGAATGGTGTATCAGTTATGTCCTTTTGGGTTTGTGTGGTGTAGGTTATTTGCTCTACCGTGGGTATGATGATTTGCTTTGGTTCCAGACATCAAATTGTGCGTGGTTGTCGATTTCGAGCATAATGGCTTGAGGTGGTTCATGTGGAACAGTGTTGGATAGGATCGCACATCGTGGCGAAGTTATGTGGAGGTATGACCATGCTGGTTAGATTCGTGTGTTCTGTTTCTATGATGTGAGATCGGTTCTCAGCCTTGTGTTGTGGTGGTACTGGTGAGCTTGAGGTACAGCTCTTTCATTTGAGTCATTTTGATGATTTGGGTATGTTTGGACTGTTGCGTATTGGTGCGTGTATGGTGCAAGTTGTGGCTTAGGCCTATATTGATGTGTCATGTCACCAGAGTAATGTGTTGGATTAGAGGAGATCATTGGGATCATTAATAAATACAAACATATGCGATTTCAGCATGTTGGAAGGACAATATCGAGCTTCGGTTCAGAAATTTGCTGTGGTATTTGCCAAGGAAGAAGTGGCTTCATGAATGGTTGATCTGGGAAATGGTTATGGCTTACCGCGTGTCTTAGTGATCATTGGCAGTATATGAAAGTGTTGGGATGAGACTTTAGTTGATAAGAGTTTTCCTATCGGTATGCGAATGTTGTGTGCAGCTGCTGTGAATAGAAGTTATTGCTACGAGCATTTAAGTTATGTGGTCTATCATGTAATTGCACCTGAGGTTGCAGGTATGGGTTATTATAGCTGGTTCGGGCTTACTCAGAGTACAAATGTGAGATTTTGATATTGTGAATGATTTCGGTAGTGGAAATGCAGTTCTAAGGTTTATGGGCTAGGATGGATTGTGAAATTTCAGTCATAGTGTGTTATCAGACCTATGTGAAATAGGGTGACGTGGGATCACCCCCGGGTATATGCATGGTAAGGTTATTCAGCAATTGGTTGGCTTTTAGAACAACTCTGGGCGCATTCAAGGACGAACGTATGTTTAAGTGGGGAGGATGTAACGACCCGACCGGTCGTTTTGAGCTTTTGCACTTGATCGCTAGTTCTCGGGAATGACTTGCCCCGTGTGATGTATTATGACTTATGTAAATCATTGGTTTTGGTTTTCAGAGGAATCAGAACGAATTTGGAAGAACAGTTCTCAGTTTGTAGCTTGAAATTTGAAAGGTTTGACCAAGGTTTGACTTGTTTGTATATGATCTCAGATCAGAATTTTTATGATTTGGTTAGCTCCATTAGGTGATTTGGGACTTAGGAGCGTGATCGGAATGCATTTTGGAAATTCGTGGAAGGTTTAGACTTGAATTGGCGAAATTGAGATTTCGGCGTTTTCCGATTGATAGGTGAGATTTTGATATAGAGGTCAGAATGAAATTCCGAGAGTTGCAGTAGTTTCGTTGTATCATTTGGGATGTGTGTGCAAAATTTCAGATCATTCGGACGTGGTTTGATTGGGTTTTTGATTGAAAGTGTATTTCGGAAGATTTTGGAAACTTAGGCTTGAATCCAATATGATTTGGTAGATTTGAGGTTGTTGGAGGTGTTTTGATGATTGGAACAAGTTTGAATAAGGTATTGAGTTATGTTTGTGCTTTTGGTTGAGGTCCCGGGGGCCTCGGGGTAATTTCGGATGGTTAACGGAGAAATTGGAATTGTGTTGCAGCAGCTGATATTGCTGCTCCTGGTATTTTCGCACCTGCGGTTTGAGGACCGCAGGTGCGGCGCCGCATAAGCGGATAATTGTTCGCAGAAGCGAAGCTTGTTAGATGTGCAGATACTGCAGAAGCGGTCAAGTGGCCGCATCTGCGAAACCGCAGATGCAGAAGTCTTATCGCAGATGCAATTGTGGGTTTTAAGTGAAGGACCGCAGAAGCGGTGGTTGGGCCGCATATGCGGTACCGCAGATGCGGTTAAAGTACTGCAGATGTGGAAAGGCCTGGGCAGAACATATAAGTTATTTCATTTCGGGAGTTTGGGTTATTCCACCATTTTTGACTTCGACCTTGGAGCTTTTGGGGCGATTCTGAAGAGAGAGATCAAGAGACTTCGTCAAGGTAAGAATTTTGGACCTAAAAACACATTTCTATGGTGGTATTTCATGAATTTAAACTGAAATTAAAGGAATTTAAGGGCTAAAAATGGAGGATTAGGGCTTGAGTTTAAGAGGCCTTAGATCGAGGATTTGAGGGATCATTTGAACTCCGATTTGGTATTCTTTATATGCATAGACTCATGGGGAGATAAGGAATCTAGTGATGTGAAAATTTCTGAGTTTCGAGAAGTGGGCCCGGGGCTCAGGTTTTGCTAATTTCGGATTTTGATATTTTTCGATTGTTTTCGCTTGGGCGTTGCTCCCTTAGCATATTGTGATGTATTCATTCTGATTTTGGATAGATTCGACGCGCGTGGAGGCCGATTCGAGGGGCAAAGGCGTCGCGAGCTAGAGTTGTAGCCGGTTCGAGGTGAGTAATGATTGTAAATGATGTCCTGAGGGTATGAAACCCCGGATTGCACATCGTAGTGCTATATTGAGGTGAGACATGCGCTGATGATGAGCATGGAGTCGTTTACTATTGGGTATTGTGACTTAGTCCGTCCCGATTGATGATTTTACCGCGTATTTGACTGAAACTTATTTGTTATAATCATGATTTAGGCTGATTGCCATATTTGGGCTTTGTGCCAACTATTTTAACCCTCAGAGGATTTTTATCACTAATTCCTCACTGTTTGACTTATTACTTGAACTCAACCACTTTTATTCATATTTGAAACTTAAATGATATTTCTAAATGATGCTTTGGGCTGAGAACTACTGTTTTACTAATGCCCAAGGGGCTTGTGATAATTTTCTGACTGAGTGAAGCCGAGGGCCAAATGTGAGGATATGCTGAGTGATATGAGGCCGAGGGCCTGAGATACTTTTATATGCCACGAGGTCGCTTGATATAGCGCTTGGGCCGTAAGGGGCCCCTCCGGAGTCTGCACCCCCACAGTGAGCGCGGGTACCCATCATGATTTGAGAGTGAGCCCGAGAGGCTGATACTGTACTGAGAGTGAGCCCGATGGGCTGATATTGTACTGACAGTGAGCCCAAGGGGCTGATACTATTCCGAGTGATTGTTACTGTGCCCGAGGGGCGGATTTCTACTTGTTATTTACCTGTTAAATTACCTATTTTTACTTGGTTTAAATGAATTTAATTTGACTTATTCATGGATTTACTGTTTTAAGTGATTTTACTGCTTGATATAGAATTGCTTTGTGCCTTACGTGTTTTCTTACTTTCAGCCATTATTTATATTTATTACTCACTGAGTCGGAGTACTCACATTACTCCCTGCACCGTGTATGCAGATTCAGGCATCGCAGAGTCCACTCCTAATTGTTGATCTTCCTAGTCCAGACAGTGTTTTTTGGAGACTACGAGGTAGCTGTTGGCGTCTGCAGCCCCCGTGCCTCCCTTATCTTACTATTTTTATGTTCTTGAACTCCTGTATTGGATTTCGTATCTAGTAGACTGGTATCCGGATTTATTAGTTGCTCATGACTTGTGACACCCCGGTTTGGGCTGTGTCGGGATTGTTTCTATTATCATTATCTATACTTCTGCAAATTATTGTTATTGAATCATGCTTTAAAACTGCTTTATCGTAATTAACTATTTAAAAGAGGTGTTCTGTATTGGTCTGGCTGGCCTTGTCTTCACGAGAGGCGCCATCACAACCGGGTTCGGGGTTTGGGTCGTGACACAAAGTGTCCAAATGGGAAAACATAATAGAGTAAATGTGTATATAACATTTCTTTGCTTAAAAGATAACTGGACTTAACTGTAAATTATATAACTTATAACTAACTTATATTCCTTCTGTTAGGTACAACTCTCTCAACTGTATGTACTGCTCCCACATGCATCCTTATACTCCCTTTAATCTAGCTCACATCATGTTCCCTAGGGCACTCTAGATTAGACAAATGATTTGCTTTAGAACAAAAACTATTGTGTGATGTTAAATTTTAAACATGGCAGACCTTCTTTAAGATTGGTAAAACTAAAGAACGATTAAGAGAAAATAAGTGATTTTGGATGAAAGAAATAGAAGCACTATAAAATGTTGGATGGTGTGCCTTGGAGTTGGTTGAATTAAGACTAGGTATCTTTAGGCTCTGATGATGTGCCTAAGAGTTGGTTGCATCACATATAGTTTTCTTTTATAAACAATCAGGTTGAGATTGTAAATTTGTAATTCCTCAATTCTTTGAACTTTTATGTATCGATATATCTTGTAGCTTCTAGAATCAAAAAATTAAGAAGCAAAAGAATTAACTTTTGAAATTCAAAATTGTTTGTTGCATCTGATTAGATACACTTCGGGATTCATTTTTTTTATAAGGGAAGGTTTTATCATTTCAGCACAAAAGAAAAGGTATGTCATTTTAAATCTCTTTGATTTTTGTTTATAGATTCTATCTACATTATTATCTTTCTGATATATACTATGTTATTAGTGACATCACTATTAGATTTTGAATTAAGTCCACTCTAGTCTTTCATCAATCTGCTGATTGGCAATGTGCTGAACCTACATTCATAGATGCATCTTATCAATTCTTTCTAGTTCAAATAATCTTGAGCTTATAGAAACTATCAAGAAAGACATAAAAAGTTGTATTCTAACTTAATTATTTTCACTCATAGACTCACAGATGTTAAGGTAATTTTTATATCTAGGGTTGAAGTTAATTCTCCTTCATCATTTTTTGAGAAAAGCAAATCGCTGCCTCCACATGCTCGAGCCGATTACGATTATGGATTACCTCATCAAGCTCCGCACATACTCATAGTTACTAAGGTGCTTGGTTGTTTCCTAATTGAAGTCATAAAGAGGTACATTAATGGATGATTAAGAAAGTATATTTTTAAATTTATTTATACAACAATGGTGCGTGAATTTCTACAATGACATTTTTTCTGCAGGTACATTATATTTTAGGTCAGGATTATGTCCCTATTGTATTTGATATTTTGGTTAAGAGCCGATGGCGGCACTATTAGTCTGAGACTGCAGGTATTGTCTAGGGCATTACTTTATATTTTACTTTTAATAGCATTGTAATGTTATTGACTACCTCTACTATTTGATTGAACAGAGTAGGATGATTACAATAGATTGGGCTCTTGAGCTATCGTGGGAGGATGTATTTAGTATTTTAAACTGGAATTTTCTCTTGTTTGCAATGCCAATAATGAAAATTCCCCAAAAGAGGTAGAGTTCCTTCTTAATTTTACTTGCTTTTAAAATACAATGGAGAAATGCTTATGCTAGCTGTAATATTAATCCTCGTTATCTTGAAGCAAGTTCATAAAGACCTTGGCATGTTTAAGTTTTCACTTCAGTTATTTGGTCTAGGTAGCGGGTGAAATATCAACAACACTAGCACTTTCTACTGTGGCATTTTAGAATTTTTGGTCACTCCTCTCATTAGGACTCGTAATCGTTGTTAATCACTTAGTTTCTTTATTTAATAAAGGCACATCCTCCCTAAGCGAGACCATTCATTTGTCTTAACTCAGACTGAAAATGTATCTTAGTCCCTGATTTCACCCTTTTCGATTTCAAGCTACTTGTGCTTATTGTATACAATATTTTTCTATTTGGACTAACATTTGACCTACTTTCTATTGTTGGACTTTAAGAACTTAAATTTTACTACATGTTATACGTTTAAGTATTGTTAATGAGTAATTTTTTTGTGTTGCAATGACAGAACTGTAGTCAAGCAAATAGAATTAATAGGGCTAAGCAAAAGATACCTCACATGGGAGGATCCAAAAGCATAGCAACCTTTATGAATGAAAAGGTATTCATGCATAAATTATATACTATAAGATTCTACAAATATTTTTTTTATCATGCATGATATTTGACATCAATTTAGCTTTATTAGGCTATAGATGGAATAGAGCTTACACGTGCAATAGCTTACATATTAACTCATACAAAGCGTAAGGATGGTAGACCATTAGATGAAGAGTCTTGAAATACAGCTATAAGATTTCTTATAAAAGACACAAGATTTAAGATGGATAAGTAAATGATAACCTTATACATGGATTCAAACTAGCTTAGCTAATCTTATACATGGATTTAAATGGTCATTGCCTGATAATATGACTTCCGAGGAACTTAACATGGATGAAAAAGATACAAAGGATTTAGAGCACGAGTTCAAACAAAACACGAAATTTATCTTGATGGAACCATAGAAGTGCTGAATCAAATAGAGTAAAGTTTTGGTTAATGTCTTGGCTCAATCACAACAGTAAATGAAAATATTTTAGGTGTGGAGAGCCCAAAAATCTCATCCATGTTGAGGTCCTGGGGAGTCATATTATCAAGCAATGACAATTTAAATCCATGTATAAGATTAGCTAATCTAGTTTGAATCACCTTAATCCCCAAGCTATAATCAGGGCACATCCTTCTCCCAGCTCAAATGGTAGGCCACTGGATGATGATTCTGTCAAGACAATCGTAAGATTTATTCTTTCTTTTATTTTGTTGATTTGATAACTCCGTCAAACAATGTGCATTTTCCTACTCATGAATTCCAAAATTGATTTATTGTATATTCTATGGTCAGGAAATGATAAATGAAAGGATGTGCAATAGTGAGAGATCTACTGAGAAACCTCCTCGTAGTGTTGCATGGGAAGGCGATGTGTATTCTCAGGTATTGGAAAATGAAAAAAGTGGGTATGTTCGTAGTTTAGGACTTGGTCCAACTCCTTCTGTTCTATGGGGTAGTAGGTCTTCCTTAGGAAATATTATTGTAGATGATTCTTCTAATGAGGTTATACAAAGGTTAGAACATAAGATAATCGAGTTAAAGGAGAAACAAAATGAAGAAATGAATATGGTGAAACAAAATCAGGAGATGATGCAATCAGAATTACTCCAAATAAGATAACTCATGCGCAAATATGCTCCTGATGCATCTATGCCTCAAAGTAGCAATGCCACCTAAGGTAGACAGATAACTCCATTTCATAAATTTAGACATTTTTAATGAAATTCTACTCGTATAAAAGTATTGTTATCAAATATGTTTATATTTATTAGATCCCTGATGCCAATAGTGGACATGAACGAGTACCACAAACATCAAAGATTCCTAGTGTTGCTGAAAATGCCCAACCTTCTCATGGTACTACTCACCTTTGTCCTTAGTCGCTATTGTTTTTCTAGTTTTCGTGTGCGACCCATGCTTGTTCTCTTGATATCCCATCATATTCCCAGTAGCATATTGTCCAAGATTGCAGCTGTAGCTTTTCTTTCTCTCCTTGTATATCAAAATTGTCCGCAAACCTCATTGTTTCTTGTGTCCAGTAGAAGTGCACATAGTTGATCATGCACAGTTTGTCATGAAACTCTTGTGAATTCCAACAGTAGATTGATGTTTCCTTTGTGTGGCACCATTGTAGAGATGTAGAATGACTGAAGTGCATTAGGATGAGATATCCCATTATCTTCATAATTCCCTTATTTTCAGCATAGCTCTTCACTAATTCCTTAGTCTTTTTTACTTTCCCAGTCAGTAGCACTTCATCTGAGTTCAAAAGTCCCTTGCCCCATAGCAACAACTTGAAATATGTATTGTCAAATCTGACTGGTGATGTGAAATCTAGAGGGGAAATGTTATTGTCTCCGCCTCTTCTAGAACAAGTTGCTTTTAAACCAGTGTAGTAAGTTTTCTCAAGTGTTGCATCTGGCAAGTTGTCATCTTTAGATGCTGCTGTTGTTTAGATGTTGCTGTCATTTAGATGTTGTTGTTGTTATTTGGATATGAGGCTTTCCTCTTCCTTATTGTGGCTGGGGCAATCTACATATGTTGTCATCTACATATGTTGTTGTCGTTTAGTTGCACTTTGCAAAGCATTTGCTTAATTCTTGTTTTCAATTTTGCTTCTTGATTAAATTCTGTTTTAATTGAGTGTTGGTTCGACTATCTGCTGCTAAGAATATTGTTGGATTGAAGAATCAAAATATTTTTACTAAGCTTCAGTAGGTAGTTGTTGAAGTTTGAGTTCTAATCAATTTGATTGAAATGTTCATATTTTAGCTTAGTTGTTTTTGCTTATAGATGTTAGGTGAGGGAGCTGGCTACTCTAATAGTGATGGAATGTTCAAGATACTTTTTCACGTTATACTTTATCTTTTGACACAATTATTTTATAATTTCAAGTCAAACCGTCTGATGTTGGATAATTTAGCGGGTAAAAGATTTCAAAATGATGAAAAATTGCGGAAATCATTTGAAGACCATCATTCGTCTGGATTAATTATATAATGACATTAGCTATTTAGTCTAAACAATATATTTTTATGTTTTAAATTACTGTAATATTAATGTTTTTGATTAGTACTTCCTTTTATTTGTTAAGATTAACTAATATTAGTACCAGCGCGATGCGCGGACACAAATTATGTCGTGATTCGGGTTAACTGAATTATGTGCAAATAACTTTAAAATATAAACCTTTCAGATAAAAATTATATATAATCAGTAGATATTAATTACGAAACTGGATATAAAATCATTTCTCAAATCTCATAGTGGATAGCCTTTTTTTTAAAAAAAAATTTGTAATAACTCAACCCCTGGATTTTACTATTTATATTTTATTTTACTGTCAATATTAAAAAATACTAAACATATTATGTTGTGATCTGTAAAAAATACTAAACATGTCATGTTGTGATCTGTCTTGTTTGACCACATTAGATCTTATTATTTTAATAAAGTTCGTACTATCAATTTATTTTCACCTCAGATTCAAATAAATCTTCTTCCACACTTTTACACATTTTTTCCCTTTTGGTCGTTGCTTATAATTATTGTATAATTCTTTACTTAATATTGTTATACTGTCACGTGTTCTTTTATTAGCTTACCATCGACTTAACGTCTTGCTTATTACCCTTTTAATAATCATCGATAAATATATTTTTTTATTTTTGAAACTTAATGTATTTTTATGCTTTTATCCTCTTACTTGGAACTCTTTTATCATTTATATCTAGAAATAATATTTTAAAGTATTATTTAATTTATTTATGTTTAAATTAATTCAAGTATGAGTTTCCTCATACAATCGCTATTATTGTCTTTATATATTCTCTTCCCTACTATAAAATTCTAATTAGCTTTTTTTCACATTTATATTTTACCTACAATTGAAATAATATCACATTTTCTTTACGTAATGCTTCTAAAATATAAAATTATAAAATAGAAGAAAACAGATCATGTGGTTAGTGAATAATTATAGGAAACCATATTTTTGAAAAGCTTTCAGAATCTATTTACAATAAAAAAAATATAAGAGGCAATCTTAACTGATATTTATCATAAATAAAATTTGATCAAATCTAATTTCTCTTAATTCTTATTAGATTTGTCTAAATCTATTTAGATTATGTCCGAAAAGTACCAAGTGACATTTTCTCAATACGCCACTTGGCTTAATGTCATGCTCTAAATTCAAATTATTTCAATTTATTAATAACATTTTTAAATATTCTATATTTACTATATTTTATTTTTAAAACTAATTTTTTATATTAATATCATTACATTATCTCTAACTTATTATTATTATTTAATATTTAATATTTTTAAAATTTTAATTATTAGACTTGATGTGACCGTATCCACGCTATGACCTTTTTATCATAATAGATATAAAAAACAAAGCTTTCTCAACTCAACTTTAAATAAGGTTTATCCTTATTTTTTCTTTGTGATGAAGTTTTTGATTTTCTCTATTTGTTTTTATTTTTATTTTTGTTATTATATTCCTAAATACTTAATAGTATTACATTATCATGTGGCTCTTTATTAGCTTGTTTGTATTTAATATCCACCTTTACCATACATATTTTAATATATACAGATAATAATTAAAAATTATTTTAGTAGTAACTTTGACTCTATTGCTCATATTCTAAACTATGATTTTTCTTATCATAATTTAAATTTTTTTTAAATCTCAAATTCAAATAAGTCTTATCTTTCTATTTATTAAATTCAGAAAAGGGCCAAATATGTCCCTGTACTATCGTAAAAGGTTTAAATGTACCCCTAATTATACTTTGAGTGCATATATGCCCCTGTCGTTATACTATTGGTTCAAATATACCCCTTTTCCGTTAAGTTTGTCCAAAGTGGACATCCAATCCTATGTGATACTTAAATTTAATGAGGTAGCCACATCGTTTTCCACCTCAGCGCCCCTAATCCATTTTATCCCTCTTCTATTTTCTTTTCCACCACTAAAGTTTTCTTCCCCTCCACCACTATTGCCACAATTACCGCTACTATAAAAATATTGTATTTCAAATTTTAGTCTTTTATATATGGATAAGGGGCGCTGAGATGGCATGCCATGTGGCATCTACCTCATTAAATATTAGTACCGCATAGGATTGGTTATCCACTTTGGACAAACTTAACAGAAGAAGGATATATTTGAACCAATACTATTACGGTAGGGGTATATTTCGACCCAAAGTATAACGAAAGGTATATTTAAACCTTTTCTCATACTACAGGGTTATATTTGGCCCTTTACCGTATTAAATTGGAACGCATTTTCAAATAATTATCTTATATTTTCAAACTTAAACTAACTGCACTGAATTCAGATATTAATCATAAAAAATTGTTTTTTTTATTTGTTTGAAAACATTATATCTAATTGTTGTAATGTTATTTTCACTATCATTTTATTTCTCTATGTAATGTTTCTAAAATCTAAAAATTATAAAATATAAGAAAATGGATCATGTGATTAGTGAATAAATTGTAAGAATCCTTATTTTTGAAAAGCTTTCAGAATGTACTTACTGTAAATATAAGAGGCAATATTAATTGATATTGACGAAACTAAAGCAATGTTATTAATCTGTTTTTTTAAGCACTTAAGTTTAATTGGATGAAAATCCAATTAATAAATGTATATGCAGATAGATTCCATAAAATTTCATCCAATGTACAAACAAACAAATTTCATAAAATAAGCTCCTTTCTTTTTATGGTCCAAAGTTACCATTTCGAAATTTCAATGAAAAGACTTAGATTATCAATTCAAAA
Source organism: Nicotiana tabacum (assembly GCF_000715075.1). Taxonomy (NCBI): domain Eukaryota; kingdom Viridiplantae; phylum Streptophyta; class Magnoliopsida; order Solanales; family Solanaceae; genus Nicotiana; species Nicotiana tabacum. The sequence goes on along the minus strand of NC_134095.1, from coordinate 76,367,307 downwards.
TCTTTATATAGATTCTCATTAAATTTTTCTCAATTTTTCCTAAAAGTACCAAGTGGCATTTTATCAATACGCCACTTGGCTTAATGTCATGCTTCACTACTCTCCTTTTAATATAATATAGATGAGATACATTATATTTTTTTAATTAATATTAATATATTTTATTATTTGAGTCATATTCCGTATGAATGTAGTAACTATTATTAATTGTGGCTAAACTATTTATAATTGATGTAAAATAATTATCATTAAAGATATTGACGTTTAGCGGCAATTTAGTTAAACATATTAGCCATTAGAATGGAAGCTAAAAGGGCAAACTAAGATGTTTTCAGAAGGGATATTATCGCCATTTTAATTGCCACAAAATAATTGCCATTAAAGATGCGAACTTTTAGTGGAAATTATTTTTAATTTAGCGACTATAAAAAATAGATGCTAAAGAAGTATAATTAGCCGTTTGGATTGGATTTAGTAGCCATTATAATTGCCGCAAATAATTGCCCTTAAAGATACGATTTTTAGCAGCAATTATTTTGAATGTAGCGACTATAATAATGGACGCTAAAGAAGTATAATTAGCCATTTTGGATTGGATTTAGTAGCCATTATAATTGCCGCAAATAATTACCGTTAAAGATAATAACTTTTAGTGGCAATAAAACATACTGTTTACCAGCTTTTGCGAGAATAGCCGCTAAAGGCTTTGCCGACATCAGTTTCAGCGGCAAAAGACTAATGGCCGGTAAAAGATATAGCGGCTATTATTATTGCTGCTAAAGCCATTTTGTATTGCCGCTAAAGCCATTTTGTATCGCAACCCCTTATACGCGATCGCGAAGAACAAAAGGTCTACAATAGACCTGAAGCAAAATTTACAACTTCTCAACATGAAATTTCATCCGTTTAACCACCCGAAACTCACCCGAGGCCCTCGGGACCTCAACCAAACATGCCAACATATCCTATAACATCATTCAACTTGTTTCAACCTTCGAAACACTCAAAACAACATCAAAATACCAAATTTGCATCGGATTCAAGCCTAAGAATTCCAAAATCTTCCAAATTCCGCTTTCGATCAAAAAGTCTATCCAACCACGTCTGAATGACCTGGAATTTTGCACACACATCCCAAATGACACAACGGACCTACTGCAACTTCCAGAATGCCATTCTGACCCATATATCCAAATCTCACCTATCAACCGGAAAATACCAAAATTCCAATTTCGCCAATTCAAGCCTAAATCTACTCCGGACCTCCAATACACATTCCGATCACGCTCCTAAGTCCCAAATCACCTCCTGAAGCTATCCGAACCATCAGAACTCACATCCGAGCCCTTTAACACATAAGTCAACATCCGATTGACTTTTCCAACTTAAGCTTACTCAAAAGAGACTAAATATCTCAAACCTTACCAAAACCTTTTCGAACCCGAGCCAACCAACTCGATCACACATAGTACCGATAAACAAAGCAATAAGAAGCTAAATTGGGGGAAACAGAGCGGTAAATCATGAAATGACTGGCCGGGTCATTACAATACGCAATCAAATCAAGGCATAATAGAAGCCTAAGTCAATTCCGATTGAAATCATACACAATACTTGCATATATGCTCGTCATCTCATATACACGTCATTTTTCACACATTCCAATTTAGCCAAATAAAGTCACATTCTAAGAAGTATTCCTGACAATATTAGGCAAGATACTTACCTTAAACAAGCGAAAATCAATACTTTAAGAGCTATCCCCTTAGAAATCATCTCTAACCAGCTCGAACCTAGCAAAAAAACAACAACTCAATAATGTCAAACAAAACTATAGGAATCAATTCCAAATAATAAAGCTTCAATCTTTATTCAATTTTCAAAAAGTCAACCCCGAGCCACATAGTCAAAACTCGAGTCAAGGGGTAAATATTGATTACCCATAACCCCACGAGTCCAAATATGTGATTGGTTTTCAAATCAGCCCAAAACCCTAAAATTTTACTTTCTTAGATTGTAGCCACCCCCCCCCCCAAAAAAATTACCTCAAAACTCCATGTTTTTGGTGTAACTAATCTATATAGATTCTTGAAATAATATCAAAAATAAGTAAAAATCACTTACCCCAAAGCCTTATGTGAAAATCTCAAAGCCAAGATCACCCCTCACCAAGTCTAGAGTTCAAAACATGAAGAAAAAGAGCTAAAAATCCTGAAATACCACTTAATACCTAACTGCAGATGTCCCATTTGCGACTAGTGGGTCGCAAATGTGACCCACAAAAAAGTGACACCAGGCTCGCAAATGTAAACTAATCCCCTGAGCAGCAGATGCTGCAAATGTGACCATGGCCCTCGCAAAAGCGAGACAACCCTTGCGAATGGGGAGAATCCATCGCAAATGCGGTGGCTGCAAATGCGACGCTAGCTTCACAAACTTCCTATTCCCGTATCGCAAATGCGAGCTAATGTTCGCAAATGCAGATCTTGCATTTGCGAGTGGATCATTGCAAATCCGATGACTGTAGACCAGCAAACTCCCAAATTCCAAATTAACCTGAAACCAATCGAAAACTCACCGGAGACCCTTGGTCCCACTCCAAACATCACACAAGTATATAAACCTTATATGAATTCTCTCACAAGCTCAAAGCATCAAAATAATGTCCATAACCAAGAATCTAGCACCAAAACTTATGATGCAGGCCTTCAAGTTCAATAACTTTAAATTCACAACCAAGCGTCCGATTCATGCCTAACCAAGTCGGATCACAACTAAATTTTGTACACAAGTCCCAAATAACAAAATGAACTTAATCCAATTCCAAGAACACCAATCAGAACCAGATAAGATCAAAGTCAACTCCCGGTCAAACATATGAACTTTCTAAACCTTCAAATTACTAGCTTTCGACAAATAGAGACAAAACCTTCTAAGAACATCCAAATTCAAATATTAATATAAGCCTAAGTCCAAAATCACCATACGAACCTATTAAAACCATCAAATCCTGATTCCAAGTTTACTCAAAAGTTAAACCTTGGTCAACTCTTCCAACTTAAGGCATCCAAATAGAGAATTACTTTATCAAATGAATCCCGAACATTGAGAACATCAAAACCAACCATATATACAAGTCATAATACATGATATGAAGGTACTAAAAGTCTCAAACCACCGAGAGAAAATGCTCAAGCTCAAAACGATCGATCGGGTCGTTATATTACCTATTGTCCCCACCATCACAGTAACACCCTTCGTGCACTATATACATATCACTTTTTCTCACAAGCACAAAAACATCTTTCGTGCAACAATAATAATATCAAGAAGCACGGAAATATCCTTCGTGCATAACTACTCTTCTTCACAAGCATGGAATCACCCTTCGTGTCATTCACTCTTTCTCACCAAGCATATATAAAATAGTAGAAGGCAAGGTAGGAAGAATAAATAATATCAAGAAGAGTGATTAAGCATAATACACCACGTATGAGATAATTGTAACCTTTGCACCAATAGACGAGCCAACATTTCAAGAACCATAATATCCAAATATTTCAACAAAGCTCAAACATACTATTAAAATATATGTGAATAATCAAGAAATTTCATGAACTATTTAAAGAATAAAGGAAATAATACATGAAGCAAACAAGACACGAATAAGGATAATTCCACTCGTATGCTTTGACTATAGAATTACCATGCATATACACTACCCCCAACACATTTAGCATGTAGAAAATCGACCCAAGTACAACTTAATTCCCTTAAATCAAGTGCAACGACCCCAAATTCCCACCTTAGGATGTCGTGATGGCACCTAGTCTCTAAGACTAGGTAAGTCTAACACATGCTGAGTTATTAATAGATTTAAATCATTTCACTGTTAATCATGAACCAATAAATCCCATACTTGTCCAACAATGATAAAAAAATATACAACATCCAAAAACCAGTAGTACGAAGTCATAAGCTCTTCTAAAAGTAACTAAGAATATCAAATACATCACTATATGGAATGGAAATAAATAGTAACAAAGTAAAACTCCATAAGGTGACTCCGACGCATGCAGACGTAATGGCAGGTATACCTTGAAGTCTCCGCCACAACTCACAGTCATCTAACTAATGATCGGCACATTCTGAGGTACCTGGATCTGCACAAAAAGATGTGAAGAAGCGTAGCATGAGTACACCACAGCGGTACCCGGTAAGTATCAAGACTAACCTCGGTAGACCTACTATAGATAATAACCTGTGCAATTGTTAATCACGAGTCCCAAGTCACGAAAACATAACCACACGGCACCTTGTGCCCATATTATTAAATCACAACTGCACGGACAACTCACATGCTAATACCGATAATACCTCAGATATGCACGGACGACTCACGTGCCAATAGTAACAATATCTCATATCCTCATGAACAACTCACGTGCCACAAGTCCAATCAATACAGAGAAAGCAGGTATACAATAATACATGTACATGATCACTAAACATCAAGATTCATACTCCTGGACTGATATATGTGACATGCCACAGTGTATGCCTGTGCAAGTGTTCTATCAATTTTAAGTCCACAAATTAGATCTGATACACCGAGTAGCACATTGGAAACAACACAACAAAACCCGTAGTATGCATGACACATGCAAGATAGTTACCCCACCACACAATGTCATCAACAAAAATGCCCCCAGGCTGTCACGACCCAAACTGGAGGGCCATGACTAGCACCCGACCATACTTGCCGAGCACCAACGTACATTTTATCTAACCTTCTTTATTATCTTTTAGGGCTGATGAGATCAATATAAATGGTAGACATGGATCATGGACAACCAACCATAAAATATGATGGCATGAACATACATAACATGGGATGACCAGACAATCAAGAAACTATATATATATGGTACGAGCTACCACGCTACCATGAAAGACTATACAACAAAAACCAACCGACAAGGCATACCAAACTATACATGAGTCGACACCTGTCTATGAGCCTCTAAAGGAAAATAAGTGCTGCAACACAGCCAGAACAGGGCCCCGACATACCCATAATGTCTATAACAAAAATGCATACCAAGACCACGGCAAGTCCGAAGAAGGGATCTCGCCAATCACCGCTGAACTGGACAGCCTATTGTGGTGGGGGAGCTGCACCTGCCTGTCTATCAGGACCTGCAGCATGACATGCAACATCCACAAATAAAAGGACGTCAGTATGAATAAAGTACTGAGTATGTAAGGCGGGGAACCATAAATATGAACAGTAATGTAAGCAGGGATATAGAATATACAACCTGTAACATCTGATTACCTCTGAGGGCTACTGACATGAAATGCATGATACATATACATAAATACATAAACTTTTAAACCATACGCCTCTGTGGGCATCATCATCATCATATCGTACCCGGCCGTAATAGGCTCGGCAAAAAAAACATACCCGACCATCATAAGGCTCGGTAGTATCGTACCCGGCCACGTGAAGCTCGGTAAAACCCAACTGATCAGTGGTTGCACAATAGGTGATGTACCCGGCTGACTATAGCGCGGCTCGATAGAGTAAAATAGATACATATATATAATGCATGCTCGACTCATGGAATCACATTCTAAACCTTTCGGAGTGATGTAAGGTCGGTATCCTCTGTACACATTATTAGGACCAACTCTTCATTACGAACCTTATAAGAGTCAGGAAGTACCAACAACATTGATAACATAAGAATAAGAGAAGCAACATTAACATCAATCGTTCCATAAGAGGGAAAGCAATGTAAGTACTGCTAGCTTCTAAGAGTAGAGTATCTTTGGAAGCTCGTTCATTACATTATGTACAATCAGAGTCGTGCAAAAGAAGAAAAGGGATAGCCTCACATACCTTGTATATACTGCCCCAATCACAAGCTATGCAATTGTCACAACTCCTTAGTCTACAATAAGAGAAACGATACTATCGTTATCATTTAAGCGTCATAACTATTATGTATCGACCACAACCTATTTTACGTTGAAACGGACAGCACCTCCCCTATATATATGACTTCACACCATTCAAAACAATCACCAAACAGCCTAAACAACATCAATAATAAACATATTGAGCCTCCCAAAATAGTCCACGCACAGCCTAATCACTTCACATATACGACGACCACCGTAGTCGTGTCAAACGACCCGAAAATGTTACGAATAACTATCAGCCCACAACCCTGCATATATATGGTGTTTCTCCACACCCTTCCTCCTCCAAAACTCCACAAAATAGTAGTAAAATATGCAGCCCAACATCAACGCAAAACAGTCCACAAAACAATAACATTACTACCAAGCCTTTCGATATATATTTCACAAGTTCTAGCTTCAATGGCTTAGCCGCAACTTGGATAATCTTAAATACATATAGAGTAAGATGTTCCTTACCTTTATACAGAAATAACAACTCCAATTTAACCTTAAATTTCCATGAAAGATCCCTCCAATGCTGCCACAACAACAAGAAAGCGAAACTAGCGATCAATTAGTGTTTTTCGGCACTAGAATCACTTTAGAAGGCTTGAAATCACCTAGGATTGATATTAAGAACATGAGGGAGTATTTACAGAACATAAATCCTTTAAAACAACCTCCCACACTAGCTGGAACAACACAAAAATGAGCAACAACAAGAAGAACAAGAGACTTACTAGCGCCACGGAATTCCCGACACTTGATTTGTGTTGTTTGCCCTTTGTTTGGGTCTTGAATCTTGAGAGAACCTTGAGAGGATGTTCCTATGGTTCTATGGTCTGAAAATAGTGAAAAGAAATGACTTAAAACGGGTTGGAGGCATCCTATATAGGTCCAAATATCTTAAACCGCCTTAGTGGGCCCCATAGAGAGGTGCTTGGCGCAGTCTTGCGAAAATGCGAATATCTCTCTACTCCGAGATTGTATCGATAAACGGTTTAATGAGTTAGAAACTAGACTCATTGATCTTTAATTTTGTGGGTAGATCACCCCATAATTCCTTGTAAATTAAGATAAAAGCTTAGAAATATTTGACCTAATGTTTAAGTAAAATTATGAACCTAAGTTGCGACAACTTTTGTCGACTTTTGTTTCATAACTCGTTTGACTTCAGGACTTATGATACGGATATTATATGATTCAAAAACCTTAATACATGACCTTGAGTGTATTAAGAACCTCTAGGTTTACCTGAAAATACGAGTTACAACATCCTTGATTCGTTTAACTTCTAATACTTGTTAATCACCCTTATACACCCTTGTATCACTTAAGACCATTAGGATTAACTTCTTATCATCTCAAAGGTAATTCCTTCTTGAATTTATGTTAACTAATATATGGCATGAACTAACGCGTGTGGATATGGGTTGTAACACCCTTCCCCCCTTAGGGACATTCGTCCTCGAATGTAAGGGTTCATGGGAGTTTAAATCATCGTGGATTCCGGCCAAGTTTCTCCCATAAATAGAGGACAAACTTGCAAGCGGTTAACTCAACGTATGGCCTTACAAGAGTATGCAAAGCATTATGGACATGTACATTATCTGCATATCGCCATTTTGTATTAAGGAAGAGTATTCTCAAGTTATTGCTTACCTCATAGAGCCATTTCACCTTCCAATGTATCATGTGTTCCACCAACATCCTTGTTATCTTCATTCTGGAATAGGTACGGGTATTTAGACTTCATCTCCTCTTCTGCTTCCCATGTTATTTCTTCCATATTCTTGTTCCTCCACAATACTTTGATGGAAGCTACATCTTTTGTTCTCAGCTTGCGGACTTGTCGATCCAATATAGCCACTGGTACTTCTTCATATGATAGGTCCTCTATAACCTGTACATCTTTGATAGGGACGACTCGAGAAGGGTCTCCAATACATTTCCTCAACATAGATACATGGAATACCAGGTGGACAAATTCCAATTCAGATGGCAATTCTAACTCATAAGCAACCTGTCCAATTCGTCGAAGAATTTTATACGGCCCGATATACCTTGGACTCAGCTTACCTTTCTTCCCAAAACGCATAATACCCTTCATTAGTTAGATCCTCAGGAAAACCCAATCACCAACCTCAAACTCCAGATCATGACGTCGGACATCGGAATAAGATTTTTGCCTGCTTTGTGCTGTCCTCAATCGCTCCTGTATCACTTTCACCTTCTCAATGGCTTGGTGAATCAAATCTGGCCCATATAATTCTGTTTCACCGACTTCGAACCATCTAACTGGTGATCTACATTTCCTCCCGTATAGTGCATCGTATGGGGCCATTTTAATACTGGAATGGTAGCTATTATTGTAGGCGAATTCTATGAGTGGAAGATGGTCATCCCAATTCCCCTTAAAATCTAGAACACATGCTCGTAGCATATCTTCCAGTGTCTGAATGGTACGTTCAGCCTGTCCGTCAGTCTGCGGATGAAATGCAGTGCTGAGATTTACTTGTGTGCCTAAACCCTTCTGGAAAGACCTCCAAAAGTTAGCCGTAAATTGAGCTCCTCGGTCTGATATAATAGATACGGGCACACCATGAAGCCTAACAATCTCCTTGATATACAACTTCACATAATCTTCAGCCGTGTAAGTTGTCTTCACTGGCAGAAAATAGGCACATTTTGTAAGTCGATCAATTATCACCCAGATGGAGTCAAACTTATGATAAGAGCGAGGTAATCCAATAATGAAGTCCATATTAATCACTTCCCATTTCCAGGTCGGAATCTCTATATTCTGAAGCAATCCACCGGGTTTCTGATGTCCTATCTTTACTTGTTGACAATTGGGACACTGGGCTACAAATTATGCAATAGACTTCTTCATATTATCCCATCAATACTGCTCATTGACATCATGATACATCTTTGTCTAGCCGGGATGGATGGAATATCGGGATTGATAAATCTCATTCATAATCTTCTCTCGCAACCCTGCCACATTAGGCACACACAATCGGCTCTGGTATCTCAGTGCCCCATCTTTTCCGATCTCAAAAGCCATACTTTTACATTGTTGAATGCTTTCTCTTAATCGTACTAAGATAGGATCTTCATATTGCCGTGCTTTTACCTCGACTACCAAAGATGATTCTGATGTATTCTGTACAGTAACACCTCCGTCATTAGAGGCTAACAATCTAATTCTCATATTGTCTAGCTGATGAAGCTCTTTAGTCAACCCCCATCTACCTGCCTCAATATGTACTAAGCTTCCCATTGATTTACAGCTGAGAGCATCTGCCACAATATTGGCTTTACCGGGATGATACAATATCTCGACGTCGTAGTCTTTCAGTAATTCAAGCCACCTACGCTGCCTCAAATTCAACTCTTTCTGCTTGAAGATGTATTGTAAACTCTTGTGATCTGTGTAGATGTCAACATGGACGCCGTATAAGTAGTGCCGCCATATCTTCAAAGCATATATTACTGCAGCCAATTCCAAATCATGGGTTGGATAATTCTTTTCATGCTTCTTCAATTGTCTTGATGCATAAGCAATCACCTTCCCATGCTGCATCAATACGCACCCCAAACCTATACCTGAGGCAATATACCACATAACCTTCTGTTCCTTCAGGAAGAGTGAGAACTGGTGCGGATGTCAATCGATTCTTCAGCTCCTGAAAACTACGTTCACAAGTGTCAGACCACTAGAACTTGGTATCTTTCTGTGTTAACTTAGTCAATGGTGATGATATAGAGGAAAACCCTTCCACAAACCGCCTATAATATCCTGCTAGCCCTAGGAAGCTGCGGACTTTTGATGGTGTTGTAGGTCTAGGCCAATTCTTTACTGCATCGATCTTCTGAGTGTCGATACTAATACCCTCATCAGATATCACATGGCCAAGGAACGCTACTGAGTTCAACCAAAATTCACATTTGGAGAGCTTAGCATATAACTTACGATCTTGAAGCATCTGTAATACTATCCGCAAGTGGCCCGCATGTTCCGCCTCCGAACGAGAATACACTAGAATGTCATCAATGAATACAATCACAAACACATCAAGATAGGGCCTAAATACAGTATTCATGAGATCCATAAAAGCTGCTGGGGCATTTGTTAGCCCGAACGACATCACCAAGAACTCAAAGTGCCCGTATCTTGTCCGGAAGGTCGTCTTTGGAATATCCTTCTCCTTAACCCTCACATGATGATACCCTGTAACGTAAATCAATCTTGGAGAAATACTTGGCACCCTGGAGTTGGTCAAACAGGTCATCAATTCTTGGAAGTGGATACTTGTTCTTTATAGTAAACTTATTCAACTGTCGATAGTCGATACACATCCGTAACGACCCGTCTTTCTTCTGCACGAATAGGACTGGCGCACCCCAAGGTGAAGTGCTAGGCCTAATGAAGCCCTTACCCAGCAAGTCCTTCAACTGCACCTTCAACTCTCGCAACTCTGCAGGGGCCATTCTGTATGGAGGGATAAAGATCGGTTGAGTGTCAGGCAAAACATCAATGCTAAACTCAATCTCCCTTTCAGGAGGAAGGCCTGAGAGTTCATCTGGGAAAACATCTGGAAATTTGTTGACCACGGGGATTGATTGTAGAGTAGGTGGCTTCGCCTCCGCATCCCTAACGTGAACGAGATGATAAATGTAACCTTTTGAGATCATTTTGCTTGCCTTAAGATAGGAAATAAACCTACCTTTCGGTGTAGCAATGTTCCCTTTCCATTCAATGACGGGTTCACCCGGAAATTGGAACCTAAACATCTTCGTACGACAATCAACATTTGCATAGCATGAGGCCAACCAGTCCATTCTTATTATCACATCAAAATCAACCCTTTCTAACTCAAATAAATTTGCCGAGGTTTGACGACTACAAATCATCATAGTGCAACCTCTATATACCCTTCTAGCAATCACAGAATCTCCTATTGGATTAGATACCGCAAGGGGTTTACTTATCAATTCAGGTTCAATGCCAAACTTATTAGCCACAAAGGGTGTAACATATGATAATGTAGATCCCAGATCGATCAATGCGTATACATCATAAGAAAACACAGACAATATACCTGTAACAACATCTGGAGATGACTCGAGATCCTGTCGACCTACTAGAGTATAGGTTCGATTTTGACCACCACTCGAACTCGGCACTGCACCTCTACCTCTACCACGACCTGTCAACTGCTGAAAACCCCGTGCTGGAGGTCGAACTGATGAGGAAGAACCTGACACAGATCCAGTCAGCTAAGACATACCATCACCTCCTCTATTAGGACAATCCTGTATCATATGGCCAGGCTCACCGCAAGAATAACACGCATCAGAACCTCGACGGCACAGTCCAAAGTGGGCCTTGCCGCACTGATCACAACGTGGTGTTGGGGGTCTGATTTGACTAGTATCCCTGTGATGTTGCGAGCCTGATGCCTGGAAACTCTGACCTGGACCAGAATAGGTAAATCGATCATATCGAGGCCTCTGAAACTGTAGAGGAGCACTAGCTATAGGTGGCTCCGAACTCCTCGAAGACTGGGGCCTGACGCTGCCTCTGAAGTCATTAGAATACCTTGCAAATCTCGCCCTCTTATGCTGGCCCCTATACTGCTCCCTATCTGCCCTCTGCTGGCGCTTACGATCCTTTAGGGTCTGGGCATAAGCCTGAATACGGGAAATATCCATGCCCTCCACCAAGGAGGCTGTTGTGCACTCATTTATCAGATGTGGTCCCAATTCGTTCACGAACAAATGCACCCTATCACTCATCTCGGCCACCATATGGGTAGCATACCTTGCCAAAGAATCAAACTGCATACTGTACTCTCGCACACTCATATTACCTTGTCTAAGGTTCAAGAATTTATCAGCTCTAGCTTGCCGTATCTCAACTGGCAAGTAGTGACGAAGAAAGGCCTCAGAAAATTCCTTCCACACAGCTGGAGGAGCGTTCGAACCCCTGGATCTCTCCCAACTATCATACCAGAGAACCACTAAATCCCGTAGCCGATAAGAAGCCAACTCTACTGCCTCTGTATCACTAACATGCATAACCCGAAGTGTACGATGAACCTGGTCAATAAAAGTCTGCAGGTCCTCCTTGGGGTCTGATCCGGTAAACACTGGAGGGTCTAAATTAATAAAATCACGAACTCTCGTACTAACTGGTTTCTCAGCAGCACCTATATTCTGCCTCTGAGCCTGAGCAGCTACCAAGCTAGTCAACAACTGCAAAGCACTCCGCATATCCTGGTCTGTAGTGCTAGACGGAGGAACTGGAGGTGCTAGGTGCCTCCTAATATCCTCTGGAAGAGACGGGGTAGATGAGGTATGAGACGACATCTTACTCTGAGCCTCACTTTGGCCTGCTCTGGCTTGGGGCACCTGACTGGTACCCTCTCCCGCAGCTGTATCAAGCCGTCTACTAATTGTTTGCTTCCTAGTCGAAGGGATCGCTGAAAGAAAATAAGGTTAATATTAGAGACAAACACTTACGACTCAACTCTACGCACGATCTAGATTCAGGAAGAAGGTAACAACCCTAGATGTCATGTAGCCTCCTGATTATAAATGTGGCGCGCTACACATCCATAATCAAGACTCTACTAGACACGGCTCATAGACAACCCCTAGGACAGACTTGCTCTGATACCAAGTTTGTCACGACCCAAACTGGAGGGCCATGACTAGCACCCGACCACACTTGCCGAGCACCAACGTACATTTCATCTAACCTTCATTATTATCTTTTAGGGCTGACGAGATCAATATAAATGGTAGACCTGGATCATGGACAACCAGCAATAAAATATGATGGCATGAACATACATAACATGGGATGACCAGACAATCAAGAAACTATATATATATATATGGTACGAGCTACCACGCTACCATGAAAGACTATACAACAAAAACCAGCCGACGAGGTATACCAAACTATACATGAGTCGACACCTATCTATGAGCCTCTAAAAGAACATAAGTGCTGCAACATAGCCGGAACAGGGCCCCGACATACCCATAATGTCTATAACAAAAATGCATACCAAGACCAAGGCAAGTCCGGAGAAGGGATCTCGTCAATCACTGCTGAACTGGACAGCCTACTGTGGTGGGGGAGCTGCACCTGCCTGTCTATAAGGACCTACAACACGACATGCAGCGTCCACAAATAAAAGGACGTCAGTACGAATAAAGTACTGAGTATGTAAGGCAGGGAACCATAAATACGAATAGTAATGTAAGCAGGGATAGAGAATATACAACCTGTAACATCTGATTACCTCTGAGGGCTACTGACATGAAATGCATGATACATATACATAAATACATAAACTTTTAAACCATACGCCTTTGTGGGCATCATCATCATCGTATCGTACCCGGCCGTAATAGGCTCGGCAAAAAAAACATACCCAGCCATCATAAGGCTCGGTAGAATCGTACCCGGCCACGTGGAGCTCGGTAAAACCCAACTGATCAGTGGTTGCACAATATGTGTCGTACCCGGCCGACTATAGCGCGGCTCGGTAGAGTAAAATAGATACATATATATAATGCATGCTCGACTCATGGAATCACATTCTAAACCTTTCGGAGTGACGTAAGGTCGGTATCCTCTGTACACGTTATTAGGACCAACTCTTCATTACGAACTTTATAAGAGTCAGGAAGTACCAACAACATTGATAACATAAGAATAAGAGAAGCAACATTAACATCAATCATTCCATAAGAGGAAAACCAATGTAAGTACTGCTAGCTTCTAAGAGTAGAGTATCTTTGGAAGCTCGTTCATTACATTATGTACAATCGAAGTCGTGCAAAAGAAGAAAAGGGATAGACTCACATACCTTGTATATACTTACCTAATCACAAGCTATGCAATTGTCACAACTCCTTAGTCTACAATAAGAGAAACGATACTATCGTTATCATTTAAGCGTCATAACTATTATGTATCGACCATAACCTATTTTACGTTGAAACGGACAGCACCTCCCCTATATATATGACTTCACACCATTCAAAACAATCACCAAACAGCCCAAACAACATCAATACTAAACATATTGAGCCTCCCAAAATAGTCCACGCACAGCCTAATCACTTCATACATACGACGACCACCGTAGTCGTGTCAAACGACCCGGAAATGTTACGAATAATTATCAGCCCACAACCCTACATATATATGGTGTTTCTACACACCCTTCCTCCTCCAAAACTCCACAAAACAGTAGTAAAATACTCAGCCCAATAACAACGCAAAACAGTCCACAAAACAATAACATTACTACCAAGCCTTTCGATATATATTTCACAAGTTCTAGCTTCAATGGCTTAGCCGCAACTTGGATAATCTTAAATACATATAGAGTAAGAGGTTACTTACCTTTATACAGAAATAACAACTCCAATTTGACCTTAAATTTCCATGAAAGATCCCTCCAATGCTGCCACAACAACAAGAAAGCGAAACTAGCGATCAATTAGTGTTTTTCGGCACTAGAATCACTTTAGAAGGCTTGAAATCACCTAGGATTGATATTAAGAACATGAGGGAGTATTTGCAAGAACATAAACCCTTTAAAACAACCTCCCACACGAGCTGGAACGACACAAAAATGAGCAACAACAAGAAGAACAAGAGACTTACTAGCGCCACGGAATTCCCGACACTTGATTTGTGTTGTTTGCCCTTTTTGGGTCTTGAATCTTGAGAGAACCTTGAGAGGATGTTACTAGGGTTCTAAGGTCTGAAAATAGTGAAATGAAATGACTTAAAATGGGTTGGAGGCATCCTATATAGGTCCAAATATCTTAAATCGCCTTAGTGGGCCCCACAGAGAGGTGCTTGGCGCAGTCTCGCAAAAATGCGAATATCTCTCTACTCCGAGATTGTATCGATGAACGGTTTAATGCATTAGAAACTAGAATCATTGAATATTTAATTTGGTGGGTAGATCACCCCGTAATTCCTTGTAAATTAGGAGAAAAGATTAGAAATATTTGACCTAATGTTTAAGTAAAATTATAAACCTAAGTTGCGATAACTTTTGTCGACTTTTTTTTCATAACTCGTTTGACTTCAAGACTTATGATACGGATATTATATGATTCAAACACCTTAATACATGACCTTGAGTGTATTAAGAACCTCTAGGTTTACCTGAAAATACGAGTTACAACATCCTTGATTCGTTTAACTTCTAATACTTGTTAATCACCCTTATACACCCTTGTATCACTTAAGACCAATATGATTAACTTCTTATCATCTCAAAGGTAATTCCTTCTTGAATTTATGTTAACTAATATATGGCATGAACTAACGTGTGTGGATATGGGTTGTAACACAGGCTATCACAAATCATCCCCGACAAAGCCCACCTTGTCTCGCCGCGTGTGCAATAATAAAGTAAATGCCCGCCTTGTCTCGCCACATGCACATAATAATTTTCCCACCTTGTCTCGCCATATGCACAAACCCATATATAGCCCACCTTGTCACGCCGCATGTGCAATCATCAATAATAACAATAGCACGAACAACTCAAGAAAATACCCCGACAATCCTCTCAACAATTCCACAAGTGCCAAAACATAACAATACAATATAATCACTCGCAACATATGTGCCCATATGCCACTCCATTTCCACAACAACAATTCCAATAGCACAAACACATATAGTCCATGGCTCAACAACACTGAGTGCAACAACAATAATAATAAAATAAGAGTACGACAAGTAAATCAACACAAGAATTACAACAACACAATATAACGGGAGAATAAGCTCAATGATGAAAGACAACAAGTAATAATGACTTCAAATAAAAATAACTCAACTATGAAAGAGATAATATGTAGCAACGACTTCAATTAAGAATAGCTCAACAATAAAGGAGATAACATGTAACAATGACCTCAAATAAGAATAACTCAACTATGAAAGAGATAACATAACAATAAAAGAGACAGCAATTTCAATTAAAGCATATAAGAGTAAATTTAGCAATAAAAGATAGAACATGAGCTAACAACTTAAAATAAAGCATGTAAGGGTAAATTTAACAATAAAGGATATAACATGATAGGGAAACTTTAATTAAATGTACATAAGAAGCATAAGAGTTTAAACTGGTCAAGTTTCCACATATAAGGCCGTGTACACACTCATCACCTCATGTACACGTCTTACACGTAATTAAAATAATGCAATCAAACCAATCCCTATGGGGTAATTTCCCCCACACAAAGTTAGACAAGATACTTATCTCAAACAAGCAAAATCAATCCACTAATAAGCCCTTTCCGCACAAATCCACCTCTGATGGCTCGAATATAGCCAAAATAACTTAATATCATAAATGAAAGCCATAGGAAATAATTTCGAATACTAAGTCTTCTATCTTTCATGAAAGTCAAAAAGTCAACTCAAAAAGTGTGCCACAGGCTTGCACATCAAAACTTGACAAAATTCACAAATTCCAAACACCCATCCAAATAAGAGTCCACTAATACCAAAATCATCCAATTCTGACTCCAAATCGATGTTCAAAACTCAATTATTCACTTTAGAAATGTTTGGACAAAAAAACCCTATTTCTATTTTTGATGTTAAATTATAACGACCCGATCAATCGGTTTTCGCTCGGTGGTTTGAGGACATGAGTATCTCCATATGATGTATTACAACTTGTGTGTATCGCCGGTTTTAGTTTTCGGGTGATTCAGAATTAGTTTGGATGAATGAATTTCATTGTTGAAACTTTAAAGTTGAAAGAGTTGACCAAGTTTGACTTTTTAGTATTTTACCTCGAATTGCAGATTTGATGGTTCTATTAGGTCTGGATGGTGATTTTAGACTTGGGCATATGCCCGGATTTGCATTTGAATATTTTTAGAAAGATTCAGCGTTAATTGCCGAAAATTGGAAATTTAAAGATTTGGAAAGTTCATAAGTTTGACCGAGAGTTGACTTTAAGGGTATTGGATTCAGATTGTGGTTTCAGGAATTAGAATAGCTTTGTTATTTCATTCAAGACTTGTGTGCAAAATTTGAGCTCATTCCGGGTTGATTTGATATGTTTCGACACGAGTTTTTGAAGTTGAAAGATTCAAAGTTCATTACGTTTAATTCGAGGTGCAATTCATCGTTTTGATATTGTTATGCATGATTTGAGGCCTCGAGTAAGCCTGTGTTATGTTATGGGACTTGTGAGAATGTTCGAACGTGGTCCTGAGGCTCGGGTATATTTTGGATCGAATTCGGATCATTTTCCTTCATTTTGGCATTGCTGGTTTTGCTGAGCATCTAGCTTCCTTGTTTGCGATTGTGTAGAGTTAATCACGATCGCGTAAAGTTGTTTGATGGCTGAGGAAAAGTTGTTCATCGCATTTGCGAGCCCTCAAACACGTTCGTGTAGGTTGCTGCAGATTGAGCATCGCGTTCGCGCAAGTGTGCATGCGTTCACGTTGTAAGCTGGGCAGAGGTTGGTTTCTTCTTCGCATTCACATTGATTTTGTTGTGATCGCATAGTTCAGATGTATGTGGTCATCGCGTTCGCATGGATATTTATGCGATATCGTAGGGTATTTGTTGGGAGGCAGTGATGGTTGTTCTTCACGTTAGCGAAGGCTACTCCACGATCGTGGAGGGTAATTCTGGGCAGTGCATTTTTCTTGTTTGTGATCACGATTCATTAATTCGCCCAATGATTATAAAGTACTCTATTTCAAAGGTTTCGACCATTTTAGCATATTTGGAGCTATGGAGCTCGGGTTGAGGCAATTTTTGAAGCGATTTTCACCACATGGACTGGGGTAAGTATTCTCTACTTGGTTTTGGTTTTATTTCATGAATCTATCTTCATTTGTGGTATTTGATTGAGGATTTCAAGAGAGAAATTGGAGGGTTTTGTCTAAAGTTTCATAGAGTGAATTTTTAAGTTTTGAACATCAATTCAGAGTCAGATTTTAGTGAAACTAGTATGGTTGGACTCGTAATTAAATGGATTGTCGGATTTATTGAGTTTTTCGGTTTCCAAGGTACGAGCCCGAATTTGACTTTTTGGTTGACTTTGGGGTTTCGATTAAAGATTCAACCTTTATCATTTAGAATGGTTTCATTAGGCATTATTTGATGTTCTTGAGTTGCTTTTGGCTAGTTTTGAGTCGTTCGGAGGTCGGTATGCACATGATGGCATTTTTGGAGCATCGTTTGGCTTACGGGACATTGGATTTGGCTTGTTCGAGGTAAGTAACACTTCTAAACTTGGTGCTGAGGGTATGAACCCCTAGATATATGTGATGTGTGTTTGGTGTTAAGGTGACACACATGCTAATGGGGGTGTGGGCGTGCACCGTGTAAATTGTGACTCGGTTATTTTTGTGGTACTATGTAGTTACCTAATCCTATTTGTATCCATGAAATCTCTACGTGATAGAGTAATTAAGCTTTGATCCATATTAGAAACCTCGTGGCTATATGTTTATCCTGTTGGGACCCACTGAAGTTATTTATGCTATTGAGTTATTTGCTTACATTGCATACTCAGTCATACACATTCATTTACATATCATATCTTAGTCTCTGTTATCATTTATTCTCACATCATATTCTTATTATTTGGGCTGATTGGCATGAGATTTGTGAGCCCGAGAGACTGAAGAGATTGATGACTGAGTTGGGGCCTGAGGGCCAGATTGTGAGTGATATTGATGGGATCGGGCTGCACGCCACAGTAGATATATATATATATATATATATATATATATATATATATATATATATATATATATATATATATATGTAGATCAAATCAATTGGCACGACGTGCTGTTAGTGAGATATGTGGATCGGGTTGCATGTCGCAACAAGCCTTATGGCTATTTATATGTGGATTGGGTTGCGCACCGCAACAGGTCTTAGGGATACATGTGGATCGAGCTGCATGCCACAACAAGTTATCATAGCGCTTGGGCTGGATTTGCCCCTTCAGAGTCTGCACACCCACAGTGATCGCAGTTGCTATTGATTTTTGGACTGGATCTGCCCTGTACAGTGCTGAGTGAATGAGTATGCTAAGTCTTGAGTGTGATGAGTGAGAGTACGAGACAGTGAGATTGAGTACTCTGAGAGTGTGGTACATGAGTTCATCACTGAGAGGCATTGCATCTACATACATACTTGAGATACAAGCATAGAGATGCATTTCCTCATGCTACCCGGTTTTGGTGACATTTATGATTTCACCTGCATATTGACATGTAGGCATAGAGATGTACTTTCCTCATGCTATCTTAAAATGAAACATATTAATTATTGTTGAATGATTTTTTGGAAAAGTCACAGTTTTCAAACTTACTCATATTCTTTTGGTGTTTTAGCTGAAAGATTTGGGATTTATAGTTATACTCGAATATGCCTATTTTTCGTAATTGTGATCTAGCTGAGCATCATATCTTTGAGTTATTTTCTTGTACCATTTTTATTATATCTTTATGAACTATGACTGGTTATTAGAGTTGGACTTTGACCCTTGTCCCAGCTCGTCACTACTTTCAACCTAAGGTTAGGTTTGTTACTTATTGAGTACATGGGGTCAGTTGTACTCATACTACACTTCTGCACTTTGCGTGGAGATGTTGTTGTGTATTGCGGGAGCTGGATTTGAAGATGTACCTTCGTTCCGGTCATAGCTGCCTGTTGATCTTGGTAGCTTTAGTATTTCAAATATATTCATGTATATTTCAAACAGATGATGTATTTATTTCATACCAACTTTGTAAATGTTTATTCTTAGAAGCTTATGATTTGTACTACCAGTCCTTGAAAAATGTATAAAGGTTTAATTTTTTTATTATTCTTTTGTCTCAATAAATTGCATTAAATTGGATAGTTATTAATTGGCTTACCTAGCGGGTTGGGTTAGGTGCCATTACGACCAGTTGGATTTTGGGTCGTGATAAGTCGGTATCAAAGCTCTAGGTTCATAGATTTCTACGAGTCATGAGCAAGTATCTAGTAGAGTCTTGCGGAATAGTATGATGGCGTCCATACCTATTTCCGAGAGGCTACAGGGCATTTAGGATAAATTTCCCATCTTTCTTTCCTTATTGTGCGGAATTGATTCATCTTGAAACGTAACTCTTTGAATTCCTTCCACGCATTCATATGTGCATGTGAGCACTCGGTATCATTTGTACATCGATGGCTTATGATTCCACAGATGAGGTGCGAGATGTGATTTCTATGTGCTGATGATGGGCCAGTCTGGAGGACTTGGGGCCGAGTTTTGACTATAGCTTGAGCACAGGGATTTTGGTGGTGTGAGCAAGGACTTTTGGACTTATATGTCCGGTAGTGTCCCTATGAGTGAAATTTGTAGCTTGATGAGTGGCTGGATGTCTACGTAATAAGTATGATGCGACTGCGAGATGTGTTCAAATGGTTTGAATATGACGAGAAGAGTTTGCTTGAGATGTAGAAAGGACTAATAAGTGCCTGATTTCTGTCTTGATGTGACGTATAGTCTCGAGTTATAAGAGTGTTGAAAGAATTTTCATGTTGTTTGATTGTGGAACGAAGTAAATTTTCATGTCTTGTTGATGAGTTCAGACTTAGGAAGATTAAGTAATTGCATAGTAGTTGTTGCTATGAAAGGGTATAGAGAGATGTCAGTTTGAGACTAAGTAGGTGGGTTATAACCTACGAGGTAACCTACGGATGTGTGATCCTTATAATGCTGTGTGAAGGTTTCCTGTTCTACTAATGGGTTATATTTGTGCGATTTGAGTTTGTATCGGTTGTAACAGTTGACCTGACCATCACAAGGATGCATGTGAGATTTGCAAATAATTTGAGGTATTAGATGGTTTGTGTTACATGATTTTATGAAAGATTTAGTTGAATCTCACTACAGTAATTTGCGGTATTATGGCAGTAACAGGGTATGGTTATTGTAAGTTATCAGATGTTTTATTCCATGGCTTTGAGCCAAGTGTGGGAATCTGCTATCGAGGAGTTGATTGCATGGTTATGTGTTGCATCGGTTTCGGTTTGAGGTATACTCGTGAATTGGTTATGACCTGGAGAGACTGGTTTTGAGGATGACTTAAGCAATGGAATTTCTGTATGCATGGTGTACTACACATGATGGATATATAGTAATCTTAGAATGATTCGGGTTTGTGGTTCATGGTAGATGTGATATACTAAGGAAAAGGGATTCACTTGGTTGCTTAGAGGTATAGATTACTTCCTTGGGTGTTGTTGTGCTAATGGGGCACATATCGTTCGGCACGTTTGGACGATGCAATTGGGATTTGAGCAGAGTGGATGACTCTTGAGAGGGTTCTAATGGATTCAGGAGTTATATGTAGCAATTGGAAATTTTCAGGATTTGTATATGGCTAGAATCTGAGATTTGCATTGGATGGTGTCGAGACTCGCGATATTTCTATATCATTATAGATTATAAATCTCAATATCAGGAAGTTGAAGAAAACGACATTAGATTCACAGAAGGTCTCTTCAGTGTGGGTATCTTAGTTGTGGTACTTTTGGGGTGCTTAAGAGAGAATACATCGACTTATAGGCCTCAGGGTAATGTGGTTTTATGCTAGGATCTTTTTTGGTGAGCTTTGGGTAAGGATCGTGATATTTTGGCAAGGAGAAGTGTCACCTTGAGGGTAATTCGGAAGGAACTTGGAGAAATAGGACAACTTGTAGTAGGTTGGATTAGCACGGTAATGGATATGATCGGCTCTTTGGGTACTCATGATGTGGTGAGTCTCTACAGGTGTTTTGGGGCAATACTCTTGGGTTTTGGTGACCTGCATGGTTTGGTTTAGTTAGAGGGATTCGGTTTTGATAACTGGGTTATGTGCAAATGGATTTCAAAGAATTCTTAATGGTTTCGACCACGATTTGAGATAGATATTCCCCACCGACGTGGTGATTATGCTGGTGTATTGTGATTTTCTACTGGATAGGATCATTGGAAAGGTTCCTGGATAATTGAGTATGTAGTTTGCTTGCGATCCAGAGTTGATTTTGAGATTATCATACTTTTCATAGGATGGCCTAATAAAGGCGACGCATGGTGTGAGATTGGGATGTGCATATGCAAGTATATGAATCAGTTTCAAGAGGAAGGCTGTCACGACCCAAACCAATGGGCCGCGATGGGCGCCTGAGTCTTACCAATCAAACACCCCTAAGCATACGTCTAAAATATGAACCTGAATAACATCTGCTGCATTACAAAATAAACATACGTGAAAGAAGCCTGCCATCAAGGCATATGTACGTATACAGACAGAATACAGTGGGCGAGCTGGCAAGGCTGCTATAGACAACTATACATCAAAAACTAAAAGCCGACAAGGCCACATATAACCCAACTAGACATACTGTCTACAGACCTCTAACAGAAATATAACTGTACAAAGATAGGACTGAGCCATGTCATACTCATATACATATATATGTACAAACGTATCGTACCAATATCAAAAGTAGCTCCGGATCAAATAGAGCATGCCAACTCTCGCTGATCAGGGATCCTAAGAAGGAGGACCGTCAGCTTGCCTACCTGCACCTGCGGGCATCAAACGCAGGCCCCGTGGAATAGGGCGTCAGTACGAAAAATGTACTGAGTATGTAAGGCATGGAAATTAGTACGTAATAGACATAGATGAAACATGGAATACTGAAACACATCTTTAAATCTGAATAACTTTGTATATTTTGAAACGTTTATAACGTCATGCACGTGCGTGTAAATGTCAAGCCATGCATAGGTATGGATTTACATAATATCATCAGCCTCTGAGGGCATCCCATCACATCATATCGGCCACTGTGGGCAAAGTCATAATCGTATACCAGCTGATCAGGTGGTGGTGCGTATATAACGCCATAACCATTCCCATATCCCATATACATATATATACATACATATATATGCGTATATAACGCCGTTTGAATACATACATACATATATGCGTATATAACGCCATTTGAATACATACCCATATATGCGTATATAACGCCGTTTGAATCATATTTCAGCCATTGTGGGCAACATCATCATCATATACCAGCTGATCAGGTGGTGATGTGTATATAATGCCGTAACCTTTTCCCATATCCCATATACATATATTTACAAATATACGCGTATATAACGTCATCTGGTCATGGGTCAATGCACATGTATAAATGAGTAAAATACATGAAAATACATAATAATCTCAATAATCCTTCCGGATAAATTTTTCCGAATGCATATTATTCTGAGACCCATGAACAGAAGAAAATAATAATTCTCATGGGGAATCAAGAATATAGACACCCCTACTATTTCTATGAATAGAATAATTTATAGAAACCGTGTATTTGCTCGTTTCTTTCGTATAATCTGGACCATGCCAAAAGAAAGAAGGGAGGGCCTTAACATACTTGAAGTAAGGAAAACTCCGTATAATATTCTTGGCTAAGATTGTACCGTACTCTTTTAGACCAACAAAATTTGGATGGAATTAAACTTCTGCTCGTTGAAGTGCTTGAACGATTGCGCTTCTGTTTCTGGCGTTGAAGTATTTGAGCAATTGAATGTCCTTGACATTGAAATGTTTAAACCAAGAAAGGAAAGCTTGCTTTAGGATTTCTTTGGGTCATTTTTCTTGGTTCTGTTTTTGGTCCAAATGAAATGAAAACCAAGACACTTAATTTACCTTGAAACGTTTCCAAGGATTTCATTATTCTTTTGTAAATGAAAAGCAGAAGATGTTTATGAATTAAAATGATGAATCTATGTAACCTTGAATGAAATATTAATGTTTTCAAGAATTGAAATCCTTGGAATTGGACACATAATCAAGGAATGACCTTAGTCATATCCTTGTAAGGTGGCTAGCTGCCACGTTGCTTTTGGGGTGGGAATTATTATTAATTTTTATCCACTTATTAGTTAATTGGGTAATGTCGTGTTACCGACGATTAATCAATTACCCGCATAATTTAAAAATGATCACAAATTACTTAAAATTCTATTTATATTTAAAATACTTCATATATACTTTATATATTATACTACCGTGGTCATATAGTACCTTGCATGGTACTAGTTCATAATTATCGGGTATTATCGCTCGCCCCGTATTTTATTCCAAATTGTCCACTTTCAACGAAACTCGTTTTCTTTAATCCATGTACCCCTTTATCCTTCATAACACTTATTTATTGCTTGTATAAATAGCGTAAGTATGTTAATGTCAAGATGAACTCATCCCCGAGTCTACGTCGGTTAACTGAAAACGAAATTTTAACGTACGAAAACGCGAGATGTAACATTCTTCCCCCCTTAGAAACATTCGTCCCCGAATGTTTAACCTTTCGGGATCTATATAACCTTGGCAGAGTCGCCCTTGGTAACAATAATGCAGCCAACTCTTCCTATAGAAACTCAATAATTCAACGCCACCTAGGACCACGACCATCAATAACGACAATGGCCTCACACGACCAATTATAATAACTAATACTAGAATCCATGCACGTACCTTAAGGTTATGACATCTCAGTTGGATCCTTCTCTTGAGGAGGAAATAAGTAGGAATATCTAGACTTCATGTCTTCCTCGGCCTCCTAAGTCACATCTTCCACATTATTATTTCTCCAAAGTACTTTCACCGAAGCTACGTCTTTAGTTCTCAATATCCAAACCTATCTGTATAGTAAAACAATGGGAGTTTCTTCATATGATGGATGCTCTGTGACCTGAACGTCGTCAACTGACATGATTCTGGAAGGATCTCTGATATATTTACGGAGTATAGACACATGAAAGATTGGATGTACAGACTCCAAGTCCGAAGGCAAGTCTAACTCATATGCTACCTGGCCTACCTTGCGTATGATCCTATATGGTCCAATATACCGAGGGCTAAGTTTTTCTTTTTTTTTTTTCGAACCTCATGATACTTTTTATTGGTGATACCTTCAGGAATACCCAGTCGTCAACCTGAATTCCAAGTCTCGCCGTCGATTATCCGCATAAGACTTCTAACGGGCTTTGAGCTTCTAATGGCCTTTCCTATATAAGTTTAATTTTTCTCTATTGCCTGTTGTACCAATTCTGGTCTTAGTAACGTAGTTTTCTCAACCTCGAACCACCCTATAGGCGATCTACACTCCTATCCATAGAGAGTTTCGTATGGAGCCATCTGAATACTGTAATGGTAGCTATTATAATATGCGAACTCAATAAGCGACAAATGATCATCCCAGCTACCCTTGAAGTTAATCACACGAGATCGCAACATATCCTCCAGTATTTGAATTGTACGCTCAGCCTGTCTGTCTGTCTGGGGATGAAATGCTCTACTAAGACTTACTTGAGTCCCCAATCCCTTTTGGAAGGATCTCCAGAAGTTAGCTGTAAATTGAGCTACTCTATCTGAGATAATAGATACAGGTACACCATGCAGTCATACTATCTCCTTAATATAAAGCCTCGCATAATCTTCTGAGGAATACGTAGTTATAACAGGCAGAAAATGGGCTGACTTTGTGAGCCTATCAATAAATCACCCATATTGAATCGAACTTACATTGGGTACGAGTTAAGCCTATGATGAAGTCCATATTGATTATTTCCCATTTCCAAGTCGGAATCTCCATAACCTGCAATAATCCATCGGGTTTTTGATGCTCGATCTTAACTTGCTGACAGTTAGGGCACTGAGCAACAAATTCTGCTATATCCTTTTTCATTCCGTCCCACCAATATATTTCCCTGATGTCATGATACATCTTTGTCGTTCCTGGATGGATAGAATAACGGGAATAATGAGTTTCTCCC
The DNA here is from genome assembly GCF_000715075.1 of Nicotiana tabacum. Lineage (NCBI taxonomy): Eukaryota > Viridiplantae > Streptophyta > Magnoliopsida > Solanales > Solanaceae > Nicotiana > Nicotiana tabacum. The sequence continues at coordinate 76,341,415 of NC_134095.1, read as the reverse complement.
ATAACCTGCCGACGCAACCCTGCAACATTAGGCACCCATAATCGCCCTTGATATCCCCATCTTCAGTAATTACAAATGGTGTCTTCTCCTTCTGAAGAGTGGTATCTCTATAATGAATTAGCACAGGATCCTCGTACTGGCGTTCCTTTACTTCAGTTACTAAAGATGATGTTTCTGTATCCTGAAGAGTAATTCCAATATCACCTGATTCCAATAACTGAACTCCAAGACTAGCTAGCTGATGAACCTCATGGGCTATTCCCCTCTTTTCTGGCTGCAAATACGATAGGCTACCCATAGATCTATGGCTGAGAGCATCGACAACTCGTTTGCCTTCCCCGGATGGTATAAAATATTGACGTCATAGTCTTTAAGTAGCTCCAACCATCTCCTTTGACGAAGATTCAATTCCCTTTGCTTGAAGATGTACTGGAGGCTCTAAGAATCTGTATAGATATCAACGTGAATGCCATACAAGTAGTGCCTCCACATCTTTAGTGCATGAATCACCGTAGCTAACTCTAAATCGTGGGTCAGGTAGTTCTTCTCGTACTTTCTTAGTTGTCTAGAAGCATAGGCCATAACCTTATCATGCTGCATCAGCACGCAACCCAATCCAACGCCTGAAGCATCGCAATAGATAACATAACCATCGGTCCCTTCTGGAAGCGTTAGAACCGGTGCTGAAGTTAACCTGTCCTTTAATGCCTGGAAACTCCGTTCACAAGCATCAGTCCAATGAAACTTTGCTCCCTTCTGAGTCAACTTTGTTAAAGGTGCTGAAAGGGAAGAAAATCCTTCCACAAATCTCCTGTAATATCCTGCCAAACCAAGAAAACTACGAACCTCTGTTGGTGTTGTGGGCCTAGGCCAAGTCTTTACTGCCTCAATCTTTTGTGTATCCACCAGGATGCCTTCACCCGAAATGATATGCCCAAGGAAAGTTACAGAGTTCAGCCAGAATTTACACTTAGAAAATTTTGCATACAACTTCCTTTCTTGTAGAACTCTGAGCACTGTACGCAGATAACCAGCATGCTCATCCTCTAAATGAGATTATACCAATATATCATCAATAAATACAATTACAAACAGATCTAAGAAAGGCCTGAATGCACGGTTCATCAAATCCATGAATACTGCTGGGGCATTGGTCAGATCGAACGACATAACCCCAAACTCAAAATGCCCATATCTAATCCTGAATCCTGTCTTCGGAATATCTTCATCCTTAACCCTTACTTGATGGTACCCGGACCTCAAGTTTATCTTTAAAAACCACTTGGCACCTTGCAACTGATCAAATAAGTCGTCAATCCTCGGGAGCGGGTACTTATTCTTGATCGTCACCTTATTCAGTTGCTTATAATCAATACACATTCTTAAGGAACCATCTTTCTTCATTACAAACAACACAGGTGCTCCCCATGGTGACGTACTAGGTCTGATAAAACCTTTTTCAAGCAAGTCTTTTAGTTGTTCTTTCAACTCTTTCAGCTCTGCGGGGGCCATTCTATAGGGAGGAATAGATATTGGGTGAGTATCTGGTAGTGGTTCAATAGAAAACTCAATTTCTTGCTCTAGTAGGAGACCGGAAGCTCATCGGAAAAAAAACATCGGGAAACTCATTCATCACAGGGACGGACTGAATGGTTGGTAACTCTATTTCCGTATCCCAAACCCGAACTTAGTGATAAATGTAGTCCTTTCTGATTATCTTCCTTGCCTTGAGCTGGGAGATAAATTTACCTCTTGGTGATGCGGTATTATCTTTCCATTCTAAAACAGGCTTTCTTGGAAACTGAAATCAACCCACCTTTGGTCTATACTTGATGTTAGCATAACAAAAGGCCAATCAATCCATATCAATTATAATATCAAGTCCTACCTAACCGAGTACCACATACCTTGTCCTTGTTTGTTCTCAAATCTATCCTTGTTTGTTCTCAAATCTATCATGGGTCATTACGACAACATCCATATATATATATATATATATATAACAACATTAAGACTTAACTCGCATAACTAATTTAGAAAAAGGTTTATATACATAGGGGTCGACTAGGCCGTAGACATATCATACACAAAACTATATACATAATACTATATGCAAAGCCTCTAAGTAGGCATAACCAATATATACAAGTCGGGACGGGGCTCCCTACATCCTCATAAAACAACCAAACACCTTTAAAACCCTGACATGGTAATATTCTAAGAAGAGGTGGAACTCACCAACCAAAAACTGACACTTGTAGGAAGCCTACAGTAGAGGGTCCTTGCCTCGTCCTACATAAGAACCTCGATCAGACACACTCCGAAGCGGAATCCTCATGTCTTTATCAGTTACCTTCCTTCTCTTGGCCCGACTACTATCTTCTTCCTCTGCGTATCCCATAACATACACTGAAGAACCTTGATTGACGGACTCCCAAGACTGTGGACTATCCGGAATCTCAGAAGAGCTGGTGTCCTTAAATACCTTGACATAGTTTTGAGCTTGATGGAATCCCGGCTGTGCCAATCCATGCACTACTCCCCTCATACCCTGATCAACGGGCTGTGAAACTAAGGTCCTTGGTAAGGTCGGAACTCCTCTCACCCCATCTACTACCGGAGTGGTTGAAACAACTCGAACGGATGGCTCATATGGATCCTCGGATGGATTTTCCTCAATAGAACCCATGATCTCTGATGGGTCTGAATCCATAGTATAACTTATCTCTCTTTCTGGCACCTTTGTAGCCATTTGACCCGTGCTAGCGGCTGTAGTCTTCGTAGGCATCGCTAAAAACATAACACATCGTTAGGAACACGAATGCTTATATTGCACGATCTAAGATAAGAAAAGAGGATAACATCCTACATATCATGTAGCCTCCTGTCTATAAATGTGGTGCACGACACACCCATAAACAAGACTCTACTAGATACAGTCTGTAGACAACCCTAGGATAGAACTACTCTGATACCACTTTTGTCACGACCCAAACCAATGATCCGCGACGGGCGCCTGAGTCTTACCAATCAAACACCCCTAAGCATACGTCTAAAATATGAACCTGAATAACATCTGCTGCATTACAAAATTAACATACGTGAAAGAAGCCTACCATCAAAGCATATGTACGTATACAGACATAATACAGTGGGCAAGCCGACAAGGCTGCTATAGACAACTATACATCAAAAACTGAAAGCCGACAAGGCCACATATAACCCAACTAGACATACTGTCTACAGACCTCTAACAGAAATATAACTGTACAAAGACAGGACTGAGCCATGTCATACTCATATACATATATATGTACAAATGTATCGTACCAATATCAAAAGTAGCTCCGGATAAAATGGAGCATGCCAACTCTCGCTGATCAGGGATCCTAAGAAGGAGGACCGTCAGCTTGCCTACCTGCACCTGCGGACATGAAACGCAGGCCCCGTGGAATAGGGCGTCAGTACGAAAAATGTACTGAGTATGTAAGGCATGGAAATTAGTACGTAATAGACATAGATGAAACATGGAATACTGAAACACATCTTTAAATCTGAATAACTTTGTATATTTTGAAACGTTTATAACGTCATGCACGTGCGTGTAAATGTCAAGCCATGCATAGGTATGGATTTACATAATATCATCAGCCTCTGAGGGCATCCCATCACATCATATCGGCCACTGTGGGCAAAGTCATAATCGTATACCAGCTGATCAGGTGGTGGTGCGTATATAACGCCATAACCATTCCCATATCCCATATACATATATATACATACATATATATGCGTATATAACGCCGTTTGAATACATACATACATATATGCGTATATAACGCCATTTGAATACATACCCATATATGCGTATATAACGCCGTTTGAATCATATTTCAGCCATTGTGGGCAACATCATCATCATATACCAGCTGATCAGGTGGTGATGTGTATATAATGCCGTAACCTTTTCCCATATCCCATATACATATATTTACAAATATACGCGTATATAACGCTATCTGGTCATGGGTCAATGCACATGTATAAATGAGTAAAATGCATGAAAATACATAATAATCTCGATATTCCTTCCGGATAAACTTTTCCAGCTGTGTATTATTCTGAGACCCATGAACAGAAGATAATAATAATTCTCATGGATAATCTGGACCATGCCAAAAGAAAGAAGGGAGGGCCTTAACATACCTGAAGTAAGGAAAACTCCGTATAATATTCTTGGCTAAGATTCTACCGTACTCTTGTAGACCAACAAAATTTGGATGGAATTAAACTTCTGCTCGTTGAAGTGCTTGAACGATTGCGCTTCTGTTTCTGGCATTGAAGTATCTGAGCAATTGAATGTCCTTGACATTGAAATGTTTAAACCAAGAAAGGAAAGCTTGCTTTAGGATTTCTTTGGGTCATTTTTCTTGGTTCTGTTTTTGGTCCAAATGAAATGAAAACCAAGACACTTAATTTACCTTGAAAAGTTTCCAAGGATTTCATTATTCTTTTGTAAATGAAAAGCAGAAGATGTTTATGAATTAAAATGATGAATCTATGTAACCTTGAATGAAATATTAACGTTTTCAAGAATTGAAATCCTTGGAATTGGACACATAATCAAGGAATGACCTTAGTCATATCCTTGTAAGGTGGCTAGCTGCCACGTTGCTTTTGGGGTGGGAATTATTATTAATTTTTATCCACTTATTAGTTAATTGGGTAATGTCGTGTTACCGACGATTAATCAATTACCCGCATAATTTAAAAATGATCACAAATTACTTAAAATTCTATTTATTTTTAAAATACTTCATATATACTTTATATATTATACTACCATGGTCATATAGTACCTTGCATGGTACTAGTTCATAATTATCGGGTATTATCGCTCGCCCCGTATTTTATCCCAAATTGTCCACTTTCAACGAAACTCATTTTCTTTAATCCATGTACCCCTTTATCCTTCATAACACTTATTTATTGCTTGTATAAATAGCGTAAGTATGTTAATGTCAAGATGAACTCATCCCCGAGTCTACGTCGGTTAACTGAAAACGAAATTTTAACGTACGAAAACGCGAGATGTAACAAAGGCCATGTGTTTATGGAGCACATGCAATTTCTCGCAGGACAATTGTGTATGAGAGGTGTGTTAGACATTCAGGTGGTGGAGCTGGGATCAGATATGGTGACTCGTATGTTCCATGTATTTGGAGACTGGAAGTTCTCAAAAGCAGACTGTTTTATGGTTGTGGATTGTGAAAAATGTGGCCAAAGTTAGCGAGATGATGGTATGCATTATGGTTAGGTCATTGTGGACTTTCGGAGAGTTATTTATCTATTTATGGATGACCAGGGTTTGTGAGCACGTGATTTTTGCCCTACATGAATTACTCCCATAAATTCAAAACAAAATAACTTCTTTTCATCATTTGCAATTTTTGTGGATTTTGTGGCATTTTCTGATAATTGTTTGCATTTGTATGTGCATGTTTATTTTATTTAATTCATAAAAATATAAAAATACATTGCATTTGCATTTAGGATCTAATTTTGCAGTCTTGAATTAATTGGTAATTTAGTGTTTTATAAAAAATGGAAAAAATCACAAAATAGTTTATTTTGCACTTTTCGAACTTTGGTAGTTTTCCTCGAATTTGGTTTTTAATTATTTGTGGTAAATGTTATTTAGAGTTAATTAATGTAATAGGATAATTTGATTAGTGATTTTTATTCTTAAAAAGAATTTTGGAAAATAAAAAAAGGGGAAAGAAAAGAAAGGGAATGGAAATAAGAAAAGGGCTGCTTTGGGCTAACATTGCCAAGCCCAAACGTTCCCCCCTTTAACTCGCCCAATTTTGGCCCAAACTCGCCCCAATATCCGGTCCAACCCCATCGCCTAGTCAAAACGACATCGTTTCGTTAAGTTTGATCTGAGCTGTTGATAGTTCCTAATCCAACGGACGAGAACTGGCTTCCCGTTAGCATATATATGTCCAAACGACACCCCCCAATCCATCCACCCCTCGTCTCTCTTCAACTAAAACCCTAGAGAACCCGCCGCCCTAATTCCCACCGACATTAATGGCGGCGCCACCTCCGTTCACCACCAAATTCACACCCCTGAACCCTCTCACCCCCTCTCTCCAAATCTAAACATTGCTCCTCTCGAATCCCTCTCAATCTCGTCGAATTTTAAATCTAAAGTCAGAGTTCGAATCCCCAAAAAGACAAAATTGTTCTGCCTTTGATTCCGTGGCTTGCATGACCACGAGCATCCGAGTTTTCAAGATTTTCGAAGTCTAGTTTGGCATAAGCACTGTTGATCGTTTGTTCCAATATTGGGTTCGAGTGTGAATCGGTAAGTGTTCTTCATTTTTATTTCTTGCCCTTATATGCCGTTTCATCTTCCTACTCCTTTCTTCTTGGTCTTCCCGTTCTGTGGATGTTTGGAAAGTAGATAGAAGTTCAGACCTATTTTTTTTTTTTTTGAATAATTTAGTGTTCGTACTTGCTCCATCAAATTTTCGGTCATCTCTTTTCAGGTTATAAATACTGTTCTTTGCTTGTTTTGTTATTTATGACATATTTGATTATTAGCTTAATTTAGTCTTTTTTGATTCGGTAATTTGATTAACTCCGGCTCAGTATTTAGTTTTGAAAGAAATCAATTGCTTGGTTAGATTTCGATTATTTGAAGTCATTTAATTTAGCTAAATGGGTTTCTGAGTTTTGTTCAGGCCTTAAGTTCAATTATGGCCAGTTCATTTGGGTTTGAACCATTGGGTCAAAGTTGACCATGACCTGTTTTGGTTTCAGGGGAAATAATCAGGGCTCGAGGGGTAGTTTAGGAAATTGGGGAAGGGAATATTTCTGTAACTACCTGGGGAAGCTTCTAGGAAGCTGGGGTTGGGGTTAGTTGTGAATTTTTAATTTTTAACTAGGGATGTCTAAGCTATAATGAAAATTCCAAAAGGGGAAAAATGCAAAAACTGAGTCTTAGGGGCTGCCCTAATGCCTTGCCTTTAAAGGCACCTTTACTTGGCATTGAAGGGAGGCTTTTGGAAGAGAAAATTCCCTAAAAACTAAAACGGCTAGCTCAAAAGAAGAACATTGAATTCCCTACTTTTCTTAGTAAAACTGGTCCAAAATTGAGTCCTGATTTCTGTTTTTCTCAACTCCTTTCGTTTATCTATAATTTTTGAAAAGTCACAAATACTTATCTGGGTCGAAGATGGTCTAATTCTGGGTTTTAAAGCTGGTTTTGAGTTGCTGTGAGGTTACTGTTCCATTGTTACTGTTGGGCACTGTTTTGCTGCTTTTCTACTGCTTCCTCACTTCTTTTTCCTTCAATTTCCAGGTATGTATCTCTGATTCTAGCCATGTAAGATGGTTGATATGATCGTGAAAAAAATGAAGGCCTTCTTTTCTTACTAGCTATCTTTTGACTTTATTTTTGTTCCACTGGATTTGTTTTGTTTAATTTCCTCGGTGTAGTATGTTTAAAGTAGAGTTACACTTTGAATTTTGAGGTTACATTAAAAATTGTAATTGAACCTCGTTTGGCATGTATTGGTTTTCAGTTTGTTTTGGAGTCTAGTTTCATGAGTTGGATTGAAGGCATGCTGTTCAACTTTTCTCTAGTTTTGGCTATATATTTCAATTTTACATTAGGTGATAACAACTTTGTGTAGAATCAAACATCATGACTAGTGTAGGATATGTAGTCTATTGTGATGTGTATTGTCTTGCTCAGAATTAGCTGCACTTTGAAATATGGTCGTAAACTCATGTTGAGAGTAGTGGATTTGCCTATCACTGTTGATTAAATTGAGGCATCAATAAGTTTAAGGATAATATCTTGTGAAATGAGACTTCAAATCTTGCAAGTTGAGGTCTGGTTTATTGTTATGAAGAAAGGGTTAAACATATGTTTTTTGCTTCTAAGAAGACTCGATATCGAGTCTTAAGCCTCCAGCAATTGACCTTGAAATCTGACTTGGGCTCGTTTGGGCCCAATGTTTATTTTCCTTGTGATGTGGTCTTGTGAGGCCAAGGCAAACGTGGGTCCAAGGTACAGACATGACCAGAAATGCAATTTTAGTTGCTCTATGTTTAAATAATCAAAGAAGCAAAAATGTTACTTTAATCATGTGCTCAATATAGTTTTAGTTGATTGGTATTCAATAAATTGTGTACGATTCTGAGTTCTTATGTGTGATTTGGCGTTGAAACTTGCAGCTGGGCCTTTAGCGTTGGACCAGTGTCCTTTCGATGCGCTGCCAATTTCGTTCAAGCTTAGACTTTTGTTTCCAATGTGCAAAAATGACAAATGTGATTTGGGTCTGCTTTTGATTAGGCTTTATGTTAATGAAACGTTGATCCATTTTGTTGATCCTTAAAGGTTGAATTATTTAGTTTCCTAGAGGGATTTCAAATCACCTTAGACCTTTAGTTAACTAACTAGACCCTTTAAAATGGGTTGAGGCACGCCCTATTAGCCAAAATGTATAACTTATGGCCTTCAATATTTTGATCAATCTTAGACAAATAGATTGGAGGTGTGCCATGCCGAACAAAACCTTAAGTTGCATGGCCTTAGTTTAATTAATAAATCCTTAGAAACTGAGGCGTTCCACTTAGCGAATTTTCCGTGGCCCTCGGAAAGTTGCAAACATGTAGCTGCTTTAGGCGCGTTATTTTAATAAATTACGTTCTTAAATTCGGGTGCGCATTTATGTGACCCAAATCCAAATCTCAACAATGTTAGATAAAATATGTCGAGAGCCGCGGGTGCATTTATGTGACGTGGTTCAAGACGTATTTTAAATGACGTTGCAATTTTTCCGTAAAAATAATTAAAAGCGGTTGTAAAGTTAAAATTGAATCATAGTCTAAAACTTTTATTAAAATCAAGTAAATAGGCCAAATACAACAGTTGAGCGACCGTGCTAGAACCACAGAACTCGAGAATGCCTAACACCTTCTCCCGGGTTAACAAAATTCCTTACCCGGATTTCTGTGTTCGCAGACTGTAATACAGAGTCAATCTTTTCCTCGATTCGGGATTCAATCGGTGACTTAGGCACCATAAATTATCCCAAGTGGAGACTCTGAATTTTTAATAAATTAATCTCATTTTGATTGTCACTTAAATTGGAAAAACTCCCTTATACCCTTAGGGGTGTAGGGAAAAGGAGGTGTGACAGCTCTAGCGACTCTGTTGGGGACCGAACCCAGAATCTCTGGTTCAGGGTTCAGAATTCGAGCTTAGAATAATTGTTGTATTTGGATTTATTTATTATCTAATTTTATTCACATATTTGGGCCTAATGTGCTAAATTTTGCTTTTACCGCTTTGATATTATCTGAACTGTATATAAACTGCTACGAAACCCTTCTCTTCTCATCTTCGGGGATGTGCTCGCTGGTCGAGACTCCCTATTCTGTTAGTGTCATACCTTGAAATAAGAAAGAGGCTCGGACAAGATACTAAGCCGGATGGCATTTTGGTTCCCGGTACGTAGCCCCCTCCTCGGTTCGAGTTGTCCGCTCGGGTACACAGTCTAGAACAAATACCCAGGTTTTGAACCTAGAATAACTCAGCCTCATGCCGGATCCCTAGTAGGAACGTTTGTCTGCATCATGTGCATTTGACTTTGGAGATTCAACACAGGGGTTGGGTCTGTCTAGGACAGGTGTACCCGAAATGTAAAGACCATTATGATGCATTTTACTTGTTACTTGCGCATTCATTTGCTTCGGATTGGCATGTTGACCGGCTTGCAAGGAAAACTTAGATGGTTGAGAGGGATAAGTGACTGTTTTGAAAAACCAATATCCCAAACATACCGAACCTCTGCCGAAATTTTGAAGAAAAAAAAGAATTTTGTAGTTTTCAAAGAAAAGAAAAAAAAGGAAAATCTTTTGTGTTTTAGAAAGGAAAAATAGTTGGTTTTATTTTGACAAATTTTCCCGAACTACGCCAGTTTGATTCTCATAGGGTGTGAGATACGTAGGCAACCCTCATCGGGTCCAACTTCTTTTTGCAAAATAGCCCAAAAGAAACAAAAATTTTACTTTTATTTGAAAATAATTAGGGTGACGCCATTCTTGTCAAAAAAAGCCGAATGTCCCTAAAAGGGCGCCGGAAGGCTGCTTTTACAAGAATAGCTGCATGTGGCCATTTTTCAAGGTTTTCACTGGTTAGCCAACACAGCCTTAAAATCCTCGTCTCTGAGGTGATGAAAGGCTGTATTTGCAAAACCGAATTTTATTTAATTTGAAAAAAAAGTGTCAATTTGTTTTTGAGTCAATTGAATCGTGATTTTTGCTTAACCACCCTAATAAATGTGCAGAATGAGCACAAGTCAGAATTTGCCAATAACAATCGTGAACAAGATCCCTTTGGAGTTGCATATATGGTGGGATGATCTGGGTAAATCGGGACAAGATACGGTCAATCTATACTTGGGAGGCCTCGCTGGGTTTCTGAAGATTAATCCTAGGGGAGACATCATAAAGGCGTTGGTTACATTTTGGGACCCGGCCCACAACGTATTTCACTTCTCAGATTTTGAACTTACCCCAACATTGGAAGAAATAGCCGGATATATTGGGGGTCCCAAAGTTCCTCTGAGACACCAGTACCTGATTGCTCCAAGAGCCGTAGCCGTACACAGGTTCCTAGACTCTTTGAAAATAAGCAGAGGGTCCACAACCCAGACTTGGTAGCTGGTTTTTGTACTTTGCAGTTTATATACAACAGATATGGTCATATTGGAGGGTTCAACAAGCCGGAAAACAAAATCTGCAGTAAAGGAAACCGCCTTAAGTGGGAAGAACATAGATGTTTTGCATTTATGGTAGTCTTTTTGGGACTTTTGGTGTTTTCTAGGAAAGATGGAAATATCGACATATGAATAGCTGGGGTTGTCAGCACTTTGCTCACTCAGGCCAAAAGCACCCTCGCACCCATGATAGTAGCTGAAATCTTCCACGCTCTCACAGCCTGCAAAGCCGGAGGAGACTTTTTCGAGGGGTGCAACGTGTTGCTGCAGATGTGGATGATCGAACACCTATGCCATCGTACTCAATTTATGAGTTATGGGTCGATAGAGAAAACATCTATAAAGGAATTGTATACGAGGGTTGATGGGATCAGCTTGCCAGAAGGGGTTACAGAGTGGATAGCACGCCTCCATTCCATCACTGCAAACCAAATAGAGTGTACATTTGGATGGCTGCCTGTGTATGAGGTCATATACATGCCAGCCACCGGGCCTCATTTCCTCTTGATGGGACTTAGGAGTATCTAGCCTTATGCACCATATCGGGTTTTGAGGCAGCTGGGGAGATGCCAGATAGTCCCGAGAGATGAAGATCTTAGTGCCCAAGTAGTCGACATCGGACTTAACGGTCAATTTCATGAAGAAGTAGTCCGCCAAATTTTGGAGCGAATGTCAATACATAGCAGCCAATACCTGTGTACGTGATCGATCCAAAGGTGAGGTTTCACCAGGGTACCTTGCTTGGTATAGGATAGAAATTAAGTTTGGGAGGCCGGCTAAAAGATCCTATCTTCAGGAATTCATCGAGGCGTCACAGGAACAATGGGCTTGGTTGACTAAGGAGAATGAGTACAGGGCCACAATAGGAAGGTTGGAAAAACAAGTCAAAGAACTTCAATTCGAGAATAGCTTGCAAGAAGCGGCGGTGAAAAGAAAAGGCTAGCCAAAGAAAATGAGGCCCTTCGAACCCTAATTCAGAAAATAAAAATAGCGGAAGAAAACCCCGCCCGAAGTGCCAACGATGAAAAACTCATAAATAACCTGAGGCAGAAAGTAAGTGACTATAATTTTGATTTGAACAAGGCAGAAAGTGAACTAGCTAGGGTTCGAAAGCAATTGGCTAAAAACGCAGATGAACGAGCACGCCTGGTTAAGCAGTTGAAAGAAAAGTACGACAATGAGGTTGTGGGGTTAAAAAAGAAGGTCATTACCGCGGAGAACAAAATGATCAAACAAGCGAAAGATTTCAAGGCTGAAAGAGAACATTGTTATACAGCATTGGCACAATTGGAAATAGATTTGCAACAACTTCAGGAGCAGAATCATGCCGCCGAGCAAACTTTGGAAGCTAGGACCCAGCAGATCGGGCGTTTGTTAAAAAAGGTGTCATAAGAGGGAGAATTAGAACCATTGCCGATTACATTGTTGTGAAGTGCCAAGCCTGTGAGGATATGACTCGCACCACCTTTTTCGCGGCAGTGATGACATTTGTTAAACAAATAAATAGTGACTTGGATCGACTTCAAAGGGATCTTGCATATAGGCCCGCGGCGAAACCGAATGATGTCCCGCGGGCACCAGGAGCATTGATGTATTCATGATTTCGCATTTGAGTCTGTATTTCCTTTTCCGTTAAAGTTTGTCAGTTGTGTTGAGTCTATATTTTCTTTCTGCTGGAGTCTGTCATTTGTTTTCAAGTCTGTATTTTCTTTTGTTGGAGTATGATAGTTTATTTTTGGAGTCTATATTTCGTCTTTTCATCAGCGTCTGTTAGTTTCTCTTGGAGTCTATTAGTTTTGAGTCTTTGTAATCAAAGCATTTGCCTTTATAAAAAATTGAAAATCCCAAAAAAATGTTTTATTATTTACTTTCATACTTATCTTCCAGAACTACGCTCGGTCTGATTTATGCAGGGTCATGATACGTAGGCAATACCCATAGGATTCGACCATAACCAAAAGAAAAAAAGAAGAGAAGAAGAAAAACGAAAAGAGATAGGAAAAACAAGAGAGAAAAGAAAATAAAATAAGAAAACTACGAGAAAGAAGCAATGGCAAAACCAGAGGGAAATGGGAGGATGAAAACAAACAAAAGCAAAGGCCAGAATGAAAAAAAAAAAGAAAAAGGGAGGAAGTTGCAAATGGAAAAGCCGGGATGACGCAAGCAGCCGATCAAATGCATAATAGAAACGGTTAACCGCTTAGGTGCATTCATTCCCCAAATGTGCGGTTACCAATTTGTTAAAGCCCTAATCACTAACAAGGTTGTTGTTGATGTATTGAGCCCAGACAAGTGGTTAGTTGATTGGCATTCTGGCAACTCACTCATACAACACCCGATCAAAAGACAGGCTAAATATGGCCAACCAAGAAATGGAGGCAAGTATTGTCGACCCGTCAAAAGAGGTGGAAGAATTGGATGTTAATGTGATGAAGGAAGAGATGTATAAGTTAAAGCAGCAAATGGCTGAAATGTACCAGGCCTGGGCAAAGGGGCATCCGCCACCGGTTTATACCGCCAACCCCGCTTATATCCCACCATTGGCTCAGTCTCAGGAACCTCCCACTGTGAACTCATCTCCCGCCTTTCCCCTCTACCAATAATGCCACGACACCACTTCCCATACATCACAAGCTCCTCCACCCAGACAAGTCCCGCACCCTCCCCCACCAATCACACCTGTTTTTGTGGCACCTCCATCTGCTGCATTACACCGATCTTCTAGTGAACCTCTATTCCAGACTCACGACAACCAGTATTATCCCCCTGAACCCACCTTCAAAGTCCCGGAACCATATTCCTACACCCCTCATCTTGATCTCCCGGCAGAGATCGAGAAGCCACCCAAAAATCTCGAACATGAGGAGATGATTAGAAAGGTCAAAAGTTTAGAACAATCATTCAGCGATATAAGGGGGCTGGGAGGTCAAGTAAGTGTGGCCTATAAAGATTTATGTTTGTTCCCAGATGTTCAGTTACTAGCAGGATTCAAAATGCCCAAGTTTGATCTGTACGACGGGCATGGTGACCCAGTAGTGCACTTAAGAGGATTTTGTAGCAAGATGAGAGGAGCAGACGGAAGAGATGAATTGCTGATGGCATATTTCAGCCAAAGTTTGAGTGGATCGGCATTAGAATGGTATACCAGACAAGATCACATCAGGTGGTACACATGGGACGATTTGGCCCAAGCCTTCGCCTGCTATTTTTAGTACAATCTTGAAATTATCCCAGACCGTCTGTCATTAACAAAGATTGAGAAAAAGCCCGGTGAGAGTTTCAGAGAGTATGGATTCCGTTGGAGGGAACAAGCCGCGAGGGTTGACCCTCCGATGAAAGAAAGTGAGATGGTTGATTATTTCTTGCAGGCTTTGGAGCCCACTTATTTTGGTCATTTGGTGTCAACAGTGGGCAAGTCCTTTAATGAGGTTGTAAAAATTGGAGGCATGGTTGAGGAGGGACTCAAGTCCAACAAGATCATGAGTTATTCAGCAATCAAAGCGACCACTCAAGCCATTCAAAATGGTACTGGGGTGTACTCGGGAAGAAGAAGAAGAAAGAGGACGTTGCGACAATTGAGTCGGGAGCTTGGGTTGGATCCAGGAACCTTCCATGTTACTATAACCCGCCTCGACCCTATCACCAAACTTACCCCCACATTCCATATAGCCCACCACAACACTACTACCCACCGCCAGATCCCCATTTTTCCGTCCATCACGTACAAACCTATACCCAACCTTCTGCTCACGCACAATGGCGTGCGCCAGCTCCACAAAATCCATACCCAGCTCCACAAAGTACCCATCCACCCCCAAGAGCCTACAGAAATCCCCCTGGAACAGGTTTTCGACCAAATCAAGCCTTTAAGAATGAGAGGTTGCAGAAGCAGAAGACTTTCACTCCACTGGGGGAATCATATACTAGCCTATTCCATAGACTGAGACAGTTGGGTATGTTGAATCCGATCGAGGCTAAACTGCCAAATCCCCCTCCCAGAAATCTTGACCGATCAGTGAGTTGTGAGTATTGTTCAGGGGCCCCGGATCATGACACATAGAAATGCTGGAAATTGAAAACAGCTATTCAAGAGCTCATTGATACTAATCGGATTGAAGTCCAAGCCCCGGAGGCACCCAATATCAACCAGAACCTGTTGCCGGCCCATTATGAGACAAATATGATTGACATAGTGCATAAGGGAGGGGAGCCTAAGAAGCCTTCGCAAACTGTCATGATGATTCGAGCTAGTGAAGCCAAGCCATTTGAAAAGTCAAAGTCTACGATCAAGTTGAACGGGGAAAATAATGAACCATCTGTGGAGGTCAAGAAGGAGTCCTCAAGTGACGTTGCAGGAAAACATGAAAGAGCAAAATTGGTTGTGCCAGGAGTGACGAACAAGCCTGTGGTAATTGTGAAGGGTGCCCACAGATCCTGTCATTATCAAACCGGTAACTCAATTAGCAATAGTCAACAGCAAGGCAGTCCCATGGAATTATGAACGAGTGACAGTGACTTACAAGGGGAAAAAGGTTAAAGAAGAAGTGTGTGAGACCCATGGATTGACTCGATCGGGGAGATGCTTTTCCCCCGAAGAGTTGAGAAAAGCTAAGACCTCCAGAGATAACCCAGTGTTGGTGAAGAAAGCTGTGAACGAGGAAGAAGTAGAGGAATTCCTGAGAAAGATGAAAGTGTAGGACTATTCCATTGTGGAGTAGTTAAGGAAGACACCGGCTCAGATCTCGCTATTGTCTTTGTAGACACCTGATTTTTGACCCTCCCCGAGAATTTTCACATTTTTAGCTTAAATATGTAATTTAGGTTTAATATAGCTATTTTGACTATTTTACTTTATTTCTTTGCAAAAATAAAAATCACAAAAATATATATACAAATTTTAGTTTATGTATTTCTCATAAACTTGAAAATACAAAAAAAATTGTACTTTATTTTGGTACTTTATATAAATTCGAAAATTAAAAAAAAAATATAATTCTATTAATGTTTTGTAGTCATTATAATTTTTGAAAAAATAAAAAAATATTACTTTATATTTTATCTTTATATAAAAAACGAAAATTACAAAAAAAATAGTTTTATTAATATTTTGTAGCTATTTTAAATCTTGAAAAATATTTAAAAAAAAAAGAAGATATAGTTTTGTTTAAATATTAGTCTTATTTTTGGTAGTTATTTTGCTTACATAGGACTAGTTAAGCAACGTTTTCTTATACTCGGATCCGGGCAAAAGAATAATATTCGGGTTCAAACTACCCGGTTTTAGGCCTAATTTTCGGACCTAGCCCATAATAAACCGAGTCCACGATACACGGAGGAACCCCACCACGCGTGGGGGACACAAGTCTCGAACCCCACCACGCGTGGGGCTCATTTCCCTGGGCAAAACCATACAAATGCACGGGGAAAGACTTGGAAAATTTGGACAGAGGATTTTGAAAATTTTTGAAAAAGGAACGGGACTTGGAAATTTTGAAAAGGGTACTGTAGACCTTCTTCTTCCTAAAGAAGAAGAAGAAAACCTACTGTGAAAAACGAAACCAGCCCTTCCACCACCCAAAACCACCATAAACAACACCACCGAACGACCACTCCGTCACCTTCCCCGGCACCCCTACTGTCGCAACCAGACCTACTCCAAAACCCCTACTGCCTCACGTTCTTCACCACCGAGCAACCAGCCCCCCTCGTCGTCATTTTCCATCAACGACCAAACAACCCGTCACCTCCACGCCATAACCACCACCCAAACGACGCTACCCGTAACCTCCACCCTTCCAAACTTCCCCGTCGAGCAGCAGCTGTCGCTGCTGCTGCTGCTTCACGTACTTCTTCATCAACCACCGTGACCGGCCCCTACTCCCTCACGTCCAAAGCCACCATCAACGACCAAAACCCAGTCGCACCCCTCGTCGCAACCAACTCCACCCATCCCGTCCAGCTTCTCCGTCGTTACTGCCCGTCGACCCTACGTCCAAACGCCATAACCACCATCATCACCTGCTGCGTCGAAAAATCCAGCAGCAGCTAACCTCTCGAAAAATCCAGCAGCAGCAACAGTCTTTGGTCCGAGCTTTCTATTTCCATCGAGGTCGTCTTTGGTTCATCGAGGTCCGGTACGTCGAGGTTGTTGTCCGAGGTTTCGTAGCAGGTCCAACACAGCGGACGATAATATCAAGTAGGTCATCTCTATCCGTGTCCTTCATATTTGCTGTTTAGTAATATGTACATGTGTTTGTCGAAATACGGTCCTAGTTCATGCGGATAGTATGCGAGCGAGACATATACGTATGATGTGTGTGAATTGCTATTTCCTGTTAATTAAATCCGTATGATATTGAAATGTGGCCGTGAATGTCTTTTCCTTTGTTTCGTTACTTCAAGTGGTTGTTCGGCATTTTTTTTCTTCATGTTTAGATTATTGATGTTTGTCACAATAGGTGTTCGTACACATTCTGTAAGATGTTAGTTATTTTAGTTGTCTTAATAATTGTTTGCACATGTAGTAGTAATGTTAAAATTATAGTAGTGATTTTAATTCCGCGGAAAAATACTCGTTTCATCAAATAAGTTCAATCTACAACCCGTGACCTCGCAAAGTAGCCAAAATGTAGGTATTTTAGCTTTGTCCCTTTTTATTTTAAAAAATAGAAATAAGAAAAAATAATAATAAAAGAATAAATAAATAAAAAACGAGGCGAGCTTCGCCAAATAAAAAGGTACAGATTGTGGAGCCCTCGTTAAATGTATATATTAAATACTTAGATTCCGGGACGGGCCGTTTAGCAAAATTCACGGTCCTACCCAATATAATAATGCGCTAGTTGCTTTAGGCGCGCCTTTAATAATGTTATCTCCCTGAACTCGGGTGCACATTTATGTGACCCAAATCCAAATCTCAACGAAATCGAAATGTGTCTCTAATCACGGGTACATTGACTGTGACGTGGTCTGAGATGCATTTCCATGACGTTGCAAATTCATTTTTAAAATAATAAATGGGACGAGCCTCAACAAACAAAAAGTGCAAATTGCGGGGCCCTCAGTAAATACTTGTTTTAAATTTACATAGAATTCAGGAGGGCCGCTTAGCGAATTTTGTGGCCTTCCCAAAATAATAACACGATAGTCTCTTTAGGCGCGTGTTTAATAATCTACTTTCTTAAAACTTGGGTGTGCATTTCATGCGACCCAAATCCAAATCCCAAAACGTCAAATAAAATATGTTCCGGATTGTGGGTGCATTTCATGTGACGCAGTCCAAAGACATGTTTTTTTAAGCGATGTTCACATTCCTAAAAATAATGATAATAAAGCGGTAAAAGATAAAATTTGCACATGGTTCATAATTGTATTTAAAATCAGATAAACAAGCCGAATATAACAGTTGAGCGACCGTGCTAGAACCACGGAACTCGGGAATGCCTAACACCTTCTCCCGGGTTAACAGAATTCCTTATCCCGATTTCTGGTACGCAGACTGTAATATGGAGTCATTATTTTCCTCGATTTGGGATTAAAATTGGTGACTTGGGACACCCTAAATCTCCCAAGTGGCGATTTTGAAATAAATAAACCAATCCCGTTTCGATTGTCCTTTAATTGGAAAAAACTCCCTTGCACCCCCGCGGGTGCAGAAAAAGGAGGTGTGAAAGTCATTATTGACCCATTCAGACGAGCATCGTCGGGCTTTGATGAAGATCTTGAATGAGGCCCACATTCCTGACAAAATCTCAGTAAACCACTTGGAAAAGATAGCTAACAAGATATTTGAGGTAAACAGAGTCACTTTTTCTGATGATGAGTTACCCGTAGAGGGTACTGAGCATAATAGAGCCCTCTATCTGACAGTAAAATGTGAAGATTCCGTGGTTACTCGGGTACTGGTTGACAATGGTTCCAGTGCAAATATTTGCCCTCTTTCTACTCTGAACAAGTTGAAGGTGGATGATGAAAGAATTCACAAGAATAGTATCTGCATTCGGGGATTCGACAGTGGAGGGGAGATTCAGTCGGGGACATAGTGCTCGAGCTTACAATAGGGCCAGTTGAATTTACTATGGAATTCCAGGTACTCGATGTGGCTGTTTCTTATAATCTGCTGTTAGGTCGACCCTGGATTCATGCTGCCAAAGCGGTCCCGTCCACTCTGCATCAAATGGTTAAGTTTGAATGGGATAGACAGGGAATTGTGGTGCATGGCGAAGATAAGTTGTGTGTTCCCAGTGATGCCATTGTTCCGTTCATAGAGTTTGAAGACGACAAGGGTCCATAGGTTTATCAGGTTTTTGACACAGTATCGGTAGAGAAAATTCCTGAAGGGAAGTGCGTGCCGACTCCAAGGGTAGCTGTTGCATCAGTCATGGTAGCCGTTGAAATGTTGAAGAACGGTTTTGTACCAGGCAAGGGTTTGGGTGCATCTCTGCAAGGTATTGTACAGCCGGTTTCTCTTCCTAAAAACTTGGATACATTTGGTCTGGGGTTCAAGCCCACAGTTGCAGACGTAAGAAGAGCCAGAAAAATGAAACAGAGAGCATGGGCCCTTCCAAAGCCAGCCCTGTGTCTTTCCAGATCATTTGTCAGGCCTGGTACCCGAAAGCACCCAATAACGACGGCTCCCAGTTCGGTAGTTGATATGGATCGAGATTTGATGGAAAAGTTCGAGAGGATATTCAACGAAGTGAACATGGTGGAAGCTGGAGAGGGTTCTAGCAAGGCGGATGTGCAATTTGTTGGACCCAGTGCAAAGATTAACAATTGGGAAGCTACTCCTCTCCCCACAAGGAAGGAGTTTTGGTAGTTTGCTTTGATTTTCTTTTAGTTTATCTGGATTATCCCAGGGTTGTAGTTTAGATTCTATGTTTCGTCCGTTTGGATGTATAAGCCTTGTTATCTTTAATTTCAATGAAATGCAATTTCCCCTTTTCTCCCTTCTTGATAGTTTTATTTTTGTTTTTCTTTTCTTCCTTGTACAGTTCTTTTTATGTTGACTTCAATGATATGACATGCATGCGGAATCTCCGGCCCAGTCTTAAAAGCCAATCTAATTCTGAAATAGTAATTCAAGAAATAGAGTGTGATGATGAATCGGAATATGACGAGGATGAAGCCTTTGAAGAGATTAGTAAAGAATTAAGCCATTTTGAAAAAAACCAAGCCTAACCTGAGTGATACAGAAGCAATCAATTTAGGGGACCAAGATAATGTCTGGGAAACTAAACTAAGTGTCCATCTTGAACCACAACTCAGAGAGGAGATAACTAAAACATTGTTCGAGTATAAAGATATTTTTGCATGGTCCTATGACGACATGTTCACAAATTGCCCACTGATCTGGCATTCCCCCCTGTCAAGCAGAAGCTGAGGAAATTTAAAACTGACATGAGTGTGAAAATTAATGAAGAGTTCACCAAACAGTTTGAGGCCAAAGTCATTCGGGTCACCCGGTATCCCACCTAGTTAGCCAATGTTGTGCCTGTGCCGAAGAAGGATGGTAAGACCAGGGTGTGTGTTGATTATCGAGATCTCAACAAGGCAAGTCCCAAGGATAACTTCCCATTGCCGAACATCCATATATTGATCGATAATTGTGCCAAACAAGAAATTGGTTCTTTTGTGGATTGTTATGCGGGTTACCACCAGATCTTAATGGATGAGGAGGACGCAGAAAAGACAGCATTCATCACGCCATGGGGAACGTACTACTATCGGGTCATGCCATTTGGTTTGAAAAATACTGGGGCAACTTACATGTGGGCAATGACGACCATATTCCATGACATGATACACAGGGAGATCGAGATTTATGTGGATGATGTAATTTTCAAGTCTAGAAAGCAGTCTGACCATGTCAGAGATCTGAGAAAGTTCTTTCAAAGGTTTCACAGGTACAATCTCAAGCTCAATCTTGCAAAATGTGCGTTCGGTGCTCCGTCTGGAAAGTTGTTGGGATTCGTATTCAGCCGCCGAGGTATTGAATTAGACCCATCAAAGATCAAAGCTATCAGGAGTTGTCACCTCTAAAGAACAAGACCGAGGTGATGAGTGTGTTGGGGAGATTGAATTACATCAGCCGGTTTATTGTTCAGCTCACGACAATTTGTGAGCCCATCTTCAAACTGTTAAAGAAAGATGTTGCGGTTAAGTGGACAGATGAATGTCAGGAAACATTTGATAAGATAAAGGGGTACTTGTCAAACCCACCTGTGTTGGTCCCACCAGAACCAGGGAGACCTTTGATTCTGTATTTGATGGTCTTGGACAATTCATTTGGATGTGTGTTGGGACAGCATGACATCACCGGCAAGAAGGAGCAGGCCATATATTATCTCAGTAAGAAATTTACATCTTACGAGGTTAAGTACACTCATCTTGAGAGGACGTGTTGCGCCCTAACTTGGGTAGCCCAGAAGCTGAAACATTATTTGTCATCTTATACTACTTACCTCATCTCTCGCTTGAATCCGTTGAAGTATATCTTCCAGAAGCCTATGCCCACGGGAAGGCTCGCAAAGTGGCAGATTTTGCTCACAGAATTTGACATCATCTATGTGACTAGGACTGCAATGAAAGCCCTGGCGTTGGCTGATCATTTGGTTGAGAACCCATTAGATGAAAAATATGAGCCTTTGAAAACTTATTTCCCTGATGAAGAGGTAATGCACATTGATGAGTTGGAAAAGGTCAAAAAGCCAGGATGGAAACTTTTCTTTGATGGGGCTGCTAACATGAAAGGCTTTGGGATAGGAGCGGTACTTATTTCTGAAACAGGGCATCATTACCCTGTTACGGATCAGCTTCGATTCTACTGTACTAACAACATGGCTGAGTACGAGGCATGCATTTTGGGTTTGAGGATGGCTGTGGATATGGGTGTCCAGAAAGTATTGGTCTTGGGTGACTCGGACCTTTTGGTGCATCAGATTTAGGGAGAGTGGGAAACACGAGATTTAAAACTCATACTGTATCGACAATGTTTACATGATCTTTGTCAGCGATTCCAATCAATAGAGTTCAGGCATATTTCGAGAATTCATAATGAGGTCGTTGATGCCTTGGCTACTCTGGCATCAATGTTACATCATCCGGATAAGGCTTATATCGACCCGTTGCATATTCAGATCCATGACCAGCATGCTTATTGTAATGTGGTGGAAGAAGAACTTGACGGTAAGCCTCGATTTCATGATATCAAGGAATATATTAGGATGGGGGTGTATCCAGTACAAGCCACAGGCGATCAAAAGAGAACAATTAGGTGATTGGCAAGCGGTTTTTTCTTCAGCGGAGGGGTTTTGTACAAAAGGACTCCAGATCTTGGATTGCTGAGATGCATAAATGCTAGGCATGCCACAGCTATTATGACTGAAGTACATTCTGGAGTCTGTGGACCGCACATGAGCGGGTATGTGCTGGCAAAGAAGATTCTTCGAGCAAGTTATTATTAGCTCACTATGGAGCAAGATTGTATCAGTTTCGTGCGTAAATGTCGTTAGTGCCAAGTGCATGGAGATTTGATTCATTCTCCACCATCTGAATTACACACGATGTCTGCACCATGGCCTTTTGTTGCGTGGGGCATGGATGTCATTGGGCCAATTGAGCCATCAGCATTGAACGGGCACAGGTTCATTCTGGTGGCCATAGATTATTTCACCAAGTGGGTTGAGGCTAAAATATTCAAATCTTTAACCAAGAAATCGGTGGTTGATTTTGTGCACTCAAATATCATTTGCCGGTTTGGGATACCGAAGGCAATCATCATAGATAACGGTGCTAATCTCAATAGTCATCTGATGAAAGATGTGTGTCAACAGTTTAAGATTACACATTGCAATTCCACCCCATAACGCCCCAAGGCGAATGGAGCAGTCGAGGCAGCCAACAAGAACATAAAGAAGATACTTCGAAAAATGGTGGAGGATTCTAGGCAGTTGCATGAAAAGCTAACGTTTGCATCGCTGGGTTATCGCACTACTGTCCGTACTTCAGTAGGGGCGACTCCTTATTTATTGGTGTATGGCACTGAAGCAGTGATACCCGCAGAAGTGGAAATTCCATCCCTTCGAATTGTCGCGGAGGTTGAGATCGATGATGATGAGTGGGTCAAAACCCGCTTGGAACAATTGAGTTTGATCGACGAGAAAAGATTGGCAACAGTGTGTCATAGCCAGTTGTATCAACAGAGGATGGCAAGAGCATACAATAAGAAGGTGCATCCACGGAAGTTTGAAGTGGGTCAGTTAGTATTGAAACGCGTTCTTCCACATCAGGTTGAAGCAAAAGGCAAGTTTGCCCCAAACTAGCGGGGGCCGTTCGTTGTAACTAAAGTGTTGTCCAATGGTGCATTGTATTTGATAGATTTAGAAGGCAAATGTGTAGAAATGGCTATCAACTCTGATGCAGTCAAAAGATACTATGTATGATTCCTTTGTTTTATTGTACTTGTTTGTATTTGGCATGTTTTAAATATTGAAATGACGAAGGCATTTTGTTCTGCTATCTAAACACTTTATCCTTTGTTACCCCCTTTGAGCCTTATTTATTTTTCTTTCATACCCCTCTTTCGGAATCAGTAGCGAATATCAGAAACACAAGCGTGAAACATAAGTAAAGGAAGAAGAGAAAAAGAGGAAGAAAAGAAAAGAGAAAGAAAGGAATGAAAAGAGAAAGAAAAGAATGAAAAGAGAAAGAAAAGAATGAAAAGAAAAAGAGGGAAGAAAACCAACAAAAAGAGAAAAAGAAAGCAAAAAAAAAAAAGAAAATCACAACAACAAAGTAATTTCTTTGACATGAACTATGTTCGACCTGATTCCTTGTAAGGATACGTAGGCAGCCTCACGGTTTGGTCTCATCAAAATAAAAATCCAAAAGTCCCCAAGCAAGAAACTGGGGCAGAAGTTGTGGTTGTTGTAAGAAATCTGATTCCAAAAGTTGTAATTTTGAACCCATGTGAATTGTTTTTGAGCCTTTGATATCGTTTCTTTCTAATCCCATCCAAAAGCCCACATTACGGTCCAAAGAAAGACTTTCCGATCAGTCTTCAAGAAATGCCAAGTCGAGCAGGTAGAGGTGATTCATATCAGGGGCAACACTCTGGTCCAAAGAGGGAAAAGAAATCAAAAATGAGAGAGTCTTATTGGTGAAAACCCTCGCGGGCACCATAAGGCGTCAGAAGCTGAGAGAAATCAAAAATAAGAGAGTCTTATTGGTGAAAACCCTCACAGGCACCGTAAGGCAAAAGTGAGTTGAGAGATGAACAAATGAGAGAGGCTTGTTGGTGAAAACCCCTCAGGGCACTGCAGGCCAAACAAGGTCAAGGTTTTGGTAGAGAAATCAGGTTATGGAAATTCCAGGGCAGCAAAGTATGGCAACTGGAAGTTGATTTGGTTGGACAGATTGGGTAGATTAATCCGAAATGCATGTCATGATCATTGGTGCCAGCTATTCCACTCAGATAAGTCTCTTTTCTTTTTCCCCTTCAGATAGTCTTCCAGTTTTGGATTTTCTTATCCTTAACTCTCTAAGTCATTGCATTTCATTTCTTTTGGGTATATTTCTCTAAGATGTTCCCAATGTCAGTTCTGTTGAAGCAAATAAGAAGGAATTTCAAAGCTCACTACCAGCTTCAAGATTTCCAAGCACAGTGTGGCCAAAGCATACCAAAATAGCATGAGGTAAAGTGGGATAAAGTGCCAGCAAAGTTTCACCGGCAGAATGATTTAGTAATTTCATGGGAGATACAGAGGTTCAGTTAAAGGGGTCAGAGGTGTGAAACAACGGTTCGGGTATAGAACACTCGGTCACCCAAAGTCATGGAGTTTTGAAAGTCAGTTGGAAAGTCAAGCGGCTCAGGGCCAGTTCGGGGAAGCCAGTCAAAACAAAACAATGCAGCGGAGAGACCTTCAGCAAGAATGCCATCAACTAACCACCACATTTTAAACTGACAAGATTTTTCTTTGATTAAAACAGGGGTAGTAAATTTCGGTTGTTTCAGAGAAACCCTCCGTGGAGAAAGGCGATCATCAAACAGGTTTGATTTTTGATTTTTCAGGACCCTCCTGGAAAATGGGACCTAGAGTAAAGTTTAGAAATAGCGTAATCTAGCAGAAATGTATCCCAAAGGAATATAAGCAGGTTTAGAATTTTGCATGTTCGATATAAGATTCAATTAGGAGTTTCCAGGACCCTCCTGAATAATGGGACTTAGCTTTAAGATTTCGATTAGATAACAACATTTAGCGTAAATTTTGCTGTAGGGTAGTATAATTCAGCCATAAAAGTTGTCACTCTTAAGATAAAATTTGACCTTTGATTTTCAGGACCCTCCTGGATAATGAGGAGTAGTTTAAAGACCCTCTTAGATAACAAGATTTAGCAGAAGTCACACCTTTAGAAGATATAGCTTAGATTCAAAATTGTCGTTTAGTTAAGAATTGTCAGGACCCCCTGGATAATGGGACCTAGCTTTCAAATTCTTAGTAATACTTGGTAATATGATTTAGTTTTACACTCACATCTGTGCCCAACCACCAAATGGGCAGAAAATTTTCTTTGTTTTTATTTATTTTGTTGAGGTCAGGAGCCCGCCTGGAGAGCAAGGAATACATTCAAGTCAGCAGTCAGGAGCCCGCCTGGAGAGCAGGGAATACATTCAAGTTCAGCAGTCAGAAGATTGTCTGGAGAGCAGGGAATACATTCAAGTTCAGCAGTCAGGAGCCCACCTGAAGAGCAGGAAATACGTTCAAGTCAGCAATCAGGAGCCTACCTGGAGAACAAGGGAGTACAATTCAAGTTTTAGCTCTCAAGTTCTTATTAATATTTGGTAACATGATTTAGTTTTGCACTCACATCTGTGCCCAGCCACCAAACCGAGGCAGAGAATTTTCTTTGTTTTGTCTATTTTGTTGAAGTCAGGAGCCCGCCTGGAGAGCAGGGAATACATTTCAAGTCAGCAGTCAGGGGCCCGCCTAGAGAGCAGGGAATACATGTCAGGTTAGCAGTCACGAGCCCGCCTGGAGAGCAGAGAATACTTTCAAGTTCAGCAATCAGGAGCCCGCTTGGAGAGTAGGGAATACATGTCAAGTTAGCAGCCAGGAGCCCGCCTGGAGAGCAGGGAATACTTTCAAGTTCAGCAATCAGGAGCCCGCCTGGAGAGCAGGGAGTACATTTCAAGTTTAGCAGTCAGGCATCCACCTGGAGAAAGGAAAAGCATCTCAGGTTACAATTCGAGTTCAGCAATCAGGCGTCCACCTGTAGAAAAGGAAGATATCTCAGATTATAAGTCAAGGCGGCAGCAAAGGAATTTAATCGGGAGAATACAAGTAAACAAATCAACAAGAACCACAAGAACAAGTTTGAAGATGTATATAGGATTTTGTAATGCATAGATTATAGTCTAGTCTAGCTTCTTTTTATTTTATCACGGTGTAATAAGGGGTTCAGTAAGCAGTAGCAGCAGCAACAACAACAACAGTGAAATCACAGCTTCATGGTAGTCCCAGCTACCAAAACTTCCCGAACTACACTGACCTGATTCCTTTATAGCCAAGGATATGTAGGCAACCTCGAAAGCAGGGTACGGTTAAATCTTTCAAAAATGCTTCCCACGGAGTTTTCAAACGGGCAAAAATCGCTCGTATCCACTCACTTTATCTTTGCGCGAAAACTCTTCGTGTTTCCGAGCAAAGAGGGGTAGCTGTGAGCACGTGATTTTTTCCCTACATGAATTACTCCCATAAATTCAAAACAAAATAACTTATTTTCATCATTTGCAATTTTTGTGGATTTTGTGGCATTTTCTGATAATTGTTTGCATTTGTATGTGCATGTTTATTTTATTTAATTCATAAAAATACAAAAATACATTGCATTTGCATTTAGGATCTAATTTTGCAGTCGTGAATTAATTGGTAATTTAGTGTTTTATAAAAAATGGAAAAAATCACAAAATAGTTTATTTTGCACTTTTCAAACTTTGGTAGTTTTCCTCGAATTTGGTTTTTAATTATTTGTGGTAAATGTTATTTAGAGTTAATTAATGTAATAGGATAATTTGATTAGTGATTTTTATTCTTAAAAAGAATTTTGGAAAATAAAAAAAAAGGGAAAGAAAAGAAAGGGAATGGAAATAAGAAAAGGGCTGTTTTGGGCTAACATTGCCAAGCCCAAACGTTCCCCCCTTTAACTCGCCCAATTTTTGGCCCAAACCCTCCCCAATATCCGGTCTAGCCCCATCGCCTAGTCAAAACGACGTTGTTTCGTTAAGCTTGATCTGAGCCGTTGATAGTTCCTAATCCAACGGACAGGAACTGGCTTCCCGTTAGCATATATATGCCCGAACGGCACCCCCCCCAGTCCATCCACCCCCCGTCTCTTTTCAACTCAAACCCTAGAGAACCCGTCGCCCTAATTCCCACCGCCATTAATGGCGGCGCCACCTCCGTTCGCCACCAAATTCACACCCCTGAACCCTCTCACCCCCCTCTCTCCAAATCTCAACATAGCTCCCCTCAAATCCCTCTCAATCTCGTCGAATCTTAAATCTAAAGTCAGAGTTCGAAGCCCTAAAAAGCCAAAATTGTTCTGCCTTTGATTCCGTGGCTTGAATGACCACGAGCATCCAAGTTTTCAAGATTTTCGAAGTCTAGTTTGGAATAAGAAGTGTTGATCGTTTGTTCTTAACAAAGAACAAGCGGTTAACACCGATTGTGTTAAATTAAAGGTCCAATATTGGGTTCGAGTGTGAATCAGTAAGTGTTCTTAATTTTTATTTCTTGCCCTTATATGCCGTTTCATCTTCCTACTCCTTTCTTCTTGGTCTTCCCGTTCTGTGGATGTTTGAAAAGTAGATAGAAGTTTAGACCTAGTTTTTTTTTTTGAATAATTTAGTGTTCGTACTTTCTCCATCAGATTTTCGGTCATCTCTTTTCAGGTTTTAAATACTGTTCTTTGCTCGTTTTGTTATTTATGACATTTTTGATAATTAGCTTAATTTAGGCTTTGTTGATTCAGTAATTTGATTAACTCCGGCTAAGTATTTAGTTTTAAAAGAAATCAATTGCTTGGTTAGATTTCGATTGTTTGAAGTCATTTAATTTAGCTAAATGGGTTTCTGAGTTTTGTTCGGGCCTTAAGTTCAATTATGGCCATCTCATTTGGGTTTGAACCATTGGGTCAAAGTTGACCATGCCCGTTTTGGTTTCAAGGGAAATAATCAGGGTTCGAGGGGTAGATTAGGAAATTGGGGAAGGGAATATTTCTGTAACTACCTGGGGAAGCTTCTAGGAAGCTGGTGTTAGGGTTAGTTGTGAATTTCTGGTTTTTAACTAGGGATGTCTAAGCTATAATGAAAATTCCAAAAGGGACAAAATGCAAAAACTGAGTCTTAGGGGTTGCCCTAATGCCTTGCCTTTAAAGGCACCTTTACTTGGCATTGAAGGGACGCTTTTGGAAGAGAAAATTCCCTAAAAACTAAAACGGCTAGCTCAAAAGAAGAACATTGAATTCCCTACTTTTCTTAGTAAAACTGGTCCAAAATTGAGTCCTGATTTCTATTTTTCTCAAATCCTTTTGTTTATCTATAATTTCTGAAAAGTCATAAATACTTATCTAGGTCGAAGATGGTCTGATTCTGGGTTTTAAAACTGGTTTTGAGTTGCTGTGAGGTTACTGTTCCATTGTTACTGCTGGGCACTGTTTTGCTGCTTTTCTACTGCTTCCTCACTTCTTTTTCCTTTAATTTCTAGGTATATATCTCTGATTAAAGCCATGTAAGATGGTTGATCGGATCGTGAAGAAATAAAGGCCTTCTTTTCTTACTAGCTATCTTTTGTCTTTATTTTTGTTCCACTGGATTTGCTTAGTTTAATTTCCTGGGTGTAGTATGTTTAAAGTAGAGTTACACTTTGAATTTTGAGGTTACATTAAAAATTGTAATTGAACCTCGTTTGGCATGTATTGGTTTTCAGTTTGTTTTGGATTCTGGTTTCATGAGTTGGATTGAAGGCATGTTGTTCAGCTTTTCTCTAGTTTTGGCTATACATTTCGATTTTACATTACGTGATAACAACTTTGTGTAGAATCAAACATCATGACTAGTGTAGGATATGTAGTCTATTGTGATGTGTATTGTCTTGCTCAGAATTAGCTGCACTTTGAAATATGGTCGTAAACTCATGTTGAGAGTAGTGGATTTGCCTATCAGTGTTGATTAAATTGAGGCATCAATAAGTTTAAGGTTGATATCTTGTGAAATGAGACTTCAAATCTTGCAAGTTGAGGCCTGGTTTATTGTTATGAAGAAAGGGTTAAACATATGTTGTTTGCTTCTAAGAAGACTCGATATTGAGTCTTAAGCCTCCAGCAATTGACCTTAAAATCTGTCTTGGGCTCGTTTGGGCCCAATGTTTATTTTCCTTGTGATGTGGCCTTGTGAGGCCAAGGCAAACGTGGGTCCAAGGTGCAGACATAACCAGAAATGCAATTTTAGTTGCTCTATGTTTCAATAATCAAAGAAGCAAAAATATTACTTTAATCATGTGCTCAATATAGCTTTAGCTGATTGGTATTCAATAAATTGTGTACGATTCTGAGTTCTTATGTGTGATTTGGCGTTGAAACTTGCAGCTGGGCCTTTAGCATTGGCTCCTTTCGATGCGCTGCCAATTTCGTTCAAGCTTAGACTTTTGTTTCCAATGTGCAAAAATGACAAATGTGATTTGGGCCTGCTTTTGATTAGGCTTTATGTTAACGAAACGTTGATCCATTTTGTTGATCCTTAAAGGTTGAATTATTTGTTTTCCTAGAGGGAATTCAAATCACCTTAGACCTTTAGTTAACTAACTAGACCCTTTAAAATGGGTTGAGGCACGCCCTATTAGCCAAAATGTATAACTTATGGCCTTCAATATTTTGTTCAATCTTAGACAAATAGATTGGAGGTGTGCCATGCCGAACAAAACCTTAAGTTGCATGGCCTTAGTTTAATTAATAAATCCTTAGAAACCAAGGCGTGCCACTTAGCAAATTTTCCGTGGCCCTCGCAAAGTTGCAAACACGTAGCTGTTTTAGGCGCGTTATTTTAATAAATTACGTTCTTAAATTTGGGTGCGCATTTATGTGACCCAAATCCAAATCTCAATAATGTTAGATAAAATATGTCGAGAGCCGCGGGTGCATTTATGTGACGTGGTTCAAGACATATTTTAAGTGACGTTGCAATTTTTCCTTAAAAATAATTAAAAACGGTTGTAAAGTTAAAATTGAACCATAGGCTAAAACATGTATTAAAATCAAGTAAATAGGCCAAATACAACAGTTGAGCGACCGTGCTAGAACCACGGAACTCGGGAATGCCTAATACCTTCTCCCGGGTTAACAGAATTCCTTACCCGGATTTCTGTGTTCGTAGACTGTAATACAGAGTCAATCTTTTCCTCGATTCGGGATTCAACCGGTGACTTGGGACTCCATAAATTATCCCAAGAGGCGAATCTGAATTTTTAATAAATTAATCTCATTTCGATTGTCACTTAAATTGGAAAAACTCCCTTATACCCTTACGGGGTGTAGGAAAAAGGAGGTGTGACAGGGTTGATTTGGGGGCTCATTGGTAGACCCAATAAGGATGTGTATTCTACACCAGGTCGGATTAGTTGACTCTATACTGCTATTGTTGAGGGATGTGCCATTCGCTTAGAGTTGAGCTTATTCGTTTTATGATATGATCTATGTGTTACTCCTCTATAATACGAGGGGTTGTGATTTATTGGTTATATGCACACATGGTCCAGTTCTGTTTGGGTCTTGTAGCAAATTCGAGCGAAATGGTTATTGAGGTGTGGGATAGTTGATTGCGCCTTGGTTATGGCCTTTTCCGGTTGTGGTATATTGTATTTTTTGCTTCTTCATGGTTATGGCCAGGCACTTTATGTACTTGATGTCAAATTGCATGTGGTTGTTGAATTGGAGCATTGTGGCTTAAGGTATTGCATACGGACCAGTATTTGGATGGGGTCACACATTGCAGCGGAGTCATGTTGAGATATATCCTTTGTGTTAGATTCGCATGTTTTGGCTCTATAGCGTGTGATTGGTTCTGAGCAGTGCAATGTGATGGTATTTTTTGAGCTTACGGGACGGTTCCCTCGTTTGAGTCATTTTTCCATGATTGAGTACATTTGAATTAGTTCTTATTGGTACACAGATTGCACAATTTATGATTCTAGGTAGTATTGGGTGGCATGTCAATAGAATAGTTGTGCTTGATGAGGTAAGGTCATTGGACCTAGAATGGATACTATCAGATTTGATTACAGTATGTTTGGAGGGTTAATATCGAGAGACGACTTAGAAATTTGGCTTTGGTTCTTGCCGGACGAGAGAGGGCCCCATTACTTGTTGATCTGATAAGTGGTTATGAGTTTCAGTGTGTTTCTTTCATCATTGGCAGCGTACAAAGGTTCAGAACAAGATTTGGGTTGATATGAGGTTTGTTGCCGGTGTCGGGTTGGTTATCGAGCAGCTATTGCAGTCAGAAGTTATTGCTATGAGTATTTGAATTATGTGGTATATCATGTGATTTTGTCTTGGGTCATGGTTATGGCTTGGTGCAGCTTGTTCAAACTTATACAGTGTGTAGATGTGAGATTCGGGTCTTGTAGGAATTTCGGGTGTTGTAAATTGGATTCTAAGGTTATGAGGTAGGTTGAAGTAATGATCTTCAGTTGTGTTGTACCTATGTGGAATAAGGTGACGTGGTATCACCCCCGGGTATGTGCATGGTAATGTTACGGCGGTTTGATGGCTTTAGAACGACTCTTGGAACGCTCGAGGATAAACGTATGTTTAAGTGGGGGAGAATATAATGACCCGACTGGTCGTTTTAAGCATTTGCACTTTGCTCGGTGTTTTGATGCCATGAGTAGCTTCGTATGTTGTATTACAACTTGTGTGTATCGTCGATTCGGTTTTCGGGTGATTCGTAATTAGTTTGGAAGAATGAATTTCATTGTTGAAGTTTTAAAGTTGGAAGAGTTGACCAAGTTTGACTTTTTAGTATTTGACCTCGGATTGCAGATTTGATGGTTTCGTTATGTCAGGATGGTGATTTAGGACTTGGGCATATGCCCGGATTTGCATTTGGATATTTCTAGAAGGATTCGACGTTAATTGGCGAAAGTTGAAAATTTGAAGGTTTGGAAAGTTAATAAGTTTGACCAAGAGTTGACTTTGAGGGTATCAGATTCGAATTGTGGTTCCGGTAATTGGAATAGCTTTGTTATGTCATTCGAGACTTGTGTGAAAAATTTGAGCTCATTCCGGGTTGATTTGATATGTTTAGGCACGAGTTTTAGAAGTTGAAAGATTCAAAGTTTATTGCATTTAATTCGAGACACGATTCGTTGTTTCGATGTTGTTATGCATGATTTGAGGTCTCGAGTAAGTTAGTGTTATGTTATGGGACTTATGGGAATGTTCTTGCATGGCCCCGAAGGGCTCGGACGTGTTTTAGATCGAATTTGGATCATTTTCCTTTATTTGGCATTGCTGGTTTTGTTGAGCATCTGATTTCCTTGTTCGCGATCGCGTAGAGTTAATCGCGATCATGTAGAGTTTTTTTATGGCTGGGTAAAGGTTGTTCATTGTGTCCATGAGTCCTCAGACACGTTCGCGTAGGTTGCTACAGATGAGCATCGCGCTCGCGCAAGTGTGCACGCGTTCGCGTAGTGATTTGGGCTGAGCTGGGCAGAGGCTGGTTTCCCCTTCACGTTCGCATTGATTTTGTTGCGATCTCATAGTTCAGATGCATGTGGTCATCGTGTTCGCATGGCCAGTTACGTGATCGCCGTTGGGTATTTGTTGGGAGGTAGTGATGGTTGTTCTTCGCGTTAGCGAAGGTTGCTCCGTGATCGCGGAGAGTAATTCTAGTCAGTGCATTTTTCTTCTTCGTGATCGCGATTCATTAATTCGCCCAGTGATTATAAAGTACTCTATTTCAGATGTTTCTACCATTTTTGCATATTTGGAGCTATGGAGCTCGGGTTGAGGCGATTTTTGAAGCGATCTTCACCACATGGATTGGGGTAAATGTTCTCTACTTAGTTTTGATTTTATTTCATGAATCTATCTTTGTTTTTGGTATTTTATTGAAGATTTCAAGAGAGAAATTGGGGGTTTGTCTAAAATTTTATAGAGTGAATTTTTGAGTTTTGAACATCGATTCGGAGTGGAATTTGAGTGAAACTAGTATGGTTGGACTCGTAATTGAATGGGTTGTCGAATTCTGTGAGTTTTGTTGGGTTCTGAGGTGCGGTCCCGGGTTTGACTTTTTGGTTAACTTTGGGGTTCGATTAAAATTTTGTCGGGTTCTGAGGTGCGAAAATCATGCTTCTGCCAGTGTGTCTGGCATGTTATACAAATGTATACTTGAACTATTATTGATGGGTACAGACCTTTAATGTGTTGCATAGAAACCTTTTAAGTGTTTGAATGACATGATCAAAAATTTAGTTTCAAATGACTCATAACAACATGTGTTATTAAAATATATGACTTTGAAGACACTTAGGACCCTAAGTGGATATTCAATATCCCTAGAAGGAAGTGTTATCCAAGAGCGCACTACATGAGCGAATTATTGTGTTTCGTCACATGCACGTCACGTGTGGCCATTTTTAGGGCTTACTAATGATTCCATTAGGGGTGTGCATTCGATTTATCGATTTGATTTTGACTCTTATCGATAATTACTTATCGATTATCGATTTGTACATATGCTTATCGTTATCGTTTCAATAAGGTTTCGATTTATCAATTTTTGGGGCTTATCGATTCAGTTATCGATTACACCAATAAGAAAATTTACGGGATTTCAAGGAAAGTATATCGCTATAAACACGCCTAAGAACATCTACTTTCATCAACCACTTGATCAATTTTATCATTTTCAGCCATGTGAAGTAAATGAAGAATGTAACTTACAGTCTTAAACGAGTTGAATAAAGCAAAGCAAGACGAAGTCAGTACTCCTCGCTCTTGACCTAAAAATTATGGCTGCAAATCCAGGAAATATCAATAACAGCAAAAAAGAACTGGTCAATTGTCTGTATGTTAAAATGTAATACCCGTTAAAAAGAAAAGTCACAACACACAAACACTTGTAGTTTGTACTGAAGTGCCAGCATAGATACAATAAGAGAGAGACTATGGATTACCTGGGTGAGCGGATTCTGTGGCCAAACCCAGTGGTGACTCTTTGTACATTTATATTTATATAAAGTGAAAGAAGTAACATAAAGTGGGGCAGACTTCTTTTTGACATACTAATCATTTCTATACATCTGTAGTTCTTGCCTTCTTGGAACATGATTAGGCCTTTTCATAATTATCCTTTTTCATTTCTTATAATATAATACTATTGTGAGTTGTTTAATCCTTACCAATTTTAGTTACTATTATAAACCAGCTGATGAAAACAGAGCTTGAATTGCAGAGCTACTATAACTTTTTGAACCACAGTGGATGAAAATTGCAGGCATCTAACTTGAATTATCTTTTTTGGATGTCCATTATTAGTTGGAATCTGAAGCTAGTTCAAGATACAACAGGACACGTTTTCTGAAAAATAAACGTGGAAGTAGAAATTATATAGCACAAAATAGCATGAAAGAAACCAAACAAAAAGATAATCAAATCACTGAAAAGAGAGCAGGTAAGTGAGATTTTCATGTACCCGTGAAAGAAGAACCAAAAGCGGCGTTGAAGAGTGAAGAATAAGGGTAAAGAAAATAATAGGGTTAGGGAGTTAGGTAAAGGAAAGGGTATTATAGAATAAGGGTATATTTGTCTTTTTAGTATACCTTATCGGTTTATCGATAAACCGATTA
The DNA here is from genome assembly GCF_000715075.1 of Nicotiana tabacum. Taxonomy (NCBI): domain Eukaryota; kingdom Viridiplantae; phylum Streptophyta; class Magnoliopsida; order Solanales; family Solanaceae; genus Nicotiana; species Nicotiana tabacum. Next base: position 76,306,710 of record NC_134095.1, on the reverse strand, counting down.
CCGAAGAGGACAAAATCGAAATCGAAATCGATAAATCGATAAGGACAATCGAAATCGATATTGATAAACCGATAACAAATAATCGATTTGATTTATCGATAAACCGATTCGAATGCACACCCCTAGATTCCACCATCAATATCGTCCATATGGCGACCCATCTAGTTACTGGGTGGCTGGAAATCGCCTATGTCGTATACATCAGTTTTCACTTTTCAGTGTCTATTGGATAATTTTCAATACGTTCTGGAAAATATATAATATATTTTAGGCCAAATACATGTGTAGCCCCTAGTTATCACAAAATTTCACGACACTTAAACTGAAACTGTTACCTATTAGACACTTAAAGTATATAAAAGATGTTCATATTGAATACCTCATGTATATGTGGCACAAGGAGAGATTCTCACTTCGAGCTAGGCGCATAAATCAGTGAATCTTTTTCTCTCTTCTCCTAGTTATTCTTCATTTAACCCAGCCATCAACTTCTTCCTTTCATGACCACTATTGAATACCTCATGTATATGTGGCATAAGTAATGCTGTATTTTGTCCCGGGCCTTAGTGGGCCTAACGGGCCGGGCCTCGCGGTCCCGGGCTTCGTGGTCCCGGGCTCTGGCGGTCCCGGGCCTGGCGGTCCCGGTCTTCGTGGGCCTAATGGGTGGAACCGGCCCGTGACGGGCCTAAGCCCACATGGTCCTGTGCTTAACGGGCCGGGCTCGTGGGCTTCGCGGGCCTAGCGGGCTTTTTTTTTTTTTTTTTAAGACAATTTCTTGTAGTATCATGGCTATATTAATATGTAGTATATATGTATATCTAATTATTAAAGTGCTTGACGAAAAAGAAAATAACAAAACAATAGTAAAACACTAAATTGTCATGCATAAATATCACTTCTTGATATTATATTGTATCTTATGTATATATATTCTCTTATATATTTTCTTTTAGTATATGTATTGTATCTTATGTATATATATTCGCATAATAATATATTTTCTTGTAGTATATATATTGTATATTATGTATATATTGTAGCATAATATATTTTCTTGTAGTATATTATATTGTATCTTATGTATATATATTCTCTTATATATTTTCTTGTAGTATATATATTGTATCTTATGTATATATATTCGCATAATATATTTTCTTGTAGTATATATATTGTATCTTATGTATATATTGTAGCATAATATATTTTCTTGTAGTATATTATATTGTATCTTATGTATATATATTCTCTTATATATTTTCTTGTAGTATATATATTGTATCTTATGTATATATTGTAGCTTATAAATATATTTTCTTGTAGTATATATATTGTATATTATGTATATATTGTAGCATAATATATTTGCTTGTAGTATATTATATTGTATCTTATGTATATATATTCTCTTATATATTTGCTTGTAGTATATTATATTGTATCTTATGTATATATATTCTCTTATATATTTTCTTGTAGTATATATATTGTATCTTATGTATATATTGTAGCTTATAAATATATTTTCTTGTAGTATATATATTGTATATTATGTATATATTGTAGCATAATATATTTTCTTGTAGTATATTATATTGTATCTTATGTATATATATTCTCTTATATATTTTCTTGTAGTATATATATTGTATATTATGTATATATTGTAGCATAATATATTTTCTTGTAGTATATTATATTGTATCTTATGTATATATATTCTCTTATATATTTTCTTGTAGTATATATATTGTATCTTATGTATATATTGTATCTTATAAATATATTTTCTTGTAGTATATATATTGTATATTATGTATATATTGTAGCATATAAATAATTCTAAGTATAGACAAAGAAATATTGCGAAAAGAAGCTCATGGGTAGAAGCAATAAATTTTATTACCAAAAAATGACATATCTTTCTTAGTCATCCTTCCCCCAATGGAATGAGCACAACAAGGTACTAATACCACCATTAGAAGGAAAAAACTAAGGAAGATGTGCCAAAATACAAGTTACATATTATTCTATGTATTATCTCTAACAAATCTCATAAATCCTTCAAGGTTCGGAGGAGGTTGCGTTGGTGGTGGTGGAAAAGAAGCTTGTTCATCACCACTTCCGGGCGAAGCCGAATCCTCCGTAAGTTCCGCTATCATTTCTTCATAAGCTTCATCTATCGCCGGTTGTGCTTCTGCAATTCCAAAGTTTCTTCTTTCCGAGCGGATCCAATCTCTAAACAATACTGATTTTTCCAAGCTATCCCTCATAGACGCTCTATGATCACCTATTTGCAGTCTTGCTTGACTGAAAGCGCTCTCTGATGCAACAGTTGAAGCTTGAATTGATAAAATATCCCGAGCCATCCTTGCAAGAACAGGAAAATGTTTTTCCCTTGCCTTCCACCATTCCAAAAGATCAAAAGAGCCGTCTGGATTCTCCTTTTCAAGTCCCTGAGACAAATAAACTTGAAGCTCATTTAGATGTGAAGTTTCATCATAATTTTCACCTTGAGACCCCTTGAACTCCGTCCAAGATTTAAGAGCTTTTAAGCCCGCAACTCTTTTAGAGGATTGTGAGCTAGACGAAGTAGGGGTTGGAATAGTTGGCCTAGCATGCTCTAAGGCAAGTTGATAAGCATTATAAACTGTTTGAGCGTTAATCTTAATTGAAGCTTTTGCATCTGCAAGTGTCGCAATTTCCTCATTTGAAAGATCTAAAGCCTTATAAATATTTGAATACCAAAAATGAGGACCTCCCAATTTCATTGTAGGATTTAGCATTGCAGCAAGACCATAAATAGGAGGGATAGGAAAAAAATATTTTTTAAACTTTTGTTTCATTTCATTTATAGCAAGTTCATAAATATCCCCACCCTCACTAAATTCAACAAACAAATCAGATAGTGCTGCAATATAAACTAAACAGTTTGAAATAGTAGGATAATATTGCCCAGAAAATGCATTTGTTGCAATTTGAAAATGTTCTAAAAAATCTAAAAGAATTTTAACATTAGTCCAATCTTGAGTGGTAAGCATTTCATCATCATCTTCACCACCTACCCGAGAATTAAACGTTGCATTAATTGGGTTTCTATATTCATATGCTACTACTAAACTTTCGTACATACAATTCCATCTAGTCGGGCAAGGTTTAGGAACCTTTCTTTCTCTAAGGCCATATTCATCACATTTTTTAAAATACTCTCTAAGTCTACTTCTACGGTTTGAATAAAAAAGCCAATTAAGAGCCATTCTAACCTTTTCAATTTCTATGTTTAATATTCGCATACCATCACCGACAATTAAATGATAAATATGACAAATACATCTAACATGGAAAATATTAGTAAATGCAGGATTTAGTGTTGTTGTAAGCATGCCTATAGCACTGGTGTTACTAGAAGCATTATCCATTGAAATTGCCATTATTTTATCGCTAAAGCAAAAATATCTACAAATATCTGCAACAGTGTTAGCTATAAATTTACCTGTGTGACGCGAATTAATTATTCTATATGCAATTATGCGTTTTTGCATTATCCATTCTTCATCTATCCAATGACTTGTAACAGTTAGGTAATCACAATCATTACCACTTCTACCAATATCAGTAGTAATAGAAATCCGATTAGGTATATGAGTAAATAAATAACGCAAATATTGTTCATATTCATGTTTGAATTTATAAATATCACTCTTAACTGTTGCGCGAGGCCAACCTTTATAAGTAGGATTAAACACTCTTCTAATATAATGAACCCAATTAGGATTAGAAGCAAAAGTATAAGGTAAGCACATAACAGTAATCATCTTTGCTAATTCTTCACGATCTCTATTTGGATCGTAATATAAAATACCTCCAGTGACAGTGTTAATTCCTGGTTGAACTAGATTTGAACCTGTACTAGGGTTAATCGCAGAATCTACACTTGTCCCCTCTAGATGCGCTTTCATTTGAAAAAATCTAGCCTTATCTCTAGGGTGTGTTTTTATGTGCCTAGTCAAACTACCTGTGCCGCTACGGTCTCCTACATATTTATGCGACATTAATTTCCCACAAGTTTTACACTTAGCCTTATTTTTTTCTCTTACTTGAGTAAAAAAATTCCAAACTAATGATGTTTCTAAGCGTTTAGCAGGTTCTCTATTAAAAGTAGGAGTTTCTACAGGTGGGTCGACCGGTGCATCACTTGGGTTATTAAGAGGACTAGTAGGTGTATCATCTAAATCCGGTGCTTGAGTTTCATCATCATCCTCATTTTCCTCATTATTTTCTAAGATGGTTTCATTAGGATAAAGAGCATTCATAATTTCATCATCTAATCTATCACCTGGTGCAACATTATGATAAAATTCACTATCGGTAAATTGAAAACAAGGGTGATCACTATCAAGAATTACGGAAGGAGGAGGACGTCTAGGTTGGCGACTACTTTCAACTTGCTTATCTTTTCTAGGTCGAGGAGCCGGGGGAAGGGTAGTTGGTTGGCCACTACTTTCACCGGTTTTATCTTTTCCTTTACCAAACATTTTTTTCAAAGTAAATGCCATATTAATTATAATTATGCAAACTAAACCACACAAAAATATATTATAAAAACGTAAGAGTTGAAACGAGTTTACCGGATTGCCGAACAACTTCTTGAAAATTGAAAATCGTTGAACACTTGAAAACTTCAATTCAACAACTTCACAATTTTTCACGAAATTTCAACAATAAATTAAGTAATTGTAGTAGAGAGATTGAGAGAGATTGAGAGATATTGAGAGATATTGATGAATTGGTGAATAAAAATGAAAGAATGAGGGGGTATTTATAGTTGAGAAATGGGGAAAAGTGTAATTATATAAAGTTTGGGGTTAAAATAAAGTTTGGGGGCCAAATGGCCATTTTTTTAACTTAAAAAACGGTCATATTTTCAGCCCAAACGGCTAGATTTTAAATATGGCCGTTTGATTTTTTTTTTTTTTTTTTTTTTGAAAAATAGCCGTTGGGCCCGCCAGGCCCGCCAGGACCGGCCCAGGCCCGCCTGCCGGTCCCGGGCCAAACGGTCCCGGGCTCGTGGGCTCAACCATGGAGACCAGCCCGTGACGGGCTCAGAGGCCCACCAAGACCGGCCCACCCAGGACCGGCCCACCAGGCCCACCAGGCCCGTTAGGACCGCGGGCCCGGTCCGGTCCGGTTCAGGCCCGGCCCACCGAGCAGCATTAGGCATAAGGAGAGATTCTCACTTCGAGCTAGGCGCGTAAATCAGTGATTCTTTTTCTCTCCTAGTTATTCTTCATTTAACCCAGCCATCAACTTCTTCCTTTCATGACCACTTTACTGCTTGGTTTGATTTGCCTTGTCAAAAGTGTCCCCAGAAAGTGAGATGCGCGTACTTGTATTGGCTTGAAAATGTCAAATTTGTGTTCCTTTTGAACATTTTTGACATACTTTAATTTGAGTGTCTAATAGGTAACAATGTAAGTTGAAGTGTGTAAGTGAAATTTCATAATAACTTTAAGGGGCCACGTATCTATTTGGCCTAATATTATTATGGATGTGTTGAAGCTCTAGCATCAATACATTGGAGAATTTGCCTGATGCATTAAGTTTGAACCTAGGTTCAGGTGGTGGGTCGGGTAGCAGGGGAGGTAGAGGGGGCAAGGGAGCCTATAGGTTGAGAATCGGGTCATGGAACATAGGTTCACTAACGAGTAAGTCCATAGAGTTGGCGAAAATCCTGCAGAAGAGGAAGATTAATATAGCGTGTGTCCAGGATACTAGGTGGGTCGGATCGAGGGCGAAAAACGTGGATGGGTATAAGTTGTGGTACTCTGGTGTCCTAAGGGGTAAGAATGGAGTGGGTATCCTGGTAGAGTGGGTATCCTGGTAGATAGCCATCTTAGAGAGTCCGTGGTAGAGGTCAGGCGGGTGAATGATAGACTAATGACTATTAAGTTGGTGGTGGGTGAGGGTACTTTAAATGTCGTTAGCGCGTACGCACCGCAAGCAGGCTTGGATGAGGATATTAAGAGGCGCTTTTGGGAGGGGTTGGATGAGATTGTGCGTAGTATACCGCCTTCTGAGAGGTTATTCATAGGAGGAGATTTCAATGGTCATATTGGGTCATCTGCAGGTAGGTACACTGAGGTGCATGGCGGCTTTGGTTTCGGGGAGCGGAACAGAGGGGGCATTTTGCTGTTGGACTTTGCCAAGGCTTTCGATCTAGTCATTGCGAACTCGAGTTTTATGAAGCGGGATGAACATTTGGTTACTTACCAAAGTTCGGTGGCGAAGACTCAGATTGACTATCTCCTCCTCAGGAGGTGCGACAGAAGGTTGTGCGAGGACTGCAAGGTTATCCCAGGTGAGACCCTCTCAATGCAGCATAGGTTTTTGGTGATGGACATTTGTATTAGGATAAGGAGGAAGAAGAGGTTAGTACAAGGACGCCCCAGGATTAGGTGGGGCGCCTTGACTAAGGATAAAGCTAAGGAGTTGGAAGGAAGGTTATCGGCAATTGGAGCTTGGAGAAGTAGTGGGGACGCAAACACAATGTGGTCGACGACGGCGGACTGTATAAGAAAGGCGGCGAGAGAGGTGTTAGGGATATCTACGGGCCACAATGGTGGCCACAAAGGAGATTGGTGGTGGAATGCAGTTGTCCAAGGTAAAGTGGAAGCAAAGAAGGCGGCTTACCTGCGGTTAGTAGGGAGCACTGACGAGGAGGAGAAGAGAGAGAACATTCAAAGGTATAAGGTAGCTAGGAAGGAGGCGAAGATGGCAGTGACGGAGGCTAAGACGACAGCTTTTGCTCGTCTGTATGAGGAACTAAGGAATAGAGGTGGGGAGAAGAAGTTATTCCGACTCACTAAGGTGAGAGAGAGGACAACTCGGGATCTGGACCAAGTGAGGTGCATAAAATATGATGACGGCAAAGTTTTGATGGGAGATGACCAGATTAAGAGGAGGTGGCAGACCTACTTTCATAAACTTCTAAGTGAAGAAGGGGATCAGGATATTATACTTGGGGAATTGAGGAATACCGACAGTAACCATGAATTAAATAATTGTAGGGACATTGAGATCGATGAAGTCATGGAGGCAATGCGTAAGATGAGAAGGGGCAGAGCTACCGGGCCAGACGAAATTCCGGTTGAACTGTGGAGGTGTGTGGGGAGAGCAGGCTTGGAGTGGCTTACTGCATTGTTTAGTGTTATATTCAAGACTAATAGGATGCCTGAAGAGTGGAGGTGGAGTACAATGGTCCCGTTGTATAAGAACAAAGGTAATGTCCAGAGCTCTAACAACTATAGGGGCATCAAATTACTAAGTCATACCATGAAAGTTTGGGATAGAGTGGTAGAAATGAGAGTGCGAAGGACGGTGTCTATTTCAGACAACCAGTTCGGGTTCATGCCGGGGCGATCTACCACAGAAGCTATCCACCTTATTAGGAGGATGGTAGAATAGTACAGAGATAGGAAGAAGGATCTCCACATGGTGTTTATTGATCTGGAGAAAGCGTACGATAGGGTTCCTAGGGAGGTCTTATGGACCTGCTTAGAGGATAAAGGGGTCCCGGTTGACTATATTAGGGTGATTAAAGACATGTATGCTGGAGCTAAGACTCGGGTTAGGACAGTAGGAGGCGACTCTGAACACTTTCCAGTTATTACGGGGTTGCACCAAGGGTCTGCGCTCAGCCCATTCCTATTTACCCTGGTGATGGATGCACTGACTCATCATATTCAAGGGGAGGTGCCATGGTGCATGCTATTTGCTGATGACATTATTCTAATTGGCGAGACACGAGGCGGCGTCAACGAGAGGCTAGAGAATTGGAGACATGCTCTGGAGTCTAAAGGTTTCAAGTTGAGCAGGACGAAGACGGAATACCTCGAATGCAAATTTGGAGTTGAGCCGACGGAAGCGGGAGTTGAAGTGAGGCTTGACTCTCAAGTCATTCCCAAGAGAGGTAGTTTCAAGTACCTTGGGTCGGTTATTCAGGGGATCGGGGAGATTAACGAGGATGTCACACACCGTATAGGGGTGGGGTGGATGAAGTGGAGGTTAGCGTCGGGAGTCTTGTGTGACAAGAAAGTGCCACCGTTACTAAAAGGTAAGTTTTATAGAGCAGTGGTTAGGCCTGCCATGTTATATGGAACTGAATGTTGGCCGGTAAAGAACTCACACATCCAGAAGATGAAAGTAGCAGAGATGAGGATGTTGAGGTGGATGTGCGGGCATACAAGGATGGATAAGATTAGGAATGAAGATATTCGAGAGAAGGTGGGCGTGGCCCCCATGGAGGACAAGATGCGGGAAGTAAGACTCAGATGGTTCGGGCACATTCAGAGGAGGAGCACTGATGCACCGGTGAGGAGGTGTGAGCGACTGGCTGTAGTGGGCACGCGGAGAGGTAGAGGGCGACCTAAGAAGTATTGGGGAGAGGTGATCAGACAGGACATGACGCAACTTAGGATTACTGAGGACATGGCCCTTGACAGGAAATTATGGAGGTCGAGCATTAAGGTTATAGGTTAGGGAAAGTTGTGAATATTTCTACAGCACAATAGAGTGAGACTAGCCAGTTAGGAGTTAGACTATGAATGTCATTGGTCGTCTATTGATGCAGGGCTTTACCTGCTAGTTTTACTATATCAACCATCTATTTCGTACTTCGTATTCTGTATTTCATATCTCTTATATTGCTGTTATTTTATTATGCATTTTTATGGTACTAATATATCGGCTCCTGTTGCTTTTTTGAGCCGAGGGTCTCCTGGAAACAGCCTCTCTACCCTTTGGGGTAGGGGTAAGGTCTGCGTACATATTACCCTCCCCAGACCCCACTTGTGGGATTATACTGGGTCGTTGTTGTTGTTGTTGTTGTTGTTGTTGTTGTTGTTCAACAGGTATTAAAATCAGATAAACAAGCCGAATATGACAGTTGAGCGACCGTGCTAGAACCACGGAACTCGAGAATGTAATGTAACTGGCAATTTCAGAATGAATTCTAGCTATTACATATTACCATCGTAACACATTATATTAGCCTTATATAGGAACATCAGAAGGATACTCTCTTGGAGATTTCTTTACAGCATCCCTAATAAACTTGTGTTGCTCTTGAAGATTTAATGGCACTTTGTCATAAACATCCGTAAACAAATCTGTCAATGGAGGTTTCTCCACCTTCTCTGCTGCTTGCATTACTTGCAATACCTAATTCAAAAATAACCATTTTAAACTGTTACTTGCATTATCAGAAGAAAATCAATCAAGTTCTACTGAGTATATATGATTCTTGAAATCTTCACCTGTTTTCTGGTGTCTCCGCGAAGTTCAGATTCATTTTCATCATTCCACCAACCATTTCTCTGAATCCATTTTCTGAATCTGGATATTGGACTTTTTGCTGTTTTCCAGTGCTCTATTTCTTCGACGGGTCGATACTTGGTTGAATCATCAGATGTTGAATGGTGGGCTACTCTATAAGTCATGGCCTAAAAGTTACATAAATGTTGGAAGTTTTTAGTATGAAAGTTTCTACATGAACTATTTCAAGATTCAGTACAGATATCATAGCTGAACAGATATTGGTCTTTATGAAGGAGCAACACTTCACCTCTACTAATATTGGCTTTTGTTCCTTAATTGCCATTTCGCGAGCTGCACGAATAGCACTATGAGTTGCCAAGACATCATTGCCATCTACACGAATGCTTCTAATTCCATAGGCTTGACCCTTTGAGGCAACTCCATCACCTGCCATTACGACACATAGGAGAAAAGCCTTTAAATAAGATGGAGAAAATTACTAGTAAAAGGTGCACTTTGTATCAAATAGTTTCGAAAATTACTTCGAAATTGTTCGTTTACAGGAGTGCTAATGGCCCATCCATTGTTGCGGCATATAAAGACAACAGGAGCGTCCAAAACCGCTGCAAAGTTTAAAGCAGCATGAAAATCACCCTGCAAATATATCAAAAGAAAATCAGCTATTAATTCCATTTGATTAGTTAAGTCTCTTAAAAATCGCATTAATTTGCTTAATTTAATCACCTCACTGGTGCTACCATCTCCAAGATAAGTAATAGCACAAGCCTCCTTTTTATCCATTTTCAGAGAGTAAGCAACGCCCGCGGCCTGAGGAATCTGTGTCCTGAGGTAAATGGAATTTGGAGCAGAAAATTGTTTTAGATCGAAATTCCTGAATATTTAGAGAAAGGGGAGAAAGGAAATGCTAAATGTTTGAAATCTTACGCTATTGGCGAAGAAATAGTTAAGTAATTGAGCTCATTAGAACCATGGTGGCATGGCATTTGCCTTCCTTTTCCATAATCAAACTTGTTTCCGAACAATTGATTGGCAATATCTTTCAGGGGGAAGCCCCGCCATAAGATAACCCCTACTTCCCTATACTGTGATGGATAATAACATGTTAAATTACATCGTTTCCAGGTTATTTATAGGATCATAAAACTATTGTTAAAATCTACTAACACGGACATCAATAAAAAGACATTGGATTCAATGGTTCAATCATTGTGCTAATGCTAAATGTGTTTGATAAATACTCATCTCTAAGACAAACTGGATTCAATGGTTCAAGTTGCTCAGGCACTGGTGCTGGTGTCCGACACGGGTGCGGATCTAGAGGTCGAATCTTTCGAGACGTAAATTCTAAGATTCGGAATATGGATCCTAGTACGGATACGAGGGCGGGGATCCGGCTAAAAACAATTCAAAAAAATAAAATATAAAAATATCTCTAAATTATGAAATTTTTTTAGAAATACTTACGTATAACTTGTAAAGTATGATTTTCTTTTTTATTCTCAAGTTGTAGATAAGTAAATGATTGACTTCCTAGATAAGGTATGCAATTTTCTTACGTAGTTTTGGTTCTGAATATGGGAATCAAATTGTATCTTGTCTCAAATTTTTCCGTCCATCGTGGTCAAAGTACCGAAAATTATTTGATCAGATCCGGTACGGATCTCATACCCACACCCATACTAGTGTCGTGTCGACACGGGTGCGGCACCTAAATGCCGAGTCAGAGCAACTTAGCCCCCACCCCCCACCCCCCACACACACACAAAAAGAAAAAAGAAAAAAGAATGAACAAGAATACAGTATATTTGGAAAAAAAACGATAAGAGAAAGTTGGTATGGGCTATATGAACAGGAACATAGGCGGATCCAATGCCGGTTATGTGGGTTTAACTAAACTCATTACTTTCGACTCGTACAATGCATACATTTGCAGGAAAATTTAAAATATATACCTACAAAAACACTGCACTTATTTTGAACATACTGACTGTAGATCTCGAACTCGCCTATGAAGATGCATAATATAAATCGAAGAAGAAAAGCGAGCACCTGAGGCAAGACGAAGTCATCGACGGAGAGAGCAGCAGCAGATGCTATGTTGATACCTTCTTCTCCAGCAGTAGTGAGATAGAAAGATAACCTCCCCTGCCTTTGTGCTTCATAAAATATGGTATCCATAACTTGAAGTGTCACCATTGAACTATACATTTTTACAGCCAATTCTTTGCTCACCTACCACATTTTAAACCAAGTAAATACATCAAAATTCATAGAAATGGATATTCTAACTAGACTTGAAAGAATTGCAAATACCTCCTCAAAAATGCTGCCTGGAATTGGATAGCCATCATCATCAAGGACTCTATAACAAGGTAACCTCTTTTCAGATGACTCTGCAATAAATTTCATTTGAGGAGTAATTGGAAGCTGCCCTCCAGGAAAATCCATGACCTGCCAATTCCATATTCAGTAATAAGCTTTGTAACCATACAACAATTATGCCTCAATACCTAGCAATTTAATGTCGGATCGTTGTTCATGTCGCTACATTTAAGCTCATTTCTGTCCAATATTACATAAAATAAAATTGGAGTAGTAAAAGTTTCCTAGTAGTACATTTAAGCAATTTGAGTACTAAAAGACTCTTAGAATAGACTGGACCTAAAGTAAATATACTAATATGACAAACTTAACCCCAAAAAAACTAAATCGTATAGCCTATATAGATTCTATCGTGCACCGTAGAAATAAAGCAAGAATTTTGACACAAAATAAATTTTCCAAATTCAAAACTGTTTATATAATTATCAAGAGAAAGAAAAATGAGTGAATAGAAGTTGGTGAAGTGAAAATAACCTGAAAATAATCATTATCATCATTTTCAGTAAAGAGAGAAGGTTGCACTAATTTGAGTGTGTTGGTAGACTCAAACCGGTGAAATGATAGAAGACTTGTTGAAGAACCAACAAGTGCACCATGGAATTTGCCAACTGGTTGTTTATTACCAATTCTATGAATTAGCCTAGAATTAGAGAGGAGGATTCTGAGGAATCCCATTATATCATGTCAAGTAAATTCTAAGTTTTTCTTGAAACTCCATTTATCAAGAATATTTGATGAGTTAAGACAGTAGAAGAAGGAACTTGTTTTGTCATTTTTGATGATAGCCAACTACAAAATGAGACAGGGCCAAGCACTGTGGCACTCTGTCCGGATGACTAATTCCTCCACGTTTAATTAGAAATTTTAGAGTCCGTTTGGACATAAGAATTTTTTGTTTTTTTTTTTTCCTTTTTTCCTGAATCAGCGTTTGTTCATAACATTTTAAATTTTCACTTGAAAATGCATTTTGAAAATTATCGAAAATTTACAAAACTCCAAAAAGCCACTTTTCAAAATTTTCATTCAAAATACTCACAATGTTGAGAAATACAACTCTAATTTCATATACCATTTTCACTTAATTTTTTTTTTTACTTTTTTTTTTGAATTTTACAATTCTTATGTCCAAACGCCCACTTAGTTTTATATTTTGAGAAATGCTCCTCTTTAAACGCAACGCAAATCAAATTAATCATTTCACGTTTAATTAGGGATCTCAAGTTTGATATTTTAAGAAGCGAGAAGCGCTCCTCTTTAAACGCAACGCGAAATATTCGATATTTTTTTTTGGAGAAGCGCTCCTCTTCAAACACAAAGCGAAACAAATTAATAAAATCAATGCAAGTTTATGTAATGGAATGAATTGAAAAAAAAGTATCAACTGACAAGAGTACTAAATAAAGGAGACATTAGGGGTGTTCATAAAAATCCGAAAACCCGAACCAAGCCGAAAACCAAACTAAATCGACTAAAAAAATCGATACTTTTTGGTTTGGTTTGGTTTTAGTTTTAAAATTTAAAAACCGATCAAATTTGGTTTGGATTTGGTTTTAATTAAAAAAAAAAACCAAACCGAATATAGGAGTAGTTATTTTAAATTTATTATTACACCTATATATATGTATACCTTTATACAAAGTTTTAAAATTTTTATAGTAAATATTAATCATTTGCACATTTAGTACAATTTTTTACCTTTACATTCTAGTTTAATTGGCAATTTTCTTTTGTTAAATGTAAGAATCTATTTCATGTTAAAAATAATATATTTTTTAATTGAGTCCTTAAATTATTCATCACTATTTGATTTAATTATCATCAATATATCTTGATAAATAATAGATTTCTCAAAGGACAATTGATTTGATAGTGTTACGTTGAAAATGTGGTCGCCGAAATGTGTGTTTGGTAATGTATGTCTTATATTTAAGGGAAAATCGACAAATAACCGAAAAAATCGAAAAACCGACATAAACTGAATCGAGAAAACCGACTTAATTGGTTTGGTTTGGTTCTAATATTTAAAAAACTGACTTACTTGGTTTGATTTTTTTTTAGAAAAAAAATCGATCCAAATCAACCCATGAACACCCCTAGGAGACATGTACAAGAAATTTTTGTCTTGTAGTGTTAAGTTGATCAGGTGTAACATCATCTTGCTTTTATCTAGAAACTAGAGGTACACGTGGCTAGCTACACATGAATCTTGGACCCCACCCCCACCTACCCACCAAAATTTCTATACAAACTCAATCAAGTAGTTCCAATTAATAATGGAAATGTGAATGAATCTTAAGATAGGTTTAACCATGTTTATGCTCGAAGGATATATATTAAAGCAAGAAAGCTTGTATTGTAGTTAAGTCTAAGAGACAAGTTATTATAAAATCACTTGACAATTTTAAATTTAAGATTATGGGAGATTATCAAATAAGAAAATATCACTTAAGAACTATATATGGAATTTCATTTATTGAAATTAAATTGAAATAAGAATTCTTTTTAAAAAAAAATAAAGCTCAATCATTCTACTAATATTTTCTAACTGTAATTTTTTATTTGAAAAGTAAAGAATTTTGATATTAATAGTATTTTGATTCCTTTTCTAATATCGAGTGAGAAGAATATATCCTACCGTAATCTAATGTATAATTTTAATTTATTGTAAAAATTTAATACTTTTCAATAAGTTGAAGATAAATATATTTTAAGCTTTTAACCTAAAGTTCAGAATGTATATATATTTAATAATTTATTTATTTCATAATGGATAATCCAAAGTGTCTGTTTTAGACTAAGTTTTCTGAATTTTAAACAAGTATACAATAAAAATAATTTTTTAAAGGCTAAAATATAAAATGAAGATAAAAAATAAAATGATATTCAAAAATATTATTGATAAATTTAAATATTAATTTGAGCAGTAGAATAAAAAAGTAATGAATATAATTTTTATTACAAGAAAAAGAAAAACTAAATTCATCTATTAATGAGAGTTGTGGACTATAATATGAACAACTCTAAGTTATGGGTAATGCAATAACACGAACAAGGAATCAAAAAAAGAAGAAAAAATATATAATTAAATAATTTCAGTAGTAGATATATGCATAATGATAAGACTTATTGATCTTTGAGAAGAGAAAACTTTTAAAATATTAATGATCTAAGTCATACTATATAAATGAGATACACGTATTTAAACCATTATAATAGATAAAATTAAAAAAAATATAAACAATTGACATAATTCTGAGAAACAAATTATAAAAATTTAAATATAACTTAAATTATTATATAGTTAATTTAAATGGAAATTTAAAGTCAAACTTCCATATAAATGAAATAATTATATTAAATTTCATAGTAGAGGGAATAATACGGGGGGAGGGGGTATAAAGATAGTGTGGTAAATTGATACTTTTAATTAATTTAAAAATAAATCTATATCTCTTGCTCAATTAGCATTTTCAGTTTTGAGAATCATGACGTGTGATGTATGTGGTTTGGAGTCTAATACTTTTAAAATGATTCTCAGAAAGAGAATGGTCACATAAATATAGTTCGATTCTATCAATGTTTAAAGCAACTCATAATGTTGGAAGGGAGTTGATCAACCATAAAATTACACAAGAATAAAGGAACTGATGACATACATTTCTGTTGGGATAACGTTTTAAACTATGAATCGACTCAGACATCGACGGAACAAATGTCAATTGTGTTGCCTTACGGTAAAATTAATTATCCAATTCTTTATAACTTATTTTATATCTCAATTGTTTGGAAGCAATATATATATTTTTTTATTTTTTCTATTAGTGCTAGCAGTTGCTATGCTAAATAGATAAGGGAGGATAGATTCTTCTCTAATGGCTTAGGTATGGACAATAACTTTTTAGCCCGTTGTTGATATTTATGTTCTCTCAAATTGTATGAGCTAATTGATCGAGCAACCGATGGGGTCGATATATATATATATATATATATATATATATATATATATATATATATATATATATATATATATATATATATATATATATATATGTGTGTGTGTGTGTGTGTGTGTGTGTGTGTGTGTGTGTGTGTGTGTGTGTGTGTGTGTGTGAGAGAGAGAGAGAGAGAGAGATTTGGATAGGCTAAACACATAGATGAATATAATTACACTATTTGGAATTGCTATTTACACAAAATAAAATGAATTACAAAAATCATAAGGTAAGATTCATTTAATTAAGAATTACATGTAAGAACTCATCGCCTTTTAGTACATGTGCATCGTAGAAGAAAAATATTTTTAAGTAGGATAATATTTATTTAATTATAATATATTAATCTTAACTATATCCCAAAGGTATTATTTTTAAAAAAAAATAAAGTGACTTTAATTGTGGGGTTAAAATTGAGTTAACTAGCAAAATTATTGAACAATTGACGATCCAATTGTTTTATAAGTTTGGTAACTCTCAAAAGTTAGAATATATTTGTTGTTAATAAATTATCATGCATGTATATATTAATTTGTCATTGTATAATTTTAGGTTGGTAGAAGTTGATATTGATGCAAGAATTTATTATGTTGAGATAATAATATAATATTTATAATTTAAATTAAGATATTACTAAATGTATTTTTATTTTTTATTAGTCTATATAGTATGACTTCACTAAGTTTCAATATAGATGAGATAGTTTGACTTGACACAGAATTTGAGAACGAAAAAGAAAACTTTTGAAACTTATGATCCTAACAGTTTTGTGGGGTCATGATATTTGTATGAGTGTAAAAACTTCTCATAATATGTAAAATGGGTAAAATAAAAAAAATAACGTTGAATTATTTTCAAATACATAAATGTGACATTCTTTTGGAACAGATTAATAAGAAAAATATTTTATGTAAATTGACAGAGAAGGAGTATTTGTTTTTGAATCATATTGTATTTTTATTTGTCTGTATCACCGACTACATATGGGATTATAATATTTAAGTTTATGTCAATAGTTATTCATATTGTCACGACCCGATTGGTCGTTTTGAGCTCTAGTGCGTCGTTCAGTAGTTTGAGGCTACGAGCAGCTTCACTTCAGGTATTATGACTTGTGTGCACGGTCGGAATTGAATTCCAGGAAGTTCGGAGTTGATTTGGAAAGAGAATTCTTATTTCGGAAGCTTTAAGTTGAAAGAATTGACAAAGGTTGGATTTTTGAGTAAACGACCTCGGAATCGGGATTCGAAGGTTCCAGCAGGTTCGTATGATGATTTCGGACTTGGGCGTATGTACGGACTGGGTTTTGGAAGACCCGGAAACGTTTCGGCGCCTATTGTGGAAGTTAGTATTTTTGGAAGAATCTCATAAGTTTGAATTGAAGCATTTCAGGGTTATCAACGTACGTTTGAGATTCCGAGTCTGGGAATAGCTCCGTATGGTGATTCTGGTATTGGGAGCGCGATCGGAAGTGAATTCGGAGGTCTGTAGGTCATTTTGGAGTCATTTGGCTAAAGATAGAAATTTGAAGGTTTTTGAGAAGTTTGATCGGAAGTGAACTTTTTGATATCGGGGTCGGAATCCGATTTCGGAAGTTGGAGTAGGTCCGTAATGTCAAATATGACTTGTATGCAAAATTTGAGGTCAATCGGACGTGATTTGATAGGTTTCGTCATCGAATGTTGAAGTTTGAAATTCTAAAGTTCCTTAAGCTTGGATTGGGGGTCGATTCATGATTTTAGCGTTGTTTGATATGATTGAGGCCTCGAGCAAGTCCGTAATATGTTTTGGGACTGATTGGTATGATTGATTGGGGTCACGGGTGCCTCGGGTAGATTCCGGGTGGTTAACGGATCGAATTAGAGTTGGAGGAAGAGCTGAAGCTGCTGCCTTCTGGTGTAACCGCACCTGCGAGAATTGGGCCGCAGGTGCGGAGCCGCAGAAGCAGCTAGGAGGGGCGCAGACGCGGTTTGACTAGAAGTGAAGAGACCGCAGATGCGGTCATGTAGCCGCAGAAGCCGGAACGCACCTTGCGGTGGTTGAGGTGCAGAAGCGGAAAAGGGGCCTGGTGAGAAACCGCAGGAGTGGTAGAAAGGCCGCACCTGCGGAACCACAGAAGCGGTCAAGGGACCGCAGGTGCGGAAATGCTGGAGGCAGAGAGGTTCTTTTAAATCGGGGGTTGGGTTCATTTCAACCCCATTTCTTCCATTGGAACCGATTTTGGAGTAACTTTAAGGTGCCATTTTCACCACCAAGCATGAGATAAGTAATTTATGCTAGTTTTTAGTTAAATACATGATTATGTACGGATTTGGACATAAAAATTGGTAGAAACATTGGGGTTTGAGGGGAAACCTAGGAAATTGATATTCTTGGAATTTGACCATGATTTTGGGTATGAAATTAGGAGAGAATCATATATTTGAGTTCGTGAGTTCATGGGTAAACTTTATCTTCGAAAAATTTCGGAATCCGGGCACGTGGGGCCAAGGGCAATTTTGTCAACTTTTCGATCGGGGTTAGAAATTGTTATAAATTGGATTGTATGAATAATTGAACATATATTAATGGATTTGCATAATTATTAGCTAGTTTTGGAGCATTGTACATCGATTCGAGTCTTCGGAAGAGCGTGAAATGTCGGTCATGGATCTTCGGAGCGAGGTGAATCTCCTTTCTAACTTTGTAAGAGGGAATTGTCCCCATAGGTGAAATAATTGGTTATGTGCTCCTAATTGTGGGGGCTACGCACGCACGAGGTGACGAGAGTTTGTGCGTAGCTACTATCATGTGAAAGTCCGGGTAGTCTAGGATCCAAAAGCATGCTATACTTGGAATATTTGTAACCTTATTGACAAATGAATTGCTTAAATTCTATTGAATTGGTAAATGAATTTCTAAAAGGATTAAACTTCATTTTTTTTATAAAATTGTTAAAAGAGAATTGGTTTTTCTTTGGATAATTATTCCCTGTTGACTTCTTGATTGACTATCTATATGTGTTTAATTTCGGAACGGGCCGAACGCCTCGGCAGATTAAATAGATGCATCTATGGTTCACGTCATTCGACCCTCCGGCAGTGCACAGTTTAAATATTGTTGGATCGGGCAGTACGTCCTCGGCATGATTTGCACATGCTTGATTGCTTGCCTGGAGAGTTATTGATATTGATATTTGCTCTCCCCGACTTGAGATAATTGTTAATTAATGGATTATGAATCCGGAGACTTTTAATAAAAAGGAACTCTTACCTGTTTCGTGACTTATTTGAAATTACTGTTGTTCTTAGTAAATCCATGATTACTCGCATTAATAATATATTACTATTGGACCACTAGTAAATGTCGAAGTCGACCTCTCGTCTCTACTTCTTCGAGATTAGACGGGATATTCATTGGGTACACGTTGTTTTTGTACTCATACTACACTTGCTGTACATTTTTGTTACACATGTTCATGTGTGGCTAGCGGCATAGCGGCATAGTTGATACGAAGACTCAGGTGAGTTGCATTTATCGAGACAACCGTAGCCAACAGAGTCTCTTTCAGAGTATTGTACTGTATTTTTATTTCTGTCCACTTGTATTTCAGATAGTTACTGTATTTTATTTCATTCCTAGTTATGGGGTATTTTTTATTGACTATATTTAATTTGAACTGAGTATCTTTTACTAGTAAAAATTAAAGAAAAATCAGAGTTTTTCACAATTATTTAAATGAGAATTTAATTAAGAATTTTGTTTGGCTTGTCTGACAGCGGTGCCCGGCGCCATCACAACCCTTAGTGGATTTTGGGTCGTGACACATATAATTTGTTCTTTTTAATTTATAGAATTTAGGAGGATCATAAAATTATCCGCACATCGTGCGGGTACTAATACTAGTAATAGAATACATACGTATAAAGAATTAAAGACCCGATCTAATTAAAATCTTTTATCTTATTAATGCTTATGTTACCGATTATTACTAGAGTTCAAGAATGCATAAGATTTAATATCATATTGATCGCGATTAGACAAGAAGGGTTGCTCTGATGGTAAGCAACCTCCACTTCCAATCAAGAGGTTGTGAATTCGAGTCGCCCCAAAAGCAAGGTGGGAAAGCCTTAGAGGGAAGGATGCCGGATGTCTATTTGGAAACAGCCTCTCTACCCCAGGGTAGGGGTAAGGTCTGCGTACACACTACCCTCCCCAGACCTCACTAAGTAGGATTATACTGGGTTGTTGTTGTTGTTTGTTGTTGTTGTTGAGGAAGAGCTGCTACCTACTACCTATTTCTTAAAGATTGAGAAATGAATAAAATTGTGTACCTATAAACCAACTCATAATATCTTACCTAACAAACTGACGGAATAAATTGTACAGATAGAAAAATAAAATTGATTTTATTTATTCAAACCTAACCAAAAAATTACAGTCTATTGACCAAATTATTTAGATCCAATTCTGCGCCTTTTTTTCTTTTTGCCCCATATTTCCTTAAATTGAGCTCGTTTTTTTTTTTTTTGGCTAATAACTGAGCTCGTTGATTTAAGGCTTGTGGCTATCCATTTATCACTCACGTCAGAAAGTGTTTATCCTTTTAGAAAATTAATTATTTTTTCAGTCAAAATTGACGTAACGTCCATCCATGTCATGTCATTCTGAATGGCCCATCCAACCAATTTTTATAGTATTGTATTAATCCAATTGATTGCGTGGTTCATTTGGCTCTTTTTTTTTTTTTTAGTTTACCCGGATTGTTACACAAATAGTCGGTTAAATTTACTATTTACTTTTTCTAAACGGGATACATAGATTATATATTAATTATACATAAATTTTACATATATTATATATTCGTCAACTATTTTAAATTTAAAAACTTAGGTGGGTGCTATTTGGGTTAATTAATTATCTGTCATTACTTAAAATTTATTGATTCGATTAATTTAAATTTAAACCATAAGGTTAATAGAAGAAATAACATGCTCTATCACAAAGTCGAACCCTAGACCTCTCTCCTTGGCTTGATTCTTCAACCCCATGACATATCCATAGTACTCAATCTCAATAAAATTGGAATAGCACTACACCACTCTAAATTTAAGGCTGTATTTGAAATAAATGCTTAACCTTCATTTACTTAGAATAACAAATTTATCTAAAAAAGGGAATGCTCCTAGATTTTTAATTAATATTCTTTTAAACATCATCACCACGCTTAATGTTTAAAGAAGGCAGAAAGGAGACAATATATTTGTAATACTTCTTTACGTGTAGAACCAAACAATAGATTATGTTATATAAGTAACGCAAGAAGAATATGATCTCCTCCTCCTCATTGTGCTTCACCCCCTAACTTAATGGTTGAACTATTTCAACATTAGAATAAAACTTTTTTTTTGGGCAAATTATACTACTAGGCCAGCATAGTAGTTTTTTATTAATAATAAAACAAGAAAACCACAAAGGAAGAGTACATGTAAGGGGGGCATGGACCTTACCTTACAATTCCTATAGAGGCATGCAAAAAAAACTATATCGGTTTGAATTGGTTCGGTTTTGTTAGTTTTTTCGGGGTTTTTGATTTTTTGTTACATGAATATTATTTCAATATTACTTCACTAAATTAAAGTAATAAATAAAGTTTTGATAAGTGAATATATGATTAGTAAAAATTGAAAAAACTGATAACTATTAAAATATTCTTATGTGAGACTTTTGTAGTAACACATGGTAGTTATTTTAGTCGTCTAACAATAATTTTTCATTAATTTATGCTTTTAAGGTTAATCGCATTTAATAATTAAGCATAATATCAATATGAAAACCTAAATAATAGTATGTTCTATTTAATTTTAAAATTATCGAACTACCATTTCAAATTCGAAAAAAGTATAAGAATATTTTGACATATGAATATGAAAAAGGGATTGATGTATTTCAATGATACTTGATAAGAAAGTGATGATACACAACTCATTATTTAACATAACTAACTATGGATGCACTTCATTGTTCTAATAAAAACTAGATCCCATGAGAGAGTCCCAAATATTTTTAGTTATTTTCTAAAAAAAATTCTATATAAAATCTTTAAAGTATATATAAAAATTATATATTTATAAGTCGGTTGGTTCGTTTTTTTTTTACTCAAAATCAAACCAAATTAAACTAAACCTAGTTGGATTTTTTAATCGGGTTAGTTTGATATCGGTTTAAACACCCCTACTTGTAAGTGTACTAGTAATTTATTATAGTACTTAATTATCACGCTTAAACATTAGCAAATATACTAATTTTGTTTTCTTTTATTTTTATTTGATAAAGGACAATCTTTTGTCCTCCTTCTGTTCTATTTTATAGTCCGTTTGGCCAAACTGCAAAAATCAGCTTATTTTGAGAAGTATTTTTTTCAAAAGTACTTTTGGTGAGAAGTAGTTTGTGTTTGACTAATTAGTTTGAAAAGCACTTCTGAGCAGCAATTAGTGTTTGGCCAAACTTTAAAAAATTGTTTCTAAGTGTATTTTTCTCAAAAGTGCTTCTCAAAAAAGTGCTATCGGAGAGAAGCTACTTTTTCTGCTTCTACTTCTCCTCGAAAATATTTTTTTTTCCTTCCAGAAGCTTGGCCAAACACTTTAATTTTTGGCCAAAAATACTTTTGGCATAAAAAAAAAAAACACTTTTCACCAAAAATAAGCTTGGCCAAACAGGCTATTAGCGTGCTTCTTTCACAGATTTAACAGAAGAATTGAAAAATGAGATGATTTAAAATGTTTCAAAATGGAACACGTTATGGTGAGTCATCACTTATGTCAAAAGCGTCTAGAAGCATATTTGAGGAAATCCTATAGTTATCCTCCAAAAAATGAAAACTAAGTATCATGCATGTGATCAAGAATATATATATATATATATGATAATAACTCAATTAAAGAACGTGCTTAACTAATGGTTTTATATTCTGAATTTAAGCTTATTTATTTTGAACACTGCAAAAATTAGCCGTAGCAACTAATATAAAATAGGACAAAAGACCAATTAAAACAGATGCTTTTATTTACTCCTATTGAATTTGAATAAGTAAGAATATTAGGATAATTTTTTATATATCCATATGCTATGCTATTTGTTCTCTTAGGCGCGCGATCGGCTGAAATTAATGATGAAGTTCAGCATGCGAGGTTAAATTTAAAAATTTTGATTTGATTTTTAGCCATGTATGTCATTTGTTTCGAAAATGAAATTTACTTATTTAATATTATATGTAAAGTATGTAGTATGAAATAATTTTTAAGTTATAAACATGAATAGAATATATATTCATGATATGAAACCAACAATAAACGAAGAAGATAATCCAAAATATAACGAATAATTAGTCACTTAATTGCTGAGGTTAGCTATCCAAGAATAATAAACCCCCGGCATCCTTCCCTCCAAGAACTTCCTACCTTGCTCTTGGGGAGACTCGAACTCACAACCTCTCGATTGGAAGTGGGGGTTGCTACCATCAGAGCAACTCCTCTTATCATAATATATTAATTAACACATAATATATTATGTAATTAATTAACCAACATAGGACGTGATTTCATTGAACCTTGTCATAGATCAAAGACATAAAAAGATGAAAATATTCCTAGTAAATAGATTAGATTTTGCAAAAATTCTACCAAAACTGTAATTCTGTGTCATATAGTTATCACATGATGGGAGTATATTAAATGAATATAAAGGAAATCAACAAATGTTGTTGTGGGTTCAGCGTACAGACAGGCTGTAGTCCAATTATTTGTTTTGGTATTTATCCCTTTTCATGCACGTTTTTTTTTTTTGGCTAGAAGGCGCAGAAATTATTATTATTATTATTATTATGATTATATAATAAATGGAAAAAGGTCAAAAATGACCCTTAACCTATTGGAAATAGCTCAAATATGCCCTCCTTCCACCTATTGGTCCATAAATATCCTTAACGTTAATTTTCGGACTAAAACTGCCCCTCCTTCTGACAGAACTATGACATGGCATATGTGGGGCTTTGTATTAAATATGTGGCACTGGTTTATTGATACACATAAATCAGACCCAACACAGATAACCCGACCCATTTAGAGTAACCTCAAACCCGGAACCTTTTATCTCAAACCTACTTTCCATCTGAAGATTGGAAGCCATTGTCACAGAAGGTTGAAATTCTCTTGCACGGTAAAAGAGAGAAAGGCATGGTTTAGGAGAACTTAGAGTTACATCCTCTTTAATTTTTATAGTTTTCTTCTCTTTCCTTTTTTTCTTTTGTTTGAACTGATTATATTTTTTGTTGTTGATAAATGACAGATGCTTCAACTTAGTCTCTGATTCTTATAGCGATGTATCTTTTGATTATTGGAATATCCCAAAAAAATAGTGAGAGGCTGACAACCCTTAATATGGAGACCCTCACTAGATTGAGTGAAAATCAAGTGTAAGTTAAATTCAATAATTTATTTGCTCATTCATAGTATTAAACATTTGATCTCTCGTATCTATTCATGAATTTTTCTCCGGTATATGTATTCGTAAATTTGTTATATAAACGATGTAACGGAGGAAAAAATGGGGGGAAGCAGTGCTTGGAAGCCACAAAAATGGATAAAGATTCACCATTAATAGCAATAAAAAAATCTTTATCATCTCCTTAAAACCAAGTTAGCAGAGAAAGAAATCCCCTTGAACCCATAGACATCCATGAAAAGTCTCCATCACCTTTTGCGTGTTGTTTTTCAGAGAAAGAGGATTTGGTTTTGAGGAAGATGAACTTTTCTCGAGAGGGTTTGGTTGTTGGGTTATTTATGTTGGGTCTAATATCTCCATGTGTACCAATAAACCAGTGCCACATATTTAATACAAAGCCCCACATATGCCATGCCATAGTTCTGTTAAAAGGAGGGGCAGTTTTAGTCCGAAAATTAACGTTAAGGATATTTATGGACCAATAGGGGGAAGGAGGATGTATTTGAGCCATTTTCAATCATTTTTGACCCTTTTCCGTATAATAAATTAAAGTGAGTTATTACCATTGCTTTCAGGTCTATCCTTAGAAAACTTTATGTCCAATTTCTTAATTTCGTCTATAGATTGATACTGGAGTATAACTTATTCACCCACCATAATTTTTTATATTATAATTTATACTCCCTTAATTACAAATACTTTGATTTGATACAAATTTTAAACATGATAAGAAGAAGACGAAAATTTAGAAGGAAAAAAAACAAACAAATTAAAGTACTAGCTAGCTGAAGAATGTGTTGAAAAAATTTACCTGATTTTCATCAATAATTTGGTGATGGTTATCTTCTTCATAGTAGAGTGTATTTAGTTGCTCTCCAGTTTTATTGGACTGGAAACGTTCTACCCGGAAAACGGCGGCAGACTCGCCGGAAAATGTCGCCGTCGGCTTTGTAAAACCACCGCCGGCTGCAGTTGTAAATGATGAAGTTTTGGCATGGTGGGAAAATGTTTTTGAACTTGTTTGGTTTAGGCGTGATAAGAAACGAAACCTTGTGCTTAGAAGAAAATGGTTAAAGTTTCTTGATCTTGATATCAAAATCGCCATATATTTGATGGAGAGATTGAAGATAGTGTTAAATGGATTGTGATGTTGGGTTCAACGTGAAAATCGATACTATAGAAAGATGGTTTGTTGGTTCATCTTTTGGGTATTTATAAATAACAGAAAGATGATAGTCATAAATTTGGATTAAAACTTTTAAAATAATTACGTAATTAAAAATGATAATCTAATTAAGACATTTTATTCTCTACTTGTTTGGATACATTGGGAAATACTAAGTAAAATTCTTAAAAGTTTTCTACTTTACTGTTAATTATGCAGTAATATATATTTTTAAATGACCTTGTGATATTGATCATTTAATCAAAATCTTCGACATGCAATAATAAAAAATTTATAAAAGCTAAGTATATGAATTCACGTGGGTTTGGACAGGCTTGTACGCATTTTGTTGAAGTTATTAACCTTTAAAATAATGCTGTTAGTTAAAAAGGCCAAAATAATAGTTTCAATTTCAAGCACATATTGTCACTATCAAAAATATATGGAGATCGAGTTTTTGATGGGATACAAACTTACCTGGATTCAAGATTTGAAGTTTATGAGTTCTTATAATGATATCAAATAAATGTTTAATAATAAGTAAGTTTACGATTAATTATTTACAAATTTTAATAAACTTTCAATACAAATATAAAAATTGATTAAAGCCATTGGGTTCTACTGAATCTATAACTTATAAGCCAGATCTTCCTCTAAAATTAGTCTATCTCTTCTGCATTATCAACAATTTCGTCGAATATGGGGTCTCTTTTTCCACTGATGTTCATAAAATACAAAATGCATTTAGTTTCCGAAGTAAATATAACATTTTATTTAAAATTTGCAGTTGATCAGTGGTAAATTTTTTCTCTTATTACATTGTCAAAGTTATAAATCTTTCTCCTCTTCTTCTCTTAATTATCTTATTGCAGGCTTTCCAAAAGAGCAAAAAACAACAACAACAACTTTTCTAAGGAAATATGAATTCAATTTAATATTAGGGCCACTTTCAACCGTTCCTAGCTTTTAGGTTTAGTTGTAAAATAATAAATGCGCCCTTGTTTTATGCTATCAATAGGGTGCTCCTTTTGTTCTTTTTATTTATTTATTTATTTAATAGTATTTCACTTAAATAAACTTTTTTGTTTACATTATTAAAAAAAAAAAGGAATGTGATATTTGCCTGCATTTATTGATGATTGAGTATGTGGACATAAACTATTGTTGTATATAATTTTCATTTATCAAAACTTATATCACTATATAAATACCTTTTTCTCGATAACTATAACGACCCGACCTGTCGTTTTAAGAATTAGCATCTCGTTCAATAGATTAAGACTTCGAGGAGCTTCATAATACGCATTATGACCCGCATGTATGGTCAAGTTTGTTTTTTCGTAAGATTCAGAGTTAAATTTAAAGAAGAAAAAAAATCTTATTTTTGAAGCTCAAATGGAACGAGTTGACTGGAGAGTTGACTTTTGAGTAAACGATCCCAAAATGGAATTTTAATGATGTCAATAGCTTTGTATGGTGATTTTGGACTTAGACGTGTGTCCGAATTTGGATTTGGAAGTCCACAGGACAATTCGGCGCATTTCAGCGAAATAAGAAAGTTGACGTGTTCTAATTATATTATCTTATATGTGAAAGAGGTCTATTACCATGATGGATACCAATTGGATGTGATAGCAAGTGCACGAGGCGTACTATAAGATATATGGGGTCTAAGAAAAGTTCTAAGTCTAAGCCAAGTTGGAAAATTACATAATATACTAAAGTTGCAAATGAGTACGCACAAGACCTCACTTTGGACGCGCATATCTACGTGGATATAATGAGTTGTGTTATGCACAACCTATCAAATTAAAGCTCTTCGAGTCTAGTTTCCAGATAATCAAACCGTTTGTCATTTGGAAGTGTATACAGAAAGTTATGACCATTTTACCATACATGTGTCATAAGCGCGTCCAGGCGCGCGGCCGCGCCGCGACCGCGGCGAATTAGAAGTTTTCTGCCTGTGAACGCGGCGGGAGCACGGTAGGAGCGCAGAAAAGCACATAAAATCCCCATAATACCCCTGGGCAGTGTAAAAACCGAAGGGGTCCGAGATTTCTTCCACTTTTGGTCATTCAAGCTCGGATTTGGGCGATTTCAAAGGGATTTTTCAGGATTTCAACTTGGATAAGTGTTCTATATCCGGAAGTGATTATATTTCATAAATCCATATCAATATTCATCATTTATTTCGGATTTGGATGAAAGAAATTGTAGTTTTTGTAAAACTTTTCAAAAATGAAAATTTAGGATTTGAAGGTCCATTTGATATCGGAATTCGATAATTTTGTATGGTTGAACTTGTATCGGAATGGGTTGTCAGATTTTATGAGTTTCGTCGGATTCCGAGACGTGGGCCCCACGGGCAATTTTTTAGCTAAAATTCGGATTTTAATCCGAATTTTTTTTAAATTCATATAGAATTAGTTCCTACAATTCGTGTTGAGTATTTTGAATTGTTTATGACTAGGTTTGAGAATTTCGGGCACGAATTCACGAGGCAAAGGCTTGTTGGAATTTTGAATTAGTTGCAAAGCGAGGTAAGTGTTTGGTCTAACCTTAGCTTGAGGGATTAGGAGTTGTGTCCTATTTGTTACGTGTTATTTGTTGAGTACGATGTATAGGCATGGTGACGAGTATCTATACGTTAGTGTCAAGCATGCCCGTGAGTCTTATACTATGATTAATGTGACTCTGTTTACTATTGTACATGCTCTATATGATAAATTCTATTGAGGAATATGACTTGTGGAAGTATTATTGTTAATTGAACATGGTAGAAGCGTTGGCTCAAGTTGAGAATTTAATTGTTGAACATTTTTAGAGCATTGACTCAAGTTAAGAATAGAATTGTTGAACATTATAGAGCATTGAATCAAGTTGTGAATTGAGTTGTGAAGTAAACGTGAAAGAAGAAAGGAGAGAGAGAATCATGATATTGCCTCCCTTGCCGGGATGCTATTATTTTGATGTTGTTTCCCTTGCCGGGATTTGATTGTTTATGATATTGTTTCCCTTGCCGGGATTCTTTTATGGTTAGTGATAATTTGAATATTATATGGATCGGGTTGCATGCCACAACAATATTATATGGATCGGGTTGCCCGCCGCAACAATATTATATGGATCGAGTTGCACGCCGCAACAATATTATATGGATCGGGTTGCATGCCGCAACAATATTATATGGATCGGGTTGCACCCCGCAACAATATTATATGGATCGGGTTGCATGCCGTAACAATATTATTTGGATCGGGTTGCACGCCGCAACAGTATTATTTGGATCGGGTTGCACGCCGCAACAATATTATATGATTTGGATCGGGTTGCACGCCGCAACAATGTTATATGATTGGGATCGGGTTGTACGCCGCAACAAGAAAGAGTAAAAGTGAATATTGATTCTTACGGTGAGAATGAGAGTAAAAGCACGAAGGGTGATGCCGTGCACTTTCTGTTTGCTGTGTTTACTTGTTATTAACTGAATTGGTTTCTCAACTAAAGTTTCCTTAAACCGTTTGAGGTTGTACTTTACCTAAAAAAGGAATTTCTACTATGTTTTGATTTATTGATTTCTCGTATTAAAGGTAATGATTCATTCGATATTGTAATTTAATTGAAAAGGGTATTATCTTTATCAAATGATTTCTAAAAATAACTTCATCTTTTCTTGTTGATTTCCTAATTGGGTTGGAAGCTGTACTCTACTTTATATCAAGTAAATGAGGCTCTTTGAACATTCTTAATTGTATTGGGTTATGGACCCTATGAATTGAGTAACATGAGAAGGTTGTTGGAAAATGTGAGACAGAAACATGTGGGCACAAGGTGCCAGGAAAAATATGATAATTTTTATTAATGACAGATTATGATATAGGCACGAGGTGCTGGGAAAAATATTATGGTTTTATTTAATGGCACGTGAGTTGTCCGTGCAGTTGTGATATAAATATGGGCACGAGGTGCCGAAAAATTATGAAAGTGGGCTGAGACCTATATTATTTATGATTATGAAATGGGGCGTCACAAGGTGACCTTCACTGGAAAGAATTATATTCGAAAGATGTTTATTTGAAAGATAATTATTTGAAGGAAATATATTTATCGAAAAGCATATCATCTTAGAGAGTATTACTTGAAGGATTTATAGGCGAAAGATTTATATTTGAAGGACTTGATTAATTGATTGCACTTGTATTTATTATTTATTGAGGAACAATTATGGTATTCTTGTTGCCTGCTTTTTATATCACTGGTTGATCATTGCTGTTATCATTGTTATCTGCTTCCTATTATTTTGTATGATATTTTACACAGGTTTATTTGGTAGTCTGGTCCTAGCTTCGTCACTACTTCGCCGAGGTTAGGCTAGACACTTACCAGCACGTGGCGTCGGTTGTGCTGATACTACGCTCTGCACTCTTTTGTGCAGATCCCAGTGTTCTAGACTTCGGACCGCAGTGAGATTACTGTTTCTTGTTCATCAGGTGACCGGAGGTAGTCCTGCAGGCGTCCGCAGGCCTTGGCGTCTCCTTCTATCTACTATTCCTGTTTCTTTCATGTATTTCGAGAGACAATGTTGTATTTATTCTTTCAGACCTTTATTTGTAGTACTCCTAGACAGTCTGTGAAGTTGTGACACCAATCTTGGGTAGATTTGTTACGGATTGGTATTAGCAGTATTATTAAATCTTTATAATGTAGACTTCCGCTTATTCAATTCTGTTATTATCTAATTGTTGGCTTTTAACCGTTATCGGATTAAAAATGGAAATAAGATAGATAGTTCAGTTGGTTGACTTGCCTAGCTTTCACTAGTAGGTGCCATCACGACTCCCGAGGGTGGAAAATCCGGGTCGTGACAAGTTGGTATCAGAGCTCTAAGTTACATAGGTCTCACAATTCACAAACAAGGTTTAGTAGAGTCTTGCAGTTCGATACGGAGACGTCTGCACTTATCTTCGAGAGGCTGCAGAACCCTTTAGGAAATTCCACATTCTTGAATTCTTTATCGTGCGATATTGATTCAGCTTGAAGCGTATATCTTATGTTCTTTTGCATCCACTCATGTATGAAATTGCGCACTAAGACAATGGTTTGTGATACCGTAAAAGGGTTATAAGAAAGCCAGGGTTGCTCAACCTTTGTTACCACGTGTCGTTCAGAATCGAGGATATGGAAGTGCAAAGTTATCTTTCAGTTATGCGCATGGGGGTGCATCAGATTTTGACATCTGTTTGATAAGTACAATCTGAAGAAGGTTTAATTGGTTGCCTAATCATCACAGGTGGATGTAGATCTAAAAATAGTTGGTTATTAGAGACTATGCGTTTCGTATGGGATTTCTATTTAACAAATGGTATTTACTAGCAAGCCGAGACACTGGAGGAAGTGAGTTTAATTGTCATGAGGATGACAAGTGCCAAGTAAATGGCTTGAGGTGTCTTATGACTGGTGTCGTACGAGCGGTGAAGGTTAGTATTGTGGATCGTCGGAAATGTGTCCTATGATTTCGCACCAAGTGAGGGGAGTCCACTATCAACAATCAGATTGCGGGGTATGTTATACCAATTTTGGCCTAAGATGTATTATGTGATATTGAAAGGTTTTCCAAAACTTGTATATGATCAAGAGCCTAGATTTGAACGGGGTGATGATGAGACTTGAGATATTCCCGCGTCCTTAATAATTCTACATTTCAGTATCAGCGGGGTCATGGAAACATATTCAGTATACTCGTAGTGCTTAAGTTAATCATAACACTCGCGTGGGGCAGTCATCTTTTAATGTACCAGTGGCATGTATTTTCCTGCAATGGTTATTTAAGTTATCTGGTACAGACTCAGTATGAGCAGTCGAACTGCGGATGGGTTGTTATGAAAATGGTGATACTAGGAACATCCTGAAAAATTGTCATAGACTTGGGAGAAATTTGTTCCATCAGAGCACATGTGCCACGTACTCCATTACAATTACTACTCTACTTACACTACTAATTAGGGGTGGAGGAAAAGCGGGTAAATGGCACCTAAGAGGTGGAGACCCGACCCATTGATATATTTGCTATGGTATAGCTGAGGTTTACACCAGATGGTGTCGTTACAATTACAATCTTGAGTTATTATAAAGTAACTATTTCCTTAACTTGATTCGGTTATGGGTATCGAGGCAAGTCCTCCTAATATGCTCCAATCATAAGTGAGCTTCATAATCTTAAACTTACTTATGTGAATACTTCTGTTGGGAGATTATATGGAGATTGCTATGTCTATCATTATGTGTAAGTCACTAAAAATAGTTGTGATGTGGGTTTTGATGTGATTTTGGAAAAATTGATTTAAATTGCGAATGTTATTCCCTATCGGTGTGAGGGATCATTGTATGTTGTGATTTTGTTTAACATAAATTATTTGAAAGAAGGAAGAAAGGAAACAGAAATTTTTAGTTGGCACAATGTGCAAAATACTTGTGATTCAGAGTTGAGGACGAGATCCTCACATTTTTATATGATATGAAATATTTAAACTGGGCTACAAGCTGCAGTGGATATTATATAAGGATGAGGTCCTGGTGGTGAAAAGTTTATGTGTTTAAATTCTCCTTTTATGAAATTAAAATTGGTACTATAGTACTTATAGGGAGTCATGCCTATGAGACTTATTTGAAAATTCTTGCATGAATATCTCTATGCATAATTTGCCAAATTATATTGTAACTATTGAGTTTAGCCCACAAGATAAATGCCCAGGTGGCGTTAAATGTGACTCGTTAATTCAGGTAATTAATTACGAGGTCTTCATTCCTCGTTGTTAGAAAATGGAGGTTTGAAGCGAGATTTTTGTTGGCATGAGATTAATTGGCGATTTGTAATCGATTATGAACAACTATTAAGACCAGAGATGTGGTTATGGTCATACATATGATAACGTCACGGTTGTGATGCAGAGATTTGTGTTATTGATATATACATTGTGGTGATTTATTGAGTTGTGGATGTGTTGTTACGAGTTATTTTGGTGTTACTCTGACAGGTGGATAGGCCCAATTAAAGGGGAGACTCTGCCAAAATTTCTGAAAAATTTGGGAGTTAAAAAATTTGGGATATTGAGATGTGCAAAGAAAGAGATAAGTTACATTATGTGTTTGAGGACGGACTCTACTTCTTATTTGAGGATGAATAACCCTAAGTGGGTGTCACGACCCAAAATCCACTAGTCATGATGGCACCTAACTCATCCCGCTAGTTAAGCCAATTCCTCCAACCCGATACAAATATAACTTACTGAGGAAAAATAAATAATCCTTTATACATCTTCCAAGGACCGGTAGTACAAATCATGAGCTTCTAAGAGTAGAATTTACAAAACTGATATGAAATAGTTACATCTTCTGTTTGAAAAGTACATAAACAGAGTTTAATGAATCTAAGGCTACCATGAACAAGAGGCAGCTACAATAAAGACGCCAGTACATTTTCCAAGTCAGCTCCCATCGAATACAACAATGTTGACATCCGAAATCTGCACGCAATGTGCATGAAGTGTAGTATTACAACCGACCCCATGTACTCAAAAAGTAACAAACCTAAACTTAGGTTGAAAGTAGTGACGAGCTTGTACCAAGGTCAGAGTCCACACCAATATCCAGTAATACTTCACAACAATATTCATAAGCAGCACAAAGAATAATTTAATAATAAAATGCTCAGCTCATTCACAGTTCAGGAAAAATAAACCTTTTCTTTTCAAGTATAACAGTAAAACTCAATTCTTTTCACTGAAATTATTAAAATATAAGTAAGTTTGAAAACTGTGAATTTTTCCATAAAACCTTTCAACAAGTAAACATTTGATTTTCAGATAGCATGAGGAAAGTACATCTCTCAAAATCATGAGTGTCACCAAAACGAGGCAGCAAAAGAAATGCAACTCTATGCATATATCTCAAGTACACATGCCAAATGCAATTCCTCTCAGTAATGAACTCATGTACTCACACTGTCAGAGTACTCAATCTCGCTGCCTCGCATTATCTTTTACCATGCTCAATATTCAGCACTCTCAATCACTCAACACTGTACTGTAATCATTGCGGCGTGCAACCCGATCCATTTATTTATAGTCAACTGCGCTCACTAGGGGTGTGTAGACTCCGGAGGGGCTCCTACAGCCCAAACGCTAAAATCTGCACGGACAACTCACGTATTGCATGGACAATTCACGTGCTATAGTATCAATATCAGTATCGGCACGGACAACTCACGTGCTATAGTATCAATATCAGTATCTGCACGGATAACTCACGTGCTATAGTATCAATATCAGTATCGGCACAGACAACTCACGTGTTATAGTATCAATATCTCACAAACCGGCCCTCGGCCTCACTCAGTCATCAATTTCTCCAGTCTCACTCACGGGCTCACAATATCATGAAACTAGCCCGACAACAATGATATGATATGTCAATAAATAACAACTGAGACTGAGATATGATATGAATGCATGAATGTGACTGAGTACGGTATATCAATGAATTCAATGAGATGACAGCAAGAAATGACCACTATAAGTCCCTAACAATATCGGCATAAAGCCTAGACATGATATCTAGCATGTTGTACATATTAATTTACTTATCATATGGTGAAACACAAATATCAACAAAGTAGGACCACTACACAGTGTCCTGGAAACAACAGAGTCACCATTCACGGGGTGCACGCCCACACGCCCATGACCTAGCATGTGCGTCACCTCAACATCAATCATAAAACACATAATGCAGGGTTTCATACCCTCAACGCTAAGTTTAAAAGAGTTACTTATCTTGAACAAGCCGACTCCAATGCCGAGTAAGCTAACAATACTTCAGAAATTCCATTATACGTGTATCAGCCTTTGAACGCCTTCCAATCTCCTCAATTCCAAGCCAAATGATTCAAGACTAGTCAAACAACGTACGAATTAATCAAAACATACTCCAAATTCTTACAATTTAACAATTTATGAAAACTCCCAACTCCGCTCAAAAATTTGATAGTGGGGCCCACGTCTCGAAATCCGACGAAACTTACAAAATCCAATAACCCATTCGATTACGAGTCCAACCATACTAATTTTACTCAAATCCGACTCCGGATCGATGTTCAAATCTTGAAAATTCATTTTATGGAATTTTAGAAAATTCCTCCATTTCTCTTGAAATATCAATAATCTAACCCTAAAAATGAAGATTAATTCATAGAATATAATCACAAGGGAGTTAAGAACACTTACCCCAAGTTTTGTGGTGAAGTTTGCCTCTGAAAATCGCCCAAACCGAGCTTCATAGCTCCAAATGGGTAAAAATGGCCGAAACCCCGTTTTATAGAGTTTTACCATCCGGGCGCCACAGGTGGCGCCGGGCGCTGTCTGTAGTGCTGATTCCAGTAGCAAAATAACATCCCGGTGCCACGGATAGCTCCACGGATAGCGCCTCGCGCTACCCTGGGCGCTGGCGATGGGAAAATATTTTTCCTTGATACGAAAATAGGCATAACTCTCTCATGCTATGTCCGAATTCGACGATTATTTTTTCTATGACTCCGAAATTTCGATACGGATATAATTCTTCAATCAAAACTGAATTTGGATCTCATTTTCTTAATGTGATACCACTTATTCTTGAAGAAACACGTTGAAACGTTCTAAATCACATTCCGTTAACCATCCGAAATCCACCCGAGGCTCTTGGGACCTCAATCAAATATACCAACAAGCCCTAAAACATCATACAAACTTATCTGATGTCTCAAATCACACCAAACCACAATAAAACACAGATCACACCCCAATTCAAGCTTCACAGAAACTAGCGAATTCCAAATTCTACATTCGATGCCGAAGCCTATCAAATCAATCCAGAATGACTTCAAATTTTGCACTCAAGTTATAAATGGCATAACGAAGCTATTACAATTTCCCAAATTAAATTTCGACCCCGATATCACAAAGTCAACTCTCGGTCAAATTTCCGTATTCCATTTTTCCAACTTTCGTCAAAATGCTTCAATTTATCCTACGGACTTCGAAATAAATATCCGAACATACTCCTAAGTCCAAAATTGTCATACGGAGCTATTGAAACCATCAAAAATCCATTCCGATATAGTTTGCACAAAAGTCAAATATCGGTCAACTCTTTAAACTTAAACTTTGAACATTTACTTTCATTCCTCCAAACTAACTCCGATATCATTGAAAAATCAAATCTGACAATTCACTCAAGTCATAATTCATCGTATGAAGCTATTCAAGACTTCAAATAGTATAAAGGGGCATAAGTGCCCAAAACAACCGGTTGGGTCGTTACATTCTCCCCCACTTAAACATAAGTTCGTCCTCGAACGTGCTGAGAATTGTTCCTAAGCTTTTAAATTTCCATTCCATCTTATCACACACATACCCGGGAGTGATCCCATATCACCCTATCCAATATAGTCATGAAGACAACATATAGCAAAAAGTCACTAATTTAACATTAGTCCATATACCTTAGAATCCAATTTCCTCATAAAAAAATCTTTTGAAGACCCAAATATCACATCTACACTTTGTATAAGTCTTAACATGTTGTATTAAGCCTTAGCCATAACTCCAGATGCAATCACATGACATACCACATAACCCACATACTCGCAGTAGTTTCTAATCACCGTAGTTGCTTAAATACAAGCCTGATACCGGTATTAAACCACATATTAAACAACACCTCATTACAAAACCTTCGTACACTGTCAGAAATGAAAGAAACACGCAGAATAACCTAACCACCAAACAAATCAACATATCATAGAGCTTTCCCTCTTCCAACAACCAGAACTATAATCACTTTCTAAGCCAACCTTCGATATCATCCTCCCAAATATATCGTAATCAAATTCGATAGTACACATTCTAGGTCCAATGACCTTATATTATTAAACACAACTATTCCATATACATTCCACACCAATATAACTCAAGACTGCACTATTCGGGTACCCAAAAAGGGAAAATATCTCAAGGAAGAGAACCATTTTGCAAGTTCAATAAGCACCACCACATTCACAATGCTATGAGCTCATCAGTCGTACTAGAACCAAGACACACGAACCAATAACAATAACCAGCTCTTCTAGAGCTCACATTAATATCAACTGTAAGAGTAACTCAGTTGCCAATAACATAATCCACCTGGCATGGTCACAGACTTTCAGTCCAAGCATATCATATAGGAGGAATCCAACAAATACACATATGTATGCTAAATGAAATAAGATTCTCATGCTCCTAGACTGGTCTAAATAACACGTTATGCTATAGGCGTGAGCAAATTGCGATATCACAGCTCAAAAGCAGCAAGTTAACGCAGAATTAGTAACTACCAAGTTTGTTTTGGGAATTAGCCTCTTTGTTACCTCAAGTATATCTAAGATAGTTCTCAACGAAGGTACAAATACGAGAAATGTTATAACTTTAAGCTTAACAACCAACTCTAGGCATATCATAGCCTAAGCATTTTCTTGAGCATGAATAATTGCCCCGATTCTCGCACATGGGCTCAAAACTCTCATATATGTGCACTCACAGCGCGTAGTCATCACAATCAATTAGTGAAACTAGTTCCTCCACTAAGTTTAAATAAAATACTGACCTCAAGTATGCCAAAATCCCAAAATGGTATACTTCTAAGAACTCCAGTCTCTAATTTCATAGATTATATGAATCATCGTAATCGATCACAACCACAACACTCAAATGACTAACACATCCCTCAAGAACGGCCATCCCACGAGGAATATTTTCATAATTCTTTCGTGCTACATAGCAAAATCTGATTATCAGTAGTCGATCAACCAGGTGAGTACCATAATACCGATTAACATTCATTAGTCAAAACATAATAGGCCTTTTGAAATCTGCACCCTTCTCAAGGATTACTGAGTAGTTATAGTATTCATCTAAATATCTACAACTGACTATTCTATCGAAAATTCGTGACCTTCCCTTCAAGAATGAACAACCACCTTGTACAGGTAAATCTTAATGTCGCACAACACAGCACATGCATCGTCCCATCGTGTGACAAGCATAAAAATCTTATTATCAAATTTTGAGCTACCAGCAATTTACATATCGGCCAGCTAGAAACCTTCCATTTACTCCCATTCACGTGAAAATTATAACAAACAACATGTTCTTCCCACCGGTAGAAAATATCCGGCTCAAACCATGGTAGAAATCATTAAGAATATCGTGGAATTCATTTGCACATAACTAATCGGTCAGAACTGAATTTCCTCTGACTGGACCAAGTCACGTGGGTCGCAAAACCCATGAATTGTTGCCATCAAAACCTCTGTAGAGTCTCACCACATCATAAGTACACCAAGAACCGATCATATTCATTATCGTGTTGATCCAACTCACTTCCAAGCTATTATATTTCTTTGATTCCTTTCCGAATTACCCTCAAGTCGTCACTCTTACTTGACATACACCATGAACGTTACCCAAAGCTCACTACTAGAGATCCCAACATAAAACCATACGACCTTAAGGCCCATAAGCCATTGTATTCTCCTTAAACATCCCCATAAGTACCACAACCGAAACACCCGTTCTGAATGTACCTTAGGTGAATTTAAAATCATTCTTTTACCTCCCATATGCTGGAATACAGAATCCACAGTCATACAAATTTACCACAATTTTCGATACCAACCAATATAAGTAATTGATTCAAGCGGTATACGAATCCAAAACCTTTTTGACTACTACATACACATTTTTGAATCCATTAGAACTATCTCAAAAGTTATCTACTTTGCTCAAATCTAACTTGCACCGCTCAAACAAGCCAAATGACATATGCCCCATTAATATAATAATACTCAAAGAAGTAACCCTGCCTTAATTCCACCGGTCAAGTTCCTGTTCCATGCGCACTAAATTTGTCGCAATTAGTAACTTAATCATCCCATGATTTTTCATATACTCATAAAGCGCAATATAACCCGTATTCCATAATTTTATTATTCTATCCTTTCTCGATCTCAATCTCCGCAAGTCATAACTAACCCACAATTATATCTCGAACCAAAATCTAAATTTAACATATAACCATCAAAATCGAATTATCAATAGCAAGCTCCCCCACTTGGCTCAAAGCCATAGATCAAAACATTAAATAATTCACAATACACATATCCAATTACTGCCATAATACTATTGTGCGATTTGAATAAATTCTTTCCAAGCTCATGAAACACTACTTATATGGTTCCTCAGCTCGCCTTCACTCTCGTAACAGTCAGGTCAACTTTCTTGACTAATTCAAATTCAAATCTCAATACATCTACTCTACGGGTAAAAAATAAAATTCTCCACATAACATTGTAAAGATCACACCTCTATAGTTTATTCTGCAAGTGATAACTCGCCTACTTAGCCTCAAGCTGGCATTTTTCTATACTCTTTTTGCAAGCACATTTACTACGCAATCCTTTAATGTTCCTGAGTCTGAACTCATTTACAATTCATGAGAATTTAATATGTTCCACAAGTACACCACGTGAAAGATCCTTCAATACACCCATAACTCAAGATGATAAGTCAATCATGACATTTCAAGCAACTCCTTTCATCACAATCAAACCATTTGAACCAATCCCGCAATCATCTCATACTCATCATATAGCCATTTAACTGCTCATCGAGCCATAATTTCAATTCATAAGAACACTACCCGACACCTAAGTCCAAAGCACAAGTTTTCATAAGTGAAACTACCGAGCCTGAGTTGTGGTCTACACCTGGCCTCAAGTCTCCCAGACTGGCCCATCATCAGTACATTATAATCACCTTTCGTGTATCATTCATGGAATCACAAACTGTCGAAAGTTGATACCGAGCGCTCATATGCACACACACGCATGTGTGTAAGGAATTCAAAGAGTTATATTTCAAAGCTGAATTAATTCCGCACGATAAGGAAAGAAAGATGAGAAGTTTATCCTAAATGCCCTGTAGCCTCTCGAAGATAGGTATGGACGTCATCATACCGATCCGCAAGACTTTACTAGACACTTGCTCATGACTTGTAGAACCTATGAACCTAGAGCTCTGATACCAATCTGTCACGACCCAAAATCCACTAGTCGTAATGGCACTTAACTCATCCCGCTAGGTAAGCCAATTCCTCCAACCCGATACAAATATAACTTACTAAGGAAAAATAAATAATCCTTTATACATCTCCCAAGGACTGGCAGTACAAATCATGAGCTTCTAAGAGTAGAAATTTACAAAACTGATATAAAATAATTACATCTTCTGTTTGAAAAGTACATAAACAGAGTTTAATGAATCTAAGGCTACCATGAACAAGAGGCAACTACAATAAAGACGCTAGTATATTTTCCAAGTCAGCTCCCATCGAATACATCAACGTTGACATCCGAAATCTGCACGCAATATGCAGGAAGTGTAGTATGAGTACAACTGACCCCATGTACTCAAAAAATAACAAACCTAAACTTAGGTTGAAAGTAGTGACGAGCTTGTACCAAGGTCAGAGTCCACACCAATATCCAGTAATACTTCACAACAATATTCATAAGCAGCACAAAGAATAATTTAATAATAAAATGCTCAGCTCGTTCACAGTTCAGGAAAAATAAACCTTTTCTTTTCAAGTATAATAGTAAAACTCAATTCTTTTCACTGAAATTATCAAAATATAAGTAAGTCTGAAAACTGTGAATTTTTCCATAAAACCTTTCAATAAGTAAACACTTGATTTTCAGATAGCATGAGGAAAGTACATCTGTCAAAATCATGAATGTCACCAAAACCAGGCAGCAAAAAGAAATCCAACTCTATGCATATATCTCAAGTACACATGCCAAATGCAATGCCTCTCAGTAATGAACTCATGTACTCACACTCTCAGATTACTCAATCTCGCTACCTCGCATTATCTTTTACCATGCTCAATACTCAGCACTCTCAATCACTCAACACTACACTATAATTATTGCGGCGTGCAACCCGATCCATTTATTTATAGTCGAGTGCACTCACTAGGGGTGTGTAGACTCCGGAGGGGCTCCTATAGCCCAAGCGCTAAAATATGCACGGACAACTCATGTGTTGCACGAACAACTCACGTGCTATTGTATCAATATCAGTATCGACACGGACAACTCACATGCTATAGTATCAATATCAGTATCTGCACGAACAACTCACGTGCTATAGTATCAATATCAGTATCAGCACAATGCTATAGTATCAATATCTCACAAACCGGCCCTCGACCTCACTCAGTCATCAATCTCTCCAGTCTCACTCACGGGCTCACAATGTCATGAAACTAGCCCGACAACAATGATATGATGTGTCAGTAAATAACAACTGAGACTGAGATACGATATGAATGCATGAATGTGACTGAGTACGGTATCAATGAATTCAATGAGATGACAGCAAGAAACGACCACTATGGGTCCCAACAATATCGGCATAAAGCCTAGACATGATATCTAGCATGATGTACAACTTAATTTACTTATCACATGGTGAAAACACAAATATCAACGAAGTAGGACCATTACACAGTGTCCTGGAAATAACAGAGTCACCATTCACAGGGTGCACGCCCACACTCCCGTCACTTAGCATGTGCGTCACCTCAACATCAATCATATAACACATAATTCGGGGTTTCATACCCTCAACGCTAAGTTTAAAAGAGTTACTTATCTTGAACAAGACGACTCCAATGCCGAGTAAGCTAACAATACTTCGGAAATTCCATTATACGTGTATCAACCTTTGAACGCCTTCCAATCTCCTCAATTCCAAGCCAAATGATTCAAGACTAGTCAAAAAACTTACGAATTAATCAAAACATACTCCAAATTCTTACAATTTAACAATTTATGAAAACTCCCAACTCCGCTCAAAAATATGATAGTGGGGCCCACTTCTCAAAATCCGATGAAACTTACAAAATCCGATAACCCATTCGATTACAAGTCCAACCATACTAATTTTACTCAAATCCGACTCCGAATCGATGTTCAAATCTTGAAAATTTATTTTATGGAATTTTAGAAAATTCCTCTATTTCTCTTGAAATATGAATAATCTAACCCCAAAAATGAAGATTAATTCATGAAATATAATCACAAGGTAGTTAAGAATACTTACCCCAAGTTTTGTGGTGAAGTTTGCCTATGAAAATCGCCCAAACCGAGCTCCATAGCTCCAAATGTGTAAAAATGGCCGAAACCCTCGTTTTATAGAGTTTTACCATCCGGGCGCCACAGTTTGCGCCGGGCGCTGTCTGTAGCGCTGATTCCAGTAGCAAAATAACATCCTGACGCCACGGATAGCTCCCCGCGCTACCCTGGGTGCTGGCGATGGGGAAATATTTTTCCTTGATACGAAAATAGGCATAATTCTCTCATGCGATGTCCGAATTCGACGATTCTTTTTTCTATGGCTCCAAAATTTCAATACGGATCTAATGCTTCAATCAAAACTGAATTTGGATCTTATTTGCTTAATGTGATACCACTTATTCTTGAAGAAACACATTGAAACGTTCTAAATCACATTCCGTTAACCATCCGAAATCCACCCGAGGCATTTGGGACCTCAATCAAATATATCAACAAGTCCTAAAACATCATAAAAACTTAGTTGATGTCTCAAATCACACCAAACCACAATAAAACACAGATCATACCCCAATTCAATCTTCACAGAAACTAGCAAATTCCAAATTCTACATTTGATGCCGAAGCCTATTAAATCAATCCGGAATGATTTCAAATTTTGCAGTCAAGTCATAAATGGCATAACAAAGCTATTCCAATTTCCCAAATTGAATTTCGACCCCGATATCAAAATGTCAACTCTCGGTCAAACTTCTGTATTCCATTTTTCCAACTTTCGTCAAAATGCTTCAATTTATCATACGGACTTCGAAATAAATATTCGAACATACTCCTAAGTCTAAAATCGTCATTCGGAGCTATTGAAACCATCAAAAATCCATTCCGATGTTATTTGCACAAAAGTCAAACTCCGGCCAACTCTTTAAACTTAAACTTTGAACCTTTACTTTCATTCCTCCAAACTAACTCCGATATCATTGAAAAATCAAATCTGACAATTCACACAAGTCATAATTCATCGTATAAAGCTATTCAAGACTTCAAATAGTAGAAAGGAGCATAAGTGCCTAAAACGACCGGTTGGGTCATTACATGGGGAGGATGTAACAACCGTTAAACACTATTAAAAAGTTGATGCGTGCATAGGCACGAGTTGCTATAGCCAGGTGAGAATTATATCGTGTGATGATGTGAAAATCAGACCATTTTGAAAATGTTGGAGAGTAAGAAATTTGGTCTTATAGTTACAAATATGGATAAAGGAAATAATCTCAATTGAGATGGTGTTGTCGGGCTTGTGTCGAATGCAGTAACATGAGATCAACCGAGAGTATATGTGTAACTAAAAAAAATCATCAATTTGGCAACCTCATAATAACTCTTAATACGTTCG
This sequence comes from Nicotiana tabacum, assembly GCF_000715075.1. Lineage (NCBI taxonomy): Eukaryota > Viridiplantae > Streptophyta > Magnoliopsida > Solanales > Solanaceae > Nicotiana > Nicotiana tabacum. The sequence continues at coordinate 76,263,748 of NC_134095.1, read as the reverse complement.
AGGACGAACGTTTGTTTAAGAGGTGGAGAATGTAACGACCCGATCTGTCGTTTTAAGAATTAGCGTCTCATTCAATGGCTTATGACCTCGAGGAGATTCGTAATACGCATTATGACCCGCATGTATGGTCAAGTTTGTTTTTTCATAAGATTCGGAGTTAAATTTAAAGAAAGAAAGAAAAAATCTTATTTTTGAATCTCGAATGGAAAGAGTTGAATTTTGAGTAAACGACCCCAAAATAGAATTTTAATGATGTCAATAGCTTCGTATGGTGATTTCGGACTTAGACATGTGTCCAAATTTGGATTTGGAAGTCCACATGACAATTCGGCGCATTTCGGCGAAATAAGAAAGTTGACGTGTTCTAATTATATTATCTTATATGTGAAAGAGGTATATTACCATGATGGATACCAAGTGTATATGGTATCAAGTGCATGAGGCGTACTATAAGATATATGGGGTCTAAGGAAAGTTCTAAGTCTAAGCCAAGTTGGAAAATTACATAATATACTAAAGTTGCAAATGAGTACGCACAAGACCTCATTTTGGACGCGCATATCTACGTGGATATAATGAGTTGTGTTATGCACAACCTATCAAATTAAAGCTCTTCGAGTCTAGTTTCCAGATAATCAAACCGTTTGTCATTTGGAAGTGTATACAGAAAGTTATGACCATTTTACCATACATGTGTCATAAGCGTGCCCAGGCGCGCGGCCGCGCCGCGATCGCGGCAAATTAGAAGTTTTCTGCCTGTGAATGCGGCAGGAGCGCGGTAAAGCACGTAAAATCCCCATAATACCCCTGGGTAGTGTAAAAACTGAAGGGGTCCGAGATTTCTTCCATTTTTGGTCATTCAAGCTCGGATTTGGGCGATTTCAAAGAGATTTTTCATGATTTTGACTTGGGTAAGTTTTCTATATCCGGGAGTGATTACATTTCATAAATCTATATCAATATTCATCGTTTATTTTGGATTTAGATGAAAGAAATTGTAGTTTTTGTAAAACTTTTCATTGAAGTTCCATTTGATATCGGAATTCGATAATTTTTGTATGGTTGAACTTGTATCGAAATGGGTTATCGGATTTTATGACTTTCGTCGGATTCTGAGACGTGGGCCCCATGGGCAATTTTTTAGCTAAATTTTGGATTTTAATCCGGAAAATTTGTAAATTCATATAGAATTAGTTCCTACAATTCGTGTTGAGTATTTTGAATTGTTTATGACTAGGTTTGAGAATTTCGGGCTCGAATTCACGAGGCAAAAGCTTGTTGGAATTTTGAATTGGTTGCAAAGCGAGGTAAGTGTTTGGTCTAACCTTAGTTTGAGGGATTAGGAGTTTGTTACGTGTTATTTGTTGAGTACGATGTATAGTCATGGTGACGGATATCTATACGTTAGTGTCAAGCATGCCCGTGAGTCTTATACTATGATTAATGTGACTCCATTTACTATTGTACATGCTCTATATGATAAATTCTATTGAGGAATATGACTTGTGGAAGTATTATTGTTAACTGAACATGGTAGAAGCGTTGTCTCAAGTTGAGAATTTAATTGTTGAACAGTGTAGAGCATTAGCTCAAGATAAGAATAGAATTGTTGAATATTATAGAGCATTGGCTTAAGTTGTGAATTGAGTTGTGAAGTAAACGTGAAAGAAGAAAGGAGAGAGAGAATCATGATATTGTCTCCCTTGCCGGGATGTTATTGTTTTGATGTTGTTGTCACACCTCCTTTTTGCGCGCCCCGCTCCGAGGGGTAAGATGCGCGGGTAGAGTTTTTCCAATTTAAGTGACAATATTTGAAATGGGATTATTTATTTAATTCAGAGTCGCCACTTGGGAAAGGTTTGGCTTTTGGTGTCTCAAGTCACCGGTTTATCTTGAATCCCAAATCGAGGAAATTTTCGACTTTTTCGAATGAAGTTTGCGAACCAGAAATTCTAAGTAAGGAATTCTGTTGACCCGAGGGAAGGTGTTAGGCACCCTCGAATCCCGTGGTTCTAGCATGGTCACTTAAATTGTTATAATGGCTAAATATCTGATTTAAATACATGTTATGACTTACGTGCTTTTATTAAGTTTAAACCGCTTTATTATTATTACTTATTTTTTATAGAATTGCAACGTCGTGAAAATGCATCTCGAACCACGTCACAATCAATGCACCCGTGATCGTCGACACATTTGGACTTCGTTGAGATTTGGATTTGGGTCACATCAATGTGCACCCGAATTTAAGAATGTGATTTAATTAAGCCGCGCCAACAGAGTCTAACGCGTTATTATCTTTGTAGAAGGCCATGAAATTTATTAAATGGCCTATCTTGAATTCTAAATAATTATCATGGTTATTTATTGAGGGCCCCGCAATTTTTGCATCTTTATTTGGCGAGGCTCATCTCTATTTTAGAAAAGGATATCCTAAGATGGCTACATTTCTAATGCATTTGTCTTTAAAACTAGAAGAAAAGGTACATGCTAATTCAATTATAGGCTTTTGCCTAATCCGGATTTTTGTCAGTTTCTGATTAACTACTTATAAAGTAAAAACGCCATGCCTTGCGAGGACGTTTCAGTCGAACAAAAGACTACATATGAGATTGATGAAATGCAATACCTAATCCGAACATTTCTTGAGTTGAACTAAACTGAACTTATTTGGACTAGATTAAAGGATAACTGGCAAAGTAAAATACTTTAGTTTGGCAAGGAATCATGTACGAGCTAAACGAAATACAACACTTAATCCGAACACTTCTCGAGTTGAACTTAACTAAACTTATGTGGGCTAGTCTTAACTAAACAAAAAAAACTAAATGAAACAAGAACAGTATTGTATAAAGTTGAAATATACATGCCCCTACTGACAAACAACTACAGAGTTAAAATACAACAGGGTAAACTCAGTCAAATATCAATACATACTTTCGAACTGTTGAATCATAAACTAAATCAACTTTCACAGGCCTGCTAATGTATTATGAATACTACAACAAATACTTGAACTTCTTCAACCTTTTTTCATTTCATGCTTTCCAACTGTTTTAATTACATCAATACGGGACTTGAAATGTGTACCTGGAAATGCTGAAAATGCAAAGGAGAAGAAGAAGATGTGGAAATCAGCAGCAGAAAGAAGCAGGACTAGTAGTAGCAGCAGGACAGGGCAGCAACAACAGTGAGCAGAATAGCAACAACAATCAGAACAGCACAAAAGAAAAGGATTCTGATGCGAGGTGGAACTAGAGTTGAAGGAAAATAACAGCCAAACGAAATAGCACACAGTGTGATGGCAACAATGCTCCAGACAATCCAATTCCGGAATATACCAAATGCCACAAAACACTAATAATAATCTCGATTGAATTTTAGAAGAAGCAACACTGCCTAATGTATTGACAATAGATGAAGTTCAGACAAACGAGACCAAATTTCTGATTTCCTAATCTGTTTTCTCTCTTTCTTGCTCTCTTTCTATTCCTGTCAACTCTCTCTTTTCTTTCTATCTTCACAGTGTGTGTGTGTTTCTTTTCTAATCCCTCTGCCTCTAATTCTGTATCTCTCCTCAGTCAGATGTCTGCCCCTTTTATATGCCTTCCTTAAACCTTTAACAGCCTGTTTTTAGAGTATCCCAGTACCCTCCCATGTGCCTTTAACCTTTTTTCAGTTCCACTTTAGTTAATTAAGTATTAAAACCCATTCACATTCCCTGGCAGATTCAACTTTTTCATTTTATTATCTAAAAGCAAGTATGGGCAGTAGAATATATCTGACAGCATATGCTGTCAACCCATTTTGAAATTGAAAACCCTTTTATGCAGGAAAACAGGCTGTGCACAATGCACATGCTGTGCACAAGTGCACATGCCACCAACTCAGATTTCGGTTACAGACCAAACCTTAGGTTTCTGAAACCATATTCACGACTATAAGTAACAGGGCTTGGTTCTTAATTGATTCAGGTAAATGTTCAACAGAGGCAAGTTGATTTGTTATTGTTCGGACAGTTGAAACTAATTGACGACACATGTCGACTCGACTATATTAGCATTAACATACACAATCGTAGCCAAAAATCAAACATTTAAACAGTATCGATACATGGTTTGAATTATACTGACTAAACAGAAATGCACTCGAGGAGTTAACTAGTCAGTCCAAACTCGAAACACAACCAATACACTTGCCTTATCAGAATAAGAGGGGGGGATTTAGACAAACACAGAGGTTTAAGTAAAGTGGACAAACAAAAGTTGATAAAATCAAAACAAATATGAACAGACTTTTTTAAACAATCACACGGACTAAAACAATAAAGGAAAGAAAGCAGACTTACCTTAAAACTTGAAAAGTTTAACAGTTTGAACTCGGATTTGGACAAACTTTTCTTAAGGCTGAATGGACTTTAATCGAAGTGTTTCTCAGATGAGAAACACTTTGATTGAAGTCCATTAGACCTTAATCTCTTCGGTATAACCGGTATGAACCAGTGACGAAGGGCACAAAACTTTCAAACTTAGATCTGGGATTCAGGCTTCCCTGATCAGATTCGGACCAAACCAAGTATGGTTTGGTCACGAGGGGGTCTGGGGAGTGTCTGGTATGAATTTGGAGCAGATCGGTGTAGATTAGGTTCCGACTCGAATCTTCAAATGAAGATTCGAGAAGGTGGGATAAGATTCGAAACATGGGGTTGGTAGATTTGGGTTCAGGATGGCATGGGGGTTCTATGGTGTTCAGGGGAAGGTCACCGGCGTTCATGCCGCCGGTTTTCATGGTGGGGGATACAAGGGCGGCTCTAGGGTTTGAAGGGGATGAGGTTGAAGACGAAGGCTGGGGTTCGGATAGGGGGGGGGGCAGGGTAGGATTATGGCCTTATATAGTTAATGGGTGGATTGATCTCGACTGTTAGATCAATCTAGATCTACGGTCTGGATCTGATAGCTTAAGTGGAACGGTGTCGTTTCAAGGGTAAAAGGTTGGGGTCGGTCCGGGTAAGATGGGTCGGGTTTATTGATGGGTTATGGGGAATTGATCTTGGCCGTTGATCACTCTGAGATTAACGGCCCAGATCAGGCACGACTCAAACGACGTCGTTTGGACGTCCTGGGCATCAGGTGGCCTGGATCAGGCAGGCCTGGGTCTTGGGCTGTTTGTTTGGGCCAATTTTGTTAAAATTGGCCCAAGTCCGGAAGGGAAGGGGTCTTTTCTTTATTTTTTTTTATTATTTTATTATTTATTTATTTCCTTTTCCTTATTTATTTTAAAACAAAACTAAGCCAAAAATCAAATTAAAATTAAATACACACTCAATACAATTATTTGCACACACACTAAAATATTTCAAAACAGGTAAAATCAAACAAATCAAAATCATGGACGAAGATGCCTATTTATGATTTCTTTTTTTTTTAACGACCGAATTACGGTTCGAATTACGCCTGACACACACATTTTGTATTTTAAATAAATAAATAAGAAAAAATAAAAATGGGTAAAAGTCACAAATAAATCAACAAGGTGCCGCACGGAAATCCAAAATTGTACAGCAGGGCCAATTATTTTTTTTATTTCTTTTTGGAGCGATTGTCGTGCGAACAAAAATCACGTGCTCACAGCTGCCCCTCTTTGTTCGGAAACACGAAGGGTTTTCGTGCAAAGATAAAGTGAGCGTGTATGAGCGATTTTTGCCTATAGACCACTCCGTATGAAGCATTTTTTTTGAAAGATCTGACCGAATCTTGCTTCAAAGATTTCCTACATATCCTGGGCTAAACAGGAATCAGGTCAATGTAGTTCGGGAAGTTTTGGTAGCTGGGACTACCACGGGATTGCGATGTTTGTTGCTACTGCTGCTGCTGTTGTCACTGCTACGTTACTGACCACCTTATTACAACCAAATGGAAATTGGAAACTGAGCTAACTACTTATGTGTATGTCAACTGCTAGTTACAAGATTCCTATCTATGATTCTTTTACGACTTGATCTTGGGTCTTAGCTGATTCTGCTTGTAGACTCCGATCTGAATCTTGATGCTTGCGAGTTGTGGTGACCTGTTTAATCTCTGGGATACTGAGTGAGGCGCGATTGACAGGGTTCAAGACCTCAATTAAATGCTGGAGTCAATCCGCCTTCCATTTACTCCGAATCTTGGGACATTTCTTTTTCTTCTTTGATTTTGAGTTGAGACTCATCTCGTGGGTCATTTCGATCCGTGTGGCTCGAGGTTAGACCTGCGGGAAAAACAAACAAATGAACGAAATTTTCTGCCCCAGTTTCACTAGGAAAATTTCGTTAATTATTCACCAAGAAGTCCATAAAATTGATGAAATAGGATATGCATGCTCAGTTCAGGGTTGGAGCCCTAACACCGGCTAGCTGGGGAGAGGTTCGGCTTGGGGTTTAAAACCCTAACGCCGAACAAAAGAAGAATTCAGTTTAGGGTTTAAAACCCAAATGCTGATTGCATGGAAAAGCTCAGTTTAGGGTTTAAAACCCTAATGCTGGTTGGAAGGAAAATTC